>NC_071570.1:39702274-40333797 GCF_026979565.1 Vidua chalybeata
ATTATACTGATGAAGGTCCTTTCCAACTCAACTGTGTCTATGTATGACTATGTGAACTGAGCACATGCCTATATTCACCAGTCTTTCTTTCCAGTCATATGGCACGCAGACCACTTTGCTGCAGAAGTTATATGGGATTTCCCTCACCCTGCTAGGTGGGATGATACTTAGAACTTAACAGGTCAGCTTCCTCTCAAACCAGTTGTGTATTTTCAGCTTTAAGATGCTGGAAATTGAAACACAGGTATCAGAAACAGGAAAACAGGAAACAGAAACAGGGCATGAGGAAGACTTTGAAACACAAGAAAGTTTGGGGGAACGCAGAACTAGAAAGTGGAAGAACCAGGTCATGAGGTCAGGAACTGTGAACTAAAGGTATATAATAAAGAAATAGCCCCAGGGAAGTTGTCCAGAGCAACTTGCGGACAACCCATCCCTGGAAGTGTTTAAGGCCAGGTTGAATGGGATGCCATGTTATTCCTCAAAACCCAGAATCCCAGAAGACAATAAAAGAATGCAATCTTTATAAAGAAATGTATGTTTTGTTCACTTAAAACTGAAGTTCAGACATGCTTGTCTGTACAATGTGAATTCAAATATTTACAGTATTTGGTTGATATTGTATGAAGTTTCATTCCTTATAACATCTACGCAGATCCTTCAGTTCTGAATAGCTTTTTTTGCTTCTTCCTCTGAATTTTGCGAAGCTTCTTCTTATCTTTAACAATTGGCTTTGACTCTGGTTTCACAAGCTGTATTTCCACTGGCTTCTCTTCAGCTGGAGTTTCAAAGACTACTTCGGTAGGATCTTCTTCAACAAGGACCTTAGTCCCTTTTTTCTTAATCTTTTGCACTTCCTTCACTTGTTGCTTCTCTCTAAACTTAGCTGCCACTGACAATCTTAGCAGCCGGCGATGCTATAAAAATAAGAATTTAAATTTCATCATGCTTCAAATAAGCACGATGGAACAAATCTGGTATTAAAGAAACTAATTTCTTTAATGCTAATTTCTCTGCTTAATGGCCAAGACCCTCAGTGTAATGTCATCTTTTCAGTGACATGACTTCTGCATTCACTTCATGATTACAGAACTACTCTGCTCTCAAACTGTCACCAGTTTAGGGTACTACAAGGGGTCATGGGGAAAGGCATACTTGATGCTCCTATATAGACTGACTGCAAGGCTTTCAAATTAGTTGCTAAATGAAAGAAAAAAAAAAGACACAGCTACTTACCATATTTGGGGACTGGTAATGAGGATTTTCATAGAGAGTTGGTCCTCCAAAGCTACCTTGGAAGATTTTTATGAGGTTCAGGACAAAACGAGGCCCAATTTCTACTAGAGATGCATCTTCTTCTATTATCTGCAATAAAAATAAAATTTTCTCCATTTCTCACAGATTGAATCAAAGCATATGACCTAGCAGGCACCTTGCATATGGTAATACACAACTGAATTTAAATTCAAGATAAGGTACCTGATTAGCTAGATTTGCATAAACTCAGTCCTGTACATAAAGCAGTTTTTTGAAATTCAAGCAAGCTTTTGGAGTACTCTGTATTTGTGAATTCCTTCTACAGAAAGTGAGCTCTAGATCACTTTGGGTCAAAGCAGCAATTTTGGTTAAGGCACAGTTTAGGCCTTGGGTAGTATGTCCTGCTACCAAGACATCCCTCACAGAATCGCAACTCAGTGAATGCAAATTCAGTGAACCAGATCTCTCCAGACATATGGGAGAAGGGAAGTCATTTCAGGACACTGACTCTTCAAGCACTAGGGGCTGGCATATCCTGTAACAATAATAATGATTATTTTATTTAATGGATTTTATATGAAGTTACTCTGCTGACCTCCTTTTCAAGAGCTAGGAGAGACCACTCACCTGGTAATTGCGAAACCAGATCCTTTCATCAGTGACTGTGAAGGTGAAAACATGATCGACAAAAGGCTGGCTTTTGGGGTGGTACTGTGGTGTACCAAATATCTGTAATAAAAGGCAGTGTTTCTGAACATCTGCAATTTAAGAAGTCAAACATAAATGGCTCATTTTAAACTCCTTTTAATTTACTAAGTTCCCAAACCAAGGTTACACTTCATAACCCTAAATTTAAGAAAAAGTGTCTGAGTCATGCTAAGAATATGATCCCAATCCTTTGTGATCTTTTCAAAGTTCAGAAGTGTAAAACTGCTACTTGAAAAAAAAAAACATTTGCGATTCTTAAGTATGTTGCCCAAAAACATTTCCAGTGAAGATACACTAGAACTATAGACTGACCTGAATAAACAATTCTTTTAGCAGGGCATAGTGTGGCTCTCGGTCAAATATCTACAAAAAATAAAAATGTTATTTTACATACAAGGCTAAATGCAATAGTCAAGCAAAAAGAGTGAGAAATGAAAGTACCCAAATGAAATAAAACCTGTACTTACTGGATCAAAAGACAAAAGGGGTCTTGAGCCCCTTAGGCAATTTCCTGTCATCTTCAACTCAGCCAGTGTGTGAACTACAGTGATAAAAAAAAAAAACAAACTTATTACTTACAGAAAATGTTTAGGACAGAATAGCAAGAATACATACACAATAATGTCCACCAGCTTACCATTCTGCACCAAGAATTTAGCAGATGGTCCCTGGGGTGTGTTTGAAAGCCTTCAGAGGACAAGTGGTGGGGAAGAGAGAAAGAAAAATGTCAACAGCAAGCAGAATACATGCTGGATTTCCACACACTCCACACACTCCAACCAGTTGTTCCTTCATTAAAGTAGTTTCTGTTACTTTTATAGCTGTACTGAGTTCCTTTAACATGCTCATAAAGACTTGTTTTCTAAATAATTTTGTAAAATGCTTCTGCAAACAGTCTCTGCAAAAGCTGTTCATGCACTGCAAATTTGCACTATCCACAGAAGCACAATATTAGAACAAATTTAACTAAAGTACTTCATGCATCTTCACTGTTAGAGTAGGACACTTCAGCTAGAACTGAAGCATTTGCAGCTATGAACAGAAATGTAATAAAACATTTTCTTACCACATGTAGAGATCCTGTTTCTTTTTGGCTTCAAAAAAGATGCACTTATTGCAGTTTTTCATTTCACACACCTACACAAGCCACATCAAATTAGCTGCTTACAAACATTCTGAAGACATTTTTGATAACTTTCCACATTCATCTCTAATATTTTCCCCTCTCCAAAATGCAACTTCAAAAGCAAAGATCTTGTCTTATTAAATGACATCTACTGACACCCAAATTTTGGTTTGGCTTATTGTTAAATTTTGCGTGCTTACTACAAGGAGTAATAACCTCATTAAAGTTACAAACAACATAATACAAACACAAGAGCATTAGGTTCTAGCTTCAGAACTATCAATGTCCTACTACATTTGGGCTGGCGGCATATTTGTGTCCTGCATTGTTCAAGCATAAGCTGTACTACACTTCTCCCCTACACAAAAAATCACATTATGCTGTATTTCTTCATGATGAAAATCTGTATCTAATTAAAAGTTTCATTCTGGTTTTATTAATCAAAAGTCAACTTTTGGCTTTTTGAGTATCAATAATTTTCACCTATGAAGTTACACTTTGAACTTGGTTGCCCCTTTCCCTTGCATACTGAATTTCCATAGAAAATAAAATAAAATAAAGAAGCACCAAGACAAATCCTGAATTACCTCATTGATTACAAATAACTGGTCTTTACGGTCCATTTTAGTATCTGGAAGACAAAACCAACATTTACAAGGCTGGAAAACCAATTTAATACAAGAGATTTTTTGAACACTCAGATGTTTTGCAAAAATTTTAATAGTTTATAAATGAAAGGGTAATTTTCAAATTGTTTCTGTCCTGTTATGGAATAAATAAACATAGCAACAAAAATAACTGTGCAGGTTCAGGACTGATGCCATAGGATTAACTTCTCAGAAAATACTATGATACAACAATTGCTGTACTTGTTGGCTCAAAAGGTGTTTGTTTAAGATACAAGTTTTACAAGTTTCACCAAAACTCTTCTGTACCACATTTAAAAAATAAAAGAACAGGTTGTTAAGAGCTTTTGGCTTAAAAGTATGCCCAAAATATAAGTTAGGAATGATGTTCAAACCCCACCTGCTTTAGAGTGAGGCATCAATGTCCTTAAGTCCTGCATTAGGTGTCTTGTTCTGAAATTAATTCCACGAGAAGAGAATATCAGCACTCGCTCCTTGTTTTTCCATTTGCCCTAGAAAAAAAAGACACAACAGTCATGTGGGAAGCTTCCAGCCTTAATAATATTATAACGCAGCAAAAATAAAAGCTTGGACAGTAAATACAGAAAGACACAGCAAGAACCTTAGTTTTGATCTGCCCACGCAGACAGAACCACGCTCTCAGCAAGAGTGGAGATTTCCCTACAGCATAGGGGGGCACTGCTTTTACAGGAGGAACCGTCCTCATCCTGATCCACAGCGTGCCCTCAGGCACTGGGCAGGCACAGCCTTTCACTCCCATCCAACTACTAAAAAGCCACGTGCATCGCTTATTTTCCTGCAAAATGGGCTGAGGGACAGCCCCAGAGCACAGCCCAGCTTCTCCTGTCGACAAGCGTATTGTGAAATCTTCGTGTTTACATGCAGTACTTCACCTTTTTCCTACAAGCAAACAATTACCGAAACCTTCTCCGTATGATTCTTAAATGGAACGGGCAGTTTCCATACAGCTTCTGTATACAACAGAATTGCCCAACTCTTTCAAATACATCTAAACTGAGGTAACGCATCTTACAGACATGGACCAGGATAGCGCTTTTCGCGTATTTCCACAGAAACAACGCACCACCACGTTTACTTTTAGTCGTGCTGGTATTATAAAAGATTACGAATAAACCTCTCTGTCACGGCTTAGCCGCGATCCCTCAGACAACCCGAGCCCCGGGCCGAGCGGCGGTACCTGGGACACGGGCGGCGGGATGCTGTACTCCTGCGGCGGAGTGCTGCGCTCCCCAGGGTCGCCCTCCGGCGCCGCCTCGCCCGCGCTCGGGGCGCTCCTGGCGCGCTTCGCCTTCCCCGCGGCCAGCGCTGCACGCTTTCTCTTGGCGGCCATCTGTCCCCACGCCATGCCGCGCTCGCTAATCACCCGCTCCACTTCCCGCATCACGTTTCCTGTGCTGGCGAGACTGTGATCTCACTTCCTGCGCTCACGCCCGTGTGCTCGCTTTCCCTGTGCCCGCGCTCCGCTTCCTGTGCTCCCGCCTGCTGCGTTCCGGGCGCCCGACCATGCCGTTCTCGGCACAGCCGCCCGCCAGCGGCGAGAGCTACGCGCTGTCCGCCAGCCTGGACAATGCCCGGCACCTGTCCAGCCTCCTGCGGGCCGTGCACTTCCAGGACCACGCCACCTGCCTCGCCACGGCCGGCGGGCTGCGCGTGACCGTGGAGGATGCCAAGTGTATCCAGGCCAACGCCTTCATCCAGGTACGGGGACACCGGCGACGGGGAGGGCACGGCTGCTGCAGACCTTGCACAGGCCCCGGTTACCGCCGCCGTCGCAGCGCCGGGAGGACAAGGAGTCACTGGACAGGGTCCGGCGGAGGCTGCAACGATGATTAAAGGACTGGAGCATCTCTGTTGTGAGGAGAACCTGCAGGAGCTGTGTCTGTTTAGTCTGGAGAAGAGCGGACTGAGAGTCTCACCAACGTACATGAATGTCTCAAAGATGAGTGCCAAGAAGATGGTGCCAGACTCCTTTTTATGGTGACCAGTGGCAGGAAGGAGAGCAATAGGCATAAAATAAACTACCGAAGTTTCACCTCAACACGAGGAAGAACTTATTTACACTTAGGGTGGTAGGGCACTGGAACAGAATGCCAGGGAGGTATTGGAGTTTCCCTCTCTGGAAATATTCAAACCCTGCCTGGATTCCCATGTCACCTGCTCCAGGTGATCCTGCCTTGGCAGAGGGGTTAGACTGGATAATCTCTAGAGGTCCCTTAACCCTAACAATTCCATGTGTTCACCTGTGGAGAAGGGGAGACTTTGCTGGAACCAAGGCAGAGGTGCCTGAGCTGGCATGGAGGAAGGGCCGTGGTGGGGCTGCCCTTGTTTATAGGTGTCCATGCTGCCAGAATTCCAAATCCTGCACCACTACATCCCTGAACACCTAACAGTGTAGTGGGTTTGCACCCTCGTCTAATGTATTGGTGCCTGCCAAACTCATGCTCCTTCTGGCCGTGCTGTGCTTAGTTGCACAGCTACTACTGCTGCTCATAGTATCCCTCTTTAAGTGTTTTTACAGCTCATCCCAAAGCTAAAAGGTTGGATTTATGTCAACTGTGAAAGAGTACAGATTCGCAGACACTTGATTGAAGAGTCTGCTCAAAGCACCTCAGGATGCAGTTTTCCCTCTGGGCTGCCAGGAGAATATGAAATTAGTTTTCCAAAAGCAGCTCATGCCACCCTTCTTTATTTCTGAGATACTCTGTTCTTGTAGGTGCTACAAAGCAGTAAGTGCCAGTGACAGACAGCATAGCATGGAGCAGTTTATCCCCATCAGGGTAGTCAAAGGCAGGATTCAGCACATATTTCAGAGTGGTGAAGTCACTGTTCTGTTCTTAAGTACTAGTATTTGGAATGTTTATTCATGCTCTGAGCATTAAAAATGTGAGTATTGTCTCTGTAGAAGGGTGACACATTGTACAGTTCCATGAATATTTCTAGCTCCATAAGTAAGCAGCTCTAGGTTTTACTGTTTGTAAGTTGTACTTAAACCATAATAGACAAGTATTTAGGATTTGATGTTTATATGCCATCTTACCTTGTTTCAAGTGTGGTTTGATTGTGTTTTCCTAGTTTAGAGGATGAAGACCCATTTTTCTATAATCAGTGCTGTGTTGCATGTAGAATCACTTTGTGTTGCACTGATTTCTGGATGGGAAACCCTGAAGTTTAAACTGTAAAATAATTGCAGAAACTCCCAACTTTTCATCTCTTTGCTTTAACTTACAGGCAGAAATTTTTCAGGAATTTTCCATTCAAGAGGAATCGGTGATATTCCGGATCAGTTTGTCTGTTCTTCTGGACTGCCTCACCATTTTTGGAACCAGCTCCTTGCCAGGTGTGGTATATTTCCATGAATCCACAAAAGGTTGAGTTGGTGCTGCAGGATGTGTACTCATGTGGCATGGAGTGATACCATGGCAGCTTTCTGGGCAGTTCTACTCTTGCAGCTCTGTGTTGAACTCCTCACTCATCTACAGTTTTGGTTGTCGCTGACCTAAAGATCTAAATTGAGTGTACTAAAGAGCACTGTGATTTTGGGAAACCAGAGATTCAGGTGGTGATAACCTGCAGCAGGAGGGTGTGACCAGAGCACAAACTCAGCTGCATTAACTTCAGTTTGAGTTGCACAAGTAACAAGAGTAGTAAGGAAAGATGATGTGAGCCAGAGAGAGCCACAGGACCATGAGGATTTTCCAATTCCTCTAAACTGTTTGTAGTGTGTCTTAATTGTCAGAGCTGGTGTTCCTTGTCTGGTGGTTGAAATTATTTGGATTTGAGTTGTCTACACACAAGTAATTTAATTCTACTGCGTAACCATTACCATTTCAGAGAGTATCTAGGAGGCAGCACTAAAATTGATCTGTGGTCCGTGTGCCAGAAAAATGTGAGTTTTCTAAAGTGATCAAATGTTCTAGCTATGGTCTCTGCAGAATGTATATTTCATTCTCTTTTTCAGGAATTTCAACGGCCCTTAGAATGTGTTATCGTGGATATGGGTATCCCCTGATGCTGTTCTTGGAAGAAGGAGGAGTAGTAACAGTGTGCAAAATCAACACTCAAGAACCTGAGGAGTTGTTAGATTTTGATTTCTGCAGTACAAAGGTTGTTAATAAAATCATCCTGCAGTCGGAGGGACTACGAGAAGCATTTGCTGAACTGGATATGACCAGTGAAGTTCTGCAGATTACCATGTCTCCAGATAAACCCTACTTCAGGTACTAGAAATGGCTTTCAACTCAAATGTTTGTGCTTGGCTGCCTTTGGTGAGGAGTGGAAGTCTTCACGGTGGAGAGAGGGAAACTATTTTAGAATACCAGTTCATTTCAGGAAGAATTGTATAGCAAATCACAGTATGTTCTCTAATTAACATAGTAATGAGTATTTTGACAACCTGGTAAATATTTGACACTGGTGTGGACAGTTTAACATTTTTGATTAAATAAAGTGAAACAAACAGCAGTGTTTTGTGATACAGTCATGAGATATGTACAGTGACTCATTTTAATGAGTTTGTACAGAGCTCTCATCAAGTGTTTTGAGATTGTGCTTTTTGTCTTCCAGGTTATCCACTTTTGGAAATGCTGGAAGTGCACATCTAGACTACCCTAGGGACTCTGATTTGATGGAAGCATTCCACTGTAACCAGACCCAGACAAATAGGTTAGAAAGAGACTGATGCTCTCTATGACAGATCATGTGTTCTTGATGGGAAGTTTAAGAACTGCTTTTGCATTTCTGTAACATTTATTTTATTAGTATGCGGGACAAAAATACTGCCCATCTGATAAAAGGCTGTGTCTGTAATCAAAAGCTAAGTGCTGACAATGACAGTTTAATGTTGTTACCAGGTAAAGACCAAATAAGTGTGTTCCTTATTGTTTTTCTTTCATTCTGGGTCTTTATTCATGACTAATGTTGCAGTTCCTCTTTGCACAATGTATTTTTTTCATATTACTGAAATAATCTATAATAATAATATTTTCTCCTGCAGGTACAAGATATCTTTGCTTAAACCATCCACAAAGGCTCTGGCTTTGTCTTGTAAAGTGTCCATTCGAACAGATGCTCAAGGATTTCTTTCACTGCAGTATATGATTAGGAATGAAGATGGACAGATCTGTTTTGTGGAATACTATTGTTGCCCTGATGAAAACATCACTGAAGCAGAACTGTAGGTGTGTGTGCTGGTGTCTGTAATATATTTTTGGTTATATAAAATATTATATTTTTTTACAAAACTTAATGAAAGCTGTAGATTTTGATAGCATTAATACTGTCTTTATTTTTTAACTCTGGAGTAAGAAAGCTGAAAACTTTCATTTTCTTGCACTGCAAACATTTCTTAGCCTTGATTCAAACTGAAGATGAAAAAGCAGAAAGGGGAGTTGATGTCCTATAGACACTGCTTCTAGCACAGATGTTAAAGTACTGTTTGCATTGATGCTTTTTGTAATGCTGTCCAAGAATTTTTGTTTGTGTTATGTTTTTTTGTCTTTGGCTTCTAGTAAGCAATTACACAGGGGAAAATCTGAATACTAGTTGTATATTAGCCAGTTAACTTTCAGTGACTTAAAACCAAATTTGTCTTGAAAGAGGACAATATTTTCAAACAGATCTCTTAATAGCAGCAGGTGGTTTCTTGCTGGCAAAATGCTGACATGTTTTGTCAGTGAAGCCACTAGGCTTCTCATCTTGATTAATTCTTAATATCACTCAGTTCCTTAGAATTCTGTCTGACACCAATTTACCATTTTGTCTGCAAACTGATGTTGAATCGGTAAATTAATATAGAAGCCAGGATTTACTTACTCATTACTCATAACTGTTCTGGCAATGTCATTGTTTTGGATCAATAGTTTATTACACATCTGCAAGAATGCTGCAGCTGAACTGTTTCTGTGTATTCATGTCCCTGTTCCTACTCTGCTGCTCTCTACTGGTGGTGTTAAGAATCGTAAGAGAGAAAAGTTTCATATTGAAAATTTTTTTGAAATTCGTTTGCCTTCTCAGCAACCTTTTTCAGCAGTAGGAGTCGCTGCTAAACTGCAGCAGGGGAATATCTGCCTGTGTCCCGTAGAGTGGTGTATTCAAATCACTGCTAAAAACGGGGCTGACCTTATGCTCACTGAAAAGAGAGTGTGGTTCCTGGGCAGCTTTCTGCAGTGTCCCACCTCCAGAACAGCAGATGGGTTGTGTTTAGGTCAAAAGTCCACATGTCCTTTCACACCAACCTGCCCAGAACGGGAAGTACTTGGGAGCAGCCAGGCACTGGATTGGATGCAGAATCTGCAAATCACACACAGAGACTGAGCCCTGCCTGCCTCTCTGCTATGGGATATGATCAAAGAGTCAGCAATCTGCAGGTAGTTTCTACAGCTTTAGACTCTGGTCAAGTTTTGTTGTCTGAAAAATGAGGTCTTTCATTGTTTTCTATGGAAAATAGCATGTTCAAATGTTACCAAGTTGATTGCCCCACAGTTCAACAGAATCCTTTGGGTTTATTTTAAGTTTAAAATGTTTTTGTGGATAAATTTTCACCTCTTGATTATGCCAGCAAAAGTGTATTTTTGGAATGCACAGTGTTATCTGTTCACTTTTGTTGTTTTTTGTGCAAATCATCCATTTATTGCAATAAAGCTTACAATAAAGTTAATTGTTTGAAAATTATAAACAATTACAAATTTTTGAACTACAAGGCTGACATAGATACCTGATATTCTAAATTACTCTTATTCACTGGGGTTTTTTTCCAAACTAAAGTATACCCAGGTCAAATATAAATGAACTTCCTTCTGGCTTACTGTGTCAATTTCTTCAATGAAAAAAAGCTTATGGTCTCATTGGGAATTATTAATGTTATCCCTGACTACTGAGTATCAAGGATGATTTACATAATCCCTGGGTGACAGGATAAAAATGAAGTAGAACACACCATTTTCTGGGTATGATTTATTTTAAAATATCCGAGTTTCTTGTATTGTGTTCAGGAATTGTGGCTTAACATTTGAATTTTTATATAATTGCCTACAGATGTATTGTGTTACTTCTTGAAATAGTACTTTTAATGATTTCTTCTATGGCCTACCAACAGTAATCATAGAAGTAATACCCATAGAAGTTAGAACACCACAAAATACCAGAAAATAACTTGCATTTAATAAATATTAGGTATTAAAGACACACATGGTTTATGCAGGAGTTAATGTCTGTACCCCAAATGGGCTGAGTCCCGGCCTGGGCTCACAGAGGTAGGGAGGTGCTTGTGCACTTTTAACTTAATGAATATGGTTTTAGGGGAGACAAGAACATGGAAAATGTGGTCTACAGACGGTGCTGAAAGGCAGTGAATTGATTTAGGATCCATCTGTGATGTATTCAATTACATCTCTGCATTCAAACACAGTAAAATAAAAAGGGTGAAGAGGAGGATGACAACTGGAAGGGCACTGCATCTTTTTGACCTAGTAAGTTACTTAAAATCTGTAGATATCCACTGCTGCATCAGATTTCTTGCTACAGTTTGCAAGGATCCAGAACTCAGGTTACCTTTAGTACATTTTGTCTCTGCTGTTTAAGAAGACCTTTCCCCTGGCCACCTACAGGAAACCTGCAGCAGAAGAAATGTTCAATTCATGTTTTTTTACTTTAGTAGTATCAGAGAAGAGGCTTGTCCTAACTCAGATTTTGCCCACCTGCTTTCTTTTAAAATGGTGCATGCAGGTACTCAGAATTACTTGTCTTGTAAAGTAAATCAATTCCTGGGGTGGGAGCAGTTACTGCTGCCTTCCACCCAGGTTCAGCTGTGGTAGGTGATGCCTGGCAGTTCTGATTAGCAGCATTTGGGGCTATGGGCATCCCACATCCAGAGGCCACAAAACTGGCAAGCGATTTTCCCTCCAATTATTTTGATTTGTGATTTTCAGAGTAGGAACTGACCTCAGGTCTGCAAGAAGTCACTTCTTTGATTCTACCAGAAAACTACTGCCAATAGGCCTTGGGTCTCCACCAATCTTTGAAGATTCCAGAAGTCAAAATAATGCCTTTGGCTCCTGACAATCTTTATGCAACAAAACAACAACAGTGCTGGTACTACTTTTGTCTCCTGCCTCTCAACATACTGAATTTTTGTGTCTCCTTGGCTTTCTACAAGGATTTGGATCTGTATAGAGCAAAATTCTCCAGGGGGAGTTCAGTTCTATACCTCTGTTTCAAAGTTAGTGGTGGGAAAGAATCAGTTGTTTAGTTTTTATTTAGTTCAGTTGTTTATTATTTACTTACACATGGATTTACAAGGAAATGGTACTCTTACATACTTGACTAGATGAGTCTTTAGTGAGATAGTAGAGCAGCTGGAAAACCTGAGATAAGCCATATGCTGTTTACTGTAGGTGTCTGTTTTTAATTTCATTTTGTAGCAGCTTGAAGAATCCAGCAGGTGGGTCTTACCAAAATAAATACTTAGAAACTGTGTGTAGTAGCACTAAGCAGAGCTTTTGCTGAACTGTAATGTTAAAGAACACTAACACTAATCTGAACAAATACAGAATTATTTTTAAAATGCTGCTATTACAGAATAGTTGCTTGATGCCTTCTTGTTGAGACAAAAACTCATTTTTATGTGAATCTCTCTTTGAGTGGGCCAGGACTGCTTAGGTATAAACGGAAGAGACAACAGGTGGGTTCAGCCTCTTTCTACCCTGCTTCTGCCCTTATCTGGGTCTAATGATAACAGGGCAGTGCATTAGCATTGCTACAGCTAATTGCAAGGGCTCTTCCAGGCAGAGAGTGTTGGAGGGAGATGCAGCCGGGTGCCCCACACAGCTCTGATTTCTGTGGAATAATAGACTCTCACAGAAGTGAGAAGTGAATGTCCACCACAATTGTGAACATCAATCTGTCTAAGTATTCTGGAGGAATGCATCCAGGGGAGTCTAGAAAAAGCTGCATTGCCCAGGAAAATCTTCCCTTTTTAAATACCATTGAAAATCTGAGCAGAGAGACAATGGGAATTTCACTCTCACTTTCACCCCCACCACATCAGCATTTGAGGTGGGGTAGTGGGTGGGGGGGCTGGGTCTGTGTGTAGATTAAAACTCTCAATGGAAAACTGAACAGCCTCCTACCCTTTCTGGTTCAGATGGGACTGTGGAGTTGACCAAAAAGGAGCAAGTGAGCAGAAAGCTGAAGGTCTGAGATAAGAAATCTGCCTGAACATATGTTTGGATTTTACCACATAAAGGCCAGTGGAGTGCAGTAATGGGTTTGTAACATAAGGGATGCGTGGAACAACTCCACCTAATTAGACACTTGCACCCCCTATTCAACCAGAAAGATTTAATCCATGAAACAGAAAGCAGCTAACAAGCCCTAAGTTATGTCCAGGTGTTAGAAAGATAAATTACTTGTTGGCAAAATTGCCTTGTTAGGCTTCAGTGATCTCATACCTAGGGGGAGTTTAACAAAGCTCGGGAAGTAGGATAGTAGGTAGACACAAAGAATGCAGAACTTTAAAGCCACAAGGACATATGGCAGAACTCCTGAGATAAGGAAGAAACTAATAAGGCCAACTCAGCAACTGTGCTGAAACTGACTTGGAGTGGGTAGAAAGAATTCCACCAGGGAGAAATCATGACAGACTGACTCATGGCCCACTATGTCAAAAGAAGATGAAGACTGAGGGTTGCAGACTAATTAGCATAAGAACTGAGGATCATTAGCTGATAGAAGATAGAGTACTAATTAATAAGAGAACAATGTCTCTTGTAAGCCGCGAACATTAATGCCTACGTTTGCTAATGTTGAGGGATACATCTGGTGCAGACAGCTGTGTTTGCGAGCTGAATTCGAGGTGCAGGTTGAGCTCTGGGTGGGAGCACAGAGAGAGACAAGAGGCTGTGAACTGCCAACCAATCAACTGTGATTGATTAACAGAGGGCACAAAGCCTGGTGAAACCAGCCGGGGTGAGTGGATACTGGGAAACACAGCAGAGGCTGGCAATTGAGACATTTTGGATAGCAAAAGAGATGAAGACGGGTGATGCCAGCTAGGTGAATTGACACGGAGAGGGTGGCACGTGCCAACTGGAAAGGAAGAGCTACACTTGCATCTGGGTAGATCTGCCAGATCGGTCCATGTCTCACAAACGGGACAGGACCCTGACTGGTTGCAGACTTAGGATTTATTATTTGTCTGTATCATACAAGCAAAAAGCAAGAGATACAGGAAAATAACAACATCCATGCAAACACAGATCAGAGACAAGATGGCAACCCATGCAAAGCCTTTTTCTACATATTCATTGAACCAATAGCATAAAAAAAAGGTGTAAAGTCATTATACTCTAACCAATTAGAAAAGGACACACGTGTGTTTAACATTAACAAAAGGACTTCTATGAACCTCAAACAATACACAATAATTCATTATTTAAGATGGAAACGTCTATCTTTGCAAAGCATATATCTAGGACTTTTCACATCTTGAACTATCAGTAAGTTCTTGTTCTTTCTTGTTCCTTATGATAAATATAAATGTATTTACTTGGTTCTTAACTTCCTAGCTTCCCATGAGAAGGTTTAGAAATTTCCCAGCCTTTCTCAGCTTTAGGAAGTGTCTTTTACCTTTTTATGTTCCTACAATTCCCCCTCTCTTTTTCAACCTTCTTTGATAAACCATCTTTGACTTGTCACTTATTTACTGCCTTGCGTTACGTTGCTTCACTACTGTATATATTTCTTACCCTAGGAAAAAAATGTTATAAATTTTCTATATAAATGCACTTTTTTGGTTTACTTTAAGCTCTATCACTTTAAGTTAAAGCATTATCAATGCTGTGTAAAATCAGGTTTAGTATCTGCATCAGGTTTTGACAAATCTCAACCTTTCCAAGGTCTCAATTCAAAGGCTAAATTTGTGAGTGATTTTAATTCAATTGCCTCTGTGAGGTTTTGTGAACTTTCTGCAATTCCCCTTTTTCCCTTTTTGCATTTTTCTCTTGGACAACAAAAACAACTTTGATGAGTTGGTCCGTAATTTGTCGTGAACAATGAAGTGCACAAGCTATTATCATCAGTGTCAATACCACAACTATCAGCAAGATTACATGTAACTTGCAAAGTTGCCTCGATCAAGGAGACAAGCCCCACCCATCGAACAAATTGTCCAACCATGTTTCCTTGTTTTTAATCTCAGATGTCAATTCTTTAAGCTTTTGTATACTTTTGTGAATGGATTCAGAATGATCAGACAAATTCATGCAACACATTCCGTCGAATTCCTCACAACCATGTCCATGTGCCAGTAAAAGAAACTCAATTGCTGCCTGATTTTGGAGCGTGGCCTGTCAGACTCTGCTGATGTCAGTCAGCATGTCACTGAACACACTGGATGTGGCATTTGTTTGCTTACTCAGCCAACATCCAATCCTCTATTTTTGTCTCAATGCTGCTTCTGAAGCAATTCCAGGTAAAAAGAAGCTTGCTGAAAATCCTTTGGGCCTTTTTCCATGAACTGAAATCACTATTGCAGTTTTCTGGGTATATGTGACTAGATCTTTTGTCCCTTCTTGTCCTATCAATACTGCTTTAACACTAGGTGCTATCACAGTGAGCACGCCAATGCTACATGGCCCGCCTTCAAGGAATGATGGAATGCCTTGCCATGCTCTATCTCCACAAATGAACCAATAATCCTTTGGTAATTTCCATGGATGAAAATTTTCCGATGGTTGAAAAAGACTTTTCTGGATTTGAGTGAGACATAGATATAGTATCTGATCCTGCAGCCTTGGCTAATGTGACCCAGACATTTGGTTTTGGTTGTTGCACAGGAAAATCTGCATTACAAAAAGCAAGCAAAGCTAGAAAACACAAAGTGTTTTTTCCTCCATATCTTTTTTGTTGAGCTACCCTTTGGCAAAAAAATTTTCCATATATCTGAACTTTCAAACTGTATTTTTTGGAGAATTTAGAATGTCAATTTTTTAGAATCCAATGACAATAATAAGTCCTTCTTTTTCATGTTTTTGCCAAAAGAGCTCTACGAAACAAACCCTTCACACATTTATCATTAACATTAAATTGAAGTTCACAGATTCCACAGGTGACACAGGAACACCAGGCGTGACCTGTAGTCTCTCCGTTCAGCTCACGTCTGCGTGCTCGCTTCTTCACTTTTGGGCTTGTCAGCATGTTCTGGTGTGCGATATGGCTTGATGTTCTTTGCTGGAACCCACTTTGGTCCTCCAGGGTGTAAAATTCCCTGGGGTTCTTTTTTTGGGGGTCCCTCCTCGGAGGCATCAGCATGAGCTGTTTCTGTGTAAGTGTGCCATGAATAAATGGCTTTGTGGAATGAGATGTCTGAGACTCTTTCATGGGAAACCTGGGGTTGAGCCAGCAAGGTAACCTGGTCTGGCTGTGAGTGGAGTGTTTGGGATGTCAGCTGCACTGAGCTTCACTGGAGCCGCCCACTGTGAAGGAAATTCAGTCCCAGCTGTGAAAGTCTGGCACTGGGAGTGTGACTGCCAGAAAGGCTCAACAATGGTCAAATTGGAGAGTTTCCTTAACACTGTAGTGTATAAATAGTAAAAAGTTTTGAG
Source organism: Vidua chalybeata (assembly GCF_026979565.1). Classification (NCBI taxonomy): domain Eukaryota; kingdom Metazoa; phylum Chordata; class Aves; order Passeriformes; family Viduidae; genus Vidua; species Vidua chalybeata. The sequence goes on from NC_071570.1 coordinate 39,718,633, forward strand.
AGTTGGTGTGCTTGATTTGTGGAACACCACTGAGCACCCAGGCTTGTGCCACTGGAATAAATAATCAGTGTTTCTCTTGAGTGTGCAATCAGTTGCTGGTTGCACTCCGGGAAATGAATCTGATTTTTTCTAGACCACAAGCTGGCCAAACATGTTTACTCTCCTAATAAACTAACCAGTGGCATGGAACAGGTTTTGGAGGAGCTGGGGTATATCCAGGCTGCAACTGCAAGCAGTCACTCTCCAGAGCTGACCAAAGCTCCCAGAAAAGGTGTCAGAGAGGCATGGGCTGCACAATGCTGCGCAGGGCTGTCCGGCCTGCCTCTTCCTTCATGCTGCAACTCAGCCTGGGTGATCCTGGTCAGCTTTAAATATGCAGATATTTGCAAGGGAACAGGGTGCCAGACAGCCACTGGCCAAAGCATCTGTGGAGGAAACTCTGCTGGCCTGCCCCTCACCGGCCGTCAGATGGTGACACGAATTCTTTGTGTGGCAGCAAGGGCAGGAATTTTAGAGACACTCAGAAAACCACACAGCCACTCTCAGGCAGTGCAGGGCTCCGCACACATTCAGTGGACAATGCAGAAGCACCACAACCAGGGGAGCGCCTGGACCTCTGGGACCTTCCCGCAGGCACCTGGCTCTGAAGTACTTCACAGGTACATGTGCGCCAGCTCTGCAACATCTGTCCAGCTGTGCTCACACCCAGCTATGGCCCCACCAATTGCTGAACGCAGCGCCACTTTTTTTGGGACCTGCACATTGAACAGCAAAAATCCAGACAATCTATTTCTAGGAGTAGGGCAGTGCAGATCTTTGTGCTTTGAGTTGTCACTCCCCACCATTTTCCAGCTGCGAGGGAGTCTCTGAGAGGAAGGAATTCCAGGTTTTGTTCTCAGGAATGTTTTGAGTTTTTTTTTCTTTTTGTCTGGAAAATGCAGTTTAATCCAGCACCCCCCTTGTTCCCCAGACTCTTTGGGGGATGACTCCTGGAGGACAGTAGAGCATTTACAAGAGAAGCAAATGCATCCAAAGATTTTTGGACAGAGCTTCTGAATGTGCAGCAAATGGGGACTGTTGCTGCTCTACAACAAGGAATGCAGGAAGACTGCTGTGGGCCCGAGCCCAGCCATCACTTAGGAGCATTTCAGCTAATCCCAAAGGGAAAAGCGACTACAGCAGAGCAGAAGCTTCCCATACAGGCACAGTGGTGTTTTTGATGCAGGCAATGCCAGTCTCCTGAGGGTCACTGGGTGTAGGCTACCAGCTGCAGCATCCACCCCGGGCAGGGTTAACACCAGCCTGCCGTAAGTGTGCAGGGCCCAGGCAGGAGCAGACAGATACCCGTGGGCTCCAGCCCTGAGCTCCTTGCAGGAGATGATGTCACTGAGATGTGCCTGTTTCCAATCTCCAGCTGCTGGTAGGAGGCCCCATTACCAAATGTCTGAGCATTTCAGGATGTTGGAAAATGTACAAAGAGGGCCAACACTGAATCTGGACAGATCAGCATGTGAGCAGGCTTTTAAAATAATAGACTGAAAGCCCAATGATTGCATTAACCTGTGTTAAACTCATCAGTTAAAAGTCTGTCAGGGCAGCCAAAGGTTTGGAAATACCTACAAATGCATCGCCACAAAATGCCCCAGGAACTACAGGTAGTACCACAAAACAGACCCTCCCAAAGCCACGTGTAGGACTGGGGACTGGCGTCAACAGGGCTTAAAGCAAGCTGATTTTTGCTGGTTGTGTAAAGGTAAAAAATGGTCATCAGAGGAGTCATATGTTAGTGACAGTCCATGCAGTTCATGCAGTCTGCCACCATTGTGTCTGATGTGACAGAAGCTGTAATTTCTCCAAGAGACATTTTGTTCACACAGTACTGAAGCCTGGGGAATCTAATCAACAATTGTTGGGCAAAGCACATGACTTTCTTACCAGCAGCAGACTTGACTGGTAGATCTGTTCTGTAGTTACAAAAACTTTAACTCAGGTTTCCTGAAATTAATAGACATTAAATCACTGATTTTTATTCAGCTGCAATTTACCACTGTAATTCTACGACAGGGATTTTAAGGAAATTACTGTTGAGGAGAATGAATTTGTTACTGCCCTGAGAAGAACACAGATATAAAACCAAAACAAAATAGGGTTCTAGTCTGTGCTTAGTGTCTCTGTTACTTATGTTCAAGAGGATCGTGAAGGATCCAAACAGAGGAGGAAGCAGGGATAAAGAAAAGCATTTGAAACTTCACTTCTGTGAAATGCTCTGCTGCGAATTGGTGAGCACCCATGAGCACGCAACAGTGACCCTTAGCTGCAGAACCAAGTGGTGTTATAGATGAAGGTTTCAAGGTACTCAAACTCTTGTACTGTGCTTTGACATTAAAGTCAGTACTTTTCGTATTCTCTGTGGCAGACCAAACCCACAGTTAATAGATGATTTAGATCACTGAACTGTCCTAAAAGTCTTGCACCAATTTCTATTTCCTTGAAAAAATTTGCTGTGTTACAGCTGTGCCTGTGGAATATATGCTGGGGTACATCACATCTGCCTATGCTACTCTGAAACCTCCACACCTAAATCCCCCAGAGCATTTCCACACAATTCCCCAACAGGCACAACTGCTCTGCAGCCTGGGTCCCAAGGAGCAGACTGAGGCCCTGACCCCCAGACATCCAAAGCCACAGGAGGCTGCCTGTTCTCCAGGACCTGCCCTGCACTGGGAGGCCTGACCACACCACCTGTGACAGCGATTCTTCCCTACAGCACTTGGGTCTCTGCCACATTTGAGAGCAGATTGCCTCTACCTTCTGTGTCTGCCTCTGACTCAGATGAGGGCTGGTGTTGGTGTGAGGAAAGCCCCAGGATGCTTTGGTATGGCTGATCCAAGCAAGAGCCTCCCCGGGGAAAGTCAGACAGGCAAAGAGCACATGAACCCCCTGGTCTAGTGCCATGAGTCAGCTCTCCTTCCATGTCCCATGTGGTACTCCAAGCTCTTGGCTTACCCTCCCCACTCCTGCATACTCCAGGCTGGTACCCTGCCCTGCCAGACCCCTCCAGAGAGCAGATTTGTGGTCTAAATACAATATACATACTGCAGTAGTTTATGTAGCTCTGAAGCACCCAGCACTGAAATCACATGTCACCTACCTCTTTCCCCCTAGCCAGCTACTCTCAGGCAAACTCACAGAACATGAAGTGGCTTTAACAGCTCCCTATAGTGAAATGGTTTTGCCAAGGGATTTTTTGCCAGCTTCTCCACTGGCCCTTTCTTGTCTGCTTCTCCTGGGGTCCTGTGTATGGTTTGCTGCAGCACAGAGCAACATGGCCTTCCCTGGGCTTTTGCTGTCTTATGCTGACACGCAGAACATCACATCACCACGAAACTGACCTGAGGAGAGGTAGGAAGGCAATCAGCAAGCCATTCTGCCATCCCTGAGCCCCCTGCTCAGCCAGCAAGGGGCAAAATTGGCTCTCTATCTGTGCCTCTACCCATGAGGCTCCAGCAGGAAGGAAGCCTGCTATGCAACATGCCCAGGACCCAGACCCATCTCAGAGGATAATGACCCCCTTGCTCAGGCGTTGGTTATGCGCTGCTATGTGCTGCTGGAGCCAAAAGATCTGTCCAGCAAGGACACATGGCACACTGCAAAAAGTTCTCCTCTGATTGCTGCTGAAATCTTCTGCGTTTTAACCCTCCACCATCTTCTCGTGTTGATTTGGGTTGGCAAAAGAAGGGCCCTGTAAGACCCAGATGATAAATAACCAGGGCAAGACCTGCTTACAGGAACTTGCCCTTAGTTTACATAGGAAGAGAAAGGGACAAAAAGAAAAAAAAAAAAGAAAAAAAAAAAAAAAAGAAAATAAGAAAACAAAGAAGCAAAAGAAAAGGTGATCTTAATACAGATCTAGGATGTTGTCTCCTCCCAAATTCCATCTGAAGCCTGCTACCATCATTTGTCACCATTCCCTACTGTGACAGGACATAGGGTGGATGAGAAGAACCAGTATGGTCAAGCTCTCTGACCAAATTGTATCTGTTGTGTGCAAACTGCAGTGAGCAAGTTTGACAAGAGGAGTTTATTCCCAGTACTCATGCATTTAGGGGAGAGAGGGAAAGGAATTGGCTACAAAAATGCTGCCCATGCTGACCATGCAGGAGGCCAGAAACAGGTGTGGATTTTTCAGAGTAGCAGCTTAGGCAGATGTACCCCACAGGCCCCAACTCTGCATGTCAGCTTGTCCATCTTCAAAGGGAACCCAGTGCTGGGCACCTTACAGAAGTTTGCTACAAGAGGCTAAAGAGACCTGGGATGTGATCACAAGAGATGCAATTCCTTCAGGCAAGAAGATACAAGCAAATCAGTCACTGATAGAAGAGTTTCTCAAATAAAACTGAGAAGAGATGATAAAAAGCAATGGAGCTGACTGTGTGACTAAGTTTAAAAAGCAGACATATCCATATGCATATACTCTTACAATTTTTCTCATTGCAGTTGTGTGTGCGAAGTGCTAAGTGACAGAGAACCACCAGTTTTGAAGAACTGTGGGACATCACTGATGTGTGCTGAGCTCTAAGTTATTTTAAACTTTGCTGTAATAAATCCGGTGGCAAATGGGGAACGTGTATTACCTCTAGCAGGGTGTCCATGTGAGAAATGCCTACAAACCTATCAATGAGATAGACGGCATCATCTGCAAAACTCACTGCGTGGGGTTTGAACTGGATTTATTTCACACAACAGATCAAGACAGTTCATAATGAAGATGCAATTTCAGGGAGGAAAACCTAGTTATTGTGTCATCCATTTAAACAGGAGATATAAAACACATCTGTACTATGTTAGAACAGTGTAGTGAGATCTCCCTCAATACAGAAAGAAAATGAAGACAAAAATGAAAAAAAATTGGAAATGGTTTATTTGCTGCATGAGGAAATTTCTTGTAAATTACATATAAAGAAACTTGTTACGCTGTAGTATATAATTTCCAATATTCCACAAAGATAATTTTAATAAATATACAAACCAAACCAAAGTAGAAGACTAAATCCATCAGGCAACCTACAAAATGGTTCATCAAGTTTTATATTTGCAGCATTAGCATGCTTAAAATTTTGTTCTTTTTGAAGTGATGCAGCAAAATATTTTTCACATTTCTTTGGAGCATTTTCAAAGCTGTCTAACTATAAAATACTGTTCAAATTTAGACAGCATTAGTTAAACCACTCAAGAAAAGTAACACCAAGGTCTAACTGATGCAAAGGTGGTGTTTTTCTTTTTGTTTTTAAAATCCATTTAGCTTTGCCAGAGTTAGGAATTATCTAAGTGCACTATGAGTTCAGTCAGCCTGAGGCACTGCTGACTCCTGTCATATTATGACTCTATATAAACTTCATAGATTATATAGCTCTGAAAGATTTCTCTATTAATAGAGACATATCCCCATAGAATAAAAAAAACACAATACAATATTGAAAATGCAAGCTTGTTAAAATGGTTGTATCCTCAAGTGCAGTGTGTGCTTAGAACATTTTTCCATAGTTTCATTCTATTCCACATCAGGCATTTTTATTTGACTTTAAATGTAGAAGTGCTGATAAAGGTTTTATTGATGCCCGTAGCTTCTAGAAACAACATACAGATTTTTTTTGACACCTCCTGCTGTTGTCTACTTATAATTTCTAAATTTTTTTGGAACAGCAGGCTGAATTTTACACTTAACTGCTCTGGACCGCACTGACAGACAGGCCTATTATTCCATACAAATTTCTTACAAACTGAAAACACTTCACTATGCTTCACTATTACTGAGTACTTGGGGGTATAAAAAGAAACTCTCTAAGACACAATTATCTAAAAATATTTGTTAATAAGCTTAATGTAAATATTATGTAGAAAAAATGGTTTCGCTACAAAAAAATTCATTAGAGGGCCAGTAAAAATATACCGCAGAGAAGATCTTTAAAAAGTGAGGTTAGGAAGTATGAGGCATTGACATTCACTGTAAACATCCTGTGTTCACTAGAATCCCTTGTCTAAAAGTATATGACCTGGTTTTGTTCCTGAGCTTCATGGCCGACGCTTGCATAGACAGCTAAACCTATCATGAAGGGCTATTTATAGAGACAGTTCTGTTTGTACGTAACTTCAATAAACTAATGCTTTTACCTTTTGAAATAGTTTCATTCCACTACCAGGTAGTTAAGGAAACTAAGAAGTATGGTATGGGTTTTGTGTACTCAGTGCATTGGGTGAATTGGGGCAGCTACATTTTAGTGTGTTAATCTTAAGTAACATTACACCAGGAAGTGTAGCTGTTCCACATTCTGGCTCAGCATAAATATCTACTCCTGCTTGCTGCTGTAAGGTTCACTTCTGCTCTGCCAAAGACTGCATATGGCAAAATGTTAGCAATCTGAGTGCTGCAGCATCAAACACAGCCAGTAATGAGATGCAGCTTATAATCAGTACAGAACACCTCACAGAGAATTTAATCTTTACCCACGCAACACAAGTGCTTTCCTCCAGGTTAACCTGCTGCTATTGGAGAAAGCTGGAAAACTACTAACAGGGTAAACATGACATGGAGTGGCCTATGTAAAAAATCTGAAGAACATACTTGCATTTTGGGTATGAAAAGCAGGCATGTGTTTAGCTACTGCACATGGAAATGCACATGGAAGTGGTACAGACAGACAAATATATCCCCCTCACAAACAGCACAGTAACACAAAAGCAGCAAATTGCCAATTTGAAATCTTATGTTAAGGCAAATCTAGATAAAAGAACCATAACAGGATTAATTAAAATAGGGAGTTTTCCTTGGCTTTTTTGTTTACTTTTTCTGCGATTGGCTTTTACACATTGATAAAATTTGTTTAAGCACTTTCTGGACATCTTCATCCATCTGACCCTAGACAAAGGGAGAGAGAAAAAAAGATGATTAAATCAATGCAACTCTAATATTTAAGAACATATACAAACTATTTTTCAGGTATAGTAATTAGATCCATTTCCCAAATGGAAGCAGTGTTAAATTTGTTTTTGAACTGTCATAACTTATGGGAGGGATGTCCTAGTGAAAACATGCAAAATTCTTACTAGATCTGCAGAAGAAACATCTTCAGTTAAAATACTGAGTGACTGACAACATGCAACCATACCTGCACAGCATAGAGAAGGTGCATCCTGTAAACTGAGACAATTTCCTGGTGTTGTTTCTTTGTTTCCTAGAAAACAAAGAAAAGCAGAAAGGCACAGAGCATTCAGAACTATTGAACTCAGAACTCCCCAAGCAGATTCTTACTGAGGAAAATTCAAACCAAAGTCTTATGTAATGCATTGAAAACCAGTTCAGACAGTGTTGTGTCACCAGGAACTCTAAATTTGCTTGGAAGCATGTCCAGGAAAATGCTGTAGTTCTACCTACCCCAGTAAAAGAGCTGTGATATCATCAGTTTTAAGAAGTGCTGAGCTGCTAAGGTGTGGAATGAGCACAGACTCTATTTCCAAGCTTATCAGCAACCAGAATTGCAGAAAGACAACAGTACTCTGATAAATCAACTCTCAACTACAACTCAGCTCCTCCCTGAAGGCAGTGACCCTGATGCCTTAGGATTTTATCTTTTATATATTTCAAATCATGAACTGCTTTAGGGTATAGCTCTAAAACTCCATAGCCTGTCAGCTACTCTTCTCCTGTTTTATTCAAACAGAACAATTCCTCTCTAGGCCTGCAGCTCAAGGACACCCTACTGCTTCAGGCCCTGAAAAATACAACCAAAAATGAACTGGGGGGGAGAGGCAAACTGGGGGTATATGACTTCATTATCTGAAGCTGTAATTGGAGTATTAATCCCTAGTATGTAAAGAAACCAAACTTACAATTGTCTGTAAAAAACTCATGACTGTTACAGTCCCTTTGGGGAGGCTTTGTCTACCCTTAATGTACCTGAAGGCCCTTCATTAAATATATCTGCTTTTATATTAAATATATCTGCTTTTATTCTCTTAATTCTGTCTGTCCTCTGTTTTTAGGTGAGCCTGAAAAAGGCATCAACCCCTCTGTTAGAGCTGATGCCTTCCCAGGTGAAAGGAGGTGCTTACGAAGGCCTTACCCTGTGGGACCCTGACTGAATGAAAGTCACCCAGTCCTTTTCAATGATCACAGACTGCCACAACTCAGAAGCCATCTTTCCAAAGACACATGAAGTTGTTAGGATAGCTAACCTACAAGAAGGAAAGACTGTTTCTGTCCTGTTTTAAAAGCTACCTGCTTTCCTAATGTGCTGTACACCTTTGCACTTCACACTACTTTGCTGATCCTAATTAGTGGGAGATGAAGGGTCCTTTCAGACATGGAATAAGAAAGTCTGGACCTTCACACTGACAGGATGCTCTGCCTATTATTTCTGTCGCCAGAAAAAGGGAATTTTTCTGGCATACTGAGCCCTCTTTTTTTCTGCTGGGAAAGGTAAGAAGCAGACACCACTTAGCATGTCAGTCTGGGAATTCTCCTTTCAGAGGCACTCCAGAGCCCTCAACAAAGGCCTCCAGCAGACAATACCTTCTCTTCATCCTCAACAGTGGATAATGTTCTCCTCTGAGCAGGCAAGCTCTAGGAAATATCAATTATGACTCAACCCAGCTTAGAAGACTGGGCCTTTCATGCAAAAACAACAAAATTTAAAAGAAGATATGTAAGGCATTCAGATTTTCAGAGAATAAACTATGCTCCCCATAAAAAGATGCATTTGCTTGACTTTAAACCTCATACTTTCTTCCAAAATGCTTAAAACCCCAAAACAACATCAGCTGATGAATGTTCTTGAAAATCCTCTGCACACTGATCATACTTTTCCACAAATTAAGGTCTGAGCAGCAGGTTTGGTAGCTCCATTTTACTACAACACATCTGTTTCTCAACTGGTCTGAGAAAAATATGTGGAAAACCAGCTTTCTTTAGTTATGCTCTTTCTAAAATGCTATTCATGACTTGCAAATTCCTACAAGTTTCAGAGAAATAGAAATTACAGATTTTTTTGGATGAAGATTCTTTTCCATGTACGCACTGTCTGTACTCTCTTTTAAATAAGGCAGAGTGAGGAACAGTACATGTTTCTTTGGAGAACTGGGACTAATGTTATGTTTACAAATTGTCACACTTACAGTCAGTTGGTTTTGCAACTGCTTCACTTGTTGCTGTAACACCTCCAGCTGCTGGCTTTGTCTTTTGGGGGCGCTGGTTGAGTAGGAGAGCTGAGAAAGGCTGTTCAATGCTTCTTTTAATTTGCTTATTTCCTTGGACATTTCATTGATCTAGGGAGGCAAAACATCTTTTCGTTAAAAGATGCTATGCATACTGTATTCCTGTGTGTCTTATCTTTGAGTTATTTGTGACTCAAATCTAAGAAGTGGGGAAAACCAAATTGTAAATAAACTCTATGGACAAGCGGAGATGCCATGTAAGGGTTACAATGCTCCTCTATTCCCCATCCTAGTCCAGTCTATTCAAACTGCACTCCTTGTTCTGAACATCAGCAATATTTAACAAGATGGGCTGCATTTACCACCTTTATAAATTTTTCTGCTGAACGAAACACAGGCCAGCTATTCACAGCTACCAAAATGCGTAGCTTTTTATAAAGGAATTTGTAGTGACAGATATGGTAGCTGAAGAGGAAAATTAGTCAAATCATGCTATAGTTGAGATGATGTAGTAATATCCTAACAGTGAATTTTTGCTCCTTCCTAATATTTTGTTTACTTGTCTCCTCTGGAATACCTTCCTGCTGTAAATCTCACTTCTTTGACTTCAGCTGCCTGAATAGTACGAACCCAACCTAAGCATAACTTAAAAGAGGTAAATTGAAAGATCACGTATACCTCCACAGGGGAGGGAAAACAACTGCAAAGCCAAACATAGAGAGAACTCCTTTGCCTTTGATATCTGTATTTTCAAAGGGGGAAATGCACTCATAAGATACTTGAACCAACATTGTCTGTTAGGGAACTGGTGCACTAGTAAACACACTTTGCACTCTGAACTCACATTACCCCTCCACTGTACTGAGTCACTGACCTTTTTGTCTTTATCTTCTTCTAGTTTTGATGAGTTTTTCATTTCAGTAAGAACTTCTTGAACTTGGTGGTACTTGTGCTGAAGATCAGTCACCTCCTGTTCCTTTGCTTCAAGCAGAGTATGCATACCTTCTTTCGCTTCTTTCAAGTGCAGAATTTCATTTCTCAGTTTCATGGCATCTAAGGATATATTTTCCTTCTCTCGGATTACATCCTTCAGTTTGGATGACAAAGCACTAACTTCACCCTCTAGTGAGGACTTGAGCTTTTCATATGTGGCCTTGGGTACCATGGCTTCATTAATTGCAGCTTTTTCTTCCAGTAATGCCTTTTCTAAGTTTCTTAATTTGCTTTCCTTGTTGCTAAGCAGTCGTTTGAGCTCATTTATTTCTTCCTCCATCTCCTTTATGGTATTTCTGAGTGCGTTGATTACCTGACGGTGTTCAGTAATTGGCAAAGAGTTTTGCTTCTGAATGTCTAACAGTTGCTTGAGTTCTTCTGATTCATCTAATACTTTTGTGTACTGGGACTTCATTTCTGATAACTCATTTTCTGCTTTGTATTTCAAAGAATTTGTTAGCTCCATCAGTTTCTCATGTTCATCTCTAGGAATGTAGTCTGAAGCTATATCATCTAGAGTTTTTTTCTTCCTATAATCTTCAAGCTCTGTTTGTGCTTCCTTGTACAACTGAGACAATTCACTAAGTTGCCTGTTGAGCTCATCTATCGTTCTGTGCATCACATCCTTCCTTTCTCCAGCTTCAGCACTAGATTCCAACTGCATCTGATTTGTCAGCTTGTCCTGTAGCCTTTTAATTTCCTCCTGCCCTTCCTTGTACCTCTCAATCAGCAATGCTTTCTCTTGATTAATGTTATCAATAACTGAACAGTATGAATTCTTCATTTCCTCACACTCTTCCACAGACAACTTGCCTGCCACCTTCTGCTCTCTGTCTTCAAACTTTTTCTGTAGCTCTCTCACTTTTTCTTTTTGTCTTTCGCTTTCCTCCAATGCTTTCTTCAATTCTTGCTTAAGTGCTTCAACTTCTTCATATGTAACCTTCAACATACTCAGATCAGAACCGGTTTCTTCACTTTCAGAGGAAACAAGAATTGGCTTCTTTTGCCTTTGTACATTCAAAATCTCTTTCACAGCTTCCTCATGTCTGTTTTGAGTTTCTTTGAATTTCAAATTAAGATCAGAACAATTTTCTGAAATGTCTGGGCTATTTAAATGATCTCTTTCTGGGACTCTAGGCTGGACTTGAGTTTCCACATGCTTTCTTTTTGCTTCAGAATTCTCTAATTTTCTCTGCACATCCTTTAAGTCTTCCTGGAGGTACTTCATTTTTACTTCTCTGGGGCTTGTAAACTTTTCTTGAATTTGAGTGGCATTTAATGTAGGCTTCAGCTCCTGCAACAAGAACTCATTTTGTCTCTCTGCTGTTTGCTCAAACTGTGTTTGGGATGAATATGAGTCTACAGTTGAATCCCCTTCTTTAGGTGTTCTTTCCTGTCCAAAAAAAAAACTCACCAACAATTGCACAATAAAACCAAATACATGATTCTAATTTTTTTTAGAATAGAGTAAGCAAGGAAGTATTGCCACATCCTATAGAGAGAGATGATGAAAGAGCCATGGAAGAAAGTTCTAGAAAAGTTCAAAACTCAGCTGTTCCCATTTAGTCATCTACAGTGAGAGAAGGCAGTAAGTGCCAAGCTCCTCTGAAAGTCTGGGCTGAGCTCCATAAGCTAATAATCAAAGCTATGCAAATTAAAATTCTTCTAGCACTACTGTTAACAACATATTTTAGAAAGTAGTTATCATGATAAATAAAGTTATTCAGTAGTTTATGGGAAAAGTGAGAAGATCAAAACACTGATTTAATCCTTTGGGGCAGAGTGTTTGCATGATCTTACCCACAAGCTCATTAAAAGATCTTCACAGTACAACTCTTTAAAACAGTAAGCAGCTCTTTGTTCTGCCTAGCAGATTAAGAGACCATCAGAACAGCACCAAAATATGTCACCTGTAATTTGACCTGAAGCTCCTTATTGTGCAATGTCAGAGAGGCAATTTTTGCTTGCATCAACAGAAGTAGATCTTGTTGGTCAGCTTCAGAACTCACATCCAATAAACTATCAGCACCTTCAGAGGAAAAAAAAAAAAAGATTCAAAAGGTTTAAAAAAGCTGAAATGCTATTTAGATAGTTATTCCAACATTTAAACAGCTTATTCCCATGACCACTAAATGCAGTAAGCAAGCAAACTATTCCTACAAACTCCCCAAGAATGTGTTCAGTTAACAAAATAGAAGCAGAATGTTTTGGTGGGGAGCTGCTTGTGGAGTTACAAAATGTCACTCTCAATACTTAAGTGTGTTTCATGTACTAAGTAGAAAGGGACAGAGGTTTTCAGCATTTCATGCCACCTAAAACACCTAACGAGATGAGGATTAATTGTATACCTGTTGTGCTGTCACTCAGTCTGTCTTTATTATCCCTGTGCAAAGAGCTGAATTCTTCCTGTTAAGACATCAAAAGAAAACATTTTCACAGAAAGCAGATATAAAGCTGGACAGTTCAGCAAAAAGAACTATAGACAGTATAGTTTCTGCTGGATAAAGCCTGTCCACATGGATGTCTTTTATTTCTGAGGTCTTGTTTAATTGTAGCATGTGTCCAGTATTTCAGAATGTGTTAAAGCCATTCAAGTTCCACTGCCCAATTCCCATTAAATGCTAATGAAACACAGGCAACTATCTTGTAAATAGTTTGGAAGACTGCAAACCCTGTGATAAGTAATAGCAACATACTGACATGTGTTTAAAAAAATCTTCAGCAACACAAGGTAAAGATCACACAGAACATACTTAACCCTTTCAGTGACATCTTTTGGTAAAATGGTCTCTTTTTGCACTGCCCAATTCCATGCACTTTGCTGATACTAGAAATTGAACTCTTGGAACATGAATACTTCCATAACCATACTTCTAAACACTAACTAACCTATGACTATTTATATGTACATATATGTCACACATTAAAGTAAACTTTACATTCGTTTTATGAATTGCATTGAAATAGATTTGGATCCATTTTTGTTCCTAAAATTCAGCTAATTAAGTCACAGGAGATTCTGTAGTCATCAAAATAGAACATCAAGCAAAACAAATCCTGTACTTTCCTTCCCTAAGCTCATAAGAATGGAACACTGATACCTTGCACACTTGATCAGCAAAGAAAGCCTGCCCTTTTCCAGTCATGGGAGTTGAAGTTGATGAGTGTGGAGAGGACAAATCATTAACCTGTAAAAAAAATTATATAAATAGGTATGTATACATGCATGCACATACATACCTGCCTAACATGTCCCTATATATATATGTATATATATATATGTATATATATCTATACATACACGCATATACACATATATATATATATGCATATACATGCATTAAAGAATACTTTCACCTGCACTAATCTAAGTCACAATTCTAGATTACTTTCAGAGAACAGACTGAATTATTTAGTGCCCTTCTGAATCAGTATTATATAAGGAGTGTAGCTGTTACACAGGTTACATTCTGGTTTAAGATTAAACCTAACTATTAAATAGACTTATATAGTACCAAAATGCAGTTAAGTATTTTATTTTGATAGGCATATATGCCCATAATAATATATATCCATATATATGTATAACTAAAATATAAAGAACTTATTATTTACTTATTGAAATCAGCAAAAAGGACAACTTCAACTTTAGTTGGAAGAAACAATTGTACAGTAAAATTTGTACAGTTGTATCTTTGACCATGCTGTATTTTAAGCAATTTTGCTTAGTTAATCTAAGCAACATGTGTTTTCGTGGTGTCATCCTAATTTCAGGAAAAGCATTCATGGTAAGACAGGCATATAAATATAAGGTGACAGAGAAAATCCTGCCCACATAACTCTAATAATTTTCAAAATGCTTTATATCCCCTAAAAGCATCTCAAAATCGGTCTTTTCTTTACCTGAATAGGACTGATAGGAGGAGGTGGGGCTTTGCGTTTTTTTGGAGTTCCACTTCTTTCTGAACTTAATTTAGAGCCTTGATCATGCTGAAAGTTTCACCAGCCAGAAAAGGTAGGTTTGTTAGTTTGGTTAGTAAAGTCTGAGCAAGTTGTTTTATAAAAAAAAGTAAAAAATAAATCCCACATTATTATCAACTTTAGCAGCTCATGCAGTGCCTTTTTTCCCCTGGGTAAAGACCACATCTCTACTGGCACAAAGATATTAAACATGCCTGACAATAAGAATCTGCTCCTTTGTAAACCATGCTTCAGTGAAAACAAACAAGATTTAGTAAAAAAGCAGAAGCTGATAATAGGTTTAGCACCAGTGACCTTAAAACACTTCATTCATACACAGCCCAGTCATGCCATTCTTCACAGCTACCATCTTTCCTCTCCACTAGCTTCTGCCTGAACCCCCGCAAAAAACCCACCTCTGCACTCAGAGAAGGAATGACCAATGCATTGCACCCTTGTCTACTTCCCAGCCACCAGCACATCTACAAGGTCTACTTGCACTCCAAGATAAGACACTAAATAAAAAATGTAAGAAACTAATTTAATCACCTAAATCTGCCATGATTCTCACAGGAAGGGGCCTCCAGCAAAACCAGGGATAACCTTTAATTTTATGTTTTAGATAGAGAGAATTTCTCTGGATCCTCTTTTCTGCATTTTAAAGAGCCAAGCTCCTGCGCTACACATGAGGAAAGCAGGAATCATCCCAGCACACATGCACATACACACTCGCCCTCCTTTCCTCCCCTCACCAAGGGTGCTGGCTGCTGTTACACAGAGAAGCCAAGTCTAAAAGTAGTGATCTTCCTGAAACACATTTCATACCTAAGCAAGAAAAACCTTTTACATTACATAGTAGTCATGGCAACCCATCTCAGAATAACACTTACTAGTGCTTCCATTACTATTTTTTGTTATGTTACAAGTCTAGAGAGTCAGGGTATTTTCAAAACCAAAAGGACAAATACCTGCTTCGCTTTTGTTGGAGACTTTGCCTCTGTGGAGCAGAAAAGAAGTGGAATAAAGAGAAGTTATTAAAGGAAGAGTTACTTTCCATTCTTAACCCACCTCTCTGCTCTGTTTCCCATACTATAGATAAATGGTTTGGTTTTTGAATTCCTGTCTGAAACCTAAAAAATACAATTTGCAAATTCCATTTCAATCACATTCTTTCTCTGCTACTGTCTGGTTTCATTTTGAGAAAAATTCTGAAGAATCATGACAATTTTTATTCTGGTCTTGCACCATTCTTATGCATTAAGCTTCCTGCTTTAGAAATCCATTGTAGTTTGACCATAAAATGCTCTGCCTGCTTCAATTCCTTCTCCAACACCTCTACTGAGGTGTTCTATGTATAAAAGAGAATCCATTCCAAATTGTATGCAAAATTTCACAATGCTGCTATATCAACTTGTCTTTCTCCAAAACACCTCTTTTTGGCCTGCTCAGGGTTTTATCCCATGCTAAATATTACCATCTATGGCAAAGAGTTTTTGGGAAGTCTCAGCCAGATTATCTTGAAAATGGCTTTTGCAACATTTCAGGCTACAGTTTTAAGAAAATTTGTTCAGTGCTAAATCAAAAAGTGACAAACTGCAGGTCAGCCTCTCTCACATACCCACGTCCTGTGATATCTTTGACGACAGGAGATTCTGGATCCCTGTATTCTCAGAGAGCTTGGCATAATGCAGGGCATTCTGTCCAAAGACATCTACTAAACTGACATCTGCATCTCTCCTGAGGAAAGCTTCCACCATGTTAAGGCTACTAGCTTCACAAGCCATCATCAAAGCAGTTCTGAACAAAAGAAAAAAAAAAAAAAGAAAGAAAAAAAAAAAAAAAAAAGAAAATAAAAAAAACCCAAAGTGTCAAGAAAAAAATTGTGATTGTTATTGTGCAATAAGGTCCAAGATTCCATCAACATGTTTTTTGGTACATAAATATGACTTCTTTTTCTCCTTACAAAAAAACACTTGCTAGCTCTTCCTCCTCTTCCTCATACACTCCAGCTGTAAATACAGGTCTACAAACATTTCTAAATACAGCTTCCTGAGGCTGAGAGGAAAGCCATAGATAGAAATGGCTGCAGGATAAAGTCAGACAAACAAACCTCACTGCTACACTCTGATTACAGTGGTGGTACAACATGAAAACCTTTATTTCATTCCTGCTCTCCTCCACGTGTTGTGTTCGAGACAAAACAGACAAACAAATTTTAATCAGAAAGACAATTAAATCTAAAAGATCTTCAGTGAGTCCAAGAGATGAGTTTGACCTCAAACCCTGTGCTACTGTCACCCTAAAAAAAAGAAAAAAAGGAGTCCATGAGAGCACAAACAATTCCCTTTCCAACAAAGGGCAGTTGCACAGAGACGGCTCCTAGAGTAAGCATAGCATACAGAAGGAATCTTTTACTAACAAGTTGTATCTGTTTTTCTCGGTTATTTGAAGGGGTCATAAGAGGCATACAGAATAATTACAAAGAAAATCTCACCTTTCAAGCACACTCTAATACTGCCTTTCTGCTCAGGCATAGTTCTCCTTTCTCTGTATGAATGCATGTCTAATAAATTGGACAAGTTTACTGCCAAACACATTTCTCGGTGCAGATACAATGCTGAAAAGTTACTACAGTGATAATACTTGCTAAGTATTAAGACAACAGTTTCACTAATTAATTAAACATACTCCCTCTAATGGGTGAGTCACTTGGAAAAGTGATGCTGTTGCAGTGCTGTGCTAAAAGTAGTGGTGAGTTATAACTTGGATAACACCTCCAGAGTCACAGGGATGGTTTTAGATTACCAAAATAATTCGCTTAGTCTGGACATGATAGGAATCTGGAGATGCTATTTTTGAAGGTTATCCCTCTCTTCTCCCAATGAGGTTTCTCCATAGGAATCTGGAGATGCTATTTTCGAAGGTTATCCCTCTCTTCTCCCAATGAGGTTTCTCCTGTTAAAATCTGAACTACTTCTGTGAATATGAGATGCAGTAGTAGTCACTTCCCTCACCACAATTAAAGTAAGAAGTAAACCAGCACATTCTATGTTACAATGTTTTGTTGCTTCTACATACAGCACTGTCTTTAAAAAAATGCAAAAATTCTGTCCTATTTGAGACAGAAACTCCTTCATCCAATTAAAGCAGAAAGTCTTAACCCTGTCTGCTGACTAAACACTAGGAGAGTGAGGGGAAGGCAGAGGCCCCAGAGTGAGCAGCACCTCAGGTTCAAAGCACCTATGAGGCCATGAAAACTGCCACAAAACAAAGGGGTTTTCTTCAGACAACTGGAAACAAAGAGCGCCCTAATGAACTTTGGACTGATAAACAAGTTAGGGCCCAGTCTTATATTCACAGGTGCCGCCAGAGAACAGAATCAGCATTGTGTCACACAGAATAATCAAAATTGCTATGAAGTGTAAGTGCCAAGTCTTGTCAGTATCCCACTTTATCTCCACAGTTAAACCAGCTGTTTATAAAACAGTCCACAATATTCTAAGACCCTTGATCTTTGTCAGTATCATCAAAACTAGTGCATTTTTCACTACAAGGATGTTGCTTTTTAAGAAGTTATCTGATACATCACTATCTCTTAATGCAGAAAAAACTCTAATTGGCACCTTCTAGAAAAGCAGCATCTCCACTATAGAGATTTACTGTATTTTTTTTTCTTGCTGCTGTGTCTGCATTATGGCAGAGAAAGCAACCCTCCACAGATTTTGCTCACAAGTAGCAGTTTTAAGGATTAAAGTTGGAGGTATTAACTCATTCCAAGAAGACAGCAGCATTTTAAACTGGGATACTTAGAAAGTGATGAGTGGGTAAGTGCTATCAATCATATTCGTACAGGAATCATTTAAATGTTCCGGTAGCCCAAGGGAAATCTTACAGGCAGATTGGTTTTATAGCCACATAATTTCTGCTTCATCTTTTACTTCAGTCAGAATTCTGTAAGCCTTCTCAGCAATCAGGATATGCTGTCTAGTACAGAAAGCATTATTTCACCTAATATCAACTATTTTGGGAAGGATTTGAGAAGAAATCTTCATTTGATAGTCAGCTTTGGTGAAGAATCAACATTTTAACCTGCTGTACCTTCCATTTTTATCCCTCGTGTTGATGTCTGCTCCATGATCCAGAAGGTATTTGCAGACTTCTGTATGACCATTTTGTACTGCAAGCAGCAGAGGTATGCTCCCATCCTAGAAATGCATATAAAGAAACTATGAACAGTATTCCATCCACTTACAAAAACACACTGAGATTTAAAGTGAGCTACACATTTTACCTTCACACAGCAAAAATGAGGTGCTATTAGTACATTTTTCCTGTGTACCATGAACATAGCTGAGTGTGTTATAATTCCTTCCTTGTCTGTTGGGGATGATGCAAAACACAGGGAGTAGGAACTTGCTTTTGTACTCCCTTTGCTATTTGCTCAATGCTAAAACACAATTATTTTGAAACGACAAAATATCTTTCTGTAGCTCCACAACAAAAATGGTAATTTTAACCAAGTACTAGGCAAAAATGCAACATTTCATAAAGTCATAGAATAACACAGTTGGAAGACACCTTTAGAAGTATCTGGAGTTTCTCCCACTTTTTTCTCATCCAAAGCTAGGCCAGCTTCAAGTTTCAGCACATATCTCAGAGACTTGTCCAGTCATGTTTTAAACACCTCCAAAGGTAAAGACACAGCTCTAGGTACCAGTTCCAGTGTTTGACCCCCCTTAAAGGTGTGGTTATTTTTTTACTAGTAGCTAACTGGAATTTCCCAATTAGTCCACTACCCAAATTCTGACTATTGCTTATCATTTTGTCATGCACCTCTGAGGCTGGTCTCTCTTTTTCCTATACCCAGCCATGATGTAGCTCAGGACATTTTTAAGATACTCCTAAAGCCTTAAGACTGAATAAATTGTTTATGCCTTTAAAATGCACCTGCTGAAATCTTAGATCAGATGTCTATGTTTGTGACATATTTGTTTTTGCTAGAAAGACCAGATATAGACAAAAGCCGAAACCACACAAGTTTGAGTGTCTTTATCTAGTTTTGAGTGTCTTTTGACCTGTGCTTTACAGATCTTTTCCTTTTGTCATTAGGTTTTCCATCAGGCAATTATATCATTCCCAAAACCAGACCTGGCTGATTGTAGACTTCTCACAGTAGTCTCTGAGCCTTTGGCACATGTGAGGTATATTTGTTCCCCTCAGGCTTATCATACTCTGATTGGGCTTTGTGAGCATTTTGCAGCCCTTGGCCACATACTGGGCCTTTTCCAAAGCCTCCTGGTGACAATGGAAACACTTTTAATTATGTTTTGAATGTGTAAGAATTGATTCTAGCTACCTGTGCTAAGTCTCAACAATCAGCAAATCCTGCCACTACAGTATCAGATTATGAAGTGCTTCCACACCTCTGCAATTGCAAGCTGCAAAAGGAACTTCCTCCAGCAGAGAAACCCTGAAGGTGTGAGCACAGCATTGCTTTGAACTACTGCACGTGAGATGGAGCATGGTAAGGCATGGAGGGTGATAAAAGCTCTGAAGTATCTGCAGTACACACAGGAGAGGAGGTACGTACCAAATCTTTGATATTAATGGGACATTTGTGCTCACACAGGAGTTGAACTGCCTGAAGACACCCACATGCAGCTAAAAGAAAATAAAATTAAATTAAAAAAAAAAAGACAATTGTGAAAATCCATTAAACCACAATTTCAAAATTTGTGTCCCACACTTCCACTTGCTATATTGCAGAATTACAGTGGGGTACAAAAAGAAATTCTAGGCTGATAAGCTAGGAATATCAAGCACAATAAAATAATACAAACTTTCATGAAAGTTACCTGCATAATGTAAAGCTGTTTTCCCAGAATTGTCAGTGCTGTCGGCTGGACATTTACTCTGCATAATTCAATAAGGAAAAGGAAAAAAAAGCAATTAGAGAAAGACAAAGAAAATTAAAAAATATGTTTTATGTAGACAGAGTGCTTAACATCTTTGCGAAAAGATTCATGTGCTGCTTCAGAGAAGAAGGAAGGTACAGCTTCCCTCTCTATCAATCTGCTATTTCCTGTCTTCATAACAACTTATATTGAAGCCATAGGAAATCCTCATGGTTAAGAGAACTGTCCCTAAAAATGTTATAGTTTCAGAATAACTTAAGTTAGTAAATAAAAAAGTAAATAAATAAATAAACAATAAATCAGTAAATAAAATCTCTCCTTTGCCTCTTTTTTTTTTAACATTAGCGTAAAAGCTAAAGCAACCACATCCTAAGGCAATTTGTCCTGCATTAATTAATACAACCATGGCATGGTTTGGATTAGAAGAGACCTTCAAGATCATCTTGTTCCAACTCCCTGCCATGGGCAGGGATACATTCCACTAGACTAGGTTGCTCAATGCCCCATCCAATGTGGCCTTGAACACTGCCAGGGATGGGGCATCCACAACTTCTCTGGTCAACCCATGCCAGTGCCTCACCACCATCACAATAAAGAATTTCTTCCTAATCTTAAATCTAAACCTACCCTCCTTCAGTTCAAGCTGTTGTCACTTGTCCTATCACGACATACTCATGTAAAAATTCCCTCTCTGGTTTTCTTGTGTGGCCCCTTTAGATACTGAAAAGCAGCTCTAAGGTTTCCTAGGAGCCTTTCTCTTCTCCAGGCTAAACACCACGGTCTCAGCCTTTCCTCACAGCAGAGGTGCTCCATGTCTCTTGATGCCTTAAGTTTTAGCTTTCATATTATCCAGATTCTGTACTGCATTAATACTTGAATCTGAACTTCATATAATGTGTTAGCAAGTTCTCTTCACAGTTTTGTTAGACAAAACAATCCTTTTCCAGCCTGAGAAACAAGGATACTGTTGCAGCTTCAGGCCCAAAAAGTATAATCAACAGCAAATTGAAGAGAGCAATCTTTCTTGGTGAGAGGAATGATGGGACTTCATAACCTGAAGCTGTAATGGGACAATTAACCCCAATATGTAAATGGATCAGAACTTATAAAAGTGAACTCGTGACCCATTGTCCATCTTGGGTGTAGCCTCAGCCAGGCTCTTGTACTACCCAAGAGGTATCCTTTGAAGGCCTTTCTAATAAATACCTATTTTATTCCTTTAACACTGTCCAGCCTCTGTTCTAGGTAGCCTCTCAAAGCATCACTCTGATCACCTTCACGGTCCTGCTCTGTGCTGACTCCAGCAGGTCCCTGTCCCTCCTGTGCTGGGAGCCCAGAGCTGGATGCAGTGCTCCAGGTGGGTCTCAGCAGAGCAGAGCAGAGGGGCAGAATCCCCTCCCACCCTGCTGCTCACAGGGCTCTGGATGCAGCCCAGGAAACGTTTGGCTCTCTGGGCTGATCCAGGGGCAGCGCCAGCACTTGGCCTTGTTAATGTTGATGAGGGCCTATTGATAAATGCAACAAGGGTTCATTAGCATTTTTAAAAATAACCACCAACAATCCAGTTGTATCTTGTTGTATTACAATTATCAGATGCTACTGATCAATCTGGAATTCAAAGCAATAAGTAGTAATGAAAAAGATCATTCAAATCCTTATCAAGGCTCATTTTGGTATAGAAGATATTTGTTTTAGTTACAACAAAGAGAGAGTATCATTGAAACCTAGGTTCATTTGGGTTGGAAATAACCATCAGGATCATCAAATCCAACTATTAACCGAGTATTGCCAAGTTCATCACTAAGATGTCTCACATCTACACAGCTCTTAAATCCTTCCAGGTGAAGAAATTTTCCTAATATCCAACTTAAAGCTTCCTGGGTGCAACTTGAGGCCATTTCCTCTTTTCTTGTTGTGATATAGTCTACCCTAAGCCTCCTCTTCTCCAGGCTAAACCCCACCAGCTCCTTCAGCTGCTCCTCACAGGACTGGTTCTCTAAACCCTTCACAAGTTTCAAAGCTTTTCGTTGGACAGTTGGTTGTTTTCGTTTCTAGAAAATAAACATTATAACTTTTGACCTTTACATGCAGCACTGTCTCCAACTATGATTATCTGGGAAAACAGAATCACACAGACTGTTACATTCTGTAACAAAAATGTCATTATTCTGCCTGTGTAAAATAATTATTCAGCCTGTTTTAGTTCAACAACAGTTAGACATCCCTTGCATACACACTTTGGTCCACAGAAGATAATCCTAAGAGCATGAATTACTGGAGAATATCACCAACAGATCTGCATTTAGGAATGTATTTATAAACCTGCATATTGAAATAAAAGTAGAAAAACATCAACAAAAGCAGGCAAGTGGAAGGGCAGCAGCTCCTTGGTGTTAAGCACAATTAGTTCCGAGCTGCCACTGCCTGCGATGCCAGCAGTGACAGCCTGATGGCTATGTGGATCGTGGCTGGGGATAACCCTTCCTGCCCACTGAGCAGCAGGGCAGACAGCTTGTATGGGCTATGGAGGTGGCAATCAGTGAAACTGGACCCTGTGTTGTCAGAGACACTGACAGAGGTCAGTCACCGGACAGCTGGAGAGCCCTGAGGCAACCAGGGAAAAACAATCTGGAGGTTGGGATATAGGATCCATTCTCTTTCTGCACCATCATGTTCACATGGGGTTGTTAATCATTATTTCATCTGTATTCATTATTTTATCTGAGACCTTCTGATAACTCCAAACTTAGAAAAATCTGTTTTGTTTCTCTGATCACCACCATGAAAACTTACCTGTATTTCTGAAATTGAGCTGAGATGGACAATGTCTTTGCTTACTAACACTCATCTTCAACACAATGAGACTCTTCTCTTCATCTTCACTTTTGTTTTTCTTATTTTCTCTCCCCATTCTTTCAACTCCCTTTCTAACCCCTCACTCTCCTTTACCTCATTTCATTGAAGATTTGATTATTTCCATATTATTTTTGGATCTAAACTACTTTGTTTTTCTCTCTTTTTTACTTTAAACTTGAAAATGTTTCTGTGGTGAACAGATAGAAAGCATTCCAGTGGAACATTATTAGAATCCCCCCAGAAGTGAAAAACCTTTTCCCCTGTAACTCTTAATCCACCTAATTCCAAGTCATCTAACCATACAGACAAAACACAGGAAGTGAAACTGAAGCTACAACCTACTTGAAACCCAACCAAACTATGTCAGAGCAACTGGACATGGAAAAATGTATTTGCAGACCACTTAGGGAAGATACACTGTGTTCTATCATGCATTCACAGTGCCTGAAAGATCCTTAAATCTCTCTTTATGTTTAAACCCTTGATGCGCCTCTCTTGATGCCAAGGAGATAGAACAGTAAAGAAGTATGGTGCAGATTGCTAGCATAAAATGAGTCTAATGGAACCAAATTAAAATTTAAAAAATCAAAATTAATTTTTCTTTTACCTGAATTAACCTCTTAACACAATCAGGGTGGCTGTTCTTTGCTGCAAGATGTAAAGCACTGTGCCCTAAAAGAATAAAAGCAAAGCAAATTAATTATTCAGTCATGCCAAAGCACAGGAATAAAACCTTCCATGACAAAGGCAAAATCTTGAATTATCTGTCTAGTTCCTATCACAACACATAAAAAGTAAGGGTAGACAAAATAAAGTAAAAACCTATGTCAAACAGAATGTCTTTACTACCTTTTGTTCAGGCATGTAACAGAATAATCTTAAAAGTCTCAATTCATATAAAGGAGTGACACAAACACTGTGTCAGACTACACCCGGGCAGAAGCAAGTCTAAGATTGTACATTATGTCTTGTTTCTTAGAAAACAATTTTCCAGTATTACACAGCCTCCCTTGCACACAGACATCTGTCAGTGTCATGAGTTTTGCTATTTGGCAGTGAAAACGTACCCATCATCAAGAGCAAAACCTGCCAAATTCACCACCTACAACTATATTAAGTTTGTGTCACCCACGAAATACACATAAAAGACTCAAACACAGGCCTGCTTTGGTTTGCTCCTCACAGATTTCCTATTCCCTATCAAACACAAGTCTACATGTCACTGAATTCATTATGATTTACTGATTATGGATTTATGATGAAACACTGAAGTCTCTCCTCCAGCTTCATCTTGCAGAACATCTGAAAAATTGAAGATGACAAGACAGCAAAAGAAGAAATTATCCATGCAACTAAGAAGAGAAGGACCCAGGATTTAGTACTCAATAAAGACAAAGATACATGTGACAGGAAGCTCTCTTTGCAAATGGTGTGTCTTTCACATAGAAGGATTTCACTAAGGAGTACTGGGCTGACATTCTCAGGTGGAAGTAGGCAGGCAACTTTTTACTACTCAAGTGACCAATAAATCATCAGGCAAGGTGAAGCATGAATTCGGAATTATAGTCTGCATCAGGTACATATATTCCCTTATCATTATGTAAAATATGAATGCTTCTTCCAGTATCACAGACACTTCTTTAAATATAGAATGCAAATGATTCCTACATATGACAGAGATTCCCTCAGGCTGCAATGAGTGGCAAACCAGAACCCATGAGCCCAGCAATTACAGATCATTACTGGAAAGACAGAATGCTGACAGGTCATTCAGATGGCTCAGCTAGCCAGAGAAAATGCTGGGCACAGATTCCAAAGATGTGTCAACTGAAATCTATTAAGAAGAGTTTGCTAGTTTCAAATTCAGCTCCCATCATTCTCCTAGTGGAGCAGTAATTAAACACAGGACTTTTGAGAACTGAGACATCATACTTAATAGCTCTCAGCTCTGTTTTGGCCTGTATCAGCTGTTTTCACCATGTCATAATCCTGAAGAAATGTCTTACTGCAACTCCTGTAAAGTTAATGGGATTAATAGCTTGGATAAACATGAAAGCAAAACTGAAGATCTTGATGCAACCTGTAATAAGAAGAAGAGGTAGGGGAGGATAATTATTTTCATCTTTTTTTTGTTTTCACTAAAAATAACAATTTAAAAAATCTAGTAAATATTTTACATCTGAATCCCACTACAAAGGCTGAAATTTATAGTATTAGGACAAAAGTTTTTAAGGACTTTAGATTCTGAATTCTCTGTGCAGGAAAGCAAATATGCCCAAATCTGCAAGGGTTACAACTGCTTTTCCTACAGGGTGTGTGGGGGAAAGCAAAGTTGTCAAATCTTTGTTTTCACTCTGCACATCCATAACTACATAAGCAAATTGAGTGTATCATGCTACTTGTATAGAGAGACATACCTGCACCATCTTGGGCTGTCACATCTGCACCATGTGTCACCATGATCCTGAGGCACTCTGCATGCCCTTTCGTGGCTGCCAGGTGAAAACTGGAAGAGAGCATTTACATGTCTTTTATTATTATTAAGATATCTTTTCTCTTTCATTCACTAACTGCATACTGGCAAGTTTTTTCCTCCCTGTCCTTAGATTTTTTGGCATCCTTCCATTTCTTCCCAGGAAGATAATAGCTCTGGAAGTGAGATGGCACATCAGAAAGACTTTGTAGTCATACTTCCATACTGCAGCTCAAATAATGTGCTCATTTTGGGACTCTCATTACAAGAAAGATGTTAATGTGCTGGAACATGTCCAGAGAAGGGTAACAAGGCTAGAAAAGATTTAGAGAACAAGTTCTGTGAGGAGCAGCTGAAGGAGCTGGGGAGAAAAGGAGGCTCAGGAGGGACCATATGACTCTCTACAGCTGTCTGACAGGAGGGTTTAACTAGCTGGGGGTCGGTCTCTTCTCCCAGATAACTCGGGATAGGATGAGAGGAAATGGCCTCAAGCTGCACCAAGGAAGGTTTAGAATGAACATGAGGAAAAATTTCTTGACTGAAAGGTTGTCAAGCACAGGAAAAAGCTGCCTAGGGAGCTGGTGGTGTTACCATCCCTGAAAGGCTCTTGAACATATTTAAGAGACAGGTAGATGTGCCACTACTGAGGTAACACTGTTTAGTGGTGGATGTGGGTTGCTGGCTTAATGGTTGGACTCAGTGATCTTAGAGGTCTTTTCCAACCTGAACAATCCCATGATTCTGTGATTTTACATGGGCTGCTGTCCCATGATTCATATCATATACCTTATGTACATCTAGTCCCACACGACTTCTAAACTTATGTCCCTAGTCATAAGTAATATATGCCCAGAGAATGCCTGGGCTTGGGGAATTAATAAAGAAAACAGAAGAGGTGGGGGAGGATGATTATTTTCTTCTTTTTTTTCACCTAAATATAACAACTTAAAAATAACTGACTTTGTCCTAGACATTTTAGTCAGAGTACTCAGATTTAGTCAGATTTAGTTAGATTTTCCCCTTTCGGTGGACAAAATTTAGTTCCCCTAAAACATGATTCTGCATTTCTTAAATTAAACTACATCAAGTTGTACTTCTGCACCGTCCTTTATGAAGCTCATCTTTCCTTTGTGTATGGGTGGGAGAAAACAGTTTACTGTGAGTATCACCTGGAGAAATCAAAGCTACTAGATATTTGGGAGATTGTGCCAGAGATGCATTTTTTCCACTTGTGGTTTTGCTGTTCACCCCAAGCACATGCTTGCTTAAACAGGGTGAAACTGCAGACGTTACCAACCACACCACAGCACAAGGCACTTCCAAGCATCAATTACCTAAGATGTAATTACAGAACAAACCAAAGAAATTATATTGAATTCAAGCCTTTTTACAGCGGAAATTTTATGTTTGACATCCTCAGGCTGGGGACATCAAGATTCACAGAAGCAGTGCTACAGAGATGCTGCTGACTTCATTTTGCCCTGAAGCTAAAATGAAAGAAAAGCTTCTGAAAACAGAGAATTTTATATCCTCCTGATGCATAACGCATGTTGTCAAGTTTTAAGATATGGTTAGACATTCTGCTACCATGTGAGTTCTACCAACATCAGCCTGATGCACACAAAGCACTTTTTCAGTGGGAGTAATGTAAAACAAAAATTCAAGACAAAACACTTCCAATTACTATTTCTTTGTGTGTGGAAAGTTAGAACCATCATCAAACATGCACCAAACTGAAAGAGCCAGTATTCCTGGGATAGTTTCTAATATCTTTTGAAGGAGGTATTAATTTTTAAATTATGCACCCCTGTGTAAAAGGGATTTTCCCCTGAAATGTAAAAGAAACATCAACTACTGTATTTAGGAGTTTATATTTTGAACAACTGCTTCCTTTAAGTGTTAAAACTAAAGCTGAAAGTTCAACCTGCTAACCAGGGAAACTTGGAACAACAGGCAGGAATGAAATGGGTATTTCAGACAGAGAGTCTGTGAACTGCAACACCATGTTTCTATAATCATAAACTTCTTGAAAACTCAGCAGAGAAAGAGACCTACAGACAACATCTGGCAAAGAGAGGAGAATTAATCAAAACAGGAGAAGTCCTGGAACAGAGTTATCTATCAAGTACAGCTCACTCCCTAGAAGGAGTCCTTCCTTCTACACTGGCTACTGCTGTTTGCAAATGGCAGACAGGCAGCACTTAAGCCTTGAACCTTTCTCTGCAAATATAAAAGCATTCTGTGTGTTCATCCTGTGAATTCTACTGCCATAAACAAACTGAAAAGTTAACATGTCCAACGGCACAAGCAGCGCTGCTGCTATCTGCTTTCCAGTCATTCAACATCAAAACTTCATGTACTTGGTGACCAATACAAAGTTGTGTAAACATTCTTTGGAAGAAGTAGTTTCTCAGGCTCTGGAAAATGACTGGGGGAGGGACACAAGAGGAGTCTGACGAATTCCAATACCTCTAATTTAGCCAGCATAAGATACCAGTAAAATACCAAAACATGTTCCGATACATTTATGTAAACACAAAATGCAATCAAATTAATTTATGTATTAGGAAGACTTTGAAGCACACAGTTGGCTAACTTACATTTGACAATATTCATAGTAGTAATAAATACCTGAATAATAATAACTTGGCTAAATCTGGGACATTGAGGTTTTATGGACAGACTTTGTAGTACAGTGCCAAATGCAACACGAACACGCAAGTGCTAAAGAAGTTTTATTTAGGTAAAATCTGACTGCAAAGAAAAATCAGAGAAAATTAAAAATAACTCTTTTCAGGCTATACTCCTAAGAACATATGAATACCACCAACAAAAACAATTTCCATGGCAGTTCTCAACAAGTCATTACACACGCAGATGTTTTATTTCACAAAGAACAGCTTGCTGTGTGTCTCTTTCCTGCATCCTTATTCTGGTACTATCTCTTACATAAACCTGTAGTGAGATATTTTTTTCTTAACAGTTTCAAAGCAATTGGAAGGGAATGGGGGATACAGTTACTTAACTGCTGATTTAGTAAACAGAGTCCTGCTCTATAGAGAGAACAACTCCAGAATGGGATGAACCTATTGCAGTCATATTTAAGCTAAACTATTAGTGTTGGACAAACCCTCCACCTTAAGAAGCAATTCTGATTTTAAAGTTAATAGGCCCTGCTTTGGTTTGGGAGTTTTTTTGTGTGTTTTTTTTATTCATTTTTTAAATTTTTTTTTTGTTAAAAAACCCCAAACAAACAAAACAGCCGACTCAAAACAAACAAAGAAAAACCCCAAACCCAAACACTTGAGAATAAATACTGAGGACTCCTATATAGCAAGGCAGGCTCTTGAAACAAAGAAGACTGTAGACATTCATTTCAGTACAGAATAATTCCTAATACGCTACATAATTTCCTAAATATCAGAGGCAAAACCTGCAGGTTTCCAAACACTGGCATTCTCACCATCTGGATGCCTTAAGGAGTGGTGCATTTTACTTGCATCTTCTATAAATAAAGTTTTCATGATGTGAAAGCAAACAACTTTTCCTCCCATTTCCTGGTTGTGCAATGACTTAGGTAAACAAAAACAAACACGTAAGACTTCATTTGGACCAAGGGCCATGCAGAGGGTTGGATTCTCA
This sequence comes from Vidua chalybeata, assembly GCF_026979565.1. Taxonomy (NCBI): domain Eukaryota; kingdom Metazoa; phylum Chordata; class Aves; order Passeriformes; family Viduidae; genus Vidua; species Vidua chalybeata. The sequence goes on from NC_071570.1 coordinate 39,747,682, forward strand.
TTCAGCTGAAAATCCTATTACAACATAGTTCATTTTCCCTTCACAATAGATAAGCCTGTTACTGCCACTTAGATCCACATCTTGATAGCCCAGCCTGAACTGATTTGAGATAGATTACTTTTATTACTGTAAAACATTTCTGTTCTTCCTGAGGAGCGGGATGGTCTCTTTTTATTGTATCCAGACGTTTCAGTGAGCAGAGGAGCAGCTACCATTCCCAGTGGTTCAAGACTCACCTCTGCAGCAGATGGAAGATCAGTAGGTTGACACTGCTTTTTCCTACTGGGAATGTACAGGTCTCATAATTACTCAGTACTCAACCAGAAAAGGTGAAAAATTATGTTAGTTGTGAAGAATGCAAAAGCCAGTTGGACTAAACAGACTTTTAGAGTAAGAGTGAACGCATTTCATGAGGTTCAGGTTCAACTGAAGAACAGCTACTAGGCTATCACCTCAAAATCTTGTGAGGACCTCAAATTTCTTGATGAAAATGAAAATCCCACATTGATAGAGGCTTTTTATGATGCTTGCTGCCTGAACAGAGGGCACAGCTGTGTATGACATCCCTGAACTACTCTGAAGCAGCAGATTTTTCACAGATATCAGATGTCAATGGGTGAAGCACTTACAGCTGTCCTAAACAGGCCCATGCCTTATTCAGGGCAAATGACCTTTTCCACATTTTGGTCACAGTATTAAACCAGCAAGGGAATGAAGACTTCCTTAACCAGCATCTGACAGACAAAGCACAAGAGTTCAGATAGAGTTCAGTCTTTGCCAAAAGACCAAGAATGAGTGTTTTCAGAAATTTAAATGTCAGTCTAACTCAAATGAAAAAGGACTGTAATTTTTACTACTGTGTTCACATAAAATTTTTCTTTACAAATCATTATACCATAAGTAGAAGAACAGAAATAATCCACATTTAGGAGTTAGACTTGTAAAACTGTAGCTGATGGCAATTGCTAAGGTGGTATTAGCAGTAAGACATGGCTCTGCTATATTCAGGTTCTCTGCTTAACCATTTGCAGAGCTGCTTCCTGCAAATCCTCTTACTGAATGGTATTTTGACAGCTGGCTTAAAACAACTGGGTGGTCTATATATCTAGGGGAAGTGCCAAAAAAGTAAAGAGAAACATGATAAAATCATAAAAAATAAATATCAAGTCTTAATTTAAGACAATAACCTTCTAATTATCATTTGCAAAAAGAAAAGTGGTGGGGGAAAAAAGCAGAAGAATTACACCCAATCAGAGGGTTCAATCCCTGTTTGGCAAAGTCATGCTCCAGAGTTTTTTCTGGGCAGAATTAGCATTCTCTGTAAAACATATTTTCTCCAGTGCCTGAAAGTACTTCAACACACTACTTACCAAAATACAAAGCCAATAAATAATATGGCTGAAATATGGGTGCTAAGTGAATATTGTCTTTGCTATTTCCTATTATGATAAACATGGAACCCAGTCAAACTTATATGCAAGCGTACAATACTATTGTTCTCTGTAATTTCAATCTGAGTGCTCTGAAAATATTTTAAGTGCAAGAATGTTTGAAAAACACTATGAACTCATATACACTCATTGTCAAGGTTTATTTTGAGTAAAAACATCCCTTCCCAAGGCAGATAATTCTTCTTCATTTTCTAATGGATGTCAACCCTTTGTTGACTTTTAGAAAGTCTAACTTGCCTTCCAACAATTTGATGATTTATAGTTTCCCCACCAACCAATACCTTCACACAAACAAACAAGAATGATAAAGATACAGAGCTGCCTAGAGACCTTGTATTGCTGATTAAATAAAAGAAGAAAAATAGAAATTGAATACATTTAAGCTTTGCTACTACCAGATCAGACATGCAAGTAATTCACCAGCTATCTCAGCCACAAAGTGACTTACTGATAACCTGGCTGACTTTCTGAACTAACTGGAGCTTTTATATATTTTAGAAGCAGCACCTAGCTTATCTCTCAAGGCCTCAACTCCTCCTTCAATAACGGGCAAAATAAACACAGTAGATGATATCTGGCTTTTGATTGCTTTCCACCACAGTCTGAGTGGCAGAAGCACCAAAGTTCCTGAGACCTGACCTGAAGAAGAAAGGGCCATGAGTTACCACCAGAGCAGCACATTCTGTGCATGAACAGAATATCTGGTGTCACACAGGAGGAAGTCCAGTGTGGTCTCCTCTCACATGTAGCGCCATGACCAGTCACTGTAGAAGAATACAGTTTACTGATCTGCCAGTGAAAAATAAGGAGCAGCATGTAGAATTTCACCTTCAACCTAAGATTAAACCACGGATGTTTTGCTATGAAAGTCAAAGGGATCTTCATCTTTTCCTGACTGCATTACCAAGATAGTGTCACTCATCTGGGACAATATATGTTGTAGGGAGAGCTAGTCATTTAGTTATTGAGGAGCCATACCAATGTTTGGCAGATCAGACTGTCTTAAAAGAAAATCAGACATCTACAGGTAATCACTATCAATACTTACCAGTTCACTGGGGATTTTTATTATTTTCTTTAAACAAATAAAAATTACAGCTTCACACTGCATCCATTTTACCTACTCCCAAGAGCAACTTTACAAAATGTGGCTTTTCAATAATGGCAGCATTCCATATTATCCTGTCACTTGCAAACATGGAGCCATAAGAGTTGAAAACCCACACTGAAACCAAAACAATGCAGTTTTCATATAAAGTTTCCATCTTTGCATCATAGCATGAAAAATCTTATATCAATCATACACACCTCAAGCTATAGGACATTAATAAAAGAAAAGCCTCTTTAATGGCTGCTTTCTTATAGAAAAGAAGCAATTGCATCATACAACAAAGGAGCTGGCAAGATACAGACTCCTGATTTTAGCCTTCAAACTCAGCAAAATATCCACCCAGCTGCTATTCAGAGAGATTTCTACTGGGATCCCCAGCAGCTTTATACTTTTCATTCTCAGGTTGTGCTCCAGCAGTTCCATTTTCACATACAGTTTTCTTTGGCCAACTCTATTACCACATTAATACAAACTCAAGCCTGAAATGTAAGGACTTTCCTTCTGTGTACCATTAATTGTAAACACAAGTGCTCACAATTTAGATTTACCACATAAATTTGCTTGAACAGTGTCTATTTTAAAATTCCTCAGGAACTACTGTCAGCGAAATGCAACAGAGATTCTGCAAGCAGAAGCTTCACAGCATGCCTAGATGTTGACAGAAAGTCTGAAATTTAGATGTACTTTTTTTTATTTTAGGATAGAAAAATTAACAAAGTATGACAAACAACGAAGTCTCAAAAAGCTTAAAGAGCCCAGAAATCTGTGCAGCATGGCCTGAGCCTCCAAAGCCAAGAAAGGCAGACAGCTAAGGAAGATTATTTCTGATAGCTTCTTTAAGACCACATCTCATGTATGAAGTGCAAACAGGTGCTCAGTTACCTTCTCAGTATACATGCCCTATGGCACATTATCTTTTTAGCACAGGGTGAAATCCCAGTAGGTGTGCCCAGGTAAAGATGACTTTCTTCCAGAAGCTGGGTAAAACCAGCTTCAGCCCTCTCAAGGTCCAACAGAATTCAAATTTAAAATTAAGCCCAAAAACGAGAGCAATGACTACATCCTCCAACACAACTCACTTGGTGTTGCTGCCTGTGGGTCAGCAATTGCTGATAATCACCTTTGTATATGGAAAGTCATAAACATCAGAGCAACATAATCCCGAACCATGCTGGCATAACAAGAGGCCAGGAAAAGACTCAAAAGAGTGAGAGCAATTGAGTAAAGGTTAATCTAAACCAAATATTTTTGTAGCACGAAAATCTAGCAAGACTTAAGAACAGCATCTAGTGCTCCAAGAACTGATGAGAAGAAATATCCTTATGAACCTGAGGGATACTGACAAGGGATAGCTCAGGATATGTTGTCCTTGATGTTTGAGTACCTTTTACATTCATAATACTTCCCATGTCTCCAGATTTGAAGCAACTGTTTGGATGTACTTTTTTTTTTATTAAGCTCTACAAAGTGAACTTCTTTTATTTAATGGGATAATTGCAAACCAAGTGCAATAATATGTACTCATAGTAATTAATCTACTTATAACACATTCTTCAAACACCACTGCTTAATATGACCACTTCATATATTTTAAAATAAACTCTTTGGATTACTATGGCAATACACTTTTTATTTTGTATTTCAGAATAACTATACTACTTAAGATTCCATATTTTGGAAGAGGACCAAGGGCTGGGCCACAAGCATGCGCAACTTCAGAGCTTTTCTAATTTTATTTTTTTCCTAAATTTTTCAGTTACTTTCCAGTTACCTTTCAGCAGTTTCCTAACATAGGACCAGTAAAGAAGGTAGCAGAAAACAGAGTGAAACATAAGTCCAGTAAATAAGCAGCCACCAGCACAGTCTATTGACTGAGACCTCAGTTTGAATTAAAAAAAAAAAATAAGTAAATTCAACATTTGCACATTGCTCTGTTTTGGCTGTCTGTTCCCCTTCCTAGATTAGAGTACATTTTTAAGTCAGTAACAGCCAGTGGGTATAATTAAAGTGTACACATACAGCTCATTTGGTTGCATAAGTCTGTGAAAAACATGTAAAACAACTGCAGCCCATTATGTAGATATATATCTGAAAAACAAATGCAGCCTTAACCCTGTCCCCTCCAGCCTTGAAGAGGTTGGTTCTGGCCCAACCCATGAGAGGCACGCTTCCCTCATGGCTCTCCTGCCAGCTCAGATGGGACAAGTGCAGAGACCAGCCACAGCATTCCCCACAGGAAACTGGGGTGCTGGGTTTTGCCTCCACATGAGCCAAACTGCAGCTGTTTCAACCCAGGCATACAAAAACTCCCAATCATCCAGGCTGTGCTCTGATCCAAGCAACTGACAAACTTGTTGAAAGCCAGCCAGGTCTGGCAAAATTCGGGTATTTGGCAACTCTGCAAACAGAGCTGCGTCAACAGGGAATTCCAGTGGCTGCTTGATGCTGCATTACAGGTTTGGCTGATCCTGCCTGTGGATGCTCACAGGCTCCCCAAACACAAGTACAAGGGCCCTTCAGAAGAGGATTTGCTTCCCTCTGAGATGACAGACGCACTAAAAGACAATGAAATACAAAAGCTTTTAAGGATAGCCATCAGCTCTGTGAAAAAGCAAATTTAGAACAGAAGACACAAGCTGGCTCAAGAAATTGCTGACTGATTGTTTTGTCTTTGAATTTTAGATATCATCTGCATGAAGCCCCATGCATGTAAGATGCAAAATCCATTGGGAGGCTTTTTAATGCTCAGAGAACTTTATATGGAATAGGGAGTTTGTTCTTTAAATACATAGAATTTGTTTGATTTACAACATAGGAAATCACTAAAGAGATAAAGTAAAACGTTTAGGATCTTTGTAACTGAAATACAATTAAAGATGATTAATTTCTGTCTCTTCAGAAGATGGCTCCTTCTCTTTTTTCCCCCTAATAACATTAAGGTATAAAAATGCTAAAATATCTTATAAAAATTGCTTTAAAAATGTGTATAACAGAGCCTGGATGCTGTTGATTTCAAATCCTGTCAAAAGTGTAGGCAAGAACTAAAAACTGGATCATGAAATTTTCCAACTCTAGTTGGAAGAGTCAAGTGAGGGGTCAAAACCATCAGAAATGGTCTACACCGTTTCAGTCAAGAGCCAGGAACAAACCATTATCATGAATTCCACTGCATGGATCTCATTTAAAAGCCTGCATGATTGTCAGTACAGTGGTGTTTGTTGGCAGTGTGGATGTTTCATGTATCGCCATGATTTGATTATGAAATCAAAGTATTGCTCCTCTCTTGTGGGGATAAAAGCATTCCCTCTCACCATACATTAACAATCAGCTCATACCGAACATAATAGATTTAGTATCCTGGTAGTGGACACATTCATCCAACCATGGATGAATTTCATTAGCATTTCTGAGCATTTGTCTAAAGCAATTTTTCAGGAAACTTAATATCAACATCTTAATTAAATTATATCCCTAGCAAGGCTTCAGGGGAGGGGAGGGGACAAAAAAATGAACAATCATTATTTGAACCTAAAAAGAACTTCAGAAAAGATTTAGAAAGACAAAAGCTTTTACACCCAGATCTCCCATGGAAATAAACTTCACAAGACATTTTGGAATAAAAACCAGATTTCAGCCATCTGTTGGATAGAGATAAAACAAAGGTTGAGATCCCTGTGGTCTTTCTTACTTTGTCCGTATTCAGAAACCTAGACATTATTGCAACCATCTGGACCATGAGAAATTAAATACCGTGATAAAAGTAAATTAATATTTTTTTTCTCAGAGATCAAATTGATGTACAGCTCTTCAGCAGTCTGACTCTTGCATTTGTGTGCATCTACATGATGCACTTTTACAGCCAACTTCTCTACCTGGGCAGTGATTTCTTGCCACAGTTCAGCAGCCCAGATGGGTTTCCCTCTGCACTGCCAATTACTCCTTTTCTGTCAGTCCAGACACAACCACAAAGTGTTTGCCAACATCCACAAGTCAGTAAGCACTGTTCATTTCTCTCATTTAGCAATATATAAAGCCAGCAGGCTTTCTATATAAAGCTCTGCAACCTGTGCTTCAGCGCCCACCACTTCTGAGGCAGCCCGAACCTCCCAGAATCTCGTTCTCAGCTGGGGTGTAGCTGGCCTCAAATCCTCTGAATCCCAGACTCCGGAAGCTGAAAGGTCATCCTCAAGGTCATCTCTCTCCAGGTCCCTTCTGCCCCAGGCTCAAGGAAGGACCATTCTCCCTGGCTGCAATGTACAGCACATTCCTGACATCCTGCCCCGTTCTGACTGGCCCAAGGGCTCCTGCATGGCCAATATACTGCTAAATTTGTTCAAAAGCTTCTTTTGTTGTTCATGGCCCCATTTGAGATCATTCTTCTTCCATGTCACATGGTAGAAAGGGCTGACTGTGCTCTGGAATATGCATTCTCCAATCCACAGAGTGCCTAGGAAAGCCCATGCTTCTTTTACCTGGTTGGCAGGGACATAGCTGCTATTTTGTTGACCGCATCCACTGGAATCTGACGACTTCTATCCTTCCTTTTTACTCCTAAAACTGAATTTCCTGGGCAGGACTTGAACTTACTTTGCTTTATGGTCTGGAGGGGAAGCCGTGTGAGGAGCAGCTGAGACTGATGGGACACCTCACTGCAGTTACAACTCCCTACAAGTGGAAGCAAAGGGGCAGGCACTGATTTCTGCTCTGTGGTGACAGTGACCGGAACTGAGGGAACGGCCTCAAGTTGTGTCAGGGGAGGTTTAGGTTGGGTATAAGGAAAAGGTTCTTCCCCTGAGGGTGGCTGGGCACTGGAACAGGCTCCCCAGGGCAGTGGTCACAGCACCAAGCCTGACAGAGCTCAAAATGTTTGGACAATGCTCTCAGGCACATGGTGTGGCTCTTGGGGTGTCTGGTGCAGGGACAGGACTTGGACTTTGATGATCCTTGTGGGTCCTACCCAACTCAGATTGTTCTATCATTCTATGTATTCTTCCAACAGCTTCTTTTAAGGTAAATATTATTACATACAAGGAAATATTCTCTCTCAAAGGTAATTAAAACATTATCTAATTTTTGAAAAGTGATGTTCGTGCCACTCGCCCCTGCCTCCTTATTCAGTAAGATCCAAAAGGAAGGAAACAAAAATGAATACTATGTACATAATAAATATCAAGTATTTGCAGTTGGAATATGCTCCAGAATTTATTTTTAGTTCAGCCTCCAAGGCATGAACAGTCTCTTTCAAATGAAAATATATATTTTCTATTAACTGCTAAACTGCTATTGTGAAAGAGTCCTTAAAACACAAATTTGCAGAGGTTTCTAAAGCTTTTTTGTACTATTGTTAGAGTAATTTTATTGAACAACAACTGATTCAATTGCAGATTTAAAAAAATGTACAGAGATCTATTGTTTCACTTAATAGCCAAAAGCATTTAATTCTAGTTTTGTACCTTGCAGAAACATGCAAAAATGGCAGTAATGGATTGGCACACTGACAAAATAACTTCAGGACAAGGAAGTGCTACCATTTATACACTGTAAATCCTTTCCAAAATCATTCCCCCACCCTCATCCCTCCACTTCCCCTCAATAATGGCAGTAGCTTCTTAAAATAACAGCCCATTTGCACACTTGATCTTGTGGAAAATGCAGCACATGAATTAATCTAATCCTATCATTCCTGAAAGGGATCTTTCTGAAAACCTTTTTTTGTTAGTTCAAATGGATTTAAATTATCAAATTCCAAGCTGGAAAGCCCCGTTTTGTTGTTTAAGGAAGCTGGACCCCCAACCTATCTGGCAAAGTAAGACTACAATGACAGAGTCAGATTTCCAGATAGGTTCTATTATAACTGTGCTTGGCAATAGCCTGTGCTATGTAAGTGGGAACAACAATGGGACTGTGTCAACTTATGCCAAAGATGGATTTGCTCCATTGCCTTAAAAGTGATTTATTGTTTATAGAAAGAACTTAGTCAAAGGCAGGGTGATGGTGTGGAAAGTCAAGAGAGTCTTAAAAAACCATGATTTCATTATTCTGACAAGGTTTTTTTTAAGTACCTTTTTTTAAGGAGATACTGTTAAACCTCCTAATGAAAATTTGTAAATATAATCTCTAAGAAATACCTACCTTAATACTAGATACCTTATATTGATGAGGTACCTAGACCTCATAATTTTAAGCACCTCCATTTTATTGCATGTTGACAAGTCACAAAGTAAAGGACTTAAATGATAGGGACTAAAGAGGTCACAAAGAGGAAATTTAGGTGGCAATGTCCAAAACTGAGCCAAAGCTGGAGCATATCATAGCAGGACTCAGTGGGATGATACATACAGTACCCAACAGGACTAATAAAGAATACCCTTGGTTCTGGTCTTTGTTCCTTTCAGTTCAAGCATTTTATAATAGGAAGCCATATAATTCTAAAATAAAAACTTAAAAGTACATCTCTAAGCATGAAAAATTATCCTCTCCACCTTCTGTTTAAAATAATGCACTATAATACTATATCTCAAAAATCTAGACAGTATTGAGAATTTTGTTTGTAGGATTGTTAACAAAAAGACTGAGAGAGAAAAGTTTTAAAAGAAATACATCACACCCTAAGGGTACAGACAATGATGGAGCCAACAAACTTGTATTGCAATGTGTAATTGTTTCTCCTTTTTGCTTTCAAGCACATTCCAAAGTCTTTAATCACATTATGCACTCTGTTACATAATTGAATCCACCATGTTCTTCTGGTTAGTCAGCTTCATCCTAACTAAGTAAACAAACGCATCAATATATACTCACGGGGATCAATAGAACAGTCATGCAAAGAGCTCCCTTCCCAGATGGCACTGCAGACAACTTCTTAAAATGTAACCAGCAAAATCATGAGCCTCATGAGGTTCAACAAGGCCAAGTGATGGTGCTACACCTGGGTCAGGGCAAACCCAAGCACAAACACAGGCTGTGCAGAGAATGGACAGAGAGCAGCTCTTCCAAGAAGGACTTGGGGGTGCTGGTGGACAAGAGGATGGACATGAGCCAACAATGTCAGCTCACAGCCCAGAAATCATACCCTGCTCTGCATGAAAATAATTATGTGGGCAGCAAGTCAAGGGAGATGATTCTGCCTCTCTACTCTGCCCTCATGAGAGGGAGCACTGGTCCATCCCATGTCTCTCCAAGCTGTAGACAGGAGTGTTGTGCAAGACAGTGTCAAGTGTTCTGCCCAAGTCCAGACAGATTATGATGTTGCTGTTATTTCATGCACCACAGCTGCAAGCCAACTACAGAAGACCAAAAAATTTGTCAGCCATTATTTGCCTTTATTGAAGCCATATTGGCTGTCACCAATCACTGTCTTATTTTCCATGTGCAAGGCTCATGGGAGGAGACTTTGGAGAGACCTTGTAGCACCTTTCAGTACCTAAGAGGGAACCTACAATAAAGCTGGAGAGAGATCTTTTACAAGGGCATACAGAGATAGGACAAAGTGAATGGCTTCAGACTGAAAAAGGGTGGATTTAGATGAGGTAGTAATAAGAAATTCTTTACTGTGAAAGATGTGAGGCACTATAAGAGGTTGTGCAGAGAGGTTGTGGAAGAACTATTCCTGAAGTGTTCAAGGCTAGGCTGGATTGGGCTTTCAGCAACATGGCCATGTGTTGGTGTCCCTGCCCATAGCAGGGGGATTGAAATGAAATTATCTTTAAGGTCTCTTCTAATCCAAACCATTCTGTGATTTTGTGAAATCTGAGCACAAGGGTGGACAGCTCTCCCAAAAAGCCTTGTGCAGATCGCGATTTCCCAGCACAGGGAAATGTTAACAGCTGATGTTATGTCGGAACCCAAGGTGTCCCTCAGACACTCTTGGATGTTCTGGGCCCAGGGCAGAAGCCTCTGAGACCCTGGCAGGCGGCCAGGGACCCCTGTGGTCTTGAGCTTGACCCATGGAACAATTTACCAACCTTGCAGGAAGAACAAGAAATCACAAAAGTTTAGATATTATAATAGAAGTAGTCACAAAGTGAAAGGTAGGATTTTTGAGTGCTGTACAGGGGGGTTTTAGGCCTTGTACAGAGGGGTCTGAGTTTTGTACATGGGGGTCAGAGGTTCTAAGATGGAGGGATTTGGGCATGCCCTGTCCTCCTTCTTTCTTCTTCCTATTCTCCATGTTCTTGGTGGTGTTGGTACTCATAGATTGGTTTAGAGTAGAAAGTCACTGTTCAACATAGGTAGTAGGCATTGGGGAAAAACTATAAACACCTAATACGTAATGTGTGATATAAAAGATGGCACCAGCCCCTCGGGGAGGGGAGACGGGGACAGCCAGAGACGGGGACAGACAGAGTCAGGGACAATGTCAGGGAGTCTGTGTGCCTTGAGATAACATGCAATAAACTGCCTTGAGACCGGACGACTGAAGACTACTGAGTCTTTCTTTGAAGGCACGGGTTGGAGGAGAGACTTTACCACCATCCGGAGTCACCCCAAGCCGGGGAAGGCTCCGGCAATGTTACAGGTGGGATAACTAACAAACCAGCACCATGCTCTTGCAGCACATCAGCAGACCTCAGCACTGGGCTGCAGAAGGGTCTACTCCTCTAAGCAGAGCTTCTGAGGCCAGGCAAAACCAGCTGTGTCAGGCACTCAGAACACAGCTGGAATGAAACACTGGCATCACACGCAAAAATGATGGCTGAACTCCATTATGTACACACCAAAAATAATAGTCTGGAGTGATAAAAAAACAAACAAGACACAGCCCAATATTAATAAGACGTGCTGGAGAACATTTCTAGGCCACCTTTGATAGCTGTGTCTCTCCAGATTAATGTCATGCTTCCACACCTGTCAGTCTCTATCTTTCAAAACGTAGACAGAAATAACCTGAGCAGGTCTGTTAAATTTCCCAAAGCACTAGAAACAGAATGAGACTTGACATGCTGTATTTCTGCATCACAGCAATGCTGCTTTTCTTTCTTCTTTCTCAAGTTGCCTTTTAAACCACAACACAGAAAAAATTTCAAAAGTAAATAACAGTCAAATGAGCATACAGAAGAAGAAGCAGCAGAGATCTTTATAGCATTAACTCACATGTGCTCCAAGCAATTGAAAGAAGTATTTGCAACTGCATTGTTAGTAACACCATCATTCATATAAATACGTGCTTACTGACCAAGTAGCTGAGAAGAAAGAATGAAAAAGATAATTTTTAATTGTAGCCATGTACAGCTGAAAAATTGTTGCACCAATACCTAGCTACATTCTTAGAGCTACGAGATACTGATAAATTCAGTCTTGAGTGATTGCCTAGAAAATTCCATAGTATCAATTTATACATGAAACTTGCAAAGTAGGCGTTACACTAGATACACTGTATACAGAGTTCGGCTTAAAAAGACCTTAAGAATTGAGGTCTGAAGTTATGTTGATTGTAAAAATATGAAATGCTAAATTGTCCTGGCTTGTAAGATAAGCATATATTCTATTTGCCACCTGTCAGAGGTGGGGCAGGTATTTTCAGTTTTCTTATCTCTTCCAAGAACAATGTCTCCCTGCGGGGAGATATCTTCTGTTAATGGGACATTGAATGGCTCACTGCATGACTGAGAGAGTTACATCATCCCATTGTGAGATGCTCCACCCAGAGGGAGGAGCCAAGCATCCCTACCTGCATAAAATCAGCATTTCTTGAGACAGCAGCTCAGCCTCTTCACTGGATTCCCAGAGGAAGACCAGGCCCATCTACTCTGTCATTCAGAGTAGACCTTCAGAGAAAACTACACCCTTCTACTGGATCATCGCTTCAGCAGCATTTCCTCTGCCACTCCAGGGGGAGCAGCCACCATTTAACTGGACTATCACCAACACCCTGAGTCCTCAGGGTGCCAGGTTTCTGACTCTATCAGTAGTTTTGTTTGTACTAATTACATGTTTTTTAATTTAGCTTTTTCCTAGTAAAGAACTGTTATTCCCATTCCCATATCTTTGCCTGAGAGCCTTTTTATTTTGAAATTGTGGTAATTTGGAGGGAGGGGGTTTACCTTTTCCAGGTAGGCACTTGCCTTCCTTCACAGACTTCTGTCTTTTCAAATGAAGACATAAATACAGCTGTAATTCTGAAGATTCAATGACCAAAAGAAAAACATATGTGTACAACTTTTAAAAATTAAAAATCTATTACAATATGGAGGAGAAAGCCTGCTTGATGTAATTGATGACTTGGACTTCTGCAGTAACTTCTTGCAGGTTATTATGAGTCAATCCATCACTCAGTTCCCTCAGATGCACAGCAGAAATAGAGCAGATGTAGGAAATTGAACCAAACCAAGAAAGAAGCAGAGTATGACTCAATAAATGCAATCCAGAGGTAATTTGTTAGAACTTAAAGAGTTTGATACAAACTGCTTTGTGCTGCCCTTCCCAAGACTAAGCTGCCTTGTGATACCCTTCCAAGTCGTCCTTTGCCCACATATATACAGAATTTTATCAAGTTTTGGTTCTCACAGGATGCCTATTTTTCACCTATCCATCAAATCATCTTTCTGTGGGAAACTGAAGTGTAAGGATAGCAATCTTTTGGCTGTAATTTTCTTAGTATCTGTAGTTTTCTTGGAATATTTTATCTCCCGCAATTCAGAATGTTTGCAGGAGAACAAGAGGAAGAACAGAAGATGTATATGAAGTATATATTAAAAGGAATCTCATTTACACAAAACTTTGATTAGCACACTTCAGTCAAAACAAGGAACACTTGGCAAATCCTTAGCATCTGCAGGATTTTAAAACTCTGTCACCATAGTTTCAGTTCAGCCAAATCCAATAGCATGAAAATATGTCTTAATTTCTATCCTATTAAAGTAATATCCATGGGAAAAAATATCCACAAAGATTAATATCTTTTGGAGTGTGCAATCTGCATTGTGCCATGAAATTTGAAAATACCCTGTCCTAAAAGGAGCCCACTCTACCCAGTAGTTTGTTAACCTTCAAGTTACCTCAATGGGTTTATTATTTTGAAATGGCATTTTAAAGGTAGAATTACAAATCAGTATCTTGACAATTACAAATCAAGACTTGCAGAATGTATTGTGCTTCAGAAGAAAAAGAAACCTTAACTTTCAGGATAGTATCTGGTTTTTAAGACACAGAAGTGGCAGACTTCTAGGGCTGGGGTTTTCCACAAGTTAAATCACAGGTTTTGGTTGTGAACTTACGCAGTTTTGCCCTCACTGTCTTGTTTGGTGGCACTGGCTCCCTTTTTACCCAGCAGTGAAGCCACTTTCTCAGGGTCTCCATTCTCCACTGCCTGCAGCAGCCGATCATCATTCTTATTCCACTCATTGGTCTGAGTAAAAGGAAAAGAAAAGAGAAATATTATCAGTATCAGCTCTGTGTACAGGCTCTCCAGAATGATCCTGCACCCATTTATCACCACTGAAAGCTTAAACAAAAGCCCAACCCAAAGAACTGGCACAGACAAAGCCACACAAAAGTAATCTTCAAGCTGCGCAGCAGAGGTTCCCAAGGATTTGATGGCTTAAGCCAGGGCCCAAGCAATGACTGAAGATGAACTGTAACTTGGAAACTCTGTAGATGAGTGGTGAAGGAAAAAAAAATACTGTATTTTCTTACTGTATTTTCTGTATTTTCAAACATTCTCCTTTATTTTTCCAGTCCTGGTTTCCATTTCAGAGCTGTACCAGCCCCATTGGACTTTCACTACATACATCACATGGATAAGCAATGAGGTGCCTCATTTTATCCAGACTCCACCCTAACAACACAAACCAACCAAAACTTTCCATATTAAAGGCTTTTTCCAGCTCACATTTTGTAGAGGTTAATGGCTTAAGAGACTGCCCTTTGCAGACTGCAGCTAGCTTTATTGAGTTTTTTATCCCATGCTGGTCTTTAAAACAAACAAACAAACCACTCACACAGTGCTACTGAAAGAAAAGAAAACCACCCTACTTTCAGATCTTTCCAAACCTAATCCACTAAATCTTTTTGATCCCTCTCAGCAGCTGAATCAAGAACAGGACATAACTTCCCAACTTGATGACTCTCCCTCCTCCTCTGAACCATCAGGACAATGGCCTATGTCCTCTAAAAGACTTCCAAGTAGAATCTAGCAAGATCCTAAGAAAACACAGGATGGCTAACCTTCTGTATTCCATGTGATCACAGCAAAATGAGCTCTGGAAAAGGAGTTGAAAGTTGCACACAACTGGACTAACAAGAGTGTTCAGTCTCCAGGAAAAACAATCTGGTGGAGTTAAAAAGCTGCATTTGTAGCAGTGTTAGCACCCAGCTACACTCAGGAGAGTTAACTTCAACAGCTGTGGCTTTCTCTTTGACATCAGTCAGCTCATCTCCAGCATGACTGCCTATTCATGAGCACTTGATTTGTACACAACTTCTGGAATTACTGAATTCATGTTAATACCTTGAGAAATATTTAATAAAAAACAATGAAAAAAACACACACACACCTCCCCCCCCAACACCTTGTCCTGATGCTCTATACAGACTTTTTTCCTTCAGATACATAAAAACTTTGACATTTCTCTGTCTGAGCTTGTGAGGAAAAATGTATGATGTGCACACTTATATGAACTAACCCCACAGGCTGCTCACACCCTGAAAAACAGAAGGAAAGTGTTCCAGGTTAAAAGTCATTTAAAAAACAAATTAAAAAAACCATTAGGGAGAGTGCAGTATGGGCAGGAGAGCAGACAAGTTGGAAGAACACCACCTGGAACCAAGAGTACGAATGGCAGCTCTATCCAAGGAAGCAGTGTGCAGACGCAGCAACTGCACTCTGTTATGGCAGTGAATGACTGGTGGGTCAGTGCACATCCAGCAGGTCATAGTCTTTATTCTTATGACACTGCAATAAATTTCTATAGACTCTGGAGCACTAATTATATCAGCAAAAAAATTGTTTCTCTAAGCAATATTTAGACTCCATGACAATGAGTGGCCAGCCAAGCAGCAGGCTCCATCCAAAATGAGACTCATTGCCTTCTGCATTTGGGGAATTTCATGCTTTAAAGGCAACCTGTTATTAAAAGCAGATGTTAAAAAAAATGTATCTTAAAGTTGTAAGTAAAGTTGTAAGTTGTAAATAAAAAACTTTAAAGTTAACACTCTTTATTTGACAGTACATCTTTTGTTTTGGAGTTTGACCTGTTTCTGAGCTTTTTTATTATTCAGTCATGTAGGATATTTATATACAGGGTATTTGATTAATCCACCTTAATCTACACACACGTCCAGTGCAATACTACCTGAAATCACCAATTTACTTCTGAAATATGAAATTTAATAAACTATGGGAAAATGTTAAGATTAAGGCCTGCTGAAAATCCTTGGCAGAAGAGATTTTAGAAGAACATTCAGCTTTAGAGTACAAAATGGCCACATCTTCAAGAAGCATGAATATTCCTTCAACAGTCAGCTATTAAATTGAAACATTATTGGCATATAATCCAATATTCAGTGTTCTGGTACAGGCAAGTAAGCACACAAATACTGACTCCCATATTTAAGAAATATCTGAGATAAAGTGTCAATTTCCCCTCTGGGAAGCTTCTGTGGTAACTGTATTAATCTATAATTATACTATCATTAAAATCCCAGACCAAATAGAAATGAACACAGCTGTGTCCCAAATTACCCCCCAGTATTTATGTAGTGTGGAAGCTGCACTGAGGAAATACTCAGATATTGAATGGAGAACCCTGGCGTACTCTGAAAGTGATTCTGATGATGCAGAGCAATGTTCATGCTAACAGTAAAACATTTTATTACATATGGAATCACTCTCTTACAAAAACACATTCTTTAGCTCATCTTTATTGTAGTATCCAGCCATATACTTTCTGGCATCCTAAAATGAACACTCATATGCAAACACAATTAAGGAAACACTTAATGAGGCCTCAACTAAAGACTGTTGCCTACTAATCTGTACAGCTAAAAAGATTCCCTCATACTTGAGAAATAAATATAACTGAACTTGGACAAGCCATTATGTGACCCTGAAAACACAATTGGTAGTATCAGATGTATCTCAGCGTCAAAGAAAGGCTATCAATGTACATTCCATTATTTTTCACACAGAGCTGGAGAATTAATTCCTTTTCCTGCTTAGAGTAATGTGGTAGAGGCTGGTGGCTAGGCTAGATCTGTATTTGGCAGTCATTTTAGATTCCCATTTTCAGTTCTATATCTAATTAGTGCTTCTTCTTTCAAGCATTGTGACTCAAGAGATATTAAAGGAATGAGTAATTTTAGAGATTGCCACAAACCTAAATCCACTTATATTTGTTCTTGTAAATGCACGTTTAACATCAATTACACTACTGTATGTGAAACTTTGTTTTGCTCCTGAAAAACAAAATACAAAATATTCTTTTTCTCATTGCACAGCACTTATGCTTATTTATAAACTAAAATATATGTGTCCTAACCAAGATGTTTAAAAGCCATCACACTCCATTGCTCACATAAAGTTGTTGATCTTTTCATTAAAGCAATAAAGATTCCATTCTAAGGCACCAATAATGTATCATCATTGTAATTGTAAATTAAATGTCAATTTTATGCAAGCTACAAAAAACTATTTACAGACCTTGTTTTATTTTTGAAATTAAATTATTCACAAATCTGTTCACACAGAAGAAACAAATATGCAGGCATCAACTGTTGTTCAAATATTCCTCTGATAGGATCAAACTGGTTTTTTTCTTCCCCATTGTGTTCAAAGACAGCTTTGCATTCGAAAGGTTAAAGGGACAGCCAATAAAACAAATGGCACATAATAGACTCTCAAAAACCCATTTCAGTATGGAATCATAGCCCTCCTGTCCATTTCTTCAGGGAAAGAAAAATCTCAAAGGACAGACAATACAAATGACACCCAGAAAGACACTATTCCCAGGATTTGCCAAGAAAGTAGGAGGTATTTAAGTCAGTAGGGCTCTTAAAGTGCCTCATGCAATTAAATATTGCACAGGCACTGCTGTCTGTAGCAGATCAGAAAACCCAGATTTCTGAACAGAGGCAGTGACTGCTGCATTACATTACATTTCTGGAATGTCTTGTAATATTAGCCTGGTTCTGACCTCACAAGTCACACATCATCAAGTATACACCAAAGACTTGGGAGGTAACTTCTGCTGGGATGACGCAAAACATGGGTACTCCCTGTTACTGTTCATTGTAGAAGCCACCTTGAACTGACACCCATCATGCAGCACCAGCATTTGTCTATCCTGGAAAACACGCACATGGGAGGTGCTCTCTTCTGCTAGGAGTACAGGATGGCCAGCAGAACTGGAGACCCTAACTTCATAAACCCACTGTGTTTCCTTCACTTCAGTCCCCACACCTTCCCATTCCACTTTTTCCAAGCTGCCCAGACATTTCTGCTGCCCCTTCTTCAGCTGTGTGCCACATACTGCCCCCTCTCTAAAGATTCCTCACTTGCCTTGCTTTCAGATCTCATCCAAACAGCACGGCACCAGCCACCACACAGCCCTTAGGGAGCTTCAGTTCTGTTATACTACTCACTCAGGTAACATAAAAGAGTGGTTTATGTCAGAGAGGTCTCCACACATAACATTCTGAGCTAACCCATGCAGAGCACTTCAAACTCAAGGTTAGCACAAAATAGCAGCACAGTCTTCAGGAATACCTTGACTATAGCACAAGTGCAACAAAACCAACAGCTAAGCAGGTACTTTTCATCACCAATAAAGCTGGGGGTTCTTTTGTTTTGTTTGGAGATGGTTTCGCTTGTTTTATGCTAAGACTGCTGCAAATACACAAGTCAGTCAACTGAGTATGCAGCATTCTAGTAAAAAAAACCCAAACATGAGCATCTCAGCGTAAAGATAAACACATATGTGTAATGAATTTGGAAGAATCTAATCAGAGAAAAGACTGCACATGTGAGTTCTCTTCACCTAGACACCCTGGCCTGTAGGCTCCTGTAGGCCACATGCCAAACAGTTATCAACAGCCTTCCTTCAAACAATTAACATTTTGCAATAACAATGGCTTGTGAACACATGCAAAATTGATGAAACACATATTTCAGCTTCAAAGACCACAGCCAGTGCTCCACTCAGTACTTCTTCAGGTTTGGGGAAGGGGGAAGAGCTAGTCTGTTGTTTGTTTGGGTTTTTTCAAACATGTATAGTGTTCAGTATAGGCAGCAATAATGAGTATTACATATGCAGAGGCAAAGTAATCTGATCAAAGCTCAAGATGTGCAAGTTTTTGGATAAAACAGGTGGTTTTCCTATTAATGTGCAGGGGATCAGATAATCTGTCATTCTGACTAAGTCCTAAGATACAACACTGACAGCTGAAGGGATGGCATGCTAAAATTCAAACATCTGGTGGCATTGAACATCCCTCTCAAGCATGCTTTTTATTCTTGATTTTCAGTTTTCAGATGGAAAGGTGTGCTGTAGGAGTTCATTCAGAAGCATCTCACTGGTAAGAGTTCAGTGTTTTTCATACTGAAATACTCATGAGCCTAAGAAAGGAGCTGGCAGCACAGAGGCAGCCATACTTAGGATGGAAAGTCAGTCCTCCACTGTGTGGTCAGTATTAATGAAGCGAGGCTGAGAACTTGAGTGACTACACCACCAGTTTACAACCAGTGGTTAAAAAAGGCAATGCTCAAGCAATGCAGAGTGCTCATACCACCTCCAGTGATCACCATCAAGATGACCTCTCAAAACCATGGCTCCATCACAAGCTTCGGCAGCAGTTACCAACAGCAACTGCAGCGGCAGCTGTCTAGTCTCCTGTAAGCCCTCTCTGTGCACAATTTATTTCCAATTTTATCATTGCAAGATACTAATAAAGCACTTATCATAGTCGTGGGACTGAAACCATCCAGTGAAAATCCTTCATATTTGGGATCACACGTAGCATGTTAACAGGTTGACAGATTTTGAGTCCAAAGAGAAACCTTCATATCGAAGCCTATTTTTTTACAGAGTTAGAGCTTGCACTGGTTGTTTTATGCAAGAAATAACGTATAACAAGAGGTGATAGTTCTACTTAGCACTTGTACAACGTTTTCCATGAGCAATACCTGAGCAAACATTAACTGGCAGCAACTTAGTTTCTTTATCTTTGGCATGCAGCCTACAGGAGATGATTTAAGTGACCTTGCATTGTTGCAAACCTACTGGAGACAGAGTTATGTTATCTCCACTGAAATCAGAACTGCAGGGAAGCTGAGTAGCAAATTGAAATTCCTGATAATTTCAAACTCAGCAACACAGTGTCTGAAAAGGAAAGGAATACTTAAAGACTGGAGTCACAAACAAATGCATGGCAAAGACACTGAACACCACTGCGTCACAAGGTCATCCACAAAGTCCACATGTGCTGGACTTCCCAAGAAAGTTTTAAAAACAAGAACAATCTTATTGTACTGAATGCATTCACTAAACAAAACATCCCTTGAAGTTAAAACAAAAGATGACAGTTTTTCTCGAAAGAATGGCTTATCTGTAAACACTATAACCCAGGAGCCAGTGGTATGTAGGTAAGGAGCTTTCACCTTTCCTGGCCTTCCCATCTGTAATTTAGAGCAACTTGCAGCTTGCAAGCTTGGGTGGTGGGAATGGAAATCTCACTTGCAGAAGGGCAGGGTGTTGTTGACCTTATCAGCAACAGCTTATTCCAGTCTGCAGCAGCTTCTCCCAGGACATTCAGAGCTCAGCAGATGCCGGCAGCTGCTGCCTCCCGCGCTCCTTTCAGTTGCTGTGGCTGCCAAAGCCCGCCCTCGGCGCAGATACTGCACAGTGGCATTGCAAGCTGACCTCTGCTGCACCGCACCGACCGAGGCAGCGCCCTGAAAGGCCATGCCAAAAGATGCTGTGCTCATTAACTTCACCACAAGTAAGGTCTAGACCTCTAATTAAGTTGTCAGAAAAGCAAAGCGTGACAATGGCGTTCAAAGTATTCATAGTGATACTATCTAAATGTCACTAATTGCTACAAGCCAGTCTTTTCCAGCTTCACTTGACCATCCATGTTGCCTGTTTTAGGTGACTGAAGGCTAATAACACTAATTATATTTACATAAGAAGATTAAACATTTGCAGCTCACAAGATTACACATGCCATTCTTTAAAGGTGGAAATGGCAGGAATGAAGTAACCTGTGCACATTTTACAACCAGAATCGTCAGTCCACTGCCCTCCTCTTGCTTCTTGCTATGGTGCATAGCTGGGGTAACTGGCCATGCGAATTGCATGAGGTCTGTTTGATACTGGAGGCTGTATTTGTGTCAGAGGATGAATTCCATTTGAATCAGAGATAAAAAGCACGACAGGGAAGGCAGGAAGCAGTTGGAGTGAATGGACAAGGAATGCTAACAAAAGATTAACGGCAGATTGTCAGTAAACCTTGATAATTACCCATTCACTGGGTAGCTTCTGTAGATAAAGTGATTATTATCCAAGCAAACCATTTTTTATTCTGAACCCCAGAATAACGCAACCGAACAGCAAGTCACTCAGCAGGACACTTCTATCAGCCAGTGAGGCTGCCCAAAAACTTTCCTGGCAGAAGGGAACCACAAGCTATGAAAAGAAAGGGTCTTTCACCAAGAGAGAAGGGGAAAGATGACCTGACTAAAATGGTTATCTGAGACTGGGGACTGGGGGTGTGGGGGGAGGGAAGTTGTAGAAAGAAGTTAGTGTGGTCTTTGATTAAATGATGACTGGAATTCGCAGCAGGTTGCGAGCTGTGGTCCAATAACACGCAATGAAAGTGAAAATAAGTTTGAAATGAAAGTGGAAATAAGTTTGCTGTTCTGCTGAGATATTTGTATTTCTTGTATGCAAGTTTCTTGGGTATTTTTTGTCTGTTTTGGTGGCGGTTTGGTTGGGTTTTTTGAGTGTTTTTTTTATTTGCTTTTTGTTTGCTTTGTTGTTTGTTTGGGTTATTCTAAAAAAACCCCGTGGTTAGTTTCATAGTTTCAGTCAGGCTTTGAACACAGAGTAGCCATAAGGTTAGGAAGGGAACATGCACAGTTAAAGCACAGAAAAGCAGACACTTTTTAACTGCAAGACTTCATTTCTGTAAAAGCAAGAGAGTGAAGAGCCTGAGAGCAACAGTTAGCAAGGGGGGCCAAGAGAATGTGACATAGTTCATCCAGACCAAGGAATACAGCTGGCCCACACTAGCAAGTTTAGAGGCACATGGTGGAGTTTTGTGTGGGTTGGGAGGCACACAGCTCACATATGCTGCTTTTTCACTTCATACTAAAGGCCACAATGGCTTTTTTTTATCCAGATACTACTTTTCACCTTTTTTTTTAAGAGATAAATCAATCTTTGCATTTGAGGAACAATGGCATTTCCTACTAACATTACATCTAGGTACATCAGGTATTCTCTTTTCTTTTAAACAATTACTGGTGTTTTCACGTAAGCCATTTCATTCCATTGAATATAAAGGAAAAGTGAGGAGCAAAAAGCTCACAACCTGCAAGACATTAGGAACAAAACAAGAAAAAGTACATCCAAATCATTAGTAACATATAACTAGAGCACTGGCAGTAAGTCCAGCTACTGTCCATTGTTTATCATCTCACACATCATCAGTATAGCAACTGAAGATTTATCTTTATTTTCAGATAGCAAAGGACGTAGCAGTAACCACACCACATGCAAACAATCACTATCAGAAAGACAGAAGAAAGTAAAGCCAATAATTAATTGTGTATATTTGTATAAATGAAACAATATTTATCTTAGCACAGGAAAAAACACAGGGGGCTTTCTAAAAATAAAGATGTTAAATCTATTCTGTTTGAAGTGACCATCTCCCATTGTTCTGTCTTCTCTCAAAATTCCAAAGATCTGAGCTACAGAGGACACAGATGACTGTTCTCATCTTGAAATTACTCAATAATTGTACTAAAACCAAAATATATCTAACAAACTACTGATTACTACTGGACACATGGGAAGTCTTCCTTTCAAAAAAATACATGGGGTGTCAAAACAGAGACTTAAAAATGACCACACTTCTCAAATGGCTATCCAAGGACCCTCAAGTTTTCCTTACCCTTAAATATAAAAACATATACAAAAAAGATACTGATAATCAGCATGAGACATATGAAAAAGACTGCTTCTAAAGAAGTTTTAAGACTGAAAAACTACTTAATCAACAGACTTTAGTTACTTACAAAGGTAAAACAGCAATTCATATAAAGCTTTCCATGTTTTGGGATTTCTGCTACACAACTGCCTCACAGTCACTCGGGAAAAAGGGGAAATTAAGAGGTTCAAAGTAAAATTGCCTGGATAATCTAACATCACCTTTTATCTGGTAAGTACATTTCAGTGGTAAGTAGGCTGTAAGATACAGGAGGAATGCTAACTCTGCAAGCAAAGTCTGTTTATTCAGCTATTGTGTTGATGATCTTGATGATCCTCTATACTGTGTTAGACACAGTGGTCTATGAAGACCAGAGTGAAAGTACCAAGGCATACATCTGAACTCCTTGGTTCTAGATAGGGATAAGAACAGTCCCTTAGATTTCAACATTTAATGCCATAGATATATGACTTCCTTAGTGGAAGGTTTGTAAATTCCACACATTAAGCCATTAGAGAGCGTCCAAAGGAGGTGAAGGGTGTGGAGGAGAAACTGTGTGAGGTCACTTGGTCTGTTCAGCCTGGAGGAGACTGAGGGGAGACCTCACTGCACTTACATCTTCCTTGTGAGGGGAAGAGGAGGGGCAGACACTGATCTCTGCTCCGTGGTGACCACTGACAGGAACCGAGGGAATGGCCTGAAGTTATGTCGGGGGCAGCTTTAGAATATCAGGAAAGGTTTCCTCATCCAGAGGGTGGTTGGGCACTAGAACAGGGTCCTTAGGAAAGTGGTCACAGCACAGAGCTCAAGAAGCATTTGCACAATGCTCTCAGGCACATGGTGTGACTCCTGGGGTGTGCTGTGCTGGGCCAGGAGCTGGACTCAACGATTCTGATGGGTCCATTACAAATCAGCACATTCCATGATTCTACAAGTTGGTTTGGGTATCTGAGCTGACTGTGTTTACCTAGATTTTTAGTACCATGCTCCAGTTTCTGTTGACAAGTAAACTTAGAGAATACAGGTACTTGATGGACCTTTTCGATTTCCGATGGCCAAATGGACATCCATCATCTACTGGCACTTTAGATCTATGGCTCCATCTTTCCTTCTGTCTGTTGCTAAACCTCTCAAAACATTGCTCATCTTGCCACTTCTGCACAGTAAGCTGATTGTCATGGTGTTTGGAGCTGCTACCTGTTTTTCCTCCCCATTATTCTGCAAAGGGGAATACAGACACAAAGGCTGAAAAAAAAAAAAA
The DNA here is from genome assembly GCF_026979565.1 of Vidua chalybeata. Classification (NCBI taxonomy): domain Eukaryota; kingdom Metazoa; phylum Chordata; class Aves; order Passeriformes; family Viduidae; genus Vidua; species Vidua chalybeata. The sequence continues at coordinate 39,771,653 of NC_071570.1, forward strand.
AAACACAAAAACAACAAACACAACTGCACACTGTCCAGAACTGATGTAAGATGTACTGCGCTAAGCTGTGTTCATAAGGTAAGAGCCACCATGGCACTTTGTGTTTGTATTACAAATGCCTACATGAAATTTCAGCTCACAGTGAAAGTTACTACCTTTTTTTCCCCTCTATTAGCAAGACAAAGTTCATTGCTTGACTAAACTTCACTATCTTAATGCTCTCCACAAGTGCCAGAAGATATCTCAGATGTTTTTAAAAACACTTCACAATATTTTTATACCTACTAGAATGCCATTGTAGGAAGCAATACAATTTCCAAATTCATAACAAAATATGTATTAACATTTCAAAACTATTCAGAGTAGAAAAACAGTCTATTTATAGTTGAATCCGTCATTCCTGTAAAGTACATAACCACTGTTAGGGGATTAAAGCCTTCTATTCTGAAACCCATGACAAAGCCAAACAAAACACAAGCAAGCAAAGAGACAAATCCCTATTCCAAGAAATTATTTTGTTTGGAGTCTTCAAGGACTCAACTCAATCTCCAAAAGTACTTCACGACTACATAAGAAGGCAAAAAAGTTTCACTATCTGTCTGATCTTCCTGAGGCCACTAACAGATGTTAGTGCTGTGAATTGACCTCTAGACCTAATATTTGTCAGTTTCCAAAATAAAATATTAAAGAAGCAAGCTAAGCTTAGCTGCTTTTACTTCCATGACTGCAATGAGGGATAAATCCAAGAGTCATGGGGAAAAGAAAGCAATTGTTTTGCATGAAAATAAAATCTACTTCAGCTGCCAGTGAAGAACATGTGAGATTTCACACCACCACATCTTCCCATGTTGTTTATCCTCCACATCACATGCACTGAGAATCAGACAAGTCTTTTATGCGTCAGACTCTCTGTACGCAGAACATCAGCTGCCCACACAGGCTTGCCAGGCCTGAAGCAAAAGGAGAGAAAGAACAAGCAGGCATTCACCCTGGTTCTTTCCTTAGGCCTCATCTGAAGAAGGAGTTCCATTTCCCTACACGCATGAATAATGACATGCAGAAGTTTTCTGTTCAGCAGGCATGGATGGTCTTGCCTTTCATCTGAACAGAGCCACAGCTTGCACACCTTTCTCCAGGCAGCTCCTGGAAACTCAGTTTTGGCTGCCCCAAGCCAGTGCTGGGGGTTTAACTCTTGCCTATTTGATCAGTGATTGAACTATCAACCTCAGTATTGAGGGACCAATCTGCACATCAATAGCCTGTCCTCATCTGAATATTCTTATCAATAATATGTGATTTACTAGAACACTCAGTCCTTTCACCACAGTGCTTTTGCTAATTTGGATACTCTGCAACTCACCAAATGCACTAGGATTGCTCACACAAGATGACAAGAACTACAAACAACCCTCTGCTTTTTTGTTTTAATTAAAGATTTACTTGGCTCCTACTAATTAGTCTTAGACTGAACTATATTTGCATGTCACAATCATCAAGATACTCTTATTATATACTCTTATCTCTTACCAAGATAAGTGCTGCCAGTGGTTTGTTTGTCCTTCCCCTCTAAGGAATACTGTTGCTGCTGTATCAAGACACCCTGCTGCAGGTTGTCTAGTTTACATTCTGATTTCTTCACAAGATCTACACATGTTTGCTGTAATAGAGCTCAGCAGCTCAATGACATAGAAATTTTCAGCTTCCCCAGTAAAAAGCTACTGAAAATTAAAAACCTATTATAAAATGGTTTACAAAGTACAAAATCCTGAAGGGCAGTCCACTCCCCAGAGTCTCTCTGGAGAAAGATCATGCAACCCCAAGAAAAGTGAATAGGCTGACTCTGCTACCAGCCCCTTTTCCATCATCAAAAACATCCCTGCTACAGCTATAACCATTTCATCGCAGTTCTTGCAGCGACTGACATAAGAGAGAGAAACCCCTAGCAGTATCGTAAATCTTATAAAACATTTTCCCCTTGATGCTTACAAGCAAGATTGACCTGACCAACATCCCTAGCCATGCTCCCCATCAGGATCAGTTTACTCTAAACACATTTCAAAGCCTGAGACTGCACACCAGGGCTATGTTGGATTCAGTGGAGTGCATCTAACAGAACAACTTTGAGGAACTGCTGAATTCAGACATGTTCCCAGGAGCAAATGGCCACTCAGTGGTGAAGTAATTCTCATCTTTTTTCAAAACATGCATGTCAATAATTCCTGTGAAAGGGTGGAGGAGCAGAGGGAGAGCAAGGATTTGTAACAGGTTTTAAGTCTTCATGGAAGAAGAGATAACACCTAAGAGCTTTATGAGGAATGCAAAGAATGTGCATTTGTTGATTTTTTGGTTTCTTTTAGGAATTCACGTAATGTATCTTAGGGCTTCCCTTCCATCTCATGAGATCGAAAACCCAGAATAGCATACAAACATCCTTTCTTTCATCCTGTAACAGCATCTTTAACAGATTCAGTTAATAACTGCAAAAGATTATATAAATAAGCTGAAAATGAGATAATTTTCATTGCCAGAGACAGCAGAAGGTTTCCAAATTTTATGGGTTAAAAAAGACAATAAATTTAACAGTCTTTTGAAGATGCTAGTATAATCCTTCCAAAACTGAAGAGAACAGATGACTCAACCACATGGCTAAGTTCCACCAAAATTCTGTCTTGTAATCATAAAAGATGATGTAATGCAGTTTGGTCCCAGGAGAAGGAAAGGCGTTAGACATATGTGACATGCACAAGTGTTGCCTGGATCCATCTGGCTAGCTATTTTAAAAAGATATTACACAAATTAGCAGGGTTTTCTAGAAGACTCCAAGATAAATATTCTTAAGCCTTCTCCTGGAAAAGAAATGGATATTGCTCTTAAAAGCTACATTAATGCACCAGCCATCTTCATTACAAACTAAATAGGTATAATGAAAAAGTTGTTACACTTTTCTGCAGCAATGCAGCTTTAAAAATTTTGCCTTTATAGATTTTGAATGCAACCTGTGGTTTATTACTATTAATTACTACATAAAGAAGGAAACAGAGCTGTATTCACCAATTTGCACTATTGGTCTCTTTCTTTAAAATTGCGTTACAGCTGGAAAGGTTTCAGAAGCGCAAAGATGATCCAAAACAACAGTTGTATGGAGATCAAACTGGCTAAGGTACCTCAGTCTAGTTAAACTAAGGGGGACACAAAGATGACAAAAACCACTGATGTGGGGGAGGTGGACAGGGATCAACTGTTACAGCACAGATGAGGGACCAACACATGAAGGTGGAACCAGGTCAAAGTAAAACAACAAATACTGGACTTGTGAAAGTCCTTTCCAAGGATGTTGCAGACAATAGATTTTTGTGGGTTCAAGAAGGGAGTAATCAAACATTAGGCAGAAAGGTTCACTAAAGGTTTGGAAAAGAGTTCCTACATGTGCAGGAAACTGCTTGAGCTGAAACTACTAAGAAGCTAGGAAAGTATTAAGGAGAAGTGTCGTACACACTTGCTCAGTGCTTTCTCTTCCCTAGATATACCCCATCAGGCACTACTGGTGTCAGAAAAAAAGTGTCAGAAGTGAATTCCTGCATAAATCAGGCTCCAGGAAAACAGACAGCTCCACTTCAATTCTGTATACAGTGTTGTCAAACAGGACTTCTAGATCCTTTCAGCAGAGACATGTTCCCTATTATGTCAGCACTTGTAACACCCTCCTGCTCCGTAAGACTGCCTGAGGAGCTACAGGTGATCCTTGCTGTCTCTGCTGCCCTGGTGACACTGCCTGGTGAGCATTCAGGCAGTGGATTTGCTTTTGCAAAAAAACTGAGTTGACATTCCTCTTCTCTCAGGAAGTCAAACAGTTATTTCCAGAACTCTGCGAAAGTCAATCCACCACCACAGCTTAAGCTCTTCAGTTACTTGCTCCCAACTTTGCTCTCCAACTCTCAACCCTCATGTTTTATCAGAAGTACACCAGAATTGTTACCTTACTTACATCTGCAGCTACCTCTCAAGCTGCTCAGTCCCTGAACTACAAAAATCTGCAACCACACCACACAAAAAAAACCTTATCCCCCACTAGGGAATTGCTTCTCTTCCTCTTCTCCTTCTGGTCGGGAAAGAGCCAGGGGAGCAGTGAGCAACAGATGCTTCAGGAGCCGAAGTTAACCAGCTCAACAGCACACACAGCTTGCAGACAACATGCTTTACAAGGCATGAAGAATGTCAAGTGTTTACAAAGGAGAGCACTGGCTGCAGAAGATTGCCCTTCCTATAGGCCAAATGATCAAGGCTAAGCAAGACAGTCAGTTACCGTTGCATATTCCGCATAATTACAGATCGATTTTTAGACTTGAAAGGTGCATTTTCCCTCCACCATGTAAAGACTGTGAAGTTGTACACAAAAATAAGATGGCTTTTTATTCATGACTTACATTCCAAACCTCAAACATGCATCAAGTTCTTCTCAAGATAAAAATAATTTAAAAATTCTTTCTGGTTTTAATTTCTTTTGGTGAGAATGCTCTAAAGAACAGAGGGTTGGGAATGGAACATATTTCTTTTCATATTTTCTGAGTTAGCCTTCTCCCCGCACCCTGAACTTTCACCTCCTTGCAGACGTTCATGCCTGTTGAAAATTAAAATGTCTGCATTGCAGGATGGGCCATTATAATTCAACACATGTTGTTTTGGAAGAGAAAAAGCATGGTTTTGAAATAACTCTGTTACAGGTCAGGAATGTAAAGCAGAGTTCATATTTCAGATGACAATGGGAACCAGAGCTTTTTTGTGCAAACCCAACCCAGCTTACAACCAGTGAAGGAAAAAGAAATCTGTGAAGTCAGGTTTTTGCAGGCTGCTTGTATTTTACAAAGGGCAGCATTGCAAAGTCCTGTTTTTACCACTGAATCCAAGTTTTCAAGATTTGCTTTTTGAACATACTTTCCTGTTGCAGTCTTTGATCTGCCACAGATGACACAATGGGCAATCACTAGTTCTGTATCCTTCCAGAGAGCATCCAGAGGCTCACCAAACAACTGCACTATTGAAACACCCCAAGCAGAAACAGTACAGCTCAAATGAGATGGTATCACAACTATGTATTATATTCCTCAAAGCTATGAAGACTGTGGTTTGATGCATTTTGTTACAAGTCCCAACAACGCCCCACAGAAGAGGGCAAAATCTCATTGTCTTAATAAACTAATCCCACTGTTTTGGTTCATCTACTCCAAACAATCCTTTTTTGCACTTTGATTCATGTGTGTGCTTAAGAAAGATTATTAAAGTCTTTACATCTGTGTGATATCAGTGTCAATACACTACAGCGGAGCACCTTGCTTGCTGGTCTCAGAAGACAGAGGGGAAGCCAAGCAAACCCAAATAAGACCACAAAGAGTTCATTTCTCACAGGAAGAGCATCTGTAGAGCAGCTTCCAAGCTCCACAGAACCTGTGTTGCAGAATTTGTCCAACCCTCACTTGTGTTTTGTCTGAGATGCAAGAACCTGTCAGAGAGATATGCTATCACAGTAACACATTTTGGCTGTCCACTAGGCTACAGCACCTTGCCCAGGTAACAGGCTCATGGGGAGAGCCCCTGAGAAAGCTGTATGTATCTCCTATACAGAAAATGCAGATTTTGCATGTAAGTTATTTAATGACTGCCAGTTTTTAGGCAATATCTCCTGAAACAAGGCATCTCAATAGCTTCCACCCCTAAAACGTCTTCTACCCTGACAGAATGGAGGAGTCAGCAACCTGGACAGAGCAGGCACCGGGCAGACAGCATTCCTGTACGTGCATTCTCAGACATGTGAGAGTCAATAACCTCTGAAGGGTGAAGCTGGAAAATTTGTATTATACAACAAAGCACAATTATGATAAAGACAAATACCTTATTCTCTTTCATTTCTTATCTGAATAAACAGCATAAAAGTAGCAAGAAACAGGACGCACTGTCAAGTTCTCAAAACATTGACAGTGACAACATATGACTTCTTTTACTAGAGGTTACACCTATCAGCATAACATACATGATATCAGGTAGGAAAAAAATACTGTAATGTTGCAAAAGGCAGAGGTTAACTTCTTTTATTAGAAACTGTGCAGGCAGCTGAGTGTCAGTTTATCCTAACATTTCCGTCATGGTTGGAAGTGCCATTGCACAAAGCAGTAGAGAAAAAAAATCTAAACTTAATTATTCTCAAATTGCAAGAATAGCCGGATGCTTGACGAAAGAAAGACAGTCTCCAGAACAGACATGTTAGGTAGCTTTAATTAAACATATTCAATGCAACACAACTTCCATAATTCCAACTTCTTAACAGAGTTGAATCATATCTCCAAACAAGTTTATTTAGCACAGGAAGAAATCACATCCCTATACTTGAATATAAATTGTCAGCTTTAGAAACAGGTCCCAGCTGGCAGCTTTCTGTTAGCCCTACTTTGTGACCAAAAGAAACTTTCATCCCTCGATAAAGCTGGTTTTAGCAAACTCAGCAATACAGGTTTGAGGGTCCTGTTCTTGTTCCAGAATTGCTCCTCTAGAAATAAAATTTAATTTGGTGCCATTTCCTCCCCCTCCCCAACCCCCCAGAGATTCATGCAATCATTGTATACCAGTATACCTACTCCAAGATTACCAAAAGCTAGAAAGTAGTCTCCAAGATAAATATGCTCATGCAAATTTCATGAAAAACCGATTATATTGACAAAAATAATACTGTGCTTTCACCAAAGGCTGCAGCATGAGCTTAGCAGTTGTGTTTGATCTGTCAAATGCCAAAGAGTTACCTGCACTACCTGCTTTAGTAATTTGGAACAGCCCCAGCAGACACTGTGTGACGCCTGGTAGGCACATGGGGGACCCTGGAGGGAATGATGGGAGAGAGTTGCCTCTGCACAGAGGTCAGAAAAAGAGCAGAAAAGGCAGACACTGAAGGCCAGAGTGGGAAAACCACAGGTATTGTGGCAAAGTGGAGGAGTACAAAACAACCATACAGGGAGGCCAAGCTTCACTAGTTTTGCTTCTCACAAAGGACCTTGTGAAATCTAAGGAATCTAATACTGATTCTGCCCAATCCCAAGTAAAACTGTAAACACTCTTAAGATGTTTCCTAAATGGGTCACTTCACTTTCTTACAACTTCTGCAGGGTATGTGGCCATAGTTGCAACACAATCAGGGAGACTTGTTTTGCTCAGAAAGGAGGTTTAAATTGGAGGATCAAGAAGAAAGGTAAGAGAGATGACAAATAGAACGTGTTTGGTACTTTTTAACACCAATGGCAGCAACTCCAACCCTCACTTTGCATACAAAAGAAATTTGTTGATTAACTCCCTTAAAAGCACTCTCTGTTTTAAGTCATTAAGGAGATAACTGCATGAACACTACACTGCTTTCCACTACTGGAAATGAGATTCTCTGTCATTCTCATCAGCTGAAATTACATTCTTCCCAAAAAATTGCTGTGCATGGCAGCCCTGACAAACTTACATACTAAAAAACTGATTAAGTAAGAGAACACAAATTAACGTCAACTGCTGATTTTCCCCACCACTGCTTTCTTGTAACAAAGACTAAAGGCATTGTAATTAACTTTCCTCATGAAATGCTATGTTCTAAAGTTGGGCCTAATTAGATGCAATGTAATTCTTGCCAGAAACAGATAATGTGTGTCTTTCATCGACTTGGGTGATTGGAATTTATTAATGTTTGGCATGTCTGCGTAGCACAAATCACGTTTTACCCGCTGCTCCACAAACAAGCACAGTGTCTCTGTTAAGGTACAATCATTTGCATTTGGTACTTTATAAGTGGGAAATGTGGCTTTCATTTTAGAACGAAACCTCATAAAAGAAGAACCCCTCAAACTGGAAAGGCAAGAAGGGAAGATAAAAATAACAGGACTAAGCATAGCAAAATCCTGGCCCACTACGAGTGAAGCGATACGCGGAATAAATAAATAGACTCCATAACCTGGGGTAGTTATGAAGTGGGTATGTGTGTCAGCACCCGGCACAAGTGAGATAGCTCTCCAAAACTTGTGCCCCGAGCCTCGGTCTGACCCACACCTTTATTCCCAAAGATGTTCCATATGCAATACATTGCACAGCTTTTTCATGCATATTCAACCCCTGGCTCCGCCCGTCCTCTCCTCTCATGCTAAATAAGTCCACGCCCTTCTGGGCATGCGTGGTTTGCTGTGGTGGTCGCACGGGGGTCTCTCGGTGGTCTTGAGGCTGAAGATTGTGGTCTTCCTCATGGCTGAACTTGTGAACTTTTCCTCTCTGTGGTGTGCTATTGGTCCTTTGGTGCTCATCTGAGTACGTCTGTCAGTCTTGATAGGCTTGGAGACAGAGGAGCTTCTTTATCTGGGTTCTTTGCCTCCTCTGGTATTGTTCTTTATGCAGGAAGCTTCTGAAATTTGCATTTTCTTATGCTCTTTGAACCATGGCAGAGGTTTCTTAAGTAAAAGGTTAAAATTCAACACATAACCCTACAAGCTAAAATAGAAATGCTTAATTCATTTTGTTAACTTAAGTGAATTGCAAAAATTTCTATTTCACACACTTTCTGTGGCACAGACACACACACAATAAGTTTGCAGGGAACAGCAAAGGGATATGGAAAGAGGGAAGAAGGCACAGCTTAGCAGCAATGCTTTTCATTATAGCAGCAACAACAACTAAGATCTGTTGGTAAGCACAATGCCTCAAGGGCAGTGTGAAAAACCCACATGAAGAAATACCAAAAAAATCCTGAAAGCTGCAGGAGGACAATGGAGGCCCAGGCCAATGGTAACTCAATCCCAAATTGGTGTCTTCTGAAGTTAGTTTAGCTTGAAATACTTTTGAACTCCACCCACTATCAGCAGAAGAGAAAACAAGGAACAGAACATGGATGATGATGATTCATGTCAGCGCAAGCTTCTATTTTTCTATTTCAAATAAAAGTCAGATTCCATGTCAATAGACATATTCTCTTTTACTTTAGTTTTTCTGTTTGTTTTGCTTCCAACTAAGAACTTTTCTCCAGGGCTCAGCAAGGGCAGGCAATCTCAAATGTCTTAACCATTTTCCCAGAAATGGAGACTGAAGTGACCTCTCTACCCATGCAGGAAGCAAGTAGTGGTAAAGATCCAGCAAAGGTCTCAAGTGGACTTTGCCAGGGTACTCCTGAAGTAGAAAGAAAAATGGTAGGTAGTCTCCTCTGTTGATGTCTTCCCCTATGAAAAGAGCCCAGGAACAAACAGAAAACTGACCAGAAATACCGGGTGAGGAGGGGGTGTAACACCAGAAGATCTATAATTTTGAGTCTTGCCTTACAAACCCAAGGTGCAACAAATCATACATTTGATAAGGATTAATTGCATGGAAAAACAAACTAAGTCTAGAAATGTCAGAAAGACTAGAGAAGACCCTCTAATTACATTATAAGGTCCTGTCCCCATGTTTAATAAGTAACAGTATTCAACAACCATGGTTTTGATCTCACATAGCAGGCACTCAGTCCAAGCTGTAGATTTGTAGCATACTGCTTGCCTTCTGCACAGCCATTCAGTGTTAATTAATGTGATGGGTGATGGATTTTATAACCACAGCTCCTTTTAATAATTACTGTTGTGCAAATATTTCTGACTTCTGTAAACACTGTTACAAGAGATCACCTAATCCTTGTGGTCAGCAAAGCTGATGAACCCTGGGAAACCAAATTACTGTGTCCAGAATCTACAACTGCATATTCCTAATAGGACAGGAGCTGGCGACTAGTACATTTAAACTTCTGGTCATGTACCAACACTATTGGTCAGCTTATCTAGTTTTGTCATACTTTAGACATCCTGGGTTGATATCCAAGTTTGAAAGAGCCCAGGATAATGCCTAATGTGACTGATTAAGGACATTTTAAGATGAGCAGTAGGTTAGTTTTGAAACTTACACTTAATATGCATGTGTTTGAAATGACTGGTGAAGAGACAAAACTATAAAAAATCCACACCACACACACTCTGTGAAAGAATTTAGTACATTTCTATTCTAGCCTTGCATGTTCATTGTGGCAGCATTCTGGTAAACATTGTGAATGTTTTCAAGATTTGCCCTACTAGCCAACCACCAAATGTACCCCTAGAATCAGACAGGTCAAGTATGGAAAGATCTATGAGCTTTTAGACCAGAAAACAGATGTTAGGAGAGCCTTCACTGCTTCTGTTCAAAGCCTCAGAAAGCAGTGACTTGTTCTAGAGCAAGTAACCTTCCCCACAGAGGAAGGGACTTACCTCACTGGTGAATAGCAGGAAACCCAAGTTCATGCTGTATACAGATCACTGCATCTCCACAAAACAAGCTACATCCCCTTCAGCTCTTTGAAATATCTACTTCCAAAATTTCTTTTCTACAAGATGTTCCTTTGTGTTACTTAACTGGATATTCTAGGTGACAAGCAAAACCAGTGAAGAGACAAATGGTCTTTAAATATTTCGGTTAGTGTCCGATATAGAAACACTTAAATCTGAATTTGGGTTTTTGATAGTGTTTGTTTGTTTGTTTTGTTTGTTTTTTTGGGTTTTTTGGGCATGGGGGGTTAATAGTTTGTAAGAGCATGGATTTGGCAATATGTAAGTTTCTTTCAAATTTCTATACTTAGACTTGAAGACAAAAAAAAACCCAAAACAATGGCTGCTTTGAAGAAAACCTGTCTAGAAACAGAAGAATAAGAATTCAAGAAATAACGTCAATAAATAGGGATAGTACTGCATAAATTCATACACAAATTCCTGAGGACAGTGGTAATAACTGGAAATTGTGATGAATATTCTTTTCACATTGTGTCAATAAGATAGCACACCTACCACTTCTAACAGATCAGAAATGCACATAGCAAGATCTCTGTTTCACCACACTTGCTCTGTTTATAGTTGTATTTAGAATCCAGACAGTTCGCTTCTTTAAAATTCAGGCAAAGGAACTTGGGTGATGTTAACTTAAGAATACACTGAAACCTGCCCCTATACTCAACTCAGAAATGCTCACAGCAGCTGAAGCATGCAAAGTGAAATAAAGCTGGTTAAGAAAAAAACAAGGGAATTGGCTAGGGAATAGGGGCTTCTTGGCATTCCTTTAAACCATTTCCTGTTCACCCTTGTGGAGTGTAATATAACCTTAAAAAAATATATCTGACCTCACTCCTTTCAGCTGCATTAAAAAGGTTTTAAAAGCAATTTAAATATCAGATTGCACATTCATAAACAACAGAAAAGAAAGAGGTTATACATATTATTGCCTTCATCCCTCCATCTTCCACTAAGACAAGTTGGGGGAGTTTTTCTTGGTTTTGTTATTTTTTTAAAATCTAATGAGAACTTTTGATTTTCCCTGGGAGACGAGGTCAACAGACTAGGGCACTTCCTGTCTGCAGCAATGTCGTGTGCTTACGCAGACATGAGTCTTCTGACAAACAACTGATTTATTGCAAAGACAGGGTCATTACAATTGTGGCATACAGCAAGATCGCATTCTTTCCCCCTTGTTTTGCTTAATCACTATGGATTACTCAAACATACTTGAAAAGAAGATGCATTTCAGCTGTTTGTGTGAAAACTGACAATTCATCCAAAATCACACACACACACAATGAAAGCAAAAGGGGACATGTTCTAGGTCAGAGCATGATCATGCATTGACAAAACCTGCGAGTAATGACTGAACTACTAAAATGTAAAAGATGTGATCCTACAAAGTCCTCAGCACCTTGTCACCATAAACATAGGTCTCAACTTCTCAGAAAAGATCATTAAAGGAGACAATCATCAGGGACATTAACAGCTTCTATATTTAAAGTCACCCCTCTGAATCTTACTGATGGAACCCTCATGCAGTCCTATTACACACATTTGGGACAAGCTCAAATGCTCTGCAAAGCAGGTCTGATCTCCAGCAGTGTGCAACACTAAATAACAACAGATTTTAAACAGGGGGAGACTCAAGAGACAGAGTGTCGGAACCCAGAATGTCCCTTGGATATTCTTGGATGTTCCGGGCCCAGGTCATCTGAGACCCTGGCATGCAGCCGGAAACCCCTGTGGCTTTGAATCTGATCCATGGAACAATTTACCGACCTTGCAGGAAGAACAAAAAATCACAAAAGTCTAGATATTATAGTAGAAGTGAAAGGAAGAATCTTTGAATGCTGTACAGGGGGGTTTTAGGCCTTGTACAGAGGGGTCTGAGTTTTGTACATGGGGGTCAGAAGTTCTAAGATGGAGGGATTTGGGCGTGCCCTGTCCTCCTTCTTTCTCCTTCCTATCCTCCATGTTCTTGGTGATGTTGGCAGTCACAGATTGGTTTGGAGTAGAAAGTCACCATTCAATATAGGTAATAGGCATTGGGGAAAAACTATAAACATTTAACACATAATGTATGATATAAAAGATGGCACCAGCCCCTGGGGCGGGCAGTCAGAGGATGTCAGAGACAGTGTCTGTGTGTGTGTGTGTCTTTGTCTGACCTGCTGAATGGACTGCAGCAGTTCAGGAAGAAAATCTTTTAGATAACATACCATAAACTACCTTGAGACCGGACGACTGAAGACTACTGAGTCTTTCTTTGAAGGCATGGGTTGGAGGAGAGACTTTTCCACCTCTCGGGGTCACCCCAATCTGGGGGTGAGCCCCGGCAACAGAGTTTGATTTTTCTTGGTCACCATAGCCAGCTGACATACCAAAGTCAGAAGAGTCTGACAAGACCCAAGCTATGTAGAACTCTGAAAGTTGTTAGTCTGGGTATGGTAGAAGCTACTTGTCTCTCCTTAAAGGGAATCTACACAGTCCACAGGTTTCCACAGTATTTGAGCACAGCAGAATTACTATTCTATCCACAACAATTACCCCATTGAAATATTTTTCCACACCTCTCCCTTATTTTTAAGGTGTGAGAGCAGGATAATAAGCCCCTGCACAAGGCTGCAAAAAATCACATTGAAAGATGAGGGGTTGAGCCTTTTTTTCAATCTCCTGACTCTTCCTTCCTTTACTGCACTGCTTTGGCAGTTCTCATGATTTTCAACTATCAGCTTAAATAAATTCCAATGGAAAGATTTACAATGTCCATTCCCCCCCACCCCCATGAGATTATACTAAGTTTGTTTACAGCCACCTTCAGTACATGTACCATGTACAAGGTTGTTTTTCTTATGTCAAAGGATGTAATTTTCTAATTGCGTTTGCCTTGTGTACAGAGCTGAAACAATCCTACTTTCATAAAACTGAAGATACTGAGCACTGCCAAAGTAATTTACAGGCCAGTGGAGGGTGGGAGGAAGGGAATCAAACATCAGAAAAATTAGTGTTTAAAACAGAAACATAAATTTAAGAAAACTAAAATTCTGCCCCAGTTACAGTTATTAAACCTATGGGAGTTACCTAGGAGACAGGAGAGGAAAATGAGTGGAAGAATTGCTACTGCCAGAGAGCAGGAAGACATTTGTTGTTAAGTTATATTTATGCACAATTTCTAGACAGCAGGCTTTTTTCTTGTTAGCTTATAGTCAGATACAATCACAGCCACTACTGAAGCAAACAGGTAACTTAGCATTTCAAGAATAAATCATAAAGTGACTTGATCTTCACCTAAAAGTATCATGATAATTTGGGTTTGGAAGTGGGAGGAAGCATATTATAAATCTAAATTCCAGGCATAGAAACTCCCTTGTATGGCGTTCCAGGGCATAATAATTACATTCTTATGCTAGCAAAAGAAACACACTGAAAATGACAAGTACATTTCAGCTAGGAGTTAATTTGCTAAACTTGCCTTCCTGGTCTCTGAAGAACACTTACTTCATGTTCGTCCATTTTGCATCAGAAATTCTCAAATTGGACTGGGTGGCCTCCCTTCAACACTGCATAGCTAAATAATAGAGATACTGTGTATTTTACAGGGTGAAATAGCAACCATAGCTGTTCATTTGCCCAAAACCATGCAAAGACACAGTGAACAAGAAGAGTCTGGACACAAACTTCTATGGCCAGAGGAGTGCCTTACGTTCCCCCAGCTAGCCTAAATTAAAAGAAGAAAATAATAAAGAAACTTTGGTGTTTACCACCTCATATGTAATGACTGAGCAAGCATCACACATAAAAATGAGAAAAAACCATACCATATATTATCCCAAAATCCCAAGCAATTTAACAGAAACCAGTGGCCACCCTTCAACAGAAGAAACTTACCATAGCCATTTTCCCCACACACTGCTCATGTCTGTCCCATCCTATTCACTATATGACAGTTTAGAAAACAATATAGATTAACATAAATTACATTTTTTTCCTTAAATGACCCTCTAAGCAAAGCAAATTTACTCAAAAACATAAAAAACCAACAATCTACATCTGACCTCATGTATCTTACCATCATCTGAGTAAACGGAGATAGCTGCAGTGCATCACCGCTGGAAACTTTCAAGACCTTTTGACTGTGACATTAATTTGAGCTAATATTCCTCACAAACACATGGAAACACAACCTTCCCCTTGAGTGCACAACATGGTAAATAACCAGCACAGCAATCCAGCTGAAGCGAGACCTGGCTTGCACACAAGGAACCTACACTACGAGAAACAAAACCAAAACACACTGAGCAACTCCAAGTTTACAAGCAAACAACATATGCATTAAGAAGTGGTATTCACTACTGGAAAAAAAAACTGCTGCCCAACACAAAGCCTAGGGCAGCTTCTTGCTGTGCAGCACTTCACATGCACAGCCCTATTTGCAACACCAGGGCTGCAGGGATGCACACCTGCTGCCTGCTGCATTTATCACACTAACACAGGACTGGAGACAGCTGTGAGACAAATCCAGCAAAATCAGACAGCAACAGGCTGTTTGTACCAAGTGGGACAGGAATACAACTGGGTGGTCAAAATGAAATCCACAAGAATCCCATACTTAAGTATGCTGTTACTGTACCAGTAACACAATCCTAGACAGTTTGAACTTGTAGTCTTTCTCAACAATGTACGGCATAAGTATGTGGTATACTGCTCAGGTTCCCTTAGCCACAGTGAAGGAATTAAAGAAAAGGCTCCTGCTTCTTCCCCTGATAAGCACACAGAAATAATCAATAATGTGTCATCAACACAGGGTCTCTCCCAAAGTCCTGTCTCTCAACTGTCTGGTGGATAAAGAATTGGCTAGATGGCTGCATCCAGGAAGCAGTCATCAATGTCTCTATGTTCAGATGGGGATCAGTGATGAGTGGTGTCCCTCAGTGGTCTGTAATGGGACCAGTACTGCTCAGTGTCTCCATTTGTGACACAGCCAGTGCCACCCAGTGCACACTCAGCAAATTTACAGATGACACCATGCCAAGAGGTGTGTTTGACTGATGCCATCCAGAGATACCCAGACAAGCTCAAGAAGCAGGTCTGTGGGAACATCATGAGGTTTAACAAGGCCAAGTGCTGGTGCTGCACCTGGGCTGGGACAACCCCTGGTACCAGCACAGGCTGTGAAATGAACAGACCCAGAGCAGCCCTGCCCAGAAGGGCTTGGGGGTTCTGTGGGTGAGAGGCTGCACATGGCCCGGCCAAACGTGTCCTGGGCTGCATCCAGAGCCCCGTGGGCAGCAGGGCAGGGAGGGCATTCTGCCCCTCTGCTCTGCTCTGCTGAGACCCACCTGGAGCACTGCATCCAGCTCTGGGCTCCCAGCATGGGAGGGACAGGGACCTGCTGGAGATCAAAGGACTGGAGTACCTCTCTTTTGAGGACAAGCTGAGAGAGATGGGGTTGCTGAGCCTGGAGAAGAGAAGGCTCCAGAATCATTTACTGTGGCCTTTTCATACTTTAAGGCAGCTAGTAAAGAACAAGGGAGAGGGACTTCTTCTTCAGATCTGTGGCAATAAGACAAAGAATAATGGTTTTAAACTAAAAGAGGGTGGACTGAAACTAGATGTAGTGGGTTGCCATTGCTCCTATCAAACAGAATCACATCATGCCTTAAGCAATCATCCCCCAAAGAAAAAAAAAACCTGGAGGAAAAGAGCAAAAACTCAACCTCCTCTAGACCCCAAAAAGAAGCCACTGTTGGATAACCTGCCAATCTCAGCATCTTCAATATCCAAGTGTATTTCAATGCTACACTGAGGGGAAATCCGTCCCTCACTGGAGCCCACCATATCTGTCCATGGAGCCAGCATTTTGGTTTTCATTCTTGATTCAATGCTCTTTCAAGCAGACTGAAGTCTTTCTTCTGACTTCAAAGGGCCCTATTTCAGGCGCTGGATAACCAGACAGGTTACCCAAGTTGGCAAGATTCCTAAGAAGTTTCCACCACACACAGCAAAGAAGCAAAGATGAAAGAGGAGAGGTATGCACCCATGAACTGAGCCACACAGGTATGTCAGGCGCATATATACGCATCGGCAACCACATCATTTGCAAAGTTCTTAAAATACCTTTGCTTCTATCATTGCAATCAAGTCAATGCAAGTGTTCTGGACAGTTAGCTGTGTATTTCATCTGAGACACAGATATGCAGCCGATCTGGGGAATGAGAGTCCTCAGAAAGCTATGCAGGAGTAAATTTAGCCAGTTTCAGATTATGTTTTGTTAATTACACTATGCCACCTCTCAAAATCCAAATAGTAGAAAGTGGCACTAGTGTCATGTGGAATAAGTAGAACGCTTAAAGAGCATTCTACTTCAAAATACTTCAAGGTATATATGGACACCACATGACAACCTTAATACTGGAAGACATAGTTCCTGCAGTAACAATAAATATGGATATAAACTGTGAGTCTAAGAAATTAGGACATCTTGAAGCTGTAGTTAAAAGACATTCCACTGTGATGGCTTTGCCAACTCAGTGTTAACAGTACTTTTAAAAGCTTAAGGCTGCAGCTTTGTCTAGATCACTTAGGTCTTGAAGTAGGCAAAATAGCTCATTAAACAGGTTTTCAGATGTTAGAACTACCACACAAGTCCAGACTTCCCATTTCCAGGGAAGAATGGCCACTGACACAGTAATTCTACTCTATGCTTTAGCTTCACAGATATTCAGAGCATGTATGAGACGTATCTTCAGCACACCTCAAATGTGACAATGTGCAAGGAAGCAAAAAAGGGCTTGACATGTCCCTAATGCTGGATATTTTCCTGGACTACACACAATCAGAACAGCTTCTTGAAGAATAGCACTAGAATGCATTTCTGGAATAAGGTATTTAATACAGCTCTTTCAGTCTGACTCACTCCTTAGCTTGTTGTCTTCTTGTATCATTCAGAGTCTTTCAAAATATAAGCACAGATTGAAAAGGCTCAAATCTCCACTAAAATACAGTGTATGGGTGTCATATTCACTAGATAATATTACAGCAGATATTCACAGCAAACTGTCTTTACTAACAACTAAAGATAAGATAAAAGCCTTCAAACACAAAGACTGGGTCATTCCTTAAAATACTCTCCTTCACATGAGTTTTAACGGACAACTTCATATCAGATCAGATCAAGCAGTGCCAAAAAGGAAGAAGGGATATAGTGTACCACAGTAAGGACACACAGACTGCTCATATATAATTTTAAAATTTATTTTACTTTACATTTAAATCTTACTAAAGATATACAAATAAATGAAAAAATTACAATTTTTTTTTTCTAACTCTTCCAAAGTTGGAAGGCCTTTGAACTTTTGTGCTCTCTTTAAAGAGACACAAAAGAAATGTTTTTACACAAAAAGATTCCTTTCTTGTTAGCAATAGATTCAAGAATACTAGTTTTCTCCAGTTTGTATATGCCAATTTGCCTTTCTTCTTCCTACTCACTCCCATTTCATAACCATGTTTAAGGAAATAACATTGTGCTTATTCAAAGTAAACTAACTCCAGCCCAGGTTTGTCTACTGTAATTCCGAACACTGCAGCACAGTTCTCATTTAACCAATTGCCTCTCCTTTCTGTCTCAAATGTTTGGAGGTGCTGCAGGTGGTTTACAGAATATCTGCAAGTTATTTAGCCTTAAACACTTCTCATACTTTCTCATCCAGAGACAGATGTTCAACAGGCAACCCACAGCAGCCCAGTTACTTCTTCTCCCAAACAGTTACCAAAATAGTAAGTCTGACCCTTCAACTGTCCCTCCTTTCTTCTCCCTTTCAGACCTTCTTGCTTCCCTTCTGTTTTCCCACATCCTTATTTGTCAGTCTTCACTTGTCTTCTCCACTACATTTTCTTTTCACCATTAAAAGAGATGCTACGTAACTTTTGGGCTGATATTGGCCCCCTCACAGAGGGCACCTGCACACCAGAATTACAGTTCACCAGAATAAAATAATTTTATACGTAGACCAGGGGATTCCTACAGTACTCTGAGGACATTCCTATTGTGAATAATAAAGAAAATACACTACCTGATGGCAAGAGGTTCACCCTGAACTGACTGGAACCAGCAGCAGGTCTCACTCTAATATACTCAGTACATGTTTAATTTCTTTCCTGGACAAAGCAGAGCAAGCTGAGTAGAGCAGAGAGTATGCTCAGAACTGGAGGCATGAAGCCAAATAGGAAAACATGGGGTGGAAGGTAAAACTGTTGACTCCTAACAGAGGGAGGGAGAATCAGGAACCACAGCACCTGTTTCAAGAGGGAAGGAAGGTTCAATTTTCCTTTCCCAAGAAGAACTAGTTGAGGGCAATCTGCATGCTCTAGAGATCAATCCTCCATCACACACTAGTGGAATCAAAGATTACTACTAAAGAACACAGTAAACTGAGCAAAAGCTACAATCATGATAATTTATTTCAGCCTGATTCAATCCAACACACAATATAAGCAGGATACTGAAATAAAAGCAAGCTTCAGTAGTTCATTTTCTAAATAATTGTGTACAATGGTCAAACAACACTGCCATTTCACTTTTTTTGCCAGAGAGAACTTGGTATGTGGTGGTTTTTTGTCACCTGAAAGAAAGTATTTACGTACAGAGCAGATACTGCAAATTTGAATCCCATGCTCCTTTTTAGGTTAATTGTAGCTTTCTGTGGACAGAGCAATTTAATGGCTGTTTTCAGGAGATACTGCTTTCAAGTTTCAAGTTACTTTTCAAGTTGCCCCACCCAAGTTTTGTTTTCCCACACATTCAGCTCAGAGCACACAAGAACACAAATTTTAATTGAATGTATCCCAGCAATCTTTTCATTCCAAACCCCTGAGAAGGTTAGCTTTTTATACTTTAAAAACTGCTAAATGTAAACTCACTACTTCAAACATTTGGCATTAAAAAGAAATGCCAAGCTTTAATTAGCATAGTGTCTAGATTGAGATTTTACACTACAACTTACCTAGCTGCTTCATCATTTTGAGGTTTATGGAACAATGATTACAGCAAAGGCCAAAAAGCAGAAATTTTCCTTAGAACTGCAAACTTCTCAACATCCATGTAATAGTACAACAAATAGGCATTTCCAAAAATTCCAGAAGTTAAAGCAGGTAAGTAGCACTGAGGAATCCCAGCCTGTCTTGGCTCTGCTTCTGACATTAGGTACCTTTTTTGGTGAACTCCACAATCAATTTTCAATTTTAAAAGATGCTCTACTATTTTAATTATTCAGTATTGAGGATATTTGGAAACAATTCCCAATCCTAATCTTCCTGTCCATTCAACAAGATAGTAATTAGAAGAAAACTGGTCTCTGTCAAATTGCAGTATGTGTTTTTCAGATGATCTGCAATACTTACAGAAAAGGGTCCTAAAGCTTTTCAGTTTTTGCCTATAGGCTTAAGACAGTGAAAACAATCCAAACCATCAGAGCCTGCACACAATATGCTTTTTGTAGAGTAAGGAAGAACGTGCTTAAAAACCAATCTACCTGAACAAGCCACTTATGCACTTACATCATCCAAGTATCAAAGAGCTAGATACTTAAATATGTGTAGGTGCCTGAAAATGTTGACGAGCACCTTGTCTTGTTTAAGAAACAGGCAAAATATGTTTAGATAGGCTTAATCTTCACACATTTGAAAATCCACTTTGCCACTGTTTAAGATTTTGGATGTTTTTGAGGTCAGGCCACAAACTGACTAGTTACTACAGAAAACACTACAGTCTCAAAAATTAGAGGTATAATTAGACATCAGTAGCTATATTTTTAACAGCAATTTTTCAAAATCTGCTTTTCTAAGCAGAAACTATTAAGAACTTCTGTTTTACTGGGCAGAAACATTCATTCTCCATTGTGTGAATAAACTGTGGAGTGTGTATAGACAAATTCAGCTCTGAAGTGATAGTTTCGGTATTACTGTAGCAACTTTTTCAAGTGTTACATGTGACAGCCTCTAGCAACAATTAAAATAGCCATCCTTTTAGGTGGTCAGCTTTTATGTGTTTAATGGTAGGTTTTCAGTTCGATAATGAGAAGCAAGAGATGAGGAGAGTAGAAAAAATACAGCTTCTCAGACAGAAGAGACTTGCTGCTTTGTCAAGACATGATTGCGGTTTCTGTTGGCTACACATTCTTTAAATGTGCACATCCAATACTTAGCTTCCAGTCTTGGCATTTGCTCCCACCCAGGCACCCTGTTCACAGATTCCCAGTGTACAAGCATCCTCCTGTGACTACACATCATGCTTTGACAATAGTCATTTGTGACAGAGCAATAAATCTCTTCCTTCTCTCCAAATGCACGTGTTCACATGGCAACAGTCACCCCCAGGAAGGATTTCACAGCGATTAAGTGTGTCAAGGACAAAGGATTCTCCAGTTAATGGGGCTGGCTTCACACACAGTAAATCAGATGAAATACAGGGATAAAGCAAAAGCATGAAGTGAGGAGTCTCTATTCATCTAAGAGTCACACTGTCATGTCTCAGCTCAATCCTGCTAAATATTTAAATTAGCAGCCTTATTTACTTGTGCATTCCTGCAGCTCCGTTGCTGGCATGCCCACCCTTGTGCTCTTTGCACCAGTATTCTCAGGGTGTGATCTGACAATGGAACTAAACCAAGCAATAGCTGGAGAAAGGGATGTCCTGCTGTTCCTCCTACTTCCACCATTCCTCCCAAGGCTGACCCTACAGTAACACAGAACAGAGAGTTACCCATCTGACATTCACCCCACAAATTTTTCCATCACTTCTTGTCCTTGACCTGGCTCACTGCAGGGTCAGAAAGTCTCAAAATGAGAAGAGCAGATGTGGAAAAAGAACAAGAAGGGTCATTTCTTTCACAAGCATCAAGACTGGCATCATCTGAGGACCAAAGCAATGCCTTCTGGCAGGGACACCAAGAAATATACTTGAATATTAGCAGTTACACTAATTTTTAATTCAGCCACTGCAGGAAAGCCTAGAGAGCTTCAATACATCAGTGAAATTTCCTTCATGATCTTCATTCTGGTACAGAGTTTTATGTTGTCAGCCCTACTGCTGGAGAACTGTTTGTAATTCCTGTTTCTCATGCACATCTTGAAGACTTACCTCCTACTCATCCCACTCCTTATTTTTTAATGCTAACAGTGAGATTACAAAGGTACTGTTCCTTACACTAAGACATCTTCCGTTCTAAAATAAAATACATTAAAGATTTCTTTTAGAGAGCAATGAGAAAAATACTCAATCCACCCCTTCTGACTTTACCCTTATCCCCAATCCAAGAGCAGTTGCCACATTTTATAAATTGAGACAAAATACAACCAATTAATTCCCATTAAAAAGACATCCTTTTTCTCCCCCTCAAAAACTGTAACTAAGAGCAGCTTCTGGAAACTGAAGAGAGTTTTCCTTGCCTATCTTGCACAAAATATAGGACAGCTCCTGTTGCTTGCCTTGAATTATGCCCTTAAGGCTTGGCTTCAAAACAGAGGAAACCAGACTGCCATGGATTTAGACTGTTGTGCTCTTGGAGATGCATATCTAAATTTTAGGTATCTGAAAAATCCTTTGTGGTCAACCTTGTCTCCAGCCAGTAGACAGCAGTAGTATCAAAACAGCAATTACGTTCAGACTGTCCTTGATTTTGGCATACACAAGTTATCAGGGCTAGATAAGTGAGGAATAAGTAAACCAGTGCAATTTATAACAGTGGCTGAACTCCTACAGCAAGGTCTGGTTTCATCACACATGTCAGCCTTTGCTCTAGAGCAGCAGCCCAGCCAAGAAGCATAAAAGTGTGAATGAAGTCATCCTAACACACAGCTGGGCATACCTAACTTCCAAGTGTGTTCAAGTATTAGCCAACAGACCGCTCCCATTACCCAAGCAGATGCCTATTGAAAGTTTTAGTGGTGTGGGTGAACTCAAAATAGCAATTGCTGCTGCTCATTGCAACAGAAGCAACAAAGTCTGACCACGGAACTTGAGCAGTTCTAAACTGAAAGGCAAGTTCAGTGAGATGGGACACCAGAGACTTGTGACATTATTTTTATTTGTTGTGAAGTAGCACAAGACACTGTGTCACTGGCTGATTCAATCTGGTGACCAGCAAAATTAAATACTGTACTGAAAAGTGTTTCACTCTGCACCCAAAACTAGAATATTTCTGGAATATTCTAGATATTCTAGAAAGCAAAAGTTGGTTTACATATTTAGCTTGTTTATAGAGGCAGTCTTTTAAGAAATATCTCTTGCTAAACTGAAGGAGCAAAGCATCCAGCAGTGCTGCTGCAAGGACACCAATTCAGCAGCTGCAAATGCTAACCTACAGCTCAAAAGACTTTCTGAGCAGTAGCCAGCACATCTGCAGGTGACACCACAACAGTAATTCTACCTTCTTCTGCTACTGATGTGCACTACAGGCTGGCTAAAGACACGTTACTCTAATGGTGTGCTATGAGACCGTCTTTACATCAAAACACCCACTGAGGGCACTATGAATCTTTACTCCTGAATATCAAAACTTCTTAAGACGCTCCATTTTCACACCTAAGCATCTTCATCCAGCATGGCTGCCCCAGGACCCCATGCAAATCTGGCAATGACAAACAATACATCACCTCTTTCAAAAGTGCACAAAAAATTAGGATGAAGAATGAAACACTACATTCTCCACAGATCGTGAAGGTTTGTTACAAATTCCACACGATATCTGGAAAGTCAATTAAACACAAACTTGCCTATTTCACAGACTTCTTTCTAGCAACACAAAAACCTAGGATGAGTAGAAGTAGGTACAGGACAACAGGACTAGACCACAGCAGTTCCACTGCCCAAAGGGAAGTATTGCTTACTACACATGTTGAAGTTTAGGTCTCCACCAATACTTCTACAACAAGCAGGATTATGTGCATCTTAATGTCTCTCTAAATGCAGTTCTGGAGATTGTCCTGAGTACCTCCACATTTATGTCTTCCTTCCTCACTGCTCAAACCTCATATCCACCCCTCCTGTCACACTAGAACTGATAAACCACAGCTGCCCTAATTGCTCAGCTGGTCCCTGTACTCTTGCTGACAAAGAATCCTTGCCACAGACTGGGGAGACATTACGTTAAGTGCTCAAACACCACACTGATAAGAACGGTATTAGGTTTAGACAGAAATATGATTGGGTAGTAAAGTCCTTATGAGGCTTAACCTTAAACCTGGAACAAAATTCTAATCTGGGCACCAGCACAATCTAACAGAACTTCTGCAGACATGTATGATTCAGCTATGGGGACCAAGGTAGTAAAATACTGTTAATTTGCATAACAGATAATGGCTCTACAAATAGAAACAGCCTACTCCATACTGTACTCAGCTGTTGCCTTTGTATTTTCTTCTCTGTAATTCATTAACCTACAAGCTTATCAAGGTGGGAATGAAGAACTTGCTTCCAGCATGAAAACCAGCAGTCAAACATAACAGAAGTACTTACGTCACTCTTCCTGAACTTTGCTTTCAAGCTCTTCATGCTGATCACATTCAACCTTCCAAACCTTTGAGGAGCTTTTTATTCTTCTTCAATATCTAAACAAAAAAGAAAGAAAGTAAGATTCCAACTTGATACCATTCAGTTCACTGGCAGGCAAGTCACAATTGAATTTACATACCTCTATCAGTCTTTGAGGCTTTAGCCCTCAAGCTCTAAAAAAGATTAACAGCCACTTAAGGGAAACTTTCTAACTGTTTCTCTAAACTTAGAAGTAAGCCTAAATCTGACCACCAAACGTTAGAAGAAACGTTTACCAAAAACTAAGCTGTATATCATGTTATATTAACTACATCTCTACATAATTACATCACCAACAAATTCATACATGAGCAAATTCCTCTGACCACTGCCTATTTTAATATTATCACCAGGAGAGACATTTGTCAAAATGGATTATGCAAAATCATAATTAACCATGCAGTCATTAATTAAAACTCCACCATCCTACCACCACGGGTCTGCACTGGGTAGCAGAAGTACCACCACTATTCTATGCACAAGTACAACCACTAACCAAACTCTTAACTTGTACTTCAACCTTGCAGGACACATTACTAGGACAGCTCAACACAACACAGTAGGCAGAATCGCCTGAGCAGGACAGAGGTTATTGCTGGAAGAATTGTTTTGGATTCAGCAGGGCAACTGTATGTGAGATTTTAAGAGCCATAGCTGCTTGCAACTTGGCAGTGCATTATCACAGTCATGTTCCCCCTTCCTCCCTTCCACATGAGGGAAAGCAGCAGTTGAACAACCATATAAAACTAACCTAACAGAAAAGTTGCAAACTCTTACAGAGGAAAGAGGGTGTCTAGAGCAAAGTTTCCTACAGAAAGCTTCAATGATACCACACGTAGCCAATCCAACATAATGGTGAAAGCACATTTAAGTAGCATGGCAATGTGCTTTTTCCTAGAGCACAGCAGAAAATCGTAATGAGAGAGCAACATCTGGACTGGCAAATGCACCTAGATAAAAATGTTCCACATTTCTAGTTTTACAGTACGCTTACTGAAATAGTTAGTTGCTTTCATCTACAAGTTTTAGCTGCTATACAAATTCTTCCTGAAGGAACAGTTTAAAGTTAAGGATGTTCAGCTGTATAAACTTCCTCTCTCCACCCTAGAAAAAAAAGTAGAAGTTTTACAAGTCTAGGCAGATAAATAAACAACTGAAATAGGGGCTGAAGCATAAATTCAAAGAGGTCATGCAGGGTCACTATGTTTCACATCACTCTTCAGAAACAGTAGATTACAGTTTGATAACCAAAGTGAGATTTATCTGTTTCATAAAGTACATCTCATTATTAAAGGCAAGTTGCTATGTTCTACATGATGGCTCTACCATGAGTTTTAAAAATCCAACTACACAGCACACTGTTAGTAGAATATATATGCATATGAATGCTTCCACAAAATACAGCCCTAATTACCATTCAGGAATAGCAATCAGTGCTAAGTAAACATGTTATTTAGTTCAACCCCATATTTATCTGACAGTGATTTAAGACAAACTCTAAACTCAAGTGCATTTCTTAAAAAAAAAACAACAAAACAAAACAAAAAACAAACAAACAAAAAATCCCGTACACTAAATACGCACAAACACATTTCCCACAGGCTACACCTCTCCAGTAGGTAGCAGTAGGTAATCTGGATGGGGTAATTCTGCAAATTGTTAAAAAATCATTTAATTGAATTAAATTACTCTAAGTCTAATTAAAAAGTCATTTCCAAGTCATGTCAGATCCCTGACTATGTCCAGGTATATGAACAAGGGGTTTCATTCAAAATTCCCAGGAGAATGAGTTTGTGGCATTTTGTTTAATTCTTTAGCAGAAAAAAAAAAAGAAAAAAGGAAAATAGATTTTGCAGAACCTTTTCACTCCCTGGCCCAGATGAAAATTTCTTAGCTTTGTTCCTGGGTAGAATGGAGTATTTGTAAAATAGCAAAAAAAAAAAAAAAAAAAAAAAAAAACAAACCAATCCAAAACAAAACAAACAAACAAACAAAAAACCTGAACAATCAAAACTAGGGAATTATTTCAGATTGCTCTGAGAGAAGCATACCACTTGGTTTCTGCTATACCTACCCAAACTTTTGAGAAAGTTTTTAAATTACAGCTGTCATAATCTGCACTGGAAAGGAGCCTGAACCTCAGCAAGACCCCAATAATCTTCTAAATTATCCTCTAGTAACATCAAGGATGATGAAAACTGCAAATACCAGGATACAGACAAGACAAATTCCATTACTCACCTGGCTTTCTTTACATACAACACCAGCAAAAAAAAACCCAAATCAAACCAAACCAAACAACTCCCAAATTTTATGAAAAAAATGTAAAGAAACTTTAAAGATATGAAACATTATACAATATCCCTCAAAACCCAAAACTTTACAGGACTTTGTATTTTATAGCTTAAATATACTTTGACTAAAAAAAGTAAACTGTTTAATTGGACTAGTTAATGAAGTATAAATAAATCCCATGCACAGGGAATTGAAAACAAGAAATCTTTCCTTACATTGCCAAAGAATTGTCGCTGTAGGCTGTCTGTCCCTGTCCCACTCCCTCAGCATTTTTGGCTCCTATGGACAAAAGATTTATTATAGCTCCAAAGGAAGACAAAGTGCTCAACTACAAGGCTGTGGGAGAGATGAAAACTCCTTGTAGGTACACGGAGCAGCTGCAAAGCTGGAACCTCTTCTCTGAGGAACCTGTAGGAGAGTCTAATTAACAAGTTTTGCAAGCACTCCTAATACATTACTCTCCTTCTTGTGAGAAAGGAAAAAGCACATTTTATACACTGAATGTGAAACTCAAATCCTCAGCATAATTAAAAAAGTATGCTCAAAGCATAGAAAACCAGCATTCCCAAGCTTAGTGTGTTTTTCACATCTGTATTTTTTTCCATACAATGTAGTTAAACACAGACATTAAGATTGCAGTTTGTGCATCATAATGCCCACAATCCTTCAACTACAGAGATAAAAATGCATGAAGTGGTGAGGGCTGCCTTTTCTTGTCACCGTTTAAAGGAGGAAGTCCCCTCTCAAAGAGTGCAATTATTGGAATTGATGCAAAAGGAGGTCAGCATCCTGATTCGGTGGAGCTTTATGACAACTGTTCATTTGCCAGAGGGGGGATAAAGGAAGCGCCATTAAAATTACTCTCCTGTTTTACAAGATAGGAAGTGACTACTAGAAATTCACCAGGGAGCATCAAGATGCTTCAAAACAATATTCTGCAATGAATAACAGGTATTTACAAGAAGCAATCTCTACTAATAGTGGCATTTCTCTGCTTTCAGAACTAATGTGGTAATAAATACTGAGTGCTGTCATTTCATAGCTGCAGCAAGTTAGCAGCAGATAAGTGCTTAACTCCAGAGATTCTCAACAGCTAATGCTGATCATGTGCTTTTAACCATTAGCTCCAAAATTAAATATCCAGTCCTCTATCTCATCTTCCTTTCGCTTAACGTTAAGAAACAGCCCTGAGGAATACAAGCCACGAAAAACATGTTTAGGTAGGTGGTAAACCTATCTAGCTAGAATAAGAGACATTGAAGTGGTGGTAATCTTTGGCCTCAATAATTTCATTGCAACTGTGTTTTAATACACAATACAATCTTTAGGTTTAAATGTAGGAAACAGATTAGGATAATCTTCCCTGCTGATTTATAGTGAGATTTGTGCAAACCACAGTAAACAACAATACTGACATTTTTCCCCTTTCATTAAATTGTATTAAAATCAGAGAAAGGCCTTTCAAGCAATGTTAACTCCTTCAGGGGGCCAAAATCCAGGGATGCAACAAAGAAAATACTTGATTTCCCTAAGCAAAACTGGAAGTTTACTGTAAAACCTTATATTAGGCACAGTGTTCATGCTAATGAGTCACTGCTCACTCACAAATGCTGAATTCAATTAATTTAGGTGTCAAAAATCTTGCATCTCTTTCAGAACACCCTGAGAAGCCTCCATCTCACACAGAGATCTTCCACAGCAAAGCATGACTAATGTTTCAACTAATTTCCCCTTCCCCTCCCAAAAACACTCAAAAAAAAAACCAAAACATTTTCAACCTTGAAAGGTTACAGGAAAGATTTACAGACTCTAGGCAAGATCTGGTAACACATGTGGAGGTGTGGGGGAAATGAAAAAAGAGTCTGGAGTGTGGAAGAGTACTCCTGCTGCTATACACTTATGACCTCCTTTGTGTGGCTACATCTACTCTCACAGGGAAAATAAGGGGCCCCAGAAGCATCTTCCCCCAAAGCACACCATCATTTACCCCCTGGATGATCACTTTCTAAACCACAAGCCCAGCTCTGACCCAGAAGCACAGCCTAGCAGCAGCCAGCACTGCAAAGCAGCCAGAGGCATCAACACTAATGCATCCTTTCTGCTGATCACCTTCAGTATCCAACTTCACAAATGCTTCACATCCCTGAGCTTCCCTGACCTACCCTCCAACACGAAGAATGTGCTCCAACCCAAGCTGCTCTTTAACATGGCCAAAGTCAGAGTACCGCCTGGAGGCATTAGCCTCTTTGGCTGCTCCCACATAAACTCAGCAAGCCCACTATGTCCTAAAAGACAATAATCCACCCAATACTCCACCTCCCCTGACTACTTCCTATTTCCATCCAGCTGAGCATATTCTTCCATTTCTCAGGCCAAATCAGAGAAGCATGTATGATGTGACCAAAAGCTAAAGGAATATTTCTCCGCTCTTTATCAGCACAACTCAGTTTTTCCATCTTGAGTAACCCACCCTCCTATCATAGGAAAAGTCAAATGGAACAGAATTTTATAAACTCAGTGTTACCTTTAAAGACAAATAATTCTTGGCTTGGTTAATCTACTATTACTTACTAATGAAAATGCACTGAAAAATGCACTGAGAGCCCAAGCACTACACAAGAGTAGGAGTGATTTATATACAGTTAATCCCACTCTAAATAGAATCCGACATCAGAGATAGCAAGGGCCTTGGGTAACCTAGTGCATTCCCTCTATCTGCTCACAAATCACTGGCAAGGATGTGCTGAACTGTACAAATTTAAGCATCTGAGCCCAAAAGTCAGAGTGCCATAGATGATGCAACACTAACAAACCTACAGCTATCACGCCTCTCTCCAGGACACTTTGTATCAACTCTTTACTCTTACACTTCCTTTGATAGTCAGAATTTGCAAATGTTGAATTATCTTTTAATGGATTCAGCTGAAGCAGTACTGGCCTCTGAGGGTGCCACACAGACAATATAAATTCAGGCAAGATGGTCAGCCTGGGGATACGTGCAGTTTGTTTAATCAGTGTATTCAAATGCACCTCTAGACAGCCAGAAGAAAGCTAGCACCAACAAGGCCTTACACACAATGAACAGGAGCAGGTTAGAGAAAAATCAAAATGTGACATTGCCCTGATTTGTTTACTTGGCATATTAGACAGGACTTTGGGCAAAATTCTAACTCAATTAAATTAAGTCCAGGTAAATTTGTCGTTCACTCCTTACACACAATTTTATTCCAGTCCCATTCCTGTTCTTTTGTCTGGAAGTGTCTATCAACACGCACCCAGGCACAACAAAAGAGACAAGACTTGTTTCATGAACTGGGACACACTGATGCTCCCTCTCTGCCTTCAATTTCCCTTTCTCTAAAACAAAAGCACACACACACCCTTGCACGGCCCTTAATTTTGAGACAATCTTCTTTAGTTTGATCATACACAAGATATGGTGCAGTCCTGAAGACTTTGCTATATTCAATATTCAGCTCAACTGGATGAGACAGGAAATAATGAATCTAGCTACAATTAGCAATAGAGAAAAATGCCTTAGAGTCCCACTTCTGAAATGTCAGTTCTTAAATCAGAAACCCACATGGATAACAACTGCTAGTACTTGTTTATATTTCCTTCCTAGTATTCTGTTATCAACTATACAATTTGATGTTCTTCAGAATCATCAAACACAACAAACTGTACAGTTGCAACTTTAAATCTATGAAGAGATATATCGATGACTTTCTGGATTAATACTTTGAAACAGCCTAAGGCAGAGCAGTCACCTATTAGGGGTGAAATTAGAAAGACGGGAATATCAAAGTAATTTACCTAAGACACATGACAAGCCCCAATCCCATAAACACCTTGACTGGAACCTACTTTAATCTAGAAATACCTTCAGAGATTGTGCTGATAACACAGCTCCCCTTCTCAGCTACGAAGTTCTTGGGCAAATACTTTACCTGATGAAAACTTGAGCATCTTTTTTCATATTATTCAAAAATTTAGAGTTTCATGGGGTTTCAATCTTCAATAAAAAGGACTAAAAATTCAGATCTTTTTTATTCTGGAAGATTCTTAATGCTATAAACTAGCAGGACATCAGCAAGATTAACACCTACATTTGGTAAATTATATTTGTGGAATGGTATCTATGCTGCCATTCAATGAGATCTGGACAGGCTAGAAAGCTGGGCAGAGAGGAAGCTCATGAAGTTAACAAAAGCAAGTGTGGGGTGCTGCAGCTCAGGGACCAGCACAGATAAGGGGTTAGTCTGCTGAAATCCAGCTCTGTCCAGAAGGACCTGGAGTCCTGGTGGACAAGTTAAACGTGAGCCAGCAATATGTCCGTGTGGCCAAGAAGTCCAATTGTATTTTGGGGTGCTTTGGGAATAGTGTGGTCAGCACACTGAAGGAAGTTCTTCTGCTTTGCTCTGGTGAGTACATATCTGGAGTGCTGCGTCCAACTCCAGACTCCCTAGCTCAAGAAAGGCTAGGAACTTCTGCAGAGGGTCCAGTGGAGGACACTGATGGTTAGGGAACTGGGGCATCTCTCTCACAAGGATAGGCTGAGAAAGCTCAGTTTCTCTGGCCTGGAGAAGAGATTATTGAGAGGGAATCTTATCAATGCCTACAGATATTTTAAAGATGTGTGTCAGGAGGAAGGGGTCAGACACTTTTCAGGCATGCCTGGTGACAGGACAAAGGGCAACAAGCATAAACAGAAACACATGAAATTCCATCTGAATATAAGGAAAAACTGCTTTACTTTGAGGGTGATAGCACTGGAACAGGCTGCCCAGAGAGTGGAATATCCTTTTCTGGAAATATTCAAAACCTTCCTGATCACAATCTTATGCAACCTGCTCTAGCTGAACCTGCTTTGGCAGAGGGGCTGGATTAGATGATCACCAGAAGCTCCTTCAAACTTCAGTCACTATGTGATCTTAATGATAACCAAGTGATTTTTTTCTGATTTTATTCAGGTTTTTGAAATTTATATTCAATAGCAGTAGCACTAGGTGCTACTGAAGAAGAAGATACAATGTTTAAGAGATTTCTTCCAGCCTTCATAGACTTACAAATCTTCACATAACTCTTAAGAGTTAGCATGCTGGTGTCTCAGGCAAGTAGTTGTAAACAAGGTCCTCAGAAAGTACTCAACCATCAAAACTCTGAAGAGATATTTCAGGGTGTTCCAAAGTGCCTTTGCGAAGTCTGACATCTGCAAGAACTATCAGTAGCTCCCCACCTCTCAAAAGTTATGAGAAAAGAAATGGAACATGCTCGGCCTCTGAAGTTACAGAGTCACAGGCAGACCAGCATACAAATTCTCTTCATGTTGTAATGACTGAACAAATTTGGCTTTCTCCCTTCTCTACCAACAGATTCATGTGGGAAGGGGAAAAAAATAAGAGTCATCTTGTTTTACAGTATTTTCAGTACTGCCAATGGCTTCCAGGCAGAAAACCAAAAGAAGACTGTGACAGCTTTAGAAAATGTACATAAATTACTACAGCATTCATCTAACATGCAAGTTATGCCTGCAGAGGAAGGACTTGTCAAGACCTAAAACTTCCCAGGAAAACACACTAACCACGAGGCTCTCCCTAAGATGTGACCATCTCAAGTTCAGCACACCAGCCACCACCATCACCTCCAGGTGTTACTGGCCATCTTGTTCAGGACCTCAACACAAGGGAAGGATGCATTCTTTCACTTCTGTGTGCTTCCACTCCTGTAGTCCTTGGAAACTACCTGGACTGTCAGCTAGTCTGAAGTGCCGGTGAGAGCTTCAGCTGCTCCCAGAATTCAGCAGACTGGCACATCTCTGGCAGCTGGACAATGACAAGCTCTGCTCTAACATATTACCAGAATTAAACCTGTTTGCATTACTTCCTCTGAACCCTAAAAGCCCATGATTGGATGACTCTAAATATAAGGAGCAGCCAGGACTGACAACTCTGAAAGCAAAGCCCAAGCTACCTCAAATACAGAACTATCACCTGCATGCATCCACAGGCACTTAGACAGCAGTTCCAAAAAATGGTGGCAAGCAGGGAAGCTTTTCAGACATGCAAGAGGTACACATACAGCAGGAGCCAGCTGCTCAGATCTATAACCCCAGAAGATGCTATGGATTGCTGTGCTTCTACCCTGGAATTTTTAATACTCTACTATGTGTGCCATTAAGCAAGGCACTAAAGCTTTGAATTTGTTCTAGTTTCCCTTGGGTTTTTTTCTCTATATTTATTTCAAGCACTATCCCTGTGCAAAAAGAACTAGACCACAATCAGCTCCCAAAAGGAATGTGATTAGGGTATTGTTGCAGCAGTATTTAGAAATTACCAACATCTTACACAAGAACTAGCTTTTATGTTTCTCCAATCACTGCCTCTCCCTCAAAAAAGGCATGAAGACATCAGAGACGGGGAGTAGGAAAACTGAACGTACAGAAAGAAAAAAAAAGGAAGATATGAGGCAAGCAAGTGATGAAATGCTTACATCATGAGATGAGCAGCCTCCCATCTAGTTTCTTCTTCACTTCATGTTATCCATCTATCTCTTGTTTCAGGGAAATAGAGGGGAGGAGGTAGCATTTTATTGCTTTGCTAGCAGATGCACTCTTGGAAGGGGTAAAATATTTTTAGAGACTGGAAGGATGGGTGTCTGCTACTGCACAGTGACTTACTGAGCTTGGCTTCAAATCAAGGGAACCCTGAGCTTATATCATGTGTTGTTCTACTCAGAATGCTCTTTCACTCTGGTTCATACAGCTGTTATGCAATTCTTCTATTAGTAAATAAAATCTCATTGACAGCTTTCCATGAGTGTCCCAAGACAAGAGCCAAGCAGGTCATTGACAGATATTTACTGTCAATTCAGTAAATATCTGTCAATGTTAATTTCAGTTAAATTCAGTTACTCCTATTTAATCCTGGAGACCAGAAAACATTTCTAACATGATGTATGTGTAATTTTTGGCATTTGATCTATTTTTTTTTTAATGACACAGTTAATCTACAACCTGCTAGGGTAGAGGAGAAGAAAAGAAAAAGAAAAAAAGAGACTTCAGCTTCTACGAAAGTAGCAGTAGTCTGGAAGTGTTTTATGTCGGTACTGTAGTAAGCACATTCATACTTACTATAGAAGCAAACGGGAGAATTCGTTAGAGATCCTGCAACACTGTTAAAGCGTACTCTTTTCACAAGGGGAAAGTTAAGAATGTCACAAGTGGCAACAGGAGACTGCAGAAGGCTTGTGCTGCCAAACGCTGTGCAAGAGGAAGATAAATCATCCCCACGCCCTGTGAGAAGTTAGAAGCACAGGTTCTCGACTAACTCGATGCTATTCCTAAAGCAGACTACTTAATCTTTTTTAACAGCAACAGAAAATCTGGATCTTTTAAGTCTGCGCTGCCATAGGAAGGCGCAGCCCCCTGCCCACCCGCGGGGTACAGGGATCCGCGGCTGGCAGCGGGGCGGGGGGACCGGCGGAGCCCGTCAGGACCCTGCCTCCCATGGGCACCAAACCCTCGGGGAGAGCACCGGGACAGCCGGGGCCACCCTTCTGGTCGGAGGGAGGACTCTGAGGGTCCCCCCGGAGAGGACTTCATCCCCATCAGGGTGCCCCGGGACCGGCACTGCCGCTGCCGAGGCTCAGGCGGACACGCGCTCTCAGGGACCCGCGACCCCCGACCCCGGGGCGGCTCGGGCGGCTCCGCTCGGGGCCGAGGGAACCGCGGAGCCCCCTCTGCGGGCGGGCAGGGGTGCAGGGCAGTGAACCGGCCGTGCCATCCCTCACCCCTGCGGGCAGCTGTCACTGCCCTCCACGCATCTTGAGAAGGAAACAAAACAAAACACAACAAACAAAACGTAAACTATAGACTAAATGAAAATAAACAATCAAGCGGCAGCCACTCATGGGCTGCGTCCCCCCGCTGCTCCCCGCTCCCCCACACCGGGCAAACGGGGCGCTCCGGCAGCACCCGGCGAAGAGAAGGGAGAAGTTCCCTCCCGTCGCGCCCCTCAGAGGTTTCCCCTCCCGGGCTGCGCCGGAGCAGCGCCCGGAGTCCCCCGCGCCCTGCGGCGGAGGCGGGAGCAGGTGGGCGCCGCACACAAAGCCCCATTCACGGCGCCCGCCGCCGCCGAGCGCGCACGGACCCGCGCCCGCCCTCACCTCATGGAGCGCCCGCGTCCCGCTACGCCCGCGCGGTTGTGCTGGGAGCCGCGCACCGAGCGATCCGCGGCGCTGCCAAAGGGCGGAGCGGCGGCGCCGAGCGCCCCGGGACACTGGGGGCGGGATGGGAGGGAGGGCGGCGTGACACGGCGGCCACGTGATGGCGGGGGCTGCGGGCCCGCTGCGGGGAGGGGGCTCGGCCCCGCCCCGCTCGGGAGCAGCCGCGGAGGAGAAGGGAGGGCGGGGGTGGCGGTGGGGGACGCTGGAAGGAGACCACCCTGCCGGCTCAAGGCCGGGCGTGTGTCTCTGAGGGGGTGCGGGGAGCCACGGAGTCACTGAATATGCCCAAGGGCCCCACAAGGATGGATCATCAGAGCCCAACTCGTGGTCCTGCACCGGACAACCCAAGAGTCAGAGCATGTATGTGAGAGCATTGTCCAAGCACTTCTTGACCTCTGTCAGGCTTGGAGCTGTGACCATTGCCCTGGGGAGCTTATTCCAATGCCCAGCCATCCTCTGGGAAAGAACCTTTTTCTAGTATCCGACCCAAACCTTCCCTGACTGTCACCCCAGAGCAGAGTTCAGTTTCTGCTGCTCCTCTGCCCCTCATGAGGAAGGAGTAACTGCAATGAGGTCTTCCCTCGGTCTCGCTGAGGCTGAAGGTGGGTGCCAGCCCACTGGGTGCCAGTCCACTGCCATCTTTGGACACCTT
The DNA here is from genome assembly GCF_026979565.1 of Vidua chalybeata. Lineage (NCBI taxonomy): Eukaryota > Metazoa > Chordata > Aves > Passeriformes > Viduidae > Vidua > Vidua chalybeata. The sequence continues at coordinate 39,806,748 of NC_071570.1, forward strand.
AGGATCTCCTTAGGATAAAGCTGGGGACAGGGGGCAGGGGCCAAACCTGTGTCAAGTTCTTAACAAAACACAAGTGCTTCAGCACATGAGGGAAGTCCTGCGTTTCGGTTCTCCCCAAAGCTTCCTTGTATGTCAAATGCCCCTTTGTCAGACCTCTAGGTAGAAAGGATTGCTTGAGAAGAAAGAGAAGTGGGCTACTTCTCATTCAGGACCCAAATTAATGACTGGTGTAGTGTTTGGCTACAGTAGGAGCTTAGAGTGGAAATCACAAGTGGGCTTCAGAGCAGTACCAAGGTTCTGATTCATTGGATGTGCTCCAGGAATCTGTTTCCCATATAGGTAAAACCCTTCTTCTCAAACTTGAACCTCTGGAGCGCCCTTTCTAGAGTCTTCTGTCAAGTCAATGGCAAATCACCTTGCTATCTCACCAAAAACATCACCTGTGCAAGATCTTGTACATTTTGTCTATGAGTTAACCTGTTAAGTGAGCATCTGCCTACCATCCCACCACAGGAGTCCTACCAGAGCTGCTTTCCAGCTACTGGTCCCACTGACCACAGCTGGGCTCTCTGACTGAGAAAGTCTCCTTTTAATCTCTGTGATTGCTCTTATCTTCTCTGTTCTCAACGCTATCCACACCTCCTGAAGTGGCAAACAGTACAGGGAGGAAATGAGCACTTCAAAACTTTAGGTGATTATTTTAATAGTGGCAAGTATTCTTATTAAACAAATACACTTGATTATCACCAGAAGTATACTTTCCTCTTCTAATCTGCAGCCCTTACCTTGGTCAATTTGTTCTGCATGTGTTTTGTGTCTGAGAACAGTCATCATTGTGCCAGCACTGTTTCTTTTTTTTTTTTTTTTATTAAAAAGACACACCCCAAAATATTAATCTAATATCGTTATTGATAAGAACTTAATTTACACAAAACCAATAAAAACAGGAAAATCAAACTTTCCCTGCAATATTAGATCATCAGATACAGAACATTTTCCATTTACTATTGAGTTATCTTTAATTCCTGTTATATTTTAAAGCAAAATACATGTGTACAGTATTGTTAGAAATACTTATAGCAATACCAGTAAATGTCTGTGTAGTCACATGTGACTAACCTGAAAATGTTAATTAGTCATTATCTCTTGCATTTGCATTGTTTGACCAAATATGATTTTTATTTCCATTCTCAGTGTCAGTATATAATAAAGATGGAGTTTGGGTATGTTTGCATGGGATGTTCACATATCAAATGACACACAAACTGATAGTACCTTCTGTCTCATAAAATGTTCAGTTCGTGAGAAGTGGAAAATACCATATTTACTACTTCCCAGAGAAGTATTGTTCATCATATAAGTTGTGGACCAAGATAAAGCCTTTGGGGTTTGTTGTGGCAACAAGCTTAAATGCATTAAACCAAACTGATCTGTCTCAGAACGTGCCTACCCTCTGGGCTAGTCTTCTTGCATGGAAGACTGTCTTTTCATGTCTTCTTTCCTAAGCACCCTTTTGGGTCCCCTTCCAAGGGCTGGGCATTGCCTTTTATTCAGAACACTCCTATGTAATTTTGTGGCTGGAGCCTCTGCAGGCAGAGGACAAAGCTGGGAGCTGGATGAGTTCAGCTCTATGACAAATTTTGCTCTCATTGTGCTGTGGTACTCTGCCATAGTCATGTTTTCCCACCTGTGCTTCTACTGTGGGGCAAACACCACTCTTTGAGAGCTTCATTAAATGCTCACCATAAGCTAACATAAATTGTTAGCTGAATGGAGTGGACTAAATCTGTGAGGTTAAGTACATCCTACACAAGCAGCTTCCCTCAAAATCTAAATATTAGCATGTTGGCTGTGTGACACCCTTCCCATACCCCTCCAGTCCTTTGTGCAGCAGGCATGATGTAAGGATGGGGGAGCAAGATACCCTCTTCTGCTCAATCTCCTGAAAAATGTGAGAGGTTGCAGTCAGGTTTGACTTGGAATTGGCTGCCCACAGCGAGGGTGTAATTAAACCACCTATGCATTCCTAGCCACTTCTCCAGAAGGGAGAGGCCTGGAAGTGGCTTAAAGATGTCTTTAATCACATCTCATCACACTATCTTGATAGCATCTGCTAATTAGCTTACCTTGCCATAGTTAATTTTTTTATGCTGCTCCTGGCTAGTTAATTTTTTCCCCAGTGCTTCTGACTATTGCCTTTACCAGTACAAAAAGCACTGGCCACATCTCCACCTAGAAATTATTTGCAAAGGAAATCACACTCCTGAGCTGGCTGATTACTTCCTGCTATCCCTTCAAGCAGCCTAAACCTGTTCTATAAGCTCCAAGTGCTGCATTTTCAGTTCCCTTGTTGGACTGGTTCTGGTTTAATTATTTTCAATTGGAATATAGTTTGATTTACTAATCCCAGCTATTATTTTTCACTGAAGTACAATTTAAATAAAGTTTAGCTTTGGATTTTAAGACATTATTTTGTTTCCAGACTGTTCTTTGCCTACAGTAAAATATTTTTTTCATTCTTTGTAGCAGATGTCCCCCATAAATGCAAGAATCACTGTGGTAACAAGTGAAACACTTAAAAAATGTCATTTTTATCTGCTTCCACCAGAGCACTTTCTTTTTTTAATAACTTGTTAGCACAGAAAGGAGGTGATTGATGCCTCTTCACAATATGGTATGTTTAGAAAACATGGTTGGGAGTTTTTTGCCTTTACTGTTTCCATGCTCTTCATATCGCAAAAGCAATGAGCCTGACAGGGTCAACACCACAGGAAAACACTGAAAGTAGAAGAAACTCAGAACTGGAGATGTTCAAATTGGGCTCTTAAATGAGACAGAATCTTCAGAGAGAGGAAAGCCTACCTAGGCATTTCTTTTACTTTCAACTGAACTTTCAAAGAGTAAAGAAAAATCTAGTAATGGTTGCAGGGAATTATCTAGATTATTTCAACTTTCTCTTTCAAGATGGATTTCCTCTGCCTCCAACAACCATTCTTCTTTCTCATGGTTTTCACATCTGCACTCACCTTTGCACACCTTTCTGCAAGGAGCCCCAGTTTATAACTTGACCTCTTCACAGTCCCAGGTGACATTTCTTGAAAGCTCCAGTGAAGTTTTGCCTTTGTGATTCTTCCTGCACCACAGGGTCCTGTTTTGCCATGGTCTCAAGTGGCACTGTGAGGCTGGGCTGCCCTTTAAATCTGAATGTTCCTCCTCTGCCACAGGAGCAGGAATCAGGAGCCAAGGGAGGAGACCAAGCTGTCTGTGTTACTGCTGCTAAACCCTTCAATGGTTTTGCAGTAGAGATCAGGTGAACCCTGGAGAGCCAGCCCTTAACAGCAGCCTTACCTGAGTGGGACTGAATAGATGTTCCAGTTAGGAAAGAACAGAAATGTAGTTTACTGCTTTCCCTGTGAGAGAAATGGCATTACATGCTTCTTTACTTATATACTTTTCATATTAGTTTGTAGCTACTGGAATATACAAAAGGAATTAATGCAATCCTTCTTAAGTACAAAGAATAAAAATTGCCTTCTTTTTTCTTTTCTCTTTCCCACATTATTATGGAAATCTGTGCTTGCATGTTAGTGTCTTTGATATGAAAGTGATTTATGTAGGTTTAACGAGGAGAAAAAAATATTGGCCTTTTCACCAACATCCAATGTAAAATAAGTTTATTTTGTATATCTTCCCTGTAGGGACAGACTCAGCCTTGCATTGCATGGAAGTGGTCTTGATGATTTAATGCAGCTTTGCCACAGAGCCTTAGAGATACTCCATAACATATTTCATTCTGAAAATATTTTAAAAGTACCAAGGCCAGGTGATTGTTTTTGGAAACAATAAAAGAAAATTACACACTCCTTACACAAACAGACTGTGCCTGAAATAGCAGAGCATGTATGCTTTTTAAATTTAAAAAGGAAAAAGTGTTTAATTTCTTCTCATAGAAAAGCCCATCAAGCAGAAAACAACTGACCAAATAGACATCAAGAGCTCTAGAGGTAAAGAGCAAAGCTCTGTTAAAAGCCTATCCCAGAATCAACAGGGTGTATTTCAGGTCTCAGGACCATAAATACTGTTTATGTGTAGCATCTGCTGCTTTGTCCTTGATTTAGGACTGATTAATTCTCTCTCGCACAGGGCCATGGAAATTCTCTGCATATGGCTGTGCTCATGTTTTCTCCATTCTTCTACAAGCAAGAGGAAGATTTTCCTCTCTGTTTGACCCCACAGATACAGATGGGAACCAGGATCACTTATGAGAAAGTGCTCTACCCAGACTCTGCACCTAGAGGTCTCCCTGAAAGCTTGAGGGCTGAGATTTCTCAAACGCTAGATGGGAGCACCAGTGTGAAGCCACCAGACTACCACAGACAGGGAGAGCAAACCCTGAGCAGAGCTGACTTCCACCCCTCTGCAAATATAAAAGGCCCTTTGAAGGCACACCACTGAAAGTCCTGAAAGGCCAGTTGCCTAAGACCAACCATGAAGAAGATTATACTAATCTGAGGATCACTAAAGAGCAAAATTCCTAGTATTTAATTACCCTGTTGAGCACCTTGATTATGTTGTAATAGCACAAAAGTCAAAGCAGTTCCCATAGAAAGAGGCGGCTACATGCCGTATACACTCCACACAGGAATGCAGGGAGTTGCTTTGTCTTTAGTTTTGCTCTAAAGTTCCTATTCCAGTCAGAATTTGTAAATCAATTTCCTCTTCCCATTCAAACCTGAAAAAAACCACATTCCTGCATACTTTATATGACTATTTGCATTACAGAGAAGCCAAGCACCTTGCAAATGGCATTTCAAAACTGCCTATTTTTTGCCTTTGCTCTTCACAGGATTTCTTAATGCACTTCACATCAGCAAGCTGAAACTCCAGTTCTGTCCCATGCTGTATTCCCATGACAAAATTTGTGCTGCTGATTTTGTTGTGGAGGTTCAAAATCCCATATGCATTCTATCTTCATTGACATTCTTCCAGGTTTTGGAAAAGAAGTTTCCTTACATTTTCAGAGAAAATGAATCTCACTTTGTCAGTCATCTGTTTTGTTTTTTAAAATGCTTCTCTGATGCAGAGGGTTTCAGAGCACATTAAAACTTGTATAAAAAGAAAAAGAGAAAAGAAAATCCAAGGATTCTTTCCACTGTAACATGAAAATCAAACTTTGGATCTCATTCATATTTGCATGCAAAGGCCCCTGCCTCTGCTGGGGTTGGTGTAAATGAGTGTCAGACATTCCTTTTTATTTCTCAGAGATGGCGACAGCATTTATCCTGGATCACAAGAAAAAATAGCAAAGGGTTGGAAAGTGGGATGGGATCCAAGTTTAAGACTGCGATTTAGTGTGGAGACATTGGAGATTTCTGCACTTTGCACAAGGACAGATATAAATCTTAGGTAATCCTGCTCCAGCAGAGAGGCTTTTCTTGAGAACTTCTACAAATGAAGCACCTAATTACCACCAAATAAATAGCAAACAAAGGAGTGAGAGTAAATCTTTAAGATGGTGTAGCAGTCCTTAAAGATTGTGACAAACCAAAACATCACAGAGGAATACAATTGTACTTAGAAGTTTATAAATATGCACCTGAGGGCAGAGTTTCATGAAGTGATAAGGTCTGGCTTTGGCATTATCAAAGTTAAAAAATGCCAAAGCCACATTATCCGGAGTATAAGTTCACTCTAGTCAATAGAAACCATTCATGCTTTCTTGAAATTATTTCTTTAAAGTGATTTCTTCTGTCTAGTAGAATTTTTCTCATGTGCAATATCATGTATTTCTACAATACATTGCTGAAATGTCCTCTATTCTCACACTTTTGCACTGTGTGTTTAATCCTTTGCTTGAATAGTCAGTCTCAGGCACTTCACTGCCTAATGGCAAAGTAGCTTCAATTCATCTGTTTAGCAGGCTCCTCTGGCCTTGAGGGAAGAAATAACTTGCCTGCCATTGAATGATCCACAGGATCACATCATCCTGTGTGAAGGATGTGTCAAATGATCAGTGGTCACTGGCCAGCTGATCCCCCCTTCTCCTTCCTACACACTCACCCTTCCTTCATGACCAGTTGGAGATTCAAGAGTCTGTGACTGACTCTTGGCCAAATATTACCCTTCTCTCAGTCAGAGAAACACAAACCCATCTGCTGCTTTCCAGCTACACCAAACACACCACAAGCCTTTATTTTCTAGGAACCATTAGATCCCTTGTGCACATCAGTGCAAACACCATGTGGTAGATGTGCTGATCTGATGCCAGGTTAGATGTGCTCAGATTTAAGGCAGATCCTGTTTGTTCTGAGAGATGCCGACTATGCCCAAATTCAATAATTACCTTGAAACCATGGGCTATTATAACTCCTTTCAATTCCTTTCAATTCCTTCAATTTCAGGATTAATAAGAATCATTAAATACAGACATTTGGAACATTTGTTTCTAATCAGCTGCCCTACTTCTGATGCTCTGAAAGTAAGAATACGATTACTAAGAGATATGGATGCAGTTTATGAATCACTTTTTAAGTACATTTAAAAATAAAAGACAAGAAATCATAGCCTCAGGTTGAAATTATTACTGGAAGGAATAGAACCATTTACAATAAATGTAATAATAAAGCACAAAAATAAATAAGAAATAATTACTTGCTTGGGTACTTGCTTGTCATTTTATTTTACTCTGCAATTTGAAAACACACATCTTTGCAAATAAGCAGTGCATACATATTAGCAGTAAGGATGTTGTCAATTGCAATTTAAGTAACTGAGTAACAAAATTATAGCTGCAATAGGATGCAGAAGAGTGGAGAGAGATGGGTACAGTATACTTTTTTTATATGAACATTAGATGGTGATTGTTGGAATGAGATAATAACTGAATGCATTAAAATAATTTTATTGCCTTTTCTCAGTATTTAATTCTCCAATCATATGCAAAACCAAGAGTTTTTTCTTTAGAAAATTCAAAGAAAGGAGGAGTCTTGAGGATATTTGTGCACATGAAAGCTTAAAAAATTGTTCTTAAACCATCATTTTCTGTCATTTTGTTTTAAAAGAAGGGTAGGTCACCTTCCCCTTTTATCAAATGAGCTTCCCAAACCCCACAATTTAATTTTCTCTAGGCAGCTATCCCTGTGGAACCATATTTAAACCAGATTGCTGAATAGTATTCTAACATTATTGCTTGCAAATATTTTTAAAGAAGATGCTAAAATCTCTGTATTTGGATATATTTGTATTTTCTGTCATTAGTTGGGCCCATTCTTGATCTCTTTCCAGAACTGATTTCCTGCTGGGTTTAACCTCTGCTATTCTGCCTTTTGGATCATGTTCCATAAACTTCTCCTTCTCTCATTAGATATCCAACAAATTTCAATTCAGGTCAAAACATCACAATTACATTGAATCACTCTTAAATTCAGCCTTGCTATCTATTCCAGAATCCTGCATCTGATGTTCTAACTCCAGTTTGTATATGAAGTAGTATGCAGATTGAAATTGGAATCACATTCACCATTATTACATCAGGATGATGCATTTTTGAAAAGTTACAGTGAGATGGTACCTGGTTGGAATGAGAGGCAGACTGGTGAAGATTCAGTCTCTGGTACCAACTTCATCCTTCAACATAGCCACTGCTTTGAGAGATTTGTTTGAAGTGCTGTATTTTCTGGAGAAAGCAAATAGGTCCCTTTGCCCTGAGAGTTTTTATTAATCTAATTCATGGAATGAGAAATTACCTTGGGAATGGCAGTTTTGGCTTTGAATTTCATGTTCAATTTTATTTCTGCCAGAGCTTTCATACAACTTTTGAACATCCCTTCACCTCTCTTTCTCAGCACCACACCTTCCCAAGACTCAGCTCTCAGTTTCAGGAACCTGAGTGTCCCACATGCTTTCCTTCAAACTATGTCAAATCAGACCTTTTCTCCATCAATGAGGAATGAATATGATACAATGAATACCAGGGCTTAGTGAGATACACCTTCCCAGCTGGGACAATTACGGCCAATGCCTGCTTTAGTGCAGCTGCGCGTTACTTTTCCCGCCCCAACCGGCTCCCAAGAACGCGACTTGGCACCTCGGCTCCTCATCAGGGTCGGTGCTGCTGCTACTTCTGGGCGCTTCTGCAGCTGCGCCCCAGGGTGGGCTGGCTGCACTTTGCTGTCAGCGCAAGGGAAGGAAACGAAGAGGCAGGGAATTGTCCAAATCCATCCGCATGATGGCTGGATGCTTTATCGGTCGCAGAAGCCGCGATGGAGAAGCTGCGGCCGCTCCCAACCCCGCGGCTGGGGTGCCGTGGAGGGATATAGGGGTGGGACAGGGGAGGACGGGAGCTCTCCGCCCAATAAGCACAGACGCCATGGTCGTGACATTGCCACAATGGCCAATGGGGACAGAACGGGGGTGGACACGGGGGTTCAGGGCCAGTGGGACCACAAGAATGAGGTGACGAGCACGGAACTGCCGGGGACCAGACAGGGGAGTGGTCACAGGAGTGGCAGGGGGGAAAACCCAGTGGCAGGCAGCTTGGTGTTAACTTCCGTGGCAGGGAGGAAACATGGGGGATACATGAGGATACATGGAACTGGTAAGCTAACAAAGACCAGAACCCCAAATCTGAACCTAAAACCCAGGATACAACCCTTTAGCAAGACATTTGAGTCTTAGGCCCCCATAGTTTCACTACGCCAGTTGGGAGGTTTTCCTTCAGACAACATTTAGCCTTGTCCCCTGAGCAAACTTTGAACCACCCCAAAGCAGGTGGTTCAAAGACATCTAAAGCGCAAATTGGTGATTTAGACCCCTAAATCACCTCCTTCCATGCCTCCAAGGAGCTGGAATGTTAAATAGGCATTTGGGATGGAGCTGCTTCTGAATCTAATTGATCTCTGCTCTTTGGTGACAGTGACAGGGTCTAAGGGAAGGGCCTGAAGTTGTATCAGGGGAGGTTTAGGCTGGATATCAGGAAAAGGTTCTTCACCCAGAGGATGGTTGGGCACTGGATGAATGGATGGTTTGGAACAACTCCCCAGAGCAGTGGTCACAGCACCAGCCTGGCAGAGCTCAAGAAATGTTTGGAAAATGCTCTCAGGCACAGGGTGTGCCTTATGGGGTGTTCTGTGCAGGGCCAGGAGTTGGACTCAATGATCCTTGAGAGTCCCTTCCAATTCAGCTGATTTTGTGATTCTGTGATTCATGTGCACCAAACTTGTTCTTCAAGTCAAACCAAAATGATGGGAGATTAACTCTGTAGCCACACCAAACCACAGTGTTTATGCAGACACAGTACAAGCTTCCTGACTTATTCTAAATGTGATTACTTTAACCCAAACTGGGTTTGGAACCAACTAGGACATTATCTTGTACACTGCAGCAAATACCTGTCCAAATGCTCTCTCTGCACGTGAGGAGGGAGGATTGCATGATACACATTCAAGAGCTGTATCAAATTAAATTGAATCCATGCCATGCCAAAAGGCATTTAGATCTCAGTTCAGTTCCTGATGGAATGAGATTGCCATCAGTATTTAGCAGAATTTAATCCACGAAGCAGCACAAAATTCTGTATACACCTGCTATCCAGAGAAGCATTTATCCATGAGGAATGGTTTTGTCCTTCACTAGTCCAGCAGGTTAGTGAACAATGTGGTGTTCCTCATGAAAGGCGTAATTGAACTAAGAAAATTTGTTTAAAAAGAACGCCTCAATTATGTTGCAATTTTTACCTGGCCTCAGTATGAAATATCGTACAATTTATACATACAATTTATGCTTTTGTTTGCTTTAGGATTTTTTTGTGGTTTTGGTTTGGTTTGTGTTTGTGTTTTGTATTTTGGTTTGGTTTTTTTTCCCCACTTCTTCCTCTCCTGGATAGTCAGAGAACAGTCTGTTCCCTTCAGCTTACTGTCTATTCGTGAACAGTCTCAAGGTAAGGAGATTAGCACAGAGTTCTGCTTTGTGGACTTCTTTCTGTATATGGAATTGCATTTAACATCAACACTTTTATTTTCTGAGGATATTTATTCATCAATAACTTTGTGAAAAAATTACAAAAAATTACAAAATCTTAACTTAGTGCAAATTTAATCTAACACAATTGATTATCTTCTCATTTACAGGCATGATTTGTATTGTCTGCTACTTTTTATATTCCTTTGAAGTGGATCCAATTACATTTTCACTGCTTTTCCTGCCTTGGTGTAAATAAGAACCTATCCATGTGCTCCATTCTTTCCTTTAACTAATATTTCATAAGTCCCTGGTTGAGAAGCCAGCTCTACTTTCATTTACATGGTTACAGCTCCCATCCTTAGGTATTATCTCATTATTAAAATTAATTATGGGAGTGCTAACAAAAACTGAGTAAGAACTGAATCCTAAGTTCCTGACTCTATCCTTCACCAGAATTCCAGCCATACCAGTATAGATGGCGGATTTGAAAGCTTCTTTTCATTGATTGTGGGTTTTTAATTCTTTTTACTTACCAACTTGGAATCTATGGTCTTCAAAACAAAATAAATTAAGTGGAAACCCTAATAATCCACAATCTTGATATACCATTAACCCAGAGCTACTTATCTGATTATGTACTTGTTCTTTGGGTTAGGTTGCATCACCAAAGACCAGCTCAAAACTGGCTAAGCACACAGCTAAGCCAGCCACATCTTTGCACAGAAATGTTATAATACTTTTTAGCTAAAGCAAATTATCCTTATAAATTATACTATCAGTAAGAATTCTTTTTACTGCATATCCCATCAACTAATAATTGTTAGAGTATTCAATCTGGAACTGCAGAAGAGGCTCATTGTTACTTTCTGTTTCTTGAAATTCTCTAAGGATAGACATTCATTTACAGAGTTAGAATGAAAAAAAAACAGGTGGCCAGAACTGATAATGATACTAAAATCAGTTAAGGACCAGTTCTGGAAACATTTACTTAGGTAGCTTCTTCTCAAGAAAATAGTCGTACTAAAATAGAACTGACTAGAAATATAAGAATGTGATGCATAAATGACAAAAAAATACCTAAAATCTGTGGTGGTGTGTGTATTATGTCTAGTCAAAAGCACTCCAACACATAGTCACATTCTTCAATCTTTTTATTTCATATAAATGCACCATTCTAAGCTTTTCCTTTCCCTGCTATAGAAGTGCTCTGAAGATGTGATTAAGAGACTGAGTGCTTCTCATCATACCTCCAAGTAGTATCATGTTGAGACTCTACAGATAGCTAATCAATAGGACCAATTTATGTTTAATTTAAATTTTCATCCATAGGAACATATCTTATGATTTTGTTGTTCTGAGTTGAAATCCATAACAAAAGAATATTAGAAGAACATTCAGTATTTCTATTGGATATATAGGCTGTGTCTATTAAACTGGAATTTTGGTGTATAAGATTCTTTCATAGTCTATTTCCTCAGGGCTATAAATCAGGAATGCAGGATATCCTTACTAGTAGTGTCAAGACCAGCCATTAAACATCATTTATGCTGACAGTTCTCTTCACTGATCAGAGTACAATTTGGGTTTCATAGCTATCCATCTAAATAAATTCAAAGCCCTCCCAGGCTACATGTGTAAATTTTTGAGAGGACCTTGCATCCATCAGAGTTTTTAAAAAATATTTCTATTAGTAGTGACAATTGATTAAATAAGTTATTTTAGTTCCTCCTCTTCACCACCCTCCCCTCCACCTTTTGTTTTTCAGTCTGCAGCCCATTTGCTCTCTGTCTGAATTTATTTCTTTACACACCCCACCCTTTCATCCCTTTGCCCTCTTCCATGACCTCTGTTTTCTTTTCCCTGTGGGGTTTGTTCTCGTCTATTTGCCTCTGTTTCTCCCACTCTTGTTTTGATATTGCCTCTCTCTCCTCCTCCTTTCTCTTTCCTTCCATCCAGTGATTCTTCCCAGGAGCTGTGGCAGAGTGGGCAGCTTTCATGATGAGATTCATATTTTCTAAGCTGCTGATCATGAACCGATCTTTTTGAAGACTATGTTTTAATTAATACATCTAGAGTTACTTTCAAATATGAGTACCCCAACAATGAGAAGCCTTATATTGTAGAGCTGACAACCAAAAAAAAAAAAGGAAAGCTCCTGTCTTTCTGACTAATTTTCCAGGCTATCACTCCTCAAGATATACTCCCTTCCCAGAGCATACTACCTTTCTGAAGCACAGATCTCCTCACTTCCTGCATTAATTACTCTGGAAAGTAGAAGGGCACTTGAGCAAGCCCTGAAGGTAAAAAGAATGTGAACAAAATATCAAAACTGAGGATAAATTCCCATTTTCTGGTAGGCCGAAGTGGGCACAGTTTTCACGATGGAACAGAGCACCGTTTCCCCACTAGCACATGACGTAGCTATAGCTGGCCTTATGTAAACATGGAATTTTAGTTATTTATGCATTTGAGACTCAGTTGCATTCATGTTAAACCTTATATATAAGGCTCTACCAATGAAAGGAGACCTCTGAATTTCTGTAAATTACAGTAATATCTCAGACTGATGTGATGTGGCATTAGAGGAAAGTACTTGCTGGCCCATATGATTCAGCACAAATCCAAAGAGGAATTTTCAAGGCATATGGATATCCTTCCAGGACATGAGTGTGAGCTCTTGCAAGTTATTGGACTGGATAAAAGGTTAACTGAGTGATGAGATTGAATGTTCACAGTGGTCATTTGTAACTATAAAAATACATCCATCTCTTTTTTTTTTTTTTCCTGTAGATCTTTTTGTTTGTTTATTTGCAAACAGCTGTAGAAGTTATAGCATTTTTTGCAATGGTAGGAGAATAAAAATATAGTAACATTCTTTGCTTGGTTTGCTTCTTACCTTTGAACAGAATTTATGTGGAAAATCACATATAAACTTTTTAATAGGAGGAAAAATTGTGTGAAAGAATGTCAATCTGATCATGATAGACTTGACTTCTACTTATAAACTCTGATGTTTCCAAAGAAGATTTTTAATAGAAAATTGTTTATCATGTTTATCCCAGTTGCTGATAAAAAGCATTGCAATTTGGGTGCTGTGATTAACTTAGATCTGTAAGGCACAGCTCCTGGTCCTTTCCATTACCTGAGATCTGCCTCCATCAGTCCATCTTCTGCCTCTGTGGAGTAACAGTCTGGGAGAGACAAATTCTTGATGACTGTGATTAGGTCCAAGCGTTCTATAAATGTTTTTAAAAGCAATAATAAAAATGTGCAAGTAACAAGAGATGACACTGGAGAACCTCTCTAATTGCTGTAAAGACATCACTCAAATGTAGTTTCTTTTTCAAAGTCAACAAAAAAAGAAGTTGCTTAGGAATTTAGGTCTAGACTGGGATTTCCTATAGTTTTCTTCCCGGGTAGATAAGCAGAATGGGAATGATACTAGCTAGAGACTGCATCAGAAAATTCTCCTGCACAGCCTCAAGTAAAAGATCCCTCTGTGGCTGTTACAAGTTTTTGCACACTGCTGGTAGCCTGGGAGGAGGAGAAAGGGTTGGGAGAGTGCATTTGGAAAATCTTAAGCTAATGATAACCCTGATCTGGATCAGCTATAAAAACACAAAAGTCATTTTCCAGCAAAACTTTCATGCTGGAATGAAAAATGTTCTGACTTTGAAAAGCAGGAAGGATTTCACCTAGATAACTTACAGATAAAATTAGGTATTTTCCAGATAATTAGGTATTTTTCTATACTTTTCAAACTTTTCTATAATTCCCAATACTGCAAAAATGTGTACAGTATGGCCTCTCAAGCAATTCTTCAGCTGGGGAAGCTGTGAGCTCACATCCCAGCAGAGAGTACATAAGAGACTCTTTATGCTGGCCTTGCCACCAGGAAAGTAGGAAACATCTGTAACTCTGCCCTAAAATTTGAGCTATGTGTGCATTTTTGAGGTGTAGGTATATTTGGTTTATGTAAACAAAACCACCAACCTGAACTTGAAATGAAGACTCCCTTAACCTGGCAGGAGTACAGAGAGATGGCCTGAGCAGCCAGGGATTGGATTAGGGAAACCAAAGCCCTGATAGAATTAAATCTGGCCAGGGTTTTCAAGTGCAATGAGAGAAGCTTCTACAGGTAGATCAGTGATGAAGACTAGGGAAAATGTGAGGCCTCTCCAGAAGAAAACAGGAGACCTGGTTATCCAAGATACGGAGAAGGCTGAGGTACTGAATGACTTTTTTTGCCTCAAAGTGCTCCAGCCACACTGCCTGAGTTACAGAAGGCAAGAGAAGGGACTGGGAGAATGAAGAGCCATCTGCTGTAGCACAAGATGAGGTTCAAGAACATCTAAGGAATGTGAAGATGCACAAGTCCATGGGGCCTGCTGAGATGCATCTGTGGGTTCTGAGGTAGCTGTCATATAAAGTGGCTAAGTCACTGTCCATTATTTTTGGGAAGTTGTGACAATCCTGTGAAATTCTCACTACCTGGAAAAGGGGAAAGATAACCCACATTTTTTAAAATGGGAAATAAGGAAGAACCAGGGAACTAAACATTGGTCAGTCTCATTGTGGTGCTTGGCAAGATGATGGAGCAGATCCTCCTGGAAATTATGCTAAAGTTCACATTGAAAATGAGGTGATTGGAGACAGCCAACATGATTTCATTAAGGATAGATGTGGGAAGAAGGACTTGGGGCTGTTTGTTGACAAGGAGTTCAACGTGACACAGCAATACGTGCACTCACAGCCCAGAAAACCAATCTCATCCTGGGCTGCATCCAGACCCCCGTGGGCAGCAGGGCAGGGAGGGCATTCTGCCCCTCTGCTCTGCTCTGCTGAGACCCACCTGGAGCACTGCATCCAGCTCTGGGCTCCCAGCACAGGAACAACATAGAGTGAATCCTGAGAAGTGCCACAAAGGTGATCAGAGGGCTGAAGCACCTCTCCTGTGAAGACAGTGTAAGACGGGGCTGTTCAGCCTTGAGAAGAGGAGTCTCTGGGGAGGCCTTGTAGCACCTTGCAGTACCTATAAGGAGCCTACAAGAAATCTGGACAGGGACTTTTCACAAGTCTTCACAACCCGGTCTAGTGAAAGGCATCCCTGCCCATGGCAGTGGGGTTGGAACAGCATGATCTTTAACATCCCTTCCCACCCAAACTATTATGAGATTCCATGACAATATGTGTCCAGAACTGACAAATGGAAAGGAGAAAACATATTTGAAAGATTAAATAAAATAGGCATCTTTATTGAACATTGTGGCAGAAAAAGGAACTATCATGACACAAAAGGAGAAAAATATGGAAAAGTCATCCTGGGTTTTGTGGATGTCAATGCACGTCTCTGTCACCAGCCATCAAGCAGTTCTCACAGTCTGGCTTTAGGAGCTCATCAATGAGGGCTTTGCAAGAGACTGAAGATAAGTTAATAGTATATTCTCATTGTGCCTATTAGTTTTTAAATTCTTTCTTTGATATTCTGCAAAAGCAATTTAGCAAAGCCTCTCTGTCTATTCAATGCAATCAGAGTCGGCATAGAGAGAAAGTCCTGATGCATTGAAATCAATCTGCCTGTGATACTCCTCTTCTGGTGCATGCAGGGCAGTAAATCCTTATCTGGTTCCAGAGAACTGCTGTGAAGACCTGCTGTTAGAGTCCTTACAAGTTCTGGTGTCCTCTTATTTTAAGAAATGTAAAGGGCAATGACACCAGGAGTCTGCATCTCCTACCCAGCCAGTGGGGAGGTGGGTGAAAACTACGCTCCCAGTCTGCAGTCTCTACAAAAATCAGGTATTTGTATGTCTAGTTAGAGGAGTGAACCACTGACCTCCAGTAGCAGACCTTGCCCTTTGTCAGTCCCTTTGTCTTTTCCCTACAGCCCCTGAGGCTGTGAATCTTGTTATGCCTGCCCAGGGTGATCGATAATGTATTGGCCTTACATTGATTCAGTTCAGCCTCGACATGGAGAGCAGCAGCATCGACAGAGGAGGAGGCTGCTTTGGGAACAGAATCACTGTTTTCAGCCCACCACCCTCAGCAGGGAAACACACATGTTTTTTGAGTTATAGATGTGTATCTTGATACTTAGGAGGAAAACCAGAAAGAAGCCAGCTGACACATCATATCTTTTACTAGCTTAAAATTAAGCTTGACTTGTGAAAATCATATGATTTCTGCATCACCTGTGTTCTGGACACACAGGCAAATGCAATCCATAAACAGTGTGCTGGGAAACTCCCAAATTCTTAAATCAATAGACAAGTTAGCCTCGAGCAATATCAGATTAATCCACCCCAATAAAATAGAAATTAAAGGCACAAATCTTGACAGAATTTTCAAAGGGAATTGTAGCTGCCAGTCATCTAATTATGTTTATATGTTTCCCTGCCCAAAATGCAAGTCATGGTACACTGGTGAAACAGGAAACTTCAACATTCCACAGGGTCCAGACATCACAAAAACAACCGTGAAAAGTTCACACGGCAGGTCAGCTCATCCTGCATTGCTTCAGCCCAGCACAATGCAATCGTAACTAGGAAACCCACGGTGAGTGCAGCCCTGCAGGACTGCAGACATGCCAGAAAGGGTGCCTGCACACTGCTAAGGCTGTGTGGTGTGCAAGTGAGCTGCTATTGAAAACCATTAGCTGTCTGACATGAATGTGCTCACTATTAACTAGGGATATTGCAGTTAGACAATCCCTGTTTAAGTTGATTTTCAGTTGTCATATCTCCTTTATTAGACATCCAGTGCAATTCTTGGCTTCTTCCATTTCTTTGACACGATAATTTCAAAATTATACAGGTCAGCTTAAACTCCTAGCATGATGAATATAAATTCTTTCCAGTAAAAAAAACCCAACAAACCAACTTGTTTTCCAGGAATGACCAAAATCCAATTTGGCCTTCAGCCTTCATTATTCTGAGTAAATTAATCAAATAGGGTGTTTAAATTAGAGAGGAGTCAGAATTAGAAACCTACATCCTCACCAACACTCTGACCTTGGGCATGTTTCAATTATGGCCGAAACATTTCAGCTGGGCCACCCTCTCTAAAAAAAAAAAGACGAGACCTAAATGCTTAATCTGGATGTAGTGAAAATGGAAAGGGACTCAATGTCAGATTGAACATCAGAGCTAGATTTTACAAAGATCTGACACCAATTTGTCATTACAGAATGATGGCATCAGGTAACTCCTTTTTGGGGCGTTAGATATATGAGATAAAATTAAGATCTGATTTTTTTAATGTGAGGCTCAAAATATTTTGAACATTCAGGTATTTTAGAAAGGCTTACACCTGAGGTCACTTATCCTGTTTAAATATTTCTTCCTCCATAGAACTCTTCAATGGCAGCCAAGACCTACTCAAAATTATTTGTTTGACAGATAACTAATGGATTTAATAACAGAAAAATGGTGATTTTGTATCTATTAACTCATCTGGCACACTTCAAATTTTTTGGAATTATAATTCAATACAATTCTATGTACAATTCTATGCTTCTGCTTTACCCCTGTGCCAGCAACACAATCCATATAATTCACTCAGAGAGACCCACTGAGGTTTCACACTTCAATATGTGCTAAGTAAATCCTGTAAATGAGCATGTAACTTTTCGTATACTTTGGCACCACAAGTAGATATATCCTGAGCCTCCACATTGCAATCCAGAGGGCATCCTGAGAAAAAACAAGCTATCTACTATTTTGTGTAAAATGTTCCTTTAGCCTGCAAGAGCATCTGGAAAGCAGGCTAAGGTGAAGGTAAATGTCCCTCTGCAGAGCTTGCTGGTCTAATGGTATCATGACAATAAAGCATGGGCAAAGACAAAATTTGATGACAAGGAAATTATGCTGGTGTAAATGGCAACAAAACTCAAGTCCAGTGTGAAGTCCATCCTAAACCAGTTTCAGTACATTTAATATTGATAATGCCATCCATTAAATTTCAAGTTAACATCTTGTCCATACAAATCTGCTAAAGTCTTTCAGCACAGCAGTCTATACTTGCATGAAGCTGTCCTTAAAATAGCACTACACCAAGGCTTTTGCTGAAACACACTTGCTGTTTACTGGCCTCTCTCTGCTAATGGCTGTGCTTTTTCTATGAACCCAAAATACACGTTTTTCATTTCCTTAGAATAGTAAGAATCTTCTTACAGAAACTGCTACCTAAGCAAATTACAACTCTATAATATTTGCATTAAGAGATCTTATTTTCCCAGTGTTGAGTGCTTTTGGTGGTGTGTTTTGAAGTCCAGAAACATGGAGTGAAAATTGTTCTTGTGACCACAGAACCATTTTAGATTTTCCCGGTGAGGCCGATATCCAGGTCATTTAAACTTAGGTTTGATTTAAACTTCCTTTTCCTTTTTGTAAGTTATAGGGATTTAGAAGAGAGACAAATTTCTTTATGAAGACTATTGTCTAAATGAGAACAGGGTAACTTTCACAGGACTTCTGTTACACTTTGCCTTACTGGGGAGAAATGGGCACATCTGGATGGTAGCTGCATCAGCAGGACACTAATATCTCAGCCTAGGGATCCTTGGTGGCCAGTCTGGGTTAAAGCCATCGATGGGTCCTGAGGACCTGGTGGGGTAGGAGACAGGGGAAGCAGGAAGAGATATAAACCCTTACTTGCTGAAGTGATTAATCTCCCTTTTGCTCCACACTAAGCTGCTTCTCTTAGGAACACAAGAACTCTGTTGGGTCCAACCTAGTGGAGCACAGTGACCAAAGCTGAAAGCCATCTACAGTAAAACCTGTATTACAGATTCAAATACATGGCCTGAGAGCCTGATTTGCATACCTCATTTGCATGTGGAGGTTGTTGGCTTTCTTACACATGCATTGTAGATCTAGGCCAAACTAAACCTCACATTTACTAGTCAGGTTTTCAGCCACTTCAGGTGTAGTTTCACATTACATCACATTGTATTACATAATCATGTAATCACAAAACAGTTTTTGCAGGTGTTGCAGTTGTGTGCCTGTGTCCTAGCAGCTTTGCAGACTGCCTGGTTGTGTGCCCACAGGCTGATAAGAACCAGCTCCCAATGTATATGGCCTCTGAGAGAGTATGTCTGTGTTTACAATGACTTGCTTTTCTTTAACTTCTTTTCCATGTTGTCTGCTTCCCATTTCATTCAGCTTGAAGGAGACAAGGGTGGGTTCTTGTATTTTATGAAGCTAAACAGATGTCACAGTGTAAACACCCAAAATAGGGAGGGTACACAGCGCTTTATTTACATTAGTTATCAGAAACCAAAACAAAAAAAAAAAGAAGGAAAAGCCACCGAGTCCTACTTGGAGTCCTTCCAGCTGCAGAAGAATGTAAGGATAAAGAGAGAGGAAGAGTTTACTCAGGAAGAAACAGGATTTGGCTTTGCATTACAAGGCTGGAAACAAGGTTACAATAAGTAAACAAAATAGAAAATCTCCTTTACAGCTTCACTGGCCAGTCCCTTACCTGTGACTCCTCTGGCCTGCTCTGTACTGCAGATGCTGGGATACATGTGCCTGGCATCTCCTGCCTCAGCAACCAGGTGACCCAGACTCCTTCCGTCCCCTCAGTTATAGCCCTCTAGCTACACTGGCACTTTCATACCCATGAAAAACCAGCACAGTTTAATCAGCCTGTGATATTCAAGTCCTGTAGTGGTCCTGATTGCCATCTTCCCTGTCCTACATTAGAAAGGCCATTGTCTCACATTTTTTCTCAAACTTTTCCTTCTTCAGCAGCATAACATATATGGGAAAATCCTTCTCAGCTCCACTGTGTTCATACCACGCTATGTATTTTCTGCAAAATGCTTATATTTTGTTTAGTGGTTTGCTGCTGGAAATCTCACACCCATAAGGCAGGTCAGACCACTGGGCACCTCTGCCCCAGCTTGCTGTGAGCTGCAGGACCTCCCTACGTCACAGGTGAAGAGGTCACTGCTAAGAACTTGGGTTCAAGCTGGTTGACTTCATAACCCAGTTAGCACTCGGTCTGGAAGGAAAAAACAGGAAAAGACTACAACAGAAGATGTGTGAATAAGCTGGGGGAAGGCATCCAGACTAAGGTCTGAATGGGATAATAAATAAAGGTGTAATGACAGAATGGGAAATTCAGGTTCTCAGACCTTGATTCAATTTGACACTAGCTGTGACAGGAAGGGGGAAGTCTGATGGAGCTGATTAGACTGGGATGGGACAATTCCAAAGAACTGCAAAGGCTTAGAGCTGATTCTACTGGGGACTGGCGGGGTAGCTGTGTGCTGGCATTACAGCAAGGCAGGGATTCATCTCAGGGGCACTCAGAGACAGTGTTTCAGTTGTCAGGAGCTGATGAATTGGGATGTGGTTCAGAGGTGGTGCTGAGCCAGGGGAAGCAATTAATTCAGCTATGTTTCTGTCTGACTCTGCACACACGGTCTGTGAATCCATTCCTATAACCTTCTCGCTTGCCTGGAGTCAGAAGGCAGTTGGTCAGGCAGGCTTCCAATATCGCTTGTTCTCCTCATTGGCTGTGATTACCTCTTTATCCACCACCACCTCTCACAAGTCAGAGGTAAAGATGGCATTTGGAGGAGAAAGGGGAAAGTGGAGATGCTGTATGTGCAGGGAACGGGAACTTTAACTTGAGCATCTGTAAATATTTTAAACCAGTGTCTTCTTTACCAGTGCATTCACTCAAGTGAGTTAGACACAGCTGCTTGATGTATTCATCTTTGTCCTCTAGCAATGGTTCTTGAAAATGCCTGAATCATGCTGCAACAGCAAACAACCTTTAATTTAGTAGGCTGTAACAGTGATACAAAAATCAATTACTTCTGCCTCAGAAACAACTGAAACAACAGAAACTTCTGTCTCATTTTAGATTTGCCTCTTCCAGAACTGTCTGATATGTCATCTCTCTGTCTTGTTTTCCTCCACTTCACTCAGCACCCTAACTCTCTCCTCAAAATGCTCTTCTCCCTCAGTTTCACTGCTCCATCCTCTCCTGGTGCTTCTCAGATCTCCCTGATTTTCCACTCCTGATTCTGTCTTTGTCCACCCCACCATGTTCAGCTGATCTTCACGTTATTACACCTTTCCCTGACTTACTCACAGATTAACCCCTCCATTTCAGAGCCAAGCCCTGTAGATGTTTTATCCAGCAGCTACACCTGCCCAACCAGTTTGTACCCACGCTCCTGGTTACGTCACCCTCACGCCTCCCTGTTACCCATGTTTATGGTGCCACATCTGATATTACGTGCTGGAGCGGGTCACTACACTGACAGTCTGTGTGGAGAAGGAGGTGCCAATTTGTAATTCTCTTCAGAGCTCCCCTGGCTGCTGCATGGGAATAACATGGGGGTAGCAATGGGAGAGGAGCGAGTGCTGGGAACACTTGAAAACCACAGGCTTAACTTGGCTTCCTTCGGACAAGCCTATTCCTCCAGGCATCTGCCTGTGTGGTGCATGGTGAGCAGGGCAGCCTCGCCCTGCCTGTGCCTGAGGCTGCCTGGGAGCCGTGTGACTGGGTTTGTGTGGCCCAGAGTCCAAATTAATGAGCTCCATTAAAGACAGGTTGTACTGAACCAGCCTCAAACCACCCTCCCCTGTGCTTCATCTATTCTTCTCACCACTGACAGAGACAGAACAGAATTCCTCTCTCTCTGGCTTTCTTCCTTGCACAGCACACAGCACCACAAGGGCTCCAAATCAACTGTGTCCAGCACATTTTTTCCTTGATTTTGTGCACATTCCTCAGATGTCAGCCTCATGGTCTTAATGCAGTTTGTGCATGCTGATGCCTACAGTGGTACTACCTAGCAGATCCTGTCAGCTGCATTACTTCTTGATCTATGGAAAATCTTCAGCATGTCATAAGGATGAAAATAATGCCATTATATGGGAACAGAGTTGGAGATGTCTGAGATGTACCCAACAAATGAAAATTCAATACTAAAGGAGATCCCTCCAGGTGAACCTTCAGCCTCACCTAAGGAATTCTATAGAAAATTCTATCCATATTATAAAATGTTATAGACTGGTTTAAATATTTTCTCTGAAGGCATTAACCTTCTGTGAAATTTATTTGGCCCTTTCCAGAATGTTTCTCAGCTGTATACATTTAATATTCTCATTCTAATAGACAGCATTTTCTAGACCACACTTTTTGTCCAATGGTCTAATGGCAAAATTAAATAGAAGTCTTAAAAATATCAACTGGTTTGCATATTGGTGAGAAAAGATTCAGGGCTGAAGACTAAAAGGTTCCTTTGCTCCAAGGTCTGAAATTCTTTGGCATGCCAACAAAGTTGCCAGCTGGCTGTAAAAGAACAAAAATGAGCAGAGCATCTGCAAGACATTTACAGTAGAGGGAGGAGGGGAGCAGCCCTCAGAGTTTATCAGTGGTATGCAGAGGTCAAAACGTTTATCAAACCAATTTGATGTGAAAAACCCTGATGAGAAAGGGGTTTTGAATAGTCTGAGCAAGTCCCAGGAGGATCAGTTGCATCTTCCTAAGTGCACTTTGGTTCCCTCGGGAACCAGATGGAGGGGAAGAGAAGGGATTAGGGGGAGAAAGGGGGATGAGGCTGCAGGAAGCCAAGTCCTCTGTGTGACGGTGTATGGCAATGATGTGGCACCACTGGGCTGCTGCCTGTGCACAGCCAAGGCTTTGACTTGGGCTATCTGGGACATCTTACCCGTCATCCCCATTCTGCCTTGCCCTGAATGGATTTCATTATCCCTGTCTGGAATACAGAGGGCATTTCTTCCAGACAGTAATACACATACATAAACAAAAATGAAAATGCAGAGGAAGCAGATGCTGGTCCCACTCAGTCTTGGATGGCTTCTGATAACTTCAGTCCCACAGAGGAGGCTGGGGGAGGACAGGAAAATCAGCCATCTTTCATTCTCCTGGATTATTCTCTGATGGAAAAGCCCAAGCTCCTTTCCACTACCCTCTCCCTGTCCTTCACCACTCTGCAGCTCCCAGTGCTGCTGTTTTGCAGCATGCCCCCGTGACTGTGGTGCTCTGTGCAGACCCTGTCCAGACCTCCAGGCTGGTCAGGCTTTCCTGGAGTGCAACACTGATCATTTCTATCTGCTCTCTTCAACCTGGAGCTGCTGGCGTTGCAGGGGATTTCCAGGAACGTGTTGATTTCCCAGATTTTGCTGTCACTGCTGGAGCACAAGGGGCTTTCTGACACAGACACTCTTATTTCTGACACTGACTCAAAAGGCCAAAGGGAGTGGATGTTTTAGTCTGACTCTACCCCAAGAGGTGAAATGTGAGCTTTAAATGCCCTGGTTTAGATGAATTCAGGTCTTCAGATTTTAAGGGTATGAAAGTAAGCATGAAGCAAGTTTTGTCTTCCCATTTTTCTCTTTCTCTCTCCATCAGGGAAAGCTCCCAAGCTCAAGCCCTCCCCATCAGTGCAAGTGTGCAGCTCCTGATGGCCACTTCTTCCCTGACAGGTCTCACCCCCAGATTGGGGTGACCCTGGGAGGTGGTAAAGTCTCTCCTCGAACCCAGGCCTTCAAAGAAAGACTCAGTAGTCTTCAGTTGTCCAGTCTCAAGGTAGTTTATTGTATGTTATCTAAAAGATTTTCTTCCTGAACTGCTGCAGTCCATTCAGCAGGCCAGACAAAGGCACACACACTCCCTGACACTATGTCGGACTCCTTCTCACTCCGCGTCTGACCCTCTCTCTCTGCCCGCCCCAGGGGCTGGTGCCATCTTTTATATCACACATTATGTGTTAAATGTTTATAGTTTTTCCCCAATGCCTATCACCTATATTGAATGGTGACTTTCTACTCTAAACCAATCTATGAGTGCCAACATCACCAAGAACATGGGGAATAGGAAGGAGAAAGAAGGAGGACAGAGCCTGACCAAATCCCTCTATCTTAGAACTTCTGACCCCCATGTACAAAACTCAGACCCCTCTGTACAAGGCCTAAAACCCCCCAGTACAGCACTCAAAAATCCTTCCTTTCACTTTGTGACTACTTCTACTATAATATCTAGACTTTTGTGATTTTTTGTTCTTCCTGCAAGGTCGGTAAATTGTTCCATGGATCAAACTCAAAACCACAGGGGTTTCCAGCTGCCTGCCAGGGTCTCAGATGCTTCTGACCTGGGCCCAGAACATCCAAGAGTGTCTGAGGGACATTCTGGGTTCCGACATCTCCGCCTCCTGTTTGCATTGAAAAAACCTGCCTTGCCACTTTGTCCATGACCCGCCGAATGCATAGAAAAATGCATGGCAGAACAAGCAGAAGAACTAGAAATCCTATAAGAATATAAAATGCTATTTTCAAAAGCTCCCTCCACAATGGTGAGAGACTAAAAAAGTTAATGAAATCATCCCATCAGGATCCTGTAACTTCTTGCAATTTGCTGATGCTGTTTTGCATTTGTTTTATATTTTCATGGATAGATTTAGAGTGATCAGACAAGTTCATGCAGCACATCCCCTCAAATTCTTCACACCCATGCCCATGTGATAGCAGCAAATAATCAATTGCTGCCCTGTTCTAAAGTGTTGCTTGTCTTGCACTGTCAATATCTGTTAACATGTCACTCAGTGCAGAGAAAATGGCATGAGTGTGTTTGCTCAACCAACACGCCATGTGATCCAATTGTGTCAAGACCACCCCCGATGGTGCTTGGGGTGAGAAAATTGCTACTGCAATTCTCCGAGCCCTGTTCCAGGTATAAACTTCATCATCACAATTTTGACTGTATTGTTCAATGGATCTTATTTCCCTGTGTGTCTGTTCCCTCAAAATTTTCAAATTGGGTGTTATCGATGAGAGTTCTCCAATGCTGCATGGACCGCCCTTGATCTTTGCAGGGATAGCAGGCCAAATTCTGTCCCCACAAATCAAGAATATTCCTTTTGGTAAAATAGCTGGGCTTTGGAGGGATGGTTTGCTCATCATCTTGGTGTAATTGCACCAGGATGATGCATTTCTGTAAAAGAGCTGGTTTGGAGTGACATCTATCATCTGTCTCTGTCATTCCCAATGGGTTGAATATGATGCAGAATTTCATTCTTGTTGACCCAAAGATGTCCAATTCCTGAGGTTCTAAATGAGCTACAGGAAGGAACTGTGTCCAAACACGCCAACCTTCCACAGGATCCAAAAAAGACTTCAGAACCTTTGGAGGGATGTTCTTTGGGATCGGCCATTCCTTCACTGGCATACCTACCAAACATGTTGAGAATGACTTCCCTGGTTTTGAATGGGTCAGACAAATGCTGTCCAGACCCACTGCTTTTGCCAAAGTCTCCCACACATTTCCCTTTGGTTGTCTCATGGGAAAATCTGCCCTATTGCACAAGGCAACAGGCAAGAGAATGAAGAACATGAACACCATCTGTCTGAACCCCATGCCCATGTCCTCACTCTCTGTGAGAAACCTTGCAATGCAGCAACACCCGAATGACACTCGAGTCCCAAGAAAAACCCCAAGTCTCTGAGTTGTCAATCGTTGTCTGACGGGATGTTTGCAGCGTCGTTGTCTGCCTTCATCTGCATGCTTGTCTCTGCTTCTTGGATCTGCATCCACTTGCATCTGCACCTGGTAAGGTTTCACGTGCCTTGCTGACACCCACTTCAGCCCTTGCCCTGTGGAAACACAAGCGAAACCCTTGGGCCAAGTGATTAATGTGAATGGGCCTTCGATTTGTCCTGTCTCTGGGTTTTAGATCAAAACTACAGGATTCTCCCTTAGTTTTTCTTGTGTGCTGTTCGTGAGGTGTCTGATAATTGGTGGAGTGTGCTCTGAGAAAGAACCATTTAAAAAATTCAACACATACAGAGCTTTGTTCAACCGCATATAAATTGTTGCACCTGCCTCCCCCCTTTTCTGTTTATCCAAAAGGGATTTCAGCGTGTGATGTGTTCTTTCGATGATTGCTTGACCTGTGGGAGAATGAGGAATGTGTTTGACTCCCCATTTTTTCAAGAATTTGTCAAGCACCTTGCCTGTGTAAGTTGGTCCATTATCTGTTTTTATTTCTTGTGGCACCCCTAATGATGCAAATGCTTGTAAAAAGTGTCTGCAGGCATGTTCTGAGGTTTCCCCTGTATGTAATGATGCAAAAATCGTCCCTGAAAATGTGTAGACTGAAACATTGATGGTTTTGAGCCGCCCAAAAGATGGATATTTTGTGACATCAGTTTGCCACAGCTGGAGACTTTGCAATCCTCTTGGATTGACTGCTCCTGTGGATGCAGGTGGCTGCACAAGTTGACAATCTGGGCAAGCACTGATGATTCCCTTTACTTGGCTTTTTGAAAGGCGAAAGGACTCCATCAATGCTTGTGCATTCCGATGGAAAAATGCATGGCTCAATTTTGCTTGCTTGAAAATGTCTGGCAGTGTCTGTGAGATGGGCATTGTGAGCTTGTCTGCATGAGCATTCCCTTCTGCTAAAAACCCTGGAAGTGAGGAATGCTCAGTACAGGGATAGCAAGGGCTCTCCTGGAGAAGAAATTTTTAATTTCATCACCAGGAGAATTCATTCCACCCCTTTCCTTGTTGCCTGTCTGATCACTGTTCATCCAGAATCTCTGTGATAACCAGTTCAGCCAGAGGTGAAGTGCTTGGGCTGGCAGGGGTGGGTGGGAAGGATCAGCAAGAGAAACAGCGATGCTTCCACAGTTACTGGGCAACATGAGGAAGTGTCCTTATTGTGGAGCTCCTCTCCTCAGAGCCGTGTTCAGCCCACCATCAGGGCAAGCTGAGCTGTGAGGCGGCGGCGTTGTGCAGCAGCCATCTCCCACCCGCAAACATTCCTCAGGGATTAGTCACTGACTTCCCAGAAAACGAGATCCAGTTGCGGGGGCCTAAAACTTTGTTCTCTGGTTTGTGCACCGTGGTTGGGGTGACTGCTATGAAGCAAACACAAGCACAGGACTGGTTTAAGCAAGAGCCTGTGGCTTTTTTCCTCCACACCCGCCTGAGGACATTTCTTAGCCGCTGGTGGGGGTTGTTAAGAGGGAGTTGAGTGAAAGCACAGTCTAGACATTAGCCGTGAGCAATGGCAACTGGTTTCAAGTATGTGACTACCTGGGCGTAGTGGCACTGCCTTGTTCCACAGGCTGTGCTTACTCTGCCTGCAGCTGCAGTATGCATTTGGAGCTGTTTTCTGGCTGCTCTCAGCGAAGTTATTTAATCCTAAAAGACTAAAACCACAGCAGAGCTAGACTGCATACAATCTGGTTTTCTCCTCACCCTGGCCTTCTTTCCCCTGACAACCTGCCCTGCTCTGAGCTCTGACCTGGTCCTCTGCCTTCAGCTGTTGGAAAACATCTATAGAAAAACCTGTAGTAAAGTACTTGAGTTAAGATTGTCAAAATTGGTGCCTGACCTCCTGTAAAAATTACATGAGCTTGTTTACAGCATCCTGCTTGTAATTTCAGTGTTGTAAAACTGGAACCAAATAGAAGTTGTGAGGTGGATGTTTTAATTAAAAATCTACCAGCTGCTCACAGAGTGGCAAGCCTGATTGAGTGACGGATGGAGGACAGCAGAACAAGATCCTTTGCTGCTTCTCAAATACTCCACACTAAGCTTTCTTGGCATGTACAAGTCACTCTACAGCCCACCTTATCCCCCAGGTGGAAAAGTTTTGGAGAAGACAACTATGGAAAGTTTTGGAGAAGACAACACGGCTTGTCTGTGCAAGCATTGTGAAGCCTTGAGGACTGGTGTGCAGGATGTTTGCAGCCCCTTTTTCTCCACCTCTGGTGGAGAGTTTGATGGGGAAATTTAGTATAAGAAGACAGTGACAAATGACCAGTCTGTGGAGAAGGGATTAGGAAGAAGGGGAAAGGAGAGAAAAGAGAAGATAATACCAAAGGAATGTTGTTTTTGGAAGCACATTCTAAAGAGGAAGCAGATCATGTAACAGCCATGGGCAATACCACTTGCATTTTTCATAAAAACAGGGGAAACCAGCACTGTGATTCACCTCATAGCATGATACCACCAGTCTTCGGACAAAGAGGCAGTGAGGGTCAGGGCTGGCTGTGCATCTGTGTCTCTTAGACAGTCACAAGCCTTCTGCTCCCCCCGTCATATGATTACCTAGGAAATGACAAAATATCCCTGTGACTATCACTCCACAGCACAGCTTTCCACATAAGATGGCTTTTTTCCTGTATCTCTCTTGAAAACAGGGCATAAATCCACTCTGAGGCTCCATAATAGGCAGGCAGCTCTGCTCTGCGCCAGCCCTTTGCAGGGAAGAGGAGTCAGTGCTGCCAGCCCATTGAGCATGGTGGCCAGGCGTGACTCCAGCTCTGAGGGAGCAACCACGCAATGAGGCGATGCAGAAAACAGCTGTGTCAGGCCATAATGCCACAGCAGGGTGCATAAAGCTGGTATCAGCATCACTCTGATATTACTGGATTTCATTGCATTTGGAATCACAATTACTACCCCATTATGTATTCTTCCTGCAGCTGGGACTCCTTCCCGTGCTCATAACCTATTTAAGTGCCCCTGTTTCAATTTGAGAGAAACCAAACCACCCCCAAAAGGACTGAGGCCTTCAGTGCCTTCATTCCATGTCTATTTTCAAACCTATCATTGTATTGTCTTGAACTTTGCATGCCCATTAAAAGGAGTGTCAGCTCTGGTCTGCAGCAGGCACAGAGGAGTCACGCAAACCTTTCCGTTTCCTCCAAGGTCAGTGCCTCCTGCTCTGTAACATGGTTCCTTGGGGCACAAAGTGTTGATTCAAAACACAAATTCCATCTGGAAGGGATCTGATAGCTCATTGTCTGGCAGAAGTAATTTCCTTTAGGTAAAATGCCTTTTTTTTTTTTTTTTTACACTTGGCATGTTTGACTGTTTCCAAAACAACTCTGCATGGACGTGTTAGCCCAGAGTGTTTTTCTGCTGCTGTGCCTCCGGACTCTCAATAGGAGACATTCAAGGAGACTGTTCAGATGGGGACATCTCAGCAGAAGGCATGGTCTTCTCTGACCAGCTCAGTGGAGTCTGACTCTGCCAGGCCCCTCTGTGCCTCCATGCAGAAAAGCAAAGTCTGTGCCACTTATCCTCACAGTGTGAGAAAAACAATGTCAAAGGTAAATAGGAAGGCACACCCAGTACTGCTGGAAAAGGGAGTTCCAAGAGCTATTAACTCACTCATTTCATAATTCTGTTGTTCCTTTGATAGGTCCTGTATTCCTGTTCCATGAGGTTTTTCAGAGAGTTATTTTCTTGGCAAGCCAGATACTCCAGGGACAGGAAGGTACATATAGAACAACCTGGTGTGGACAAGCCATCTCCTTCAGATGTGTGCTGCTGGGGCAGCATCCCAGCAGCATCCCAGTGCAGCAGCAAGAGAAGCAGGAGCTGTAAGACCATTGCCAAATTATCAAGAAGCCTGGGGCAGGAGATGGCCCACAGCAGCCTCACCACACTGGTCTCCCCCCACACCACAAAGGGTGGCCTGAATCTCTCCCAGATGTCCACATACCACAGCCTGCTTTCCTTCCAGGCAACCACAGAAAGATTTATTTGTCTAAAGAAAGGGGAAGCAAGGATTTTAACTCCTCACTACTGCAACTGGCCAGGGGATTGCTCCCTTATGTAGCTATCTACCAGGTGGTCTGAGGATCCCTGGGATCCTGGGATGCTGTCATTTAACTCTTCTTTATCTTGGGAATGATGGAGACCTCCCTCATTACAAGAGGTCACACTGTAAATTGCTTCAAGCATTCTAGAAGTGGTTGGTCCCAAGTAACTGTTAGAGATTTCAGCTAAACAGCCTCCCCAGTTTCAATACAGCTGTGCTGAAATATATTTGCTTTGATTTGTGTTCCAGACACTCCCAAGCAGCAGCTCACCCTTGTTTCTTGAGGTCTTAGTCTATACCCACACAGTGTCCCTTGCAGTATGAGTCACAGGCTTTTTGTTTATGCTGGGGTGTTTCAATCTCCATCACAAGTTCCAAAGAAACTGCCACTGTCCATTGGCTTTATTCTTCTGCAGCTCTGCCACCATGGCAGATGGCATGTGGAAAATGCAATCAAAGCAAATACTGACACTGCAGAAAACGTGCTTGGCAGTGCAAAGGCATCGCTCTGCTCTCTGCCAGAAGCTCTGCTCTCCATGTCCATCTCACTGCCCCAGTCTTTTCTGGGCTCAGATATTTCACCCTCATAATCATCCTGCTCAATATGTTATCCAGCAAAACTGACTTTGCTTGTTTTTAGCAGCTTTTCCCTGAGCTATGCCACAGGCCATTATTTATTATTCTGTAAAACATGCTGAAACTTTGAGAAGCTACATGGCTATATTTCTACTCTGTTGTGGCAAATCTTGCACCTCTTCTCTGTCAGGGGAAAAGAGATTTCTTAACACATACACAGAGGAGTAGAGACTGCAGATTTTACACAAAATGCCTGCAGTAAAATGCCTGGGTTTAGGTATCTTGTAATTTTCTAGCAGTATTCAGTTGGTTCTTTGTTCAGTGTCTGTAGAAAGTGTCCCATTGTGTGTTTGTTTAACTGCAAGAGCAAGTGGTGCTGGGGGACCACAAATTCATTTAACAAATAATACACACTTCCCATTCTGTTAAGTCACTATGGAGCACACATAACTTAGACTGGATTTTCTTCATGTTCTGCTGCCTAGAGCCCTATTTATCCTCCTCTGGAATTTGGGCTATTATGTTGACAGCTGAGACGTCTCTTTGGGCTACATTTCTCTAAATACGCAAGAACACTTGCTATCATTTTATCAGCAGTGAAAGATGGAAAAACTTCTCTCTCAAAAAATATTCATTGGGCCAGGAAACCTACAGACCTCCGTGATTACATAGTGGGATACCATACATTTAATTTTAGTCATCTAAAAGTCATGGCATCTCACCTAAGCTATTTGGCTGTCTCTCTCTATAATCAGTGAAAGGAGATAAGCCTGTCTGGTCATGACTCATTCCATCTATTTTAGGGTGGGGTGAATCACCCCTTTGCAGCTGCCTTGCTCTATCTGTTGACTACAGAAGGAATAAAAACAAATCTCTTGGACCAGAGATACTTAATCTGAAGTAGCCAGAACTACAGCTGAAATCACCCACTCTTGGTAATACTGAGAAGCACAGTCAAGGAACCCCTTCTGCTGCCTGGATGTTGTCCTGTGCGAGGAAAGGATTGAATGATACCAAAAATAAAATTATGAATCTTCATCTTATGTTGCTGTGAAGGACTCCACTGTTCCTTTTAGCCTATTACATTTTCACTTCTGTACTCTCCCTGGATGCTAGGGAAGTTTTTCAGCAGTTAAACCTGTTGTCTGAATGCAGCAGTGCCAGCTGTCCTAGCCCATGTCCTGTGTTCTCCCAGAGCAATGGAGTGGTCTCCACAAGCCACAATGGGGACAGGTGGAAGAGCTAAAGGCCATTTCTGCAGGAACTTCCAGTTCTGGATTGCTGGCTGACTGCAGAGACAGGAAGAACACAATGTATGACATAATGTATAGAGTAACTATAAATGCTAAGCATCACAGCGCCTTTCCTGTGACTTTGACCTAGAGCTGCCTCTGCTCTGTATTCCCTTTTGAGCATGATAGTGCACTTTGACCTCGCTCTCCACAGCTGTACAATATATTCACAAGTTAAATACTAGCCCAAGTGAGATACAAATCTGGCCCAGCTCTTCACTATGTTTCTGCTGCCATCTTGCTCAGTAAGAACAGCCATAGGGTGAGACACCTTCCCTAGTCCAGGTGGCCCAGATTTGGCTCTGGCTGGCTGGCTGTAGCTCCAGACAACAAGGCCTGAATAGGGGCATTGGATGTATTTTGGGGCATCAGCAGATCCCCCAAGGGCATGTGGCTTGGGTTGTCCCTGTGGGAATGTCATGTGAAGCAGAAGTGGGGTGCAGCAAAGGGAAAAAAATCAAGAAAAACAGTTTGGAGGTAGGGAAAGGCAAGTGGTTGGTTTTTTAACACCATATAACATCAGTTCATAACTGCTGTCTTTATGTCTTAGTAGGTGCTTGGGTGGTCTTACTACTCTTGTGCTTCTGTCACTGTCTAAAATTGTTTGAGCAGTGTGTAAATTACAATTAAAAAGTATCCATGATAGCTTGTCCCAGGGGTTGATTTTGTTGCTCAGAAGGCCCTGGTTCCAGGCCAAGGTTTTTTCCTCAGGCTGCCAATGTGCTACGTGGCAAGAACTTCTGTTTCAGAATTTCCATCCGGGCTTTTGAATCCTAGGCAATTGCCAAGCTGCCTGCCAAGCTGGTTAAGATCTTGCTCAGGGTAGCAGACCAGAGACTGTTTAGCTAACATTTTCCTACATCAATACCACTTAGGAAGGAAAATTTAAGCTTGTCTCTAAATGGCAAAGTGAATTTCCCCCATCTCACCTGTTGTATCTGAACAGCTCACTGTCACTCGATAGCTGTTTCCATCTTCTGTCCTAGAGCTGTTGCAGAAACCTCTTGTAAAAGCACATTCCATGGCCAAGAATATTTGCTTAGTGAGTGTTTCTTTATCAGTCCTGGCTGATTTGTGGTCCCTTGGTTTGCAGCTTCTTCTTTGGCTTCTTTTACAGTATGTCCAAACTGGCAGCATCTTCTGCACTGGTTCTGCACTGTGCTCAGTTCCTCCTCAGGGCCTTCCCCAGGCTGCAGCTGCCCAGTCCCATTTTGGCCAGGCACTGCAAATCCAGATTATCACCAGCAACTTGTTCTAACATTGCTTTTGAAAGAGCAGTGATGTGAACTCTGGGATACCTGGGCAAATTCCAGTTGGATAATCTTACTTAGAAGAACTTCCTTTAGTAGTGACTGCAAGAAATGACTGTTGTTCTTCCCTCTCCATCCTATCAAAACTGGGTGCAATCTCTCTGTTGTCATCCCATCCTTGGCTGAATTTCAATAGGAGGATGTGAATAGGATACAAATGGCATGACAACAGATTTATTTTTAAAAGTCTCCTGAAATAATTAATACTAGGAGCAGCTTAGGGGAAAACTGTTAATAGCAATTCACATGTAGGCGTTAAGTATCAACTCCCAAAATCTGCTTTCATGAGTCACCTTAGAGTATCCCAGTGCCTTGATACAAAGAAAAATCTATCTGCAAAAGAGTTGTCATGGAAACATAAAAATAGCTCTGGAAGGGATGTTGAAGGGCCAGCTAGTCTCTTCCCCTCTACAAGATAAAATCAAATATAATTTAACCATTTCCGACAGATGTTCTCTAACCTATTCTTAGAAACTCCCTCAGCTTCCCAAGGCAACCTGCTCCATTAGTTCAATTTTTCTGAAAAGGTTTCTAGACACCTAATCATTCTTCTTTCCATCCTTATTCCTCTTGGGTCTACATTTCTGAAGAACATTTGCCCCAGACAGACTCAGGTTCTGCAGGTGAAGCTCCAGTAGTGGCAATTCTACATCTTATTTACTACATATCAATGTAATTTACATCGATATGTAATAAATACATTTTTACATCAGTATGACATTGCTGGCACATGGCAGGACTGTGACTGCCAGAGCTCCCAGAGCACAGGTTCCTTCTTCCAAAGAGAGTGAATGGAGTATGAATACATTGTTCAGTTCTAATAGCATATTACCAAGTGGGCCTTCCCTTCCCACAGCTCTGGAAACCTTTCATAGCAGACTAATTTTGATGGCAGGAATGATGGCAAAATCTAGGTTTGGACTGCAAAATTTGTAGCCAGGACAAACACCACATTCTTACAAATGGGTTCAGAGTTCACTGCCTGAAGCCCCAGATGTGCGTGGAGCAACGATGTTCCCATGCACTCAGAGGTGACACCTTCCCTCTGGGAAATCAGTGTTTGTGTCCCGTGTTTGCCTGTGAGCAGGGCTGTTGGCAAGGTTTGTATGTGAGATTATTGATTAGGTTGTGCTGGGAAAGTTGAACCACCCAGAGCCCACAGGCTGTTTTGTTTCCTTTTGGAATGTGCCTGCTGGGGGGTGGCACACCTTCTCATGCTGTCCTAACCGTTTTTTTCCTCTTGGTATTATTTGAAACAAAATTATTTTATAAAATGTGTTGGATTGGTTTATTTAAACTGTCTTACCACTGAAAAATATGTGTTTTCACTTCATGTGCTTGTGGGGTGGGGGGGGGGGGGGGGGGAAGATTTGAAATTTCTCTTTAATTCATACATTGAAATGATCTAGTTTGAACATTGCATTTGACCTTTCAGGGTCAAATGGTACAATCTTGTTTCTTTATACCTCTGAACTTTTCTGTACTCAGGCTTCTCAGTTGATCTACATCTCCTGTGATATGATTCCTGCAGTATAACTGTCTGTCTTTATCATGATGGATGATGGTGACATTTACCGTTTGATAAGCTTCTATTTGGTACACAACTGAATTCAAACTTCTGTCTTTCAAGGAAGGTATTTCAAGGTTCAGCTTCTCTGACAGTGAAAAGCTATCTTTTTTTTCTCCAGGGAAAATTAAATTATAATGTTCTGATGAAAATGAAGTTTGTGCCCTGAGCAACTCTGGGTCTGACTGTGATCTTGAGAGGCATCCATTTGCAGCCAGGCTGGTGGGATGACCTGCTGAAATGACGCCTGTCCTTTATTAAGGAAATCCTCTTAAAAGTATTGCTTGAAGATATCTCCTGGCACCCTCATCTCCTCACCCAGGAGGTACAGTCCCTTTACAGCAGCACCACCCTGCTCCCCTTCCCCTCTGCAGCTGCATTCTCCCTGCAGGTGCCTGCTGGGCTCACAGCTTTGCTGTGATTAATTGGCTGTACTGCCCATCAAGTTCAAAGGGCTGCAGCAATTTCAAGTGGCAGAGGGGCAAGAGGCATGCTTGCTGCCAGCTTTTGTTAGCTACAAGTGAAACAATAAAGCTCCTTGGCCATTGCATAGCAGTGCTGGACATGTAACCAGCAATTTCAACCTGCTTGCTAACAGGTAAATGAAACTCTACAAGATCATGTTGTTTTAGTGCTTGGATAGGCGTTTGATGTCTGGTGAGGGGTGGATGAGTACTGATAAGGAAACCTAGATATTGCTTAAGGAAAAATGTGCCTTGCCAGGAAGAAGAAACCTATAGCAAGGGCAGTTTGCAGTGACCCAGAGCATCCATTCTCACCACACCAAAGGGTACAAAGAGTGTCACCACAAGCAGTCCCCAGGGAATTTGTTGCTCATCTTAAGGCAGGAGAGGACAGCATGCGGAGGGACTGTGCATCCAGGACACATCTGCCTGTGCCAGCTACAAGGGCCAAGGCAGAGGCTCACCTCCCCCTGCTGTTTGATCATGAGTGCGTCTCACACTCTCAAGGACACCAGCAAGGCCAGTGGGTTACCAAAACCAGGGACAGTTTTTGCTAAGCCAAGAACATGGGGGACAACCAAACACAAGCTTTTCTGTGCCTTTTGCTCCCAGGACACCAACATTCCCTCTCTGAAGGAAATGAGGATCAATTGGGACTCAAAAGATGCAGCAGCCAGAGTCTGAGCCATGATGGGCCACACAGCCACTGCAGGCTGTGTGTCTGCATGCCATGTCCTCTCTAGCAGCATCTCATCAGATGTGCTCCTGAAAAGAACTGGCTCAGCTATGACCAGAGACTGTTGTGTGTCCCCTTGGACAGATGGATGTGTGTCCATCATATCCAGGCTGAGTCACAGGACTGAATGTCAAATCAGCAACGTGACAGGCAATCATGGGAAAAGGAGCTTGTGTCTGTGACCACATGGTTGCACATCTGGGAGACTGAGGTGTACAGCTCAAATGAGTCCTATGGAAAGATGGTGAAAGAGCTGCAAAGGTGATCTTTGAGTGGCCCGAGATTATTCTTGCTGCTTATGGCAGCATCTGCTTCCCTGTGTCTCCCCCGAGGCTGCTCTGTCCTGGCCTGTCTTAGCACCAGCTCTCCATGTGGGCACTTTTCCATGATATCCTGTCTAGTTTCTGCTATGGAAAAATACAGCAGCAAAAATGGCTTCCCCATTTCAAACCAAATAACAATAATGAGGATAAATGTGATTTCTCTTCTATTCATATTAAGCACTAACTTTTGCATAATAAAGTTACAAATGCCCAGAGAAAGGGGGACAATATAGTGTGCTCTAGACTAGAGGCAAGATTTCTTAACTAAGCAATATTACTCAATTCTTTGAATAACTACATCTCTACACAGTATAAAAGAAAAATGGGATATCACCTTCCTTCCTACAGCTGGTATAGCCAAGACATTTGAGACTGTCTGCCTGAAGTTGTGTCCCCAAGCACACTGTTCAGCCATCTGGATAAGCTGTCTGATTTTCAGACATTCTGAGCCTTTTACAATTCCCATGTGATTCTGCAAATAGAAAATTTTGGCCTCTGACCTATGCTGTTAAATTAAGCAGCACCAGGTCTGGCTGTGATTACTAGAGCTAGAAAACCTTCATTTGTGTTCCACTGCATGCCAGGCAGAGCTGGCTGGTGTCCCAAGCAGACCTGTGCTAGGTTGTCTTTTCAAGCAAATTTGCACAGCTGTACTCAAAACAACCCCCAAAAATGTGGCCCCACATGTAAAAATACTGTGATAAGACTCTGCTCTGAAACTGTAGGTACAAGCATTGAAGTGGTGAAACAAGCATTCGTGGAAAATTCTGCTAGGATATGGAAATCTGAGGAATTTGACATGCTCTGAGAAGTGGAATTTAATTTGCTGATGTTTCAGCTCATGAGATGGAAGAAAAAGTCCTGCTTCAACACGTGTTTCTAGTTTGTATACTAAACTGCTTTCACTTTGATGTTCTTTAATATTCAAACATTTTTAAATTCTGCATTACAACCCAAAATACAAACACTCCCATTTTGTCAAAATGAAATCATCATAGGCTCGAGACAAGGTTTCTCTTCATAAAATAAATTCAGAAGGTTTGTACAGCTTCAAATGAATCAACCAGGAAAATCTTTAAATCTTTCATGGAACAGAACTTTGTTCCCTCAGACATATGTCAGCAGCTGCTGCAGCTGGTGTGTCTGCCTGGATCAAAGGGATCAGGAAGGGGTGGTGAGACGGCATAGTATTCATCCAGCATGTGACAGTGAGAGCAAGGGTTAGTGCCTGGAATCATGATGTCATCATATAAATTATAGAAAATCATCAGAGTCAAGGGAGACCTTTGTGTCTGTTTCCTGGTTTGGAGAATATTTATTTTGCAAACTGTTTGTAGAAATATTTAAGGACAGGTTACAGACAGTAAAACCTTTACATTTCAATGGGTGCTTTGAATTTATCAGGAATAAAGAGTTTAAAAGTTAGACTGGTATTTCTGCAGATCTGCTCTAGTTGCATATAGAGATTTGAATATTTGAATCACTGAATGGAATACTTGGCACGATGGCTTTCAGAATGATACTGTTCTTCTTGTTCTCTGTTTTTTCAAGGAACATTATGCTGCCAAGGTTAATTCAAAGTCGTGAAGAGTTTGCAACCTCCCAGGTTGCTTAGCTCAAACATGGCCAGTGAGTTCATGTGTCTTTGAACTCACGCTGCTCTCCTCCCTCAGCTTTAGCTCTTTAATGGTGTCTTTTTGTTGATTCATTGCCTGCGAGTGCAGAGATATGCTCTCCTTTTCCTTGTAGCTCAAATCCTTGGTGAACACAATATAGATGATTCAGCTGTATGAATAACAGAGCTCCCTGAATTTGGAAATAAAGCATCCCATGCCCATCAAGTTCCAGTTAATCAATTGGAGAAGCAGTTAAGAAATTACAAGTTGCAGTCCTGTGGCTTGAAAGAGAACTGAGATCGGTGCTGGTTTACCTTTGCATGCTGGGTTACAATTTATGGCAGCTCGGGAGTGTTTGAGACACTTAGCCATGCCTGCAGCTTGGGAGAGAACCTCCAAAAAGCGTGTGGGATAGAGAGAAGGGCAGGCGGTCAGGTCAGCTCTCCCACACTTGCTGTAAGCCCATTAGTGAGTCACAGCCCTCACCTCCTGAAGCCATTAAAGCCTGGCATGTCTCTGCTGCTCGACTCTCGCTGCCAATGTGGGTGTCACCCGCCTGTCAGCCCTGCAAACTGTATGCTCCCTGGATCGGGTGTAGTGAGCCACTGGAGGAACCACGGGTACTGACATTCCTCAAACAAGAGAAAAAGCTTTGCTTCAGGACGCTCGTCTTGGCTGGGTTTGTGTATGTAGCTCCCCAGTGCTTTGCAAAATGTCTTTTTTTTAGAAAAATACAATTTTGAAACAAAAAGCAGTAATTTTTGGTAGCAAAACTCTAGGTGTAATACTGGGAGTGGGTTCTTTGGAAGGTGAAGAGAATGTTATCACTGTCTAGAATTATCTCAAGGGAGGATGTGGCTGATCAGGCAAGTGCAAGTCACCTGAAGTGGTATGATCATAGAACAAGAGGCACAGACACAACCTGGAACATTTCAATGAGCCAAAAACTTTTTCATCATGTGGGTAAACAAATCTTGAAGAAGGCCTCAGAGATGCAGGGAATCTCCACACTCTGAGATTTTCAATACTCAGCCAGGAAAGTACCTGAGCAAACTGGTCTCACCTACTTGGGACAGGGTGTTGAACTGCACGAACTCCACTTGGGTGTCTATCCCAAAATTATTTTTAATCATACTATAAATGTGACTAGGTGAAACCCATGTGTTCCTCAAAAACAAACAAACATGAAAAACAAAATCCCTAACAAGAAAAGTAGCAGCATCCTGCCCTTCTTGCTTGCATCCCTGCTCCTAGACATGTGTTGCCTTCTCCACCATGTTTATTGAACCTTCCATCCGGCTGCCTTGGCCTCCTGCCCCAGGGTGCTGTCAGGAGGTGATGCAGGCCCAGGGCATGTCAGGTCTCTCAGACTGAGGATAGTGGTGGTGTTTAGAGTGGCCGGGAAGGAGAAGGACCCTTCTTCTTTTCAGTGATGATGACCTGTTCGATTTTAGCTCAGGACAATACATCCAACCTGGACCCCAGTGAGGTGCCCGCGGTGCGGGCTATTCACACAACAAAAAGCACAGCACTTGCAGACACAGTAGCATCCGTCATGCAGCGGTGCAGCTCCTCATTTGTGGGGCGATTATGCCTAAAGAGCTCCCAGCACATATTAGGAGTGCTACGTATCTGTGCGCTCACGGTACAGGCACTAGAAGAGGTTTCACTCTTTTCCAAGGAGCTTGTCCTGGGCAGCTGTGCAGGGATCTGCTCCATCCCAGACCTGTCGCTGCCATCCAGCGGGCTCTGCTGGAAGTGCCGTGTCCTGTGTCCTTTCCTGCCTTTGACGGGTGGTAGTCCTGTCCTGCCTGTGTGCGTCCCTGCTGTGCTCTGTCCCACTGGCCTCTGCAGAGTGCAGCTGCCAGGCCACTGCCCAGCAGAGCCTAGGGGCCTTGTGCCAGCATGGGTGACCAATGTGTCTTTTCATCGCCAGTGACCAAAGACACTGCGTTTATCCCCTGTTACATGAGGCTACTTAGAGAAAGCAGATTTAGGGTTTTTTTACTCCTCAAAGAGAAAATGACCTTTTCTGAGTGGGATGTGTGGTTTAACCCCAGCCATCAACTTGGCCACTCAGCCTCCCCCCCACCAGTGGGATGGGGGAGTGAATTGTAAAAGTGAGAAAGCTCATGGGCTGAGGTAAAAACAATTCAACAGGCAAAGCAAAAGCTGTGCACAGAAGCAAAGCAAACAAGGAATTCATCCACACTCTCCATGGGCAGGCAGGTGTTTAGCCATCCCCAGGAAAGCTGGGTCCAATCACACGTAGTGGTGACTTGGGAAGACAAAACACAACCACTCCCAGTGTCCCCTCTGCTTCCTTCTTCTCCCTCTCTTTATATATTGAGCATGGTGCCATATGGTATGGAATGTCCCTTCGGTCATCTGGGGTTGGCCCTCCTATCTGTGCCCTTCCCAGCTCCCTGGTACCCACAGCCCCCTCGCTGGTGGGTTGGGGTGAAGAGCAGAAAAGACCTTGGCTCTGTGCAAGTGCTGCTTAGCAACAAAGAAATCATCCCTGTGTTACCAGCATTGTTCCCAGCACAAGGCTAAGCCACATCTTCATTCCTGCTACTGTGAAGACAATTAACTCTACCCCAGCCAAAGCTAGCATACAGGATGGCTACATCGAGGAAACTGAATACACCCCCACAAGGCAAAAGACCACTTTGTCAGCTCCTGCTTTCCCGGTTTGCAAGCTGCTGATGTGGATGGCTTTCTCCAGACACACAGAACACCATCTGGCAGCAGCAGGCTGGTGTGAGCTCTAAGAAGGCTTCCGCTAGACTGGTTTGCCGCAGACAGCAGATTTTCCATAAGAGTAGTGCTCACAGGAATGAAAAATTCAGACCCTAAACCAGAGCTCTGTCCTGCAGACAGGGATGGGAACCACTGGTCAGGGAGGGGACTTGGGCTTTCTGTGCGCTGGACGGGGCAAACGCCTGTGTGAACATGGACTCGGGGACTGGCTCCCTGCTCCCAGGCATCACTAGAGGGAGACGGAGCACTGTCTCGTGGCACTGCCCGGAGGAAGCTCCTCCAGCACCATTTTCCATACTCTTTCTGCCTGCGGTTATTAGGGGGAAATACGACATGGCGGAGCACGCTGGAGCACGCGGGCCTCACTGGGCACTTGGCGTCTTCTGCTGGGACCCAGCTGTGCTGGCCTCGCCTGGCACTTGGGGCACCGAGCCTGCACCAGCACGAACACACCCAGCGTGTAGGAGCGACTCTGTTAGAGACTGTAGCCAACGTGTCAGAGTACAACGTGTACAGAGTACAAGAGGAGTCAGCTGTGAAGGGCTTGGGAGGCTGAAGGGAAAAGCAGAAAGAGGTGCCACCTGGCAGAAGGGTGACAGTGGGGGGCACGTGAAGAACTGAACATGTCTGAATTGCAGGAAGAAAACAGGGTTTGAAGATAAAAATCTGTTCTTGCTTAGCAGTGCTCATATAGATGCTGCCAGGAGCAACTACTTTTCCACACACAGATACCACACAGATATCCTGGGTAAAGTAGTGGGTGGGTGGGAGCTGGGGGGAGCCAGAGGGGGGACAGCAGGTGGTGGCAGCCACTCCTGCCTGGTCACATCAGATCAGAAGGGACCATTAGACAGAATTGGGGCTTACCTCACAGAACTTTGTCTGAAGGTGAAGTTGCTAGAAGCTGTCTCATCTCCCAGTCCAAACAGCAGAGAAAGACACTCACAAAAGGCAGCTCACTGTCTCTTATGAGACTGATGTCTGCCATAAGATGGTGTGATTAATTCTCTCAGTTTACTGTCTGTATTGGCTGCAGAAGGAGCCTACACATCTCACCGAGAAGAGCTGCCTTGTTGCTGGTTTGTGCTGGACAGACTGAGCAAAGCTTCTAATTGGATCTGCTGTGTATCTTTGCCCACTCCACACTAACCTGTTTCTCATCCATCAAGCATAAAAAAGCACATTTTCCAGCAGGACATTTGCCAGGCACACCAAAGACTGGACAATGCACTATTTGCACAGATTTTTTAGTTTCTGATTTCAATTCACCTGGGTGTAGGTTCTGGTAACAAGTCCTCACAAGTCTGTTTCTCTGTTAGTGTTTTCTCCACATGTGTTTGTTTAATCACTGTATTCAAATGTACTCTCAATTTACATTTTACATTTTGAAAGCATTTTGTATATTTTCAGTCCTCTTACAATCCCCAAGTCTTTTGAAATCTTTGAAAACAACATGGCCAGCCTGCCTGGCTCCAGAGCTGGACTCATCAGCACTACTCCCAAGCTCGAGATTACCTTGCTGATCACACGTGTTTTTCCCTTGGAAGCAAATTCAGTTTTACCACATCATGCTGGGAACTTCTGCTGACCTGTTGGACCACTGTGACTGTTGTGTTGTTTTACTGCTGTGGTTCCCTGCTTATGAGACTTCACAGCATATGTCTCATATTTTTGTTTACAGCTTTTTAAGTTTACTTTGGTTATGTTAGAAATATATTTTTATGTGGCACTCCTAAGAGAAATACTGTAGTATTGGAAGATTTTCCCCAGAGTTTTTTCTATTTCATAAATTAAGGACTTTTGAGAAAATTTAATTTTGTGTCCTATTTAACTTCCTATGTCTCCTTTATTTCTGCATTTTATTTGCTTCTCCTCTGCATTTTATTTGCCTCTCCTTCTGCTTTTTTTAGAACAGATGTGCAGATAAAAATGTTTCCTAGTCTTTGTCATACGGATTCTATTCCCAATTCAAAACTTAAGCAAGTTGGAGGGCTTGCATTTTGAAATATGTATGGCACATTACACAGGAAGATTATTAGCAAACAGCATGTAATCCAGTTATCATCCTGTTCTCAGCAGTTACTTTTCTCTGGCATATTATATTTTTAAATTTATGCAACTGCTGGTGTAATTATATCTTATGTATAAAAATTGCTACAAATTCTATTTGAGATATTCTGGTGTTTCCTTCAAACTCTGTACTGGACATAGTAAGAATTACCAGTCCCAGGGAACTTTATGTGACTGTATTTTAGCAGCAGACAAATCAATTTTCCTTCTTCTATTTGATTTATCTGCTTGTCAAATACTGGCAACAGCAGTGCCATACTGCCATGTCTTGTAAAATTATTCGAGATCTATGAACAGGAAGTGCATTTATAAACAGGGACTTATAATTAGATTGCAGTGTATCAGCTGTGAATGTGCATAAAAAGGCAAGGCAATGTCCTGATGATGCCTTCACAGTGCTGGGCAAAAAAAAAAAAAAAAAAAAACAAACCAAAAACAAACAAACAAAAAAAAATATCTTTCTGCAAAGAAGCATGAGTGGATGAAGAGGAGGGAGTGCTAGTGCTTGCCTCTGGTCCAGGGACTGCACTAACCCAGGATGCTCCAGTGCTCCAGCCTGGCTGGCAGCGTAACGGAGTGACCTCCCTTTAGCTGCAAGGATGTCTGGCCTGCCCAGAGAAGCCCTGTGCTCTCCTGCAAGTCTGTCACTTCTGCCCCGTGGGTCCACCAAATTTCTCACAACCTGCCCTTTCAGCGTGGGTTGTCTGCCTGTCCTGCCTGGCTGTGCCAGCTCTCAGTGCAACTGGCGGTCCTTTCTGCTCTCAAACAAACTTCTCATCACTGGAAATCATTGCTCAGGGACCTGTAAAACCACTCTGCAGCTTTCTCACAGACCATCCAAAAGGCTGATGTACTACAGGTCTCTCGTATTCCAGCTCCTGGCAGATAAACCTGGCCAAGGAGAGCCCCTTGTCCTTCCCTGCTGAGTGAGAGTGCTGCATCAGTGCCACAGCCTCCCAGAGCCCTCTCTCAAGTAGCTGGTGCTGCTCTCTGTGCTGTCTCCAACCTCAAGCAAATGATCAGCTATGGAATTGACAGCATGGGTCACTAGGCAGTGAGGAGAAGGAAAGGAAAAAGGAAGACAAAAGACAAAAAAAGGAAAATGCAAAATAAAGGAATAAGAGAAATAAAAAAAAACAATAAGAAGAAAAAGAAAATAGAAAAAACAACATAGAAAAAAAAAAAAAGGAAATGCCCCAGTCCTCGTGATCAATACATTACAGATAGCAGCAACCAGTTTATATCTCTTGCAGTGTCTGGAGGTGTCTGCAGTGCCTGGAGGTGACCTCTGCTCAGCCTGAAAATCAAAATGCAGGGACCTTGACTGCAGGTCATTGCACTTCTCTCCAAACCTCTTTGGCAATATCTGGCTGAGCAAATTCCAGTACTTGCCAAAGGAGGAGCATTGGTGGACATGTTGCCAATACATGAGAGAGCTGCAGCTGGTTTTCCTCAGGTCATCCCAAGCCTTAGCTGAGGCTCCTCTCCAGATGTCTTCTCTGAAGCAGGACCCATCTCACACTAGGCAATGGCCAGGCTCCTTAGCTGAGCTCCATGTGAGCCTCCCTGTTGCACTTTGAGCAATGAGTCATCATGTGGCTCCTTCTGATTCCCAGTGTTCTCCAAAAGCCCAGGGATATCTCTTCCACCCCTGCTGACACTGACAGTTCTCCCAGCCAGGATGAACACCAGCTCTGTGGTCTGCTTGACCATTTTTCTGCTGTGTGGTGTCTTCTTCACTCCTTTGCCCCACCACACAGTGTTTCAGATGCTTTCATAGACCACAGCAGCTTCTGCTTATTTCTCCAAGAAGAAATCCAAGCCATGCCCCAGTGGAGCAGCCCTCATGGCCTGACCACCCAGATTAACCCATGGGTTAACAATGAATAAAACAAGATACTGACATGCACTGAGAATAAATTGAGGCTATGAAAGTGAAATCTGGTAGCAGTTAATTTGCATGGAGGACATCATGTGTCCCATACTTGCGTGGATTTGCTTCTATTATTTCCAATACACATGCAAATATTCACTCTTGTCTCCATATCTTCTAATTAGGGAGGCTTTAGGATTCACAGTCATTACATTTAGTAATGATTGTGAAAAAAACTTTTAAAATATCAAGATTCCAGGGCACAAAAGCTCTTTCATGGCCTTCATTCAGAATTAGGCTTCTGCTGCATTCTTGCCATTTTAAAGACCCTGATCTTGAGCACTGCATCTTGTGATGCACAAACTGGCTACAGGAAAAGGTTTCTAAACCAACATAACTCATTATTGATAATACAATAGTTGCATTTTATCTACAGATCTCTGATCTAGGAAG
This sequence comes from Vidua chalybeata, assembly GCF_026979565.1. Classification (NCBI taxonomy): domain Eukaryota; kingdom Metazoa; phylum Chordata; class Aves; order Passeriformes; family Viduidae; genus Vidua; species Vidua chalybeata. The sequence continues at coordinate 39,851,354 of NC_071570.1, forward strand.
TCATTATTTTTCAGAGTCTTTGCCATAGCAAGGGAGAAACACTGCACAGCATTGTTCAACATTATTGTGTAAGAACAGCATATTATTTTACAGTATTTTCATAACCTAGTTCTGTTCCAATACCAACTGAAACATGCAGGAGTGCTTTTAAACACTAGCTACAAATTTCCCATTGCTATCCGCTTCAAAGTAGTGAAACCTCCCCATTCCTCACATGCAATTCTCATCTCATCTGAAATGCACATATTTATACAGAGCCTCCCATGACTACAAGGAATCTGTTGAGATTTATCAAGTGTGTGTCCCAAATTCATAAATTATCTGTATACTCATCTAGACTGTGGATTCCTCTGCTACATGAACCTTTTTGACACAGTTCCTTCCCCACTCCCCCTCTCCAACCTCATCTCCTGCTTCCCTGTTTATTTTCCTGCACATTGGCATTTCTGGCTGTGTGTCTCCATATTCCCACATGACCTTTTGGGAATGGGAGGTCACAATGTCTGCTGAGCCATTCACTCCTTGTTGTGTGAGTGTGTGGTGCTACAGGAACACGTCTTCAATTCACAAAGAAAAGCCTGTTTCTTTTTCTGGGTCTTTATGGCACAGGGTCAGTGATGCAGAGGACAGTCAAATTCCTGTTGTATTTGCAAAGCAGCTCCTTTAATTTAAGCAAGAAAAAACATGTCTTGCATCACAGTTGTTTTCATAACTGATCCAGAATCCTTGTATAAATTATACTTCATTTTATACTACACTAATTACTTAGCTGATACTTAGCTGATACAGCACCATGTAAAGTGCTGACTAAACTAGTCCCGTAACATGTTCCCCAGAAGTTCACTCTTCCCATGCAAGCCTCCCAGTGTTCGTCTCCTTCCCCAGAAACCTTTCAAAGCACACAGGTCAGCCATGTGAAGTAGTTTTTCTGGTTTTATTTATGCTGCAGAAGTGAATCCCAGTGTGGCAGGACTCAGGGTGGGTGCTGGTGTCACTCTCAGCCAAAGTCATGGCATCAGCAATGCAGAGGATCCCTGTGGTTTTCCCAGACTGGGGGTTGAGGGAGGTGAGGAATGATCCCTCTCCTTCAACACAAGCAGATACAGCAGCAGGGCCCCCTCCAGGCATTGCAGAGATGAAAATGCATACAGGAGAAGCACAGAAGCACTTGAAATTAGTAATGATAAATTACAATGCTCACAATTGTGCAAGATCATCGCCCCACTGTGCTCCTGCCTCCAGATGGGCGCACCTCTGGCAACGTCAGTCTGTGTCATATATGCCCCAGAGCAACCAGGGCAGCCCTAAAAAGAAGGCATGTCTATTCTTGCTTACATTGGAGTCCTGTTTTCCAGCCTCTCTTCACAGCTGCGAGGGGCTCTTTTCTCAAAACAGAAGGTCAGAGACGAGCCTGGAAGTAACAATACATCAAAAGTATTTGTCCATACAGATGTAGAGAAGACACATGGATGCTGTTCTCAGCCAGCTTAATTAACAGGGAATCACACTCCCTGTCTGTATCTTAGGATAGGGTAGCATGCAAATATTTTATGCAGTACTTTGGTTTTTGACTCTAGCACTGAGAAGTTTAACACTCTCACATGGCTGTCCCATGGGCTTGTAGCTCCTCCCAAGCTTGTCTCTACTGTAGAGAGAGCTCTGCATTCAGAGTTACTGTTTGACAGTGTCCTAGGGTGGCTGTATGATGCCTTTATCCCCAATCGTCTGCCCTGTTTATGTTGAAGTCTTGTTCCAAGAGTGAAAGGAGGAGGGAAGAAGCTCAGGGTTTGTTTTCAAAAAACTCACTCCCTCCTCCACATTCCGGCTCCGGGACGGTGTTGTCTGCAGACGGACGGACAGCGAGACAGAGCTCTCCTTTGCTTTTTCTAGTTAGTTTTAGCTAGCTGAGGCAGAGAAGTTCCCTGGACTGTGGTTTTTTCCCCTTTCTCTGGATCTGCTCTGGACTGAACACCAGAAGAGCATCAGCAGCTCACATCTGTGGCCCAGCGGGCCGGGCCTGGGCCGCGGCATTGCCAGCGCCGGAAGGACTGGTCAGAGACTGAGTGAGCTGAGCTGCAGCCCGGGGGGGATTTGCTCTGAATTTGTCTCTCTTGGAGTGGCAAGAAGTCTTATTGTTTAATATTGTCTAAGTTCTCTTGTGTAATAAACAGGTTTTTTCCACTTTTTTCCTCCAGAGGTATTTTCTCCCGAACCGGCTGGGGGAGGGGCCAATTGACTCTGCTTTCCTAAAGGAACCCTTTTGTGGGGGGGAGGGGAATTCTTTCCCCAGACTTGCCCTGAACCAGGACAGACAGCTGGTGGAAGTGGGTGTTGCAGGGTTCTAAAGGTTAGCTTGAACTAACAGGTGAGGTGTAACCACAGTGATTCCTGGCAGTGCCCAGACTGCTGCAGGGAGAGAGATATGTTTCCACGAGTCAGTCTCCAGACTATTCAAATTTCTCAAGACTATTTCATAAAATCTCTTCGATCTTATGATATTGATTTTCTGCTGTGACTGCATGTGAAAGCTGCAGGGGAGTTCCTCTTTATCATCACAGGCACATGCAAGGGGAAGGACAGTTCTAAGAACTAACTTTCCCCTCAGGAATGTGGGTGAAAGACTGTTGTAGCCTAAAATGGATGCAAAGCCAAAGCACCAACAATACAGCTCTATGAACTCGCTGTCAGGTCCTCAAACACGTTTTGTTCTCAGTTCCTTCTTACACTGCTTCAGGCATGGCAGTGCCATCAGGTTGAGTATTATTCATTTCTGTTTGTTTGAATGAAGGCCTTAGGCTTTGGTATCAGACTGTGGGTCTCATCACACCAGGACATTGAATACACATGTAAGAAACAAATATCAAGATTTGGACAATACAAAAAATCACTTGGACATGAAACTCAAGAAAATATTTTTTTTGCTCTTACGAATGTGTTTTTGTGGCTTTGTAGAATCACTTTCATATTAATTTTCAGGACATAGAGAATATGTTAGCCCTGGGCAAAGTGCATGGATTCAAGTGTAAGTACTGAAAAGGACTTGTATACACATAGACTGGCATGACAGGTGTCTCTCCAACAGCACTCATCCTATCTATTTTCAGAGATAGAGGTGCTCCAGAGAATGTGCTGGAGCTTGATATTTCAGTGTCTGGGCAGGACAGTTGAAGCTGTTCCTCTAGCTGGCCAGAGGTACAATGCTGGCTCAGGATAACCTGCAGCTGTGGTTGGTCTCTGTGGACTCCTTGAGGCCAGGTTATGGATTTCCTTGCTGGCAGTTGTACTGATGTGGAGGTGACTACCACTGGGTGACTGGAGTCGGTTCATACGATAGAGAGAAAGACTTGGAAATATGCAGACAGTGCTGGTAAGTGTCCTGGCAGCTACAAGCAATCAAACAACTCTCTATCTACCTTTGTTTCTTTGCCTTGAGGGTTATTTTGAGAGACAGATTTCTTCTGTGGGATCTAACCAACATTTTCCACAGGGCTGCGGAAAGTGGAAGGTAAATGGTGGAGTGAGGCTGGCATGAGCACCACCATCCCAACTGCAAAGTGTGCCCAAGAAAGAAACCAAAGAGGCCAGATTGGAAACCTTTGTTGGACTATTTCTCTCACTCCTCCCCTTGGGCCCAGAAGATCATGAGTGCATAGGGGCTGGTTTCTGAGGTGTGCTGTGCTTGCCAGAAAGCCCTGGCTGTGTTGAAGCAGAGTGGAGTTGCTGAAGCCAACATTCAGGTTTCTCTGTTAAGACTGAAACAAGGACAAGTCCACACTTAATTAAAATAATATGTTTATTTGAGTTTGTGCAAGTATCATGTGGTGTTCAAGGCCCAAAGCTGAAGGGTGCCTGTGTGCCAGGGGTGTTGCACTCAGATTTTAGTGAACTTTTACCTCCTGTATATACAGTACTTCCTGGGCATCTTCACCAATGTATGCTCTCAGAATTGTTCTTCCCAACAGTGATGTGATCTCTGATTTATTCTGTGGGTAAAACCCAATCTTGGTGGCCTTTCTGGAGAGAAATTATTCTGGTTTTAACACTACCCTCTTGTGTCCAGGACTCCAACATGAAGCTTCCTGCACTCTTTCCCTGCCTGGTGCCTTTTTATATGGGTCAGTCTCCCTTGAAGTTGCTCTCTGGGAAATTATTTCTGCCGTGACAGAGCACCTTTAGCTGTAGCCTCCCATGCTGTGGAGCTGAGATTCCACCACTGGAGACTGGATTATTTGTTTTAAACTTCTTTTGTCTTCTTCTGATACATTCCCTTTATCTTCTTGTAACATAAAAACCAGAGCAGACAAAAGTCAAACACGGATGTATATATTTACTTTCTGTAGTTTCCCAGATCTCACAGAAGACACGCCAGTGCTCCTACATAAAGCAATTTTGACTGGAGGGCAGTGATATCCTAACTTTGCATTTACTGTTTATTTCTCCAGCAGCAGTTGCTTCCCTGGTTTAGATGGGGGTGCATAAGGAGTGTGTTAATCAGCTGTGGCTGTGCCCTGTGTGGCTATGAAATGTACCCACCTCCAACTTTTTGTGCTAGTCTGTGCTCATCAAGTGGCAACGACATCTTGAATGGGTATTGCCAGTTCCAGCCCTCACACATTCAGTCTGCACAGGAAGGAGTCCTCAAACAATTTTGATGTGTATTTTTCCATCCAAGCCTGTAATGTCATTGAAGTTGAAAACTTCTGTGAAACAGCCTTGATTTTGGACCAAAATCTCAACATGAAAAGTGCAAATAAGTAACCTAATGTAGTTCTTATGTAGTAACCTCTGTAGTTCTGTAGTTCTGAAAAGCAGATAACAAAGGAAGAATGTTTAATTTGTGCTCTTTAGCTTACTCTGTTTCTCACTTTTTAAGTCTTCACTTATCCCTCTTTTTTAATATTGTCACACTTTTACAGTGGGATATCAAAAGGAAAGAGCCATTCCAAAAAAGTTGGAAGAAAGCCACCCTTTTTTTTTTCTTATTTCTCTTCACATTTTAAAACTTCAAGTGAAAACTGATACTTGATGTGAAACAAATGTCAGTTTTATTCTGTCATTTTATGTAAGGAAACCAAACACTTGAATGTGGGGAATGAGGAGGGGATTGGAGGAAATCACATTCGCCATCAGGCACCCTTAAGGTATCTCAACTGTAAGACCGATATCCAATTTTTCAAACACAACTTTGAAGTAAAGGAGAACAGCAGCTGCCAGTCTCCTCTGACTCTTTCAGCACCCTGCTTCAATTGCTCAGAACAGTGTAATTTGTTTTCCTCACCTCATATTCAAAATTCAGACAAAAGAGACTTTTGGCCCTCATCCTGGACAAAGCAATAGGCAAGGACTGCAGTGGGGTGGAGGTGTGCAGCTCCTGGTAGCTCTGCTCTGGGATGGATCCTGGAGATCCTGTGGCCATACATGCCACTAAGCACTGTGCCCTGAAGAACACAGCACTGAGGCAAGGCTTCTACCTTGAGTGTCCTCCTGGGTGCTACTGCTGCAGACACATGGATTGCAATAACTTAGGTTACTCCAGCGCCTGCAAAAAGCACATTCCGTGCTTTACAAGTAACAATCAGCCTTGAAGATCATAATTGCCAAATGTTTTTCTGAATAACTAAGACTTTAAGATGCTCTTTACAGCAGACTAGTTGAAATAAAACATCCCCTCTCCCAAGTCTGGGTCTGTGAGCACACAGAGCTTGCCCAGCTTGCCTTGGCTCCAGCCATCTGCACTGTCTAGACTCCCCAGAGGAAGCTCTCACTAAAGGAACAGCAAAACCTCAATAAACAGCAGCATTACTCTCCTAAGCCATGGACAAGGATCTCCACCTGTAAGAGTGAACTACAAGGTGATGAAGAGCGCAAGCCTAATAGCCCAGGAGATCCTTGTTCACATTCCATGGTTTGCCCACATCTGCTCCATAGCCCAGACACTCTTTCATATGTTGGCTCAGACTGCTCTGAGGAAAACAGAGAGGAATTTTCCACCATTGATATCAGGGGTTAGCCACAGCAATGTAAAAGCCTGGCTGCAAGACAGCTTCCAGATGGAAGCAGGGCTTTCAGCATAGTGTCATCTAACCCTTCTGGGAGCAAGTGACAGGAAAGCAGTCCAGCGAAATGCAGCTCCTCAACCAACCAAACAATGATGGGTGGTGCTGCTTGGATAAGAGGCATCCTGAGGAATATACTCAACCTGATGTTAGGGATCAGAATAAGCCTTGAATGTGTTTTCCATTTGCAGTGGTTATAACTTCTTGCAGGGTCATTCCTACACTGCAAGACTGCTGGGGAAATGTGAAGTCAGCGCTGCTTTAAAAAAAACCTCATAGATAGGGCATTGTTTCTGTAAAATGAAAAAGCAGTTGTGATTCAGCCTTATGTGTCCAATGGATCAGGTTAAATTATTCCAGTCTAAGCCCACCTTGAAAATAAAAATTTTCCTCCTCATTTAATTTCTATGGCATATGGTTCATTTCTCCTAATCATCTTCTGGGCAGGAAAAAAGCTCCTGTGATTGACAGTACAGACAGCAACAGATGGTGCTGCCTTTGTTCAAGCAAGACCAAAAGAAATAACCCTATTCAATAGCATTGCTCTATCTCCTTAGTCACTTTTTTTTTTTTTTGTAATGAGCTATGTCATTACCTTTTAAGTCAACTATTCAGATACACACCAACTTTAAATTAAAAAAAAAAAAACAACAAAATAACCCACACGTCTAGTTTTGTATTCTTTTCCAACACCTGTTGCAGGTTTAAAAGCAGATGATTTCTCACACAAGCGTCTGTAAGTGTGCTGTAGTACCCAGCAAGACATTATGGTGCAAAATTCCCTAGTGATTGCTCAAGGATGATGGCACTACTCACTACACTGTACCATGTAATGCATATGGGAGGTAAAAAAAAAACAAGTTTCACAAGCGAAAAATAATTTAGTTGCATAAGTATGTATCCAGAGTAATTATAGACACTGTTTTGAAATGGATTGGCATAAGAGGATAATTTAGATTAAAAGTGTTCAGCAAGTTTCTGCCTTGATTTCTCAAAGAATGGGTTTTCTACACACAATTTTTTCTGTGCAGTCAAAATGTAGCAGGGCTGGCAAGCAAAGCCCCAGTAATCCTTACGCACAGGAAATATCCTGTGTAAAGGAGAATTTCATATTCTTAATCTATGATTTTGGTCATCTAAACTAGTGATCATTCTGTGTTTTCTGATCTTGCTCTTTCCCTCTCAGAAGTTTACCAAACCCACACAACTGCTCAGACACATCCTCCTCTTTTGGGCCAGAGGAAGTTTCTGAATGGTCTTCACAAGCCTCCACAAGCAGCTCTGAGATACAGCTTAGTATTGAATTCCCAAATTCTCCCTGGTCCTTGAGGTCAGCAACAGCTTCTTGAGCCCCTCCAGCATTCTACCTGCTGAGCACAGAGTGCAGCTTCTGAAGTAGCCCCAGACCAGAAAATAAACAAACTCTAGGCTGAGCAAAAGAAGATGAAAACACAGGTTTAAGGACTTTCCTCAAGTGGGACCGGAACTGGAAGCTTGGTGCTGTGCTGGAGAAAACAGAATATATAACTCACCCATGCCCACCCCTGTGACCATCACAGAGCTAGCCCAGGCAGCCTGGGCTCCAGCTAGCCCAGGCTTCCTGGCAACATCCTCCCACAGACCTCACTGCCATGTCTCACGCCAGGTTCAGTTCCAGTTTTTCCTCAATTAAAAGGGATGTGTGGCACTGGGCAGGATCTGTCTCCTTCATCACCAAGCTGCAGGCACGCAATGCATTCTGGGCATGGAGACAAATGGGGCTGCCTCCTCCCTCTGCTGATGAAGCTTGTATCAAATAATCATATTTTAGATAGCTGGGTCTGGCCTCAGCTGAAATGTTCCTTTCCCCCTTTTCACCCTCTTTGCCTTCCCTCTGCTCCAGTGTCTCAGTCCAGTGCAGGGATCCATGAGGGATCCACGCTGGGCAGTGCTGGGAGCTCCTGTGGCGGCTCCTGCTGCTCTGCTCACTGCACATGGAGCATCCTACTTGCTTTGATAATAATGTGGAAATTTTAGAAATCTTGGTTGTTTTGGTGTTTCCCCTCCACAGAAGCAAACATTTCCTCTCTGCAATGCCCATCAGAGGCAGATCCCACGTCACATAGCAAATTCCTTAAAGGCACAAACCTGTTTGGATGCAGAAATTAATTTACAGCAGAACCTGCAACTAAGCCAAGCAGAAGAGTATATTTTAAAAGAAATTTGCATATGTGGTAGGCAGTCTCTGGCTCATACTGCCTTCACTGAGGACTCAGTTGAGGCTTGCTGCTAGGGAGGAGGCAGATGAGGTCCCTCTCCCCTGTGGGTGCTGTGCAGAAGCAGGCTGGCGCAGCAGTTTAACAGAAGCTGTGAGTCTAGCAAAGTGTTTGTGGCCGGCTATAATTTAAACTTTAGAAGATCACTTCAGATTTCCCCAGGTCCAGTTATGTTCACTGCTGTGGGACGGTAAATCTGTGTTTCTGACTTGCATAGGCATTTCTGTCCTGCTGGGTTGAGTGAACAACTTTAGCCTCAGTCTTTGATGCTCCTCTTTGCTCTGTCTGCACAACCTCCTGGCATTCTTGTACTGAAGGGGTCCTAGTTTTCAGGAAAATGTATGCTTTCATGTTTCCTAGGACACAGGTAATCTGTGCCATGTGATGTGTTTCAAGAGGCAGGGGGAAATGGGAATGAGAATCCATCAGATGCAGCACATGGTAGCAATACCACATTTTGAAATTGCTTGAAAGGATTGAGTTTCATCTTTTAGAGGCACCCTGAGAAGTGCAGATTTTCTCTGGAAAAAAAATTACTTAAAAGGAGGATCCATGGCTGGTCTCCTGCATCAATTTTGACAGTAGACACGTGACACTGAGTCTTCAGAGGAGCTAAGAACTGCTGCCCTGGGGAGAGGGGGTAAAATTTGCCCCAGCCCCAATTTGCCCAGCCCTCCTCAGCTGGTGGGGATGACCATGGTCAGTGCCATCCAAGTTCCCTTGTAGGGTTGTGGTCCACCAGCTTCTGGCAGGCAGGCAGGCTCTGCTGGCTTTGCTGCTGCAAAATAAGATCTATGTCCAAAGGCTGCTGTGGGGTGCAGAGTTTGTCTCCTTTGTTCACCCTCGTGGTGCTGCTCCACTCTGGCAGCTGCCTGCTTCACCCATGCCTACAGCTGGCCACAGGGAGCAGCAGAACAAATGAACTGATGGGAATGATAGCATTGCTTTTCCTGCCCCCCACCCTTGTAACTCAGCCTGAGGTGGAGGTGGAGGCAGGGCTTGCTGCCTCGTGTTTCGGGAGTATCTCTTCTCAGAGATTTGCTAACAATCCTGTGGCTGAGCCGTTCATAAAAATACTCAGGTTTCTTTCCCACCAGAAACTGAATTTGACATTACCGAAGAACTTAATAGAAATTACAGATGTGGAGTGAAACTTGCTGAGCCAAAAGTGTCCCATTGCAGATGAACTCTTGGCCATAATTCAATGTCCCATCTGTTTTTCTTATGAACTAATGAGCTACGTTAAAATCAGATCATTCATTTAATGTCTGTTTTAGCAGCTTCTGTGCCCTGAGTTTTCTGAGGCTTTTCTAGAAATGTGCTAGAGAAATCAGCTCTCTTTATTTCTCTCCAAAGCCTATATTGCCTGAATGAATCTGAAAAGATGATACTTCCTATGAAAACATCCAGACTTCCACTGTTAGAATCGTAGAATGGATTGGACTGGAAGTGGCCTGCGAAGGTCACATACTCCAATCCCCTGCAATTCAACCTGATCTTGAATGTTTCCAGGGATGGAGTATCTACTGCCCTTCTCGGCCACCTGTCCTAGCATTTCACCATCCTCACTGTAAAAAACGATGTCTTTATATCTAATTTAAATCAAACCTTTATTTTAAGGACCCTTGTCCTATCACAGCAGACTCTGCTAAAAAGTGTGCCTCCATATTTTTTATAAGCCTCCTTTATGTATTGAAAGGCCTCAGGAAGGATTCAGCAGCCTTGTCTTCTCTGGACTGAACAATATAATCTCTCAGCCTGTCTTTACAAGATGTTCCAGCCCTCTGACTATTTTCAACCTCACCAGACAAGAGACTCCACCTTGTTATCTTTAAATTGCCAAATATGCCAAGATGATTGACTTCTCTAAAAAAAAAATTTAACCATTTTTTTCTTAAATAGAAACAGTAAGAAGTTAACAGAAAATTAATTTTATTAATACACTGTAGCAGCGATTGATTTGGAACAAAAGATTTATCTCTGTGAACTTTTACCTGGTAAGGCTTGTAGAAAGAAATGTTTTCTTTCCATAAAGTATTATTAAAAATTAAAAGCAACATATCTTTCCACAGCATGTTCCTAACAAAGTAAATTGACATAGTCGTGCTGTGGGTGGCCATAACACAGCTGTTACATTGCATTGCATTATATTGGGAAGGTGATTTTGAAACTGAACCTTCTGGCAGGAGATGACAGCAAAGGCAACAGCTCAGAGTCCACCCATTTCTTAAATGAATGTAATACTTTTTATTATTTGGAGGAAAGCCTCAGGATGTGTACCCAAACCTGCACCTTTGCAGGGATCATTTTCACCTGGAACTGGTGATGAGGTAGCTGTGCAAGTGCCTCACTGTCCAGTCTCTATGGAGTGAGTCTGGACTCCATAGAGAGTGTCTATGGGGGTGTGTGGCTTACACTGTCCTGGAGAGTATTAATTGCTTATACAAGGTCCTCAGCTTCTCACATGACTTTTAATTTTATGTTAGCAAAAGAAAAGCTTTTTGGCTGTTCTGTTTATTGACAAAACCACAGCATGGGAAGAGCAAAGCAGAGGCTCCTGCTGACCTCAGCAACAAGGTACAGAGCAATTGTGCCAGGTGGGGTGGCATGATCCATGTGGATCATGGCACTGCAAGCTTGAGAAACATCTAACCCTTCTTAAAAGCAACAGACAGGCAAAGAGGGATGGAAGCAAAGCATAAAAAATCACTCAATTCAAGAAAGTTCACAGCTTTCCCCACCTATGGAAGCTCAGGGAGACCAAGAACCAGAATTGTTCTGTGAAGGCTTTATCCACAATCCTACAACCCCACAGCTATCTCTGATGGAAACCACTGTCTGAGGCTGAGTCACCACCAAAAAGTGTATTCTAACCCACTTTGGGTTATCCAGTGCATTTGTCTTACCATGAGAGTGAAAAGACATGACTCCCAGTGTTGCTAGCAGCAAGAATCTGGGGAAATCCTTCAGCATTTGACGTCCTAAAGGGCAAATACCTTAGGCGTTGTTTTCACCATTAGTTTTTACACTGTCTGCTGAACTGTAGTATTTTTTATTTACTCCATGACAGAACATTTTATTAATCTTCTGAGGTTATGCTCACGGAAATCGATTCACATGATGCATCTTCCCCAAGGGCAGCGCACCATGGGCTGGAGACACTGCCTCATTGTGATGCCTTAGGATTTTAGCTTTCATAGTTTTCAGATCCTGAACTGCTTTAGGGTATAGCTCTAAAACTCCATAGCCTGTCAGCTACTGTTCTCCTGTTTTATTCAGACAAAGCAATTCCTCTCTAGGACTGCAGCTCAAGGACACCCAGGCCCCAAAACGTATAAACAAAAATGAATTTGGGGAGAGGCAAACTGGGGGTATATGACTTCATTATCTGAAGCTGCAATTGGAGGATTAATCCCTAGTATGCAAGTAGACCAAACTTATAATTGTCAGAAAAACACGACCATTGTTCATCTTGGGTTTAGCCCCTCTTGGAGGCTTTTGACTGCCCAAGGCATATTTGTTGAAGGCCTTTAATAAATACCTACTTTTATTCTCTTAATCTTGTCTATCCTCTGTTTTAGGTAGCCACTCCAAGGCATCAGCTATGCCTGTGAGCAGGAGAAGGATCTTCTCCAGGACTGAAGGACACTCTTCTCATCACCTGACCAGTGCTGAAATGGTACCACTGCTCTCAGAGGCCCCCTTGGCTCTGTGCAGCACCTCTTCCTACCACTCCTCTGTCCTGAAGAGGCTGTCCTGATGGATCTGGCAGGTTAAAACATCATTCCCTCGATACACACCCATAAATAGGTTGCTCAGGTCCTTAACTGGCAGCAAGGATGTGGCAGACTGCTCTTGTGTCTTCGATAGAGGGAAAACTCCAAGTAACACAAATACCTGAAGCAGCAGCAGAAGTAGCTGTGCCTATGACACTGCTAGAGAACAGTCCAGCCAAACCATTTAGGTCTAGCTTACTTTTATTTCCACCTCACTCACTCCAAATCAGTCCAGGGGCTGTCATAAGGTCATGAACATTTGGTAACAAATGTGGCAGAAAAAATCTGGAGGAACTCCAGAAAGTCTTGCAAGAGCTGTCCCCTCAACCAGAGTCACTGCTGACAGTCTCAAGACCAAAGGCTGGATGTGGTTGGTAACAGGTCTAGAAATGATCTGTAAGTGTCTGGACTATTGTAGGAACATCTATCCTTTCCTATGGATGAATAATTCCTCAAGTGTATAAACTTATTGTATAAAAGTATAATATAAACTCCCCACCATGGTGATATAATATCCTTTCCAAAATACCTTTCTTTTTCTTCACCCTATGAATATTTAAAACCTAAATTAGGGAGACAAGCTTAGCTATTACTTGTAGGAAACTCATTCTTCTCTGTTATAAACAGTGCTAGTTGGCTGGGCTTTAACCCAGCAAGGGCTGCCAGCCCTCTAAGACAGTTTTACTTGTCTTCAGTCCATGTGGCTCTTTCCCAGTTCTTATTACAGCATAAATTTTAAAAAATATTTTTAGTTCAAGCAGGCAAGCAATGAATGAAAGTGAATGTGCCAGATGTCCTCTCAATTCTACCATTTTTCTCCCTCTTCTAGGGTAAACAGATGGTTGTGGACGGGGTATTTATCACAAACCTTTTACAAGGAGAATAAACAAAGCAAAAAGCAAAAAGCTAGGCCTTCACAGCATATTGCAGCTGCTGGCTTTATACACCAGGTTGGCTTGTTCTGAAAAGTCCAACCTTTTTCCCAGCCTTTCTAAGGCTGGCTCCTTAGCTTCCCTCAAGCTGGCCCATTTGGGGTATGTATTGTTGGTAGGTGGTGATGGACATGCCTCCTCCTACCACAGTCTGATTTATTTTATCACTTTCATGACCCAGGCATGGTGACACAGGTTTTTATTATTTTGACTGCAGCCTGGACACAGTGTGTTCACAAGCAAGGGCTTGGACCTTTTGCCTAAAGATTTCAGCAGAGCTCACCAGAAAGTTGAAATCCAAACCCAGAGTCCTGCCACTTTCCTGACTGCCCCACCCTTAACCAATGGTGTCCCGTGTCCCAATATATTAATAAAACAAAAATTTGAATAATCAGATGTATAATAACAACAGTCAAGAACTATCCCAGTAACAAGATCTTACCGTGTTAATGGATTATGGATCTGACACAGTTCATTTTCATCCTTGGCCCAAGCAGGGGAGGGAAAGCTGGGAGAGTTTGACCATTATATAAAATCTGTTTTTCACTTGATAGTCTGCTTTCTTGAAGACATTGTCTTATGTAGATCTTTGGAATCTGAGAAACTCTGTTAGAAATTATTTGTGTGATACTGGGTGATGCAAACTCTGGAATTCTGCTTACAGTCCCCAGACAAATATTTTACAGTTCATTCTGAATATGAGAGCACACTGAGAACCTTTTGTCTTTGTGCCTTTCATTGTGCAGGGCAAAAGAAATCTGCAGGCCTGAAACTGCTTCTCAGCTTCCCACCCAAAACCAGTACACCTCACCTGAACTCTCCACCCCTCCTGTATGTGCAGAGTTTGAGTTGAGGGTGCAGTCAGAACAGGGGCTCTCACAAGATGTTCATTACTGCTTGTTGGGTGATTAAAATAATGAGTAATTGTTTCTGTGGTATTTTAGCTGTGTACAGTTTTGGTCTTGGCCAGGGCAAAGGAATTGCAGAGAAGAGCATATTTCAAGCAATAAATTTAAACATTTTGAAACCTGGGGAGGGGAAAAGGGTGAATTAAGAGGAAGCCAAAGATTAGGGCTAGATCTTGTTTAATCCAAACTAGGATATCTATCCCTGACAAAAATGTTGACCACGGCTATTCTCTTGGCACTGTCTGTTCTCTCCCCACCCTGCTTTCTTGGAAGTCACTGTGCTCTGGCTCTTCAATTAGAGACCGATAACTGATGCATTGCACACTGGAAAAAGCTTATCATGCTGCATTATTTGTTCCATCACTGGAGCCCCATCACCACTGTGAAATCTATTTCTTCAAGTTTGAAAGGGACTTGGATAAACCACCCAGCCATCCCATCTGGGACCATCAGCTGTCTGATCCAGGCAGTTTGTCACAGACCAGTGAAAATGGCATTGATGGCATGAGTGTTTCTCTGGTACATATTTTGGAGCAAGGGTTTGTGCAGATGAGCTGGCAGAGGCTGAGCTGTGTTTTGGAGGATTATCCAGACTGCAGCTCTCCTGTAGCTGGGAGCTCAGGTCTGAGTTTCTGCCCTTTTAGAGGATCCCTCAGTTTAGGAGGAGGTGTATGTATGGAAGGGGTGAGAAAAGTGTTTTTAGGCTGTAAAAATGGAGGGATAAGGTAGCAGTGGTAGTCCCAGGCTGCTGGAGTATATCACCTCAGGGTACTACCCTGGGGAATCCAAGAGATAATAGAGAGTGGGTGAAGAGACAGGACCTCAGCCCCAGGTCTCATATTATATTGGAAAGAAAATGTCAGTGTCAAGCAAGGCAAGAGGATTTCCTGACTGATGGAAAAGTCAGAGTTAGGGAGAATCCACACCTTTCTGGGAAGTCATCTGCACTGGATGAGGGCAGAAGACATGTAATGGATTTGCCCTACTCTCATTCTGCACAGCTAGTGGGATAGCTTCCTATGACCAATTTGGGAAACACCTGTAAAACACTTCTCTGCTGTACACCTCAGGGAGCTGGTGTGACTGCAAACCACACACAGCTTGGGCACCACAAACTGCACAAAGCACTCACTGCACTACTACTGCCTGCAGAGCTCAGTGGCTGTAGGTTACAGGAGAACAAAATGTTTAACCATGGAGAAGGTGATGCATGGCGGTGACTGTAAGCCATTTTTGGGTAACAAACACCTGGAAAGCCCCATTAATCTGTCTTCCCCTTGGTGGCCCACTCTGGAGGCTCTCCTGGGGAGGTGGGTGGTGGGTTCTTCTTGAATCTCTGTTACTGATCAAAATTGACACAGAAAAAGGAGCAGATCACAGAAGCTTTCAGTGAAAATACTTCATTGGTTCCTGTGGGTTTGGAATGGTCAGTACAGACATGGAAAAATATTTCAAAAGTGCCAGGCTGAGGTCTGAGGGCTCTGCCTTGAGGCTGCTAGAGCACTGAGCCAATGGGCAGTGCAGTGCTGGGTGTTAGTCCTTGGCACCAGAGAGAGGACACTTCATACTTGTGCAGCTGCAAGAGTGGTTGAAATTCCAGCCAGACCAAGGAGGTGGGCAGCCCTATGAGGGCAGGACGAGGAGTGTACCCAGGGAGCAAAGAGCCCAGAGAGCTATTGTGACCTGGGAGTTTGGAGTTGGTCAGTGTGTCATGGTGGCACAGGGCAGGTTCACCCTCATTCCTTCAGCTGTAGCCTGTCTCTTTTACTGTCTCAGTGGAGACTTGCTTGTGAAACTACAGGTGCAGATTATCTCTGTGTCTTGTATGGAGGAATTATCACTGCAAACAGGATTAGTTGTAAAGTGAAGGAGCCACTAATGTTTCACTACAGATACAAAACTTTCCAGACCACAAAATACTTTACAAATTTCTTTTTTGTAATACTTCTGTTTTGTTGCCTCTTGAAACAGTAGCCTTCAATTTTACATACTAACCTCGCCGATAACCCATTTACCCAATGTCATTATGAATAACATGGTTATAAGAGGTTTTTTCCCCTTTCTTATTGAGCATAGTTTTTGCCTACAGATAAGATGGGAAGCAGCTTTCCCTCAGTTTGCATTTTAGCTGATATCTCATTACCTGACATTAGCAGACCCATGTGCTTCACCTCATCTTGGGCTGCTGATTAGGAGACAGAGGCACATCCTGCTGCCAGAGACCAGTAGGACAAACACAGTGGCAGCCATGTGTGAGTTCAGCTGGCAAAGGCTGGAAGGATGATGCTAGGTGTGCAAATGCATACCAATGAGTTAGGGAAGGGGTCAGATTTTATTTTCTTAGTCAGCAAACCTGCAACACACATCAGCCTTGCAACTAAAAGCAAAACCAAACTTTTTAGGTCAGTCCTTTTTTCATCTCCAGACCAGGAAGATCTGTTTATCTCAGCATGAAGCATTTTCAGTGTTTCATTCTAGCAGAAAGTTAATTTAAAGCTCTGCTATTTTGATGTCTTATTATTTTAGATTCGGGCCACATATTTGAATGAGTGTAATTGATCATTTGGAGATCAAGAATGAAGAATGAGAATCAATTCCTCCATTGTTTTTTTACTTCTGAGTACAGAATTTCTGCCTTTATACAATGATTTTGTGGGACAGCTATTCCTAGCTGAAGGCACAGAGCAGAATAATGGGCAGCAAATATTTCTGCAGATGGGATTGTGTTCAAAAGATTAAAAATAAAAGAGCAAAGTCTAAACTCTGCTATTAATTGGGACCAAAAAATGTGTGTAGCATCAAACCACAAAAGCAGTGATTGGCAGGGACCAGGTGGACTCTATTAGTGAGCAAGGAAGAGACGGAATCTTTCTTCTTCCTAGTACCTGCCAAGAAACATGCTTGTTTCAGCTTTTGCATGAAATGATAGATGGTGGCTTTGAAGCCCAAATCTCTTTGGTTTTCTTCCTTCTCCTTTTGGGACATGGGTGCTGTGGATGTTCATTACTCATATTGGAAACATTTGCCACAGGAAGCTCCTGGAACAGACTTTGGAAAGTTATGAAAGCCCTAATGTCAGCCGAAAACATCAGTGCTGTCCCAGCACTTGCTGAATCAAATTATTAAGTGCCAAGATAAATTAATGTTTGTCAACCTCCATTTTACAAAATCCAGATTTTACAAAATCCAGGGTTTTCAAACCCCCTCCCTACCAAAAAAGTTCTCTCTATTTGAAAAGTGAACCCCATTTTGGTGGCAGCAGCTTCTGCCAAATCTGCAACTGTGTTTTCTGAGTCTTGCTTCACTCTTGTGTAAATTCTCTTCCACCTCTGGTGAAATAACCAGAATATTTGCATTTTTTAAAAACTCAGAGGTTTCAGTAGTCATAAAGTCACTCATATGCTAATGAACCTCTTCAGCAAGACAATTTAGTTAATTAATATTTATATACTGCAGCTTATCTATGAAGTGTTATTTAATAATTCTGAATATCTGCCTTGGAAATTCGGATTGAAATTCACTGCAATTGAATTAAGTTTCAATTAAAGGTTCCTGCCATTAAATCTTTAACATAGGAGCAATAACCACAAGAAAAGCACAAAGTAAGAAGATGCAGTTCTGCCTGGCAAGCCTGTGGGCTGAGATAACCAGGAGCCACCTCTGTTCCTGGCAGTGAAGAGTGAGTGTCACTGAGACAACTCGGTCATGTTTATCCTTGGGGGCAAGCACAGAGCTCACAGGAGCAGAGGTTTCTGCTCCTATGCCATACTTGGCTGGTGGAGAATTAGAAGAAAGGAGGACCAGCCCTTGGCTGCCTCCAGTCGGCTGGAGCACTGTCCCAGACCCCTTGTGTCTGGGGGGCTAGCATTGTCTTTGGGGGGAGTGCTGTAGGCCCACATTCCTCTCTGTGTTCCGTTGAGTAGAAAATTACCAAGGCAAGTGGCAGGGTACCAGCTAACACTGATACTCTTTGTGCTTGTGACACCAGCAAAAAGCCCCCAGCTGCAAAGGGCTCACCCCTCTCACTCCTCTCCAGCCAGTGCCTCTCCTGTGGCGTGCCTTGTCCTGCTGTCTCCCACAGAAAGAAGCGGAAGATAGACAGAGAATCCTTTCTCATCATCATTCAAGCGCTTTCTTACCATCATTCAGCAGCCATCACATTGCAGGGCTGGGGATCATTCCTGGGACTAATGCCTTCTTCAGTAATGTTGTTGCAGCCGTGTACTGGTGAAAACTTGCTCACAGACAAGGAGCTACTTGCTTTTTGGGAGGTTGGGTGTGCTTGTGGATGTGTGTACAGAACTGCATCCTGCAGTTACGGCTTTCCAGAGAATACTAGTGGGTGGTTCAAAAAATAAAATAAGGATATTATTATCATACACATATAATTTGATTATTTTAGTCTGAAATAAGCCCCCGATAAATTTATATTTACTTGGCAGTGAAAACATAAAACTTGGTTTGGCAATTACATTTTGGAAAACATTGGAAACTCAAGGGAGAAAATACTACTTGGCCAAGCATGTTGAACTAATGCTGAGAAATGGGGCTCTGTGAATGTGAATTCAACCCAGTTTTTTAAAGCTACTTACTCGGTCTCCTTCCACTGTTGGCCAACTGACAGAAATTCAATATTTTTCTTCTAGTGAATGAAAAGCATAGTCAGAAACAGTCATTGGGTCAGGTTCATATGCAAAAGCTCCTCTTGTGCTTTTGTTTCCTAATTGCTTTTGGAAGGGTTTTTCGGACTGGGCTGACGCAGTTGTGTGTGTGAATTTCCTGGCAAATAAGAAAGGTGACTGTGTCCAAAAGACATTTAAGAGTGTGAATTCACAGCCTTTCCATGTCTAATCAAGGAGCATAAACCATTAGCCACATGTTCCCCATTTCCATCACATTTTTTCACACTTAAACAAAAACGTGCCAAAGGAAAGGTGCTACATTTTTTAATGCCCCCAAATAGGAACCACAGGAGTCCATTAAATGCTGTGGTCATTTCCAGCATACAAATCAATTTTCCTTGTGGTGGTGAAGTGGTGAATAATGCCTGGTTTGTTTAAAGGAGCATGACTGATTTTGGATGAAGGATCCTGTCACTTTGGCATTTTTAGTTTTATTTATTGCATGCAAGCATATAAAACCTGGTACTGATCTCAGTGCCAGGCTTACTAGTGGAAAAGCTGAAAGGACCACATAACGTCTGGTGCAGCAAGAAGTTCTTCTGCAAGGCATTTGCTGGACTCCTGAAAAATTATTTTGATTAACATGGCAGAGAAGGATTTCATCTGTTGGCATCTACTGGCTTTATTTTTTCTTCCATTTTGCCTGTGTCAAGATGAATACATGGAGGTGAGCAGAAGATCTTATAAACCAGTGGCCAAAATATTGCAAAGTCACCACCAGACTGGTCACAAAGGTTCCAGAAGCAGGGAAATATTGAAACAGCGGAATCAACTTATAGAGTGGACTGTTGATAATAGCACATCTACAGACCATAAAGTCCTGAGACCAGAGGTAGATGATGTAGAACTGATTACCTCAGATAGAGTCCAGGTACTCTGAATTAATCTTCTAAAGATACCTTTAAAGCTAATGAGATTTTTTTTTTCTAACATTACTAGTGATATATTTATGAAATATTTTTTATTAAAGCTGTGTATTGGTCTGTAACCTGCTGGGCTGCTTTATAGGATCTTTTAATGAGCTGGTAGAACCACCAGTGGTTGGGGATACTGGTTTCAACACAGACAGCAGCACTTTGTTCTTTTAAAACTGTGAACTTGTGAAATCATATATGCTTAAATACAGTCTCTTAATTATTCAAAGGTATTAATTATTTAATATACCAAAGTTTTAGATATTTCTAACTCATTTGGATGTGAAGGAAAATTACAGCATTTCTAGAGGTATTTGGAGAGATTCAATTAGCAGAGAATAATTTTACTTTAAAATGATGTATATAAAGTATATTTCTTGTGCTTGAGACAAAAATAATGTAATTCTGAATGCTCAAAAATTTTATTCTAAGGAGTAGCTTGAAAAAAACAGATAGTAATGTAATGAGTAGATTTAATAATATGAATCAACTGAGAGTTTAAGAAGAAAAAAGATTTGCAATGAAATTCTAAATCATCTACAGTATCTGCATTTTAAACTGAGAATATTTTTATGCCTTTTGTGGCACTTTACATACTACAGTCATTAGTTTATAACACAGGGAAAATGGCATAATGGCATGACTTGATTATACACAAAATATTGCAGTCCAAATTTGAAAGAAAAAAATCTGAAGGGCAGAAGATGAAGCTTTTTCTAGCACTAGGCAAAACAAAATTCCACTCAAATGAAAGGGTTTTTTTTTAATTGATGTGTTTTATTAACAGCAAGAACATGAGTGGTTTTTCCTACAGCTGATACAAATATTTGAGTCCTGTATAGTTCACCTTTTACCCTCTGGGGTTTTAAAATTTCTTCAGATCAAAATAGGATATTTTGAATAGCCAAAAGCAAGGACATGCAGATAAGTATTAAATAATAACCTATGTTATGATAAGCAGAGAAAAGGTCTGATTTTAATCCTATGCTGGGCTTGAAGAACTGAAACACATCCAAGTATGGGAAAAGGTTTAATACACCACTGTATTCCCTGTATTAAAACTTCACAGTGCTTTCCATTTTGTACTTCTTGGGCAGGATATAAATGTTCATTTAGTGCACTCAGCAAAACAGATATTTAACTGTAGGCATGTTAAAATGTGTTTGCAAAATATAAGCAGTGTAGAACATAAGGTATACAGTCCAAAGAGCCAGCCAATGTGTGCAGACCTCTTTACTGCAGGGAGAATTCTGCAGCTGTGTGCTGCGGACCATGCACAAAAGATTCCCCTTTAACACTACACGATTTCAGATAATGCAAGATTTAATGCAAAACCACAACTTTTTAGGGCTCAAACTCTTCCCCACAGAAAGTGTGTTTAGGCTGCATGTGTCTCTTGTCAGAGAGTTTAATTCAACTTGTCTGGAGCTGCCTGCTGGGGAACTGGTTGTGACAATAAAAACAAGCCCAGTGAGTCCAAGTACAGCTGATGGCAGTAATTCACCTGCCAGTCCATCTCCAAGAAGCAATCTTTTCTGGGGAAATAATGCAATTTTTGGCTTAGTGAAATGAAATGGAGCACTAGCAGATGCACAATAGAGATAATCAATCACACAGTGGCTTACGCAATATGTGTTTTCCACTTCCAGACTCCAGGAATTTCTAGGCTGAGGAAGAACAAAGGTGGCACTGACATGTTTTAATTCATGTCAAATCTCTCCTTCCCTTGAGTTATATGGAAACTATTCAATTCCTATTTCCTGCTTTCTTGGTTGTTTTAGATGGAATAGCTCTACCTAAAGACAATTTAGGCTGGGGAATTTCACTCTCTTGCTGAAGTGTTTCAAAGGTCCCATTCCCTCTTGTGGAAAAGAGATTATAGCATTTGTTGTTACTAATTTCTTTGCTGCACTGGGTGCAAGGTCAGTTTTCACACTGCTGTTAACTCATGTAAAATATAACGTGCATTTCTCAAGAACAAGAACTCTTAGTGACTAAGGAGAGTCATGACAGACCATTTTTCCATTTCAGGTTGTTCTTTGAAAATCTTTAAATATCACTAACCAAGCAGTGTTTTACCCTGAATTTTGGCAATTTTTGTTTGTTTCTTTGTTTGGAGATGGGACATGGAGGGCCTAAGTGCCCACAGAGACAGATATTTTGCACTCAGAACAGAAGCCAAGAATGGTGGAGGTATATTACTTGTCATCTGCATTGTCTTAGACAATAAAACAGAAATTCATAAAATTAATCAGGAAGTCAAAAAGGACTGAGTCTCCAATTATGACTTGTCCACAGCTTGAAATTAAGGGAATTTCACAGACCATCTGTTGCCTAGATATCATTCTCCTATATCCTAAATCCTGGGAAATTCAGCAGATAGCCTCAGAAATAGTTCCAGTTTTCTATCCGTGGTAGGATATCAATGTGGCAGATACGTTTCACAAGCCCTAAATAATATTCATGTTTTGGCAGCAAAGCCAAAGATTCACTGACAAAATCTATGCACAAATGGCTGCAAAGAATGCCTTTGGCAAGTAGATTGCAACTAATCTCTATGTCATATTTGAGTGTAATTTTACTTTTGGAAAATGTTTTTCCTTTAAGTGTACTCTTCATGAAGTTCTCTGCTTTTAAAGATTTGAAGAAAATCCTAAATATTCCTCATCCTTGGCAGCTGACCATGAATATTTTTTCTTCTCCTAGTGAAAGAGTAAAGGTAATAAATTAATTACTTTATAACTTGCATAAACAGCTATTTTCAAATCAGTGGAACTGCTGCATAAAAGGCTGGCAGGACTTGCCTTATTTCACACCTAAGAACCTGATGAGCTTTTTTTTGAGGTAATGCCAAATAGCACTTTGTTATGACCATCACTTGTATCTATTTTATTTAAAAATAGCTGTTTCACTAATTAAGTTGTTAAAGAATTCAGTACATTGTCTGAAAAAGCCAAATTCCATCTGCACAGAGAGAGTCTCACATGCAGTCCACTTTGCTGGATTCATGTCTTCACTCAATTACAATCCACCATGCTAAGTATTTGGACTTTTTTAGGCTGATATGACTTATTTGCTATTGGCAGGTGTGTATTTAGTTCACCTACAATTTTAACATGAATATGAAGTACTATCTAAAAAAAGCTGGAGATTTTAATCTCAATGCAAAAATCAATGTTATTCTTTTAGAGGGTACAACATGCGTGCACAATTCCAGTCCTCTTGTACTTGGCTCCCTTTTGAGGATTGAAAAGGGGCTGAAAGCAGAGCTACTTCTCCTCTCATACCAGGAATATTATAAAAAGTGCATTGGGTGATTGTCAGTTATACCCTGCCTAACAACTGGAAGAGACAAAACAGCCATAAAAATACAAACAGGTTCTCCAGGAAGAGACAGTTCAAGAGGCAGAATCTATTTTTCTCATTAAGTATAGACCTTGTCCAGAATTAATCTAAAAAGCATAGCCTTGACCAAACCCCATAAATATGAAGCCCTTCTGCCCATTGGCAAGTCTTAACTTTTCCATAACTCTTTGAATATGAAGGATATTTGTTTAGCTGTCAAGTTGGCCTTTATTTCCATGGTAACTCCACCATCACTGGCTCCAGCTGGACAGAGCATGTGTCTGTCTCATTGGAAGAGCTAGAGTATTTTGGTGGTGTCATGAAATGAATTTTCTATATCCATAAGTTCCTAAGCCTCCTGAAATCAATGAATTCCGGGGGTGTGCTTGGTATTGTCCAAAACACAGGCAGAAAGTTTCAGATGAAATCACTGATGACACTGAGGGCAGGAATACAGCACATCTGTGTGTTCATTTGACAGCTCTCATCCTGCCAGAGGCTCATTTTCTGCCACTAAACAAATAAGTCTGCATTGGGCATGTAACTTGACAATTATAAAGATTAGAGAAAAGAAAGGGTAGGAAGGCAAATAGTAGAATGATTAAAGAAAGGTAATAGTTGGATTGGTGTAACTGTCCCTCTCCAGATTTTAAGAACTGCAGGTTTGCATCTCAGGATATTAGGAAAGAATTGTAGGGAAAAGAAACAAAGAGGGAAGAGGGAACAAATGAGGAGGTAGAAAAATAAACACTGAACCTTGGCCTTATCTGATGTACTGGAAGATCGATGATAACTAAGTTATGAAATTCAGTCAGAATTAAATGAGTCTCCATTAGTATAAACACAATAATATGGAAAAGAAAACCACTTAAACAAAACCATTATTAAACTGATTACTATAGTAGCTGAGCTGTATATAATAAACTTATTACTTTATTTATGCTGCTGTATTAATCAGCATATAGGTTTCCATAGTTACACATTCACCACTACAAATGATCAAAAGCCCCTAACACCTTGTGTTATGGTAAGTTCAAATTTTTGTCTTGTGTCTTGGCACTTTTTTAGGGTCTCCCAACTTTAGTAGCCTATAAATACACAGGTCTGGGATCATGAAGAGGAATATGCTGCATGGATTTTTTTTTTTTTTTAGTATCTTCTTTGGGTGTTCCAACACAGTTTTATATATGTTTAATTGAGGACAGTTCACTGCTGAAGGTCAAATCAAGTCCCTTGTGTCCTACCACTTGTTGTACATAGTCATGTTTGTCATCACTCAGAGGTCAGTTGAAATGTGGGATCAGGATGTGAATTTAATTGAAATATTAATCTGAATTTCACTAATTGGTATTGATTTATTTTCAAAACCTTCACTATTTAACAGGACAAGTAGGATTTTTTTTTTTTTTTAATATTTGTTATAGATTTTTGAATGCTTTGAGAGCTATTCCTTTAAATCTTCCGAAAATAACATCCTCAGGGATAACCTATGTGAGAATTTCATGCCAGATAAGAACTGTTTTGAAAACTTACCAAGTATATAAACAGAAATATATAATGAAGACCCTGTAACCAACATGCGTAAGATTGATGTCCTCCATGAATGAGCAACTTAAAGCTTATTTTTGTGCACTTAGACCCCGCAGCCTGGACCGCAGAATCCAGACTGCAGTTCCTGCTGCCGAGGTGACTTTGGAGTTCGACTCTACCAAGGGCCCCCAGGACCTCCTGGGCCCCCTGGGATGCCAGGTAAAGATGAAGTTTAATTTTTTTTTTTTTTTATCAGTCTAATTGCAGGCTGTAAATTGCAGTTTATTCTATGAAATATCAGAGAGTGGTCCAAACATCAGTATTTGGGGACAGATTCAGGAACAAGTTTTTCTATAATTTCAGAATAGATATTTTCAGTTATATTCTAAGGTGTTTTCAATTGAAAACCTATTTGTTATTAAAATTCAGCTTTCACAAATTCATACTGTAAGTATGAATTCTTATTACATGATAATACATGTAAGTATGATTCTATTACATCTCTAGGAAAAACTGGTCTCTCTTGAAACATCATGAAGTTCCCAATAAACTTGGAAGAACTTGTTCCCTGGAGCTGATTATTGTGATCACCTTTGTATATCCAGCTGTGTTACTGTGTACTGTATTCAAGGGCTTTTCTTCATCTAGCATAGTGCTAGCCAACATTTTACACAAACACAATGCTTCTGTTCTCTCACAGAAATTCCTTCACTTTCTTCTTTCATCTTGTCTTTTATAATAAAAAAAAATCCTCCTTTTTTAACATAAAAAATGTCCACAGAAGAACAGCATACACAAGAAAAGTATATACTTTGATCTGAAAATTGACATGGAAATAGAACAGCCTAAAGAAGGAACAATGTTGCTTGCATGCTACTGTCAGTTTGTTACATCAGTTAGCTTCAGGGATTTGGAAATCACCATTCCTAAAGCAAAGGTACAACATAAATGCGAATGTCACTGAAAGAGAGACTTGTCTCTTCTTCAAAAACTTACATCTTCTGTTATCACAATAAAAATGTGATTCAGTGATCCATTACTTATTAATAAATTGTTGGATTCTTAGAAGCAGGATACAATTTTATATTAGAGCCACTTTTTCAAGGCTGCAATGGACATACTGGGGCATGGCCTAGTCCCGGCTTTGCCCTTCTCTCCTGTCTCAGTCCCACTTTCTGTCACTGCAGGATACCACAAACGTACATCTGGCAGCAGCCTCCTGCACCCTGGGATTTCTGTCTCCTTCATTTGCTGGATTTCATGTTGTTGTGCCTGTAAGGGGAACAGCAGCAGTTGCTTTTCCCCTTGATTGAATTAGATGTTGCTTTCAGACTTCTGTTCTGAACTGGTAGAGCAGTTCTGGCTTCACATAAAGGATCATTCTTGTTATTTTTAAGAGCTGCAGATTCCTCTATCCAAACAAAAATGTGCATAATTTCTTTTACCATTTGGCTTCCTTGTTTGAAGGGTTTTTTTTTTCTTAATAGGAAAACTCTGAAGGATCACTTCATCATCAGATTTGATCTCAAACAACACCATTCTTCTGGTAATTTTGTAACCAGAGAGAATAATCAAAGAACAAGTAGAGTGGCAAAGAGCCTAATTTCAATTCAGGTTGAATTAAAACAATAATGACATTAATTAATTCCCTGAGCTGAAAGATCAGGCTTTTGCTGCAGGAGGTATAATAATTGCTCAGTGATTCTAGCCAACTTTAAAATCCTGTCCGCTGCATAGACATTTGCTTAGTAATTTAGTCAGTCAACACCAGAAAGTAAGTAATACTGGAGATGCATGAGTAGGTTTTGCCATGAATCTTTTTACTCATTTACTCATAGTAAGCCATTTCAAAAAAGCTTAATTATAAAAATTTTGTCTCTCTTTAAATCTAGGACTATGCAATCAAACGACCCTTAGTCAGCACCCTGTGAATACACACTGTCCTATTTTTAGCACAGATTTTAACTACTTTTATGCTAAAGCCTTTCATAATTTGTGTGGATGTGTTTTAAAGATAGCAAAATCTTTTTCAAAATTATCTTATCCCATCATGATTGATTTAATTTACCAGGAAATTGGTGTTTATACTAAAGAAAAAGCAAAACTGCTTCTGCAGGCTACCTAGTATGTGTCAATAGAAAGTGGCTTTTGCTTTCTTTGAGCCTTCTCTCTGCTGAGATCTTCCTGCACATCTCTCCAACAAAGCAATGACTTGAGACACCACCAGTTTATACAGCAACATGAGAGTTAACTCCCAAAATCTATGTCCTTCTGGAAATATGCTCACCAAAACCTCTACCATCAACCTGATCATACAGCAGTTTCTTATCCATTACATCTCAGCCTGGGGTTTATGGCACTGAAGAGCACCTGTGCTGCAAGCTGGTGGAAGAGGACCCTGTCACACTTATCTGTTAAAATATGATCAATTATTTAAATAAAGCAGAAAGCTTTGTTTCCCTTCAGGAAATCATGGAAACAATGGAAATAATGGAGCAACTGGCCAGGAAGGAGCCAAAGGTGAGAAAGGAGACAAAGGAGATATTGGACCGAGAGGAGAGCGTGGCCATCATGGACCCAAAGGCGAGAAGGGTTACCCTGGGATTCCCCCAGAGCTACAGGTACAATATCTCTGGCTCATATTGGCTGCAGCAAATCTCATTATGTTTTTCTTCACTGAAAAAACAGCACCTTATTACTGTAAGATCCTTAAGAAGCAACCCCCCTTGTAAATTAATACTGTAACAGGCATATACAGCCCTTGTCCTTACTGAAAAAAGTCCTCTGCCAGATCTTTCTGGAGAAGAAAAGCTTTAGTCAGAATCCAGCTGAAAAATAGGCAGGAAGAAACATATATGCTTTCCTTTGAGGGCAAAAAGGCAGTATCTGGGTTATTAAAGGAGAATAGCAGGGACTATCATTTTCCTACCAAGCTGTATCACATAAATAACTGCACTTCCCACAGCATATGGAAAGAGTGAAGGAGTCAAGTTTCTCAGGGCTTTATGAGATTCTCAGAAGCACATGTATCCAGCTCCTCAAAATACAGGCTCAAAATTTTTGAGTGCAGCAAGAGACCTCAAGTTTCAAAAAATACCCCTCAGTAGTTATCTGTATATTTATAAGTCTAGATACTTTAAATATGTTTGGGACCATGTAGGTTCTGCCTATGAATGAATAACTCAAACACCAGATGAGCATTTAAATATGGGTTCAAGCCTGAGCTGTTGAGCTGAACTCTTATATTGGCACAGTCTCATGGCTTTTGCATTAAAGCTTCTTCAAATCCCAGGAATCTGGCAGATGGCAGAGTTTGTGTATGTATATATAAATATATATGTATGTATATATATAATATATAATATGTATCTATAAACACACACAGATACATATATACATATTCATATATGTGCATATGCACATAATATATGCATGTATAAATATATTTAATATATACTCAGCTGAATATATAAATATATATAATATATACTCAGCTGAATATCTTATAAACATCCCTTTAATTACATTCAACATATGTCCTTCTACAGTTTTAAAATGAACTACCACTGGTTTTTTTTTCTTACAAAAAGACAATGGTAGTATTGTAATTAAAACTGAGTGATGAAAGAGGATGAACAACAAAAGCTTATATTGTAATACCTATTTCCAATACTTAAAATTCCATCACTTCTTTTATGAGATGTGTTTAAAAATGTTTGCAGTTTTTCTTATCACCATACTTAAGAATTTTAAAGTCAGTGGCAGTATAGGAGAAAACACTTTTGAATACAATACTGTTTTAAATACAGGATTATTTTGAAAAACTTTGTGTATCCATGTTGACCTGCAACTTCACAGTGAGACCTAAGGAGAAAAAACATATTTTTCAGCTGTTCTGTTCAGCCCACAAAAAGTAGCTCAGGGTCAAAGAGACTGTGAAATGGAATCGAGACAAAAAGCAATAAATTCCATCAATCTGCCAGTGCAGCTACTTTCCTATAACACATGAAGAACTTTGATGTGATCCTGGCTGAGAAGCAAGATAGTAACAATTTGCCATAATAGAAAATGCATCCATGCAGGGGTAAGGAAAATCAGCCCAAGCTTTCAGCTCACATCTGGAGCTCCTTAAATTTCTGAACAGATGGCTAACGATTTCCGTTGTTGGATCCAGACTTGCATTTGATTGTATGTTTTGGTTTTGTTCTGGTTTGGATCTGAAATCAAAAGGATTTGGGCTGTTGTTTTCTTTTTTTTTTATTTTTTAAATACCAACACAGCTGGAATCTCACAAAAACTGTCATTTTTGTGATTGGCAGTAACAGATGCAATTGAACACTTGTCATTTAAGAAGCTGAGATAGAAATAAAATCCAAGTCTCTATGTAACCTTTTGGCAACACAGTGCAGCAATTCTGATGCTACCCCATTTACTCACATAATGTGGGGCAGGGTGGGGATGACAGACTTACAGGAAAGGTCACTCCCTTCCCTAACCAGGCCACCTGGCAGGGTCATTCCTTGGTATCTTGCTGAGGGTAATTTAAATTGTCTGGTGTGGGTTTTTTTGCACTGCTTCCTATGAAACATTTCTATGGCAAGAAGTGAAACATGAAGTTGAAGTATAAGAAACATGAAATAAGAAACATGAAGTTTCTTATTTTCCCCTCTTGGTCTCCACCACCCTCTGTTTTCAAGACTCAGGGCAACTGACAAGATAGAAAAGGCACTGAATATTGAGTCCCAGCTGCTGCACTTTCAGAGAACCTCTAATAAAAGTGCTTCATGTATCTCCAAGCAAGAAACACTAATCTGCATGGATTTTACTGAGCATTGTTTGTTTTCACCCATGCAGTTAAAAGCAATATCCAGTTTAAACACATTGGGGAATACATAAAACTATATAAAACTGTTTTGTCAGAAACACCATCCATTTCAATTCTATATTGCTGTTGCATCATTCTAGCGAGACTTAAAAGTAAATAAAATCAGAAATTAAGGTTCTGAACTGTAAACACTTGACCATACGCTTACTTTGCAGTCATGAATAGTCCAATTGAATATGAGAACCCTAGTCTTCTTCCAGTTTCATTCAATGGGAGTTTTGTTAACTGGAGTTTATTGGCCTTGGAGCAAGCCCTGGAAGAACATCTCTGTCAGGAAAATAAACAGACTGCAAATATAGAAAAAAAATCTGTACCTGATTGTTCTACACAAGTGTTTATCATGAATGACTGTCTGTACAAGAACTGGATTTTTGCAGGTCGCGTTTATGGCTTCAATGGCTACTCACTTCAGCAACCAGAACAGTGGGATCATCTTCAGTAGCGTTGAAACCAATGTTGGGAATTTTTTTGATGTCATGACTGGGAGATTTGGTGCTCCAGTGAATGGTGAGTATTTGCGAAACAAAATAATGTAATTATTGGAGCTGTAGGAAGACGTGTGGTCAAAAAGGATGAGGCACTATTTAACTATTTAACTTGTTTTGCATAACTCTTGCTACCTACTTTCCAGAAAAATGAATTGAAAACTGATTAAGCCAAGAGAGGTCTTGCCAGCTAGTGAGACTAGTTCTGACACAAAGGCAGGAGGAAGAGGCATGGCCAGGGCTGGGGAGGGAGCAGGACTGTCTGCTTTGCTGTGGCTCTTTAGCCCTTCAGCCACTGTGATGACAGAACCACAGTCTTGAAGTTGTAGCAAGCAGCAGCAGCTTCACAGTTGCCTCCTCCAACTCCTGCCTCCTGTCAATCTCTTCATCATCATCCTCCCCCATGCCAATTCAGCTGCGAGCTGACAGATGCATGGCTGGAAATGAGGCATTACAGTTATTCATGGGTTATTTCTCAGCTGCATCAATCCCCCCTCTTATGCAGCTGTGATGCAGGAAAAACAACACCTGCCATATGCAGAATTAAAATCAATCAGATTTTGGAACACTGTAAGCAGAAGCAAAATATCTGCTGACAACTGGAAGGCAGTTTTGTCCACAGCTGTTATGTTTTCTAAGCAAGAAGCACAAATATGCAGCATGATTACTTCTTTCTTTCTATGAAGCAAACAAGTTGTATTTTATAACCTTTTCAGGGGTGTATTTCTTTACTTTCAATATGATGAAACATGAAGATGTGGAGGAAGTGTACGTGTATTTGATGCATAATGGTAATACAGTGTTCAGCTTATATAGGTAAGTAAAGGGCCAGGCCATTTTAATGCAAAAGACATTTATATGGATGTGATAGCTTGCTCACCTTTCAAGAAACATAAAATTGTTCATTTATTGGAGGAAATTCTCTAAAGTAAAATAACCAGCAAGAAAACCTATTTTATTTTGCCATCCTCATCTTGCATATTTGGACCATACACACCACAGATGCTGGACCTAAAATTCAGCCTTGATCACCATTTCCTCAAATTCGGAGGAAAGGAGTTAGCACTACAAGTCAGGGTTGGAGTTCAGTAGTATCTTGCTGTCATTCTGCTAAAATGTATCTTCATCCTCATTTTGCTTGTCAGGGAAAGGAAATAATGAAGTGTTCAGTTACTAGTTACAGTCTTGTTAACATGAGGGCAGTGAAGTTGGGAAGTGTTTAAGCTGCAGTAGTAAGGATGAGTAAGAAGCAAAGGTCTGCCATTTACCGGCCTTTTTATCATTAGCACACCACTACAGGCTGCTTCATCCCCAGTAGATCTTTTCTGCAAAAGAAAAAGTGCTTAATTTCTATTCCCTCTGAAGCACTGATGTCAGAAAAGGCAAGAGGTAGAAGAAAGGGGACTAACACTCAGGCAAAGCCAGGAGGTTAGCCCACATCAAATGTACATGGAGAGAGTATGGAGAGAGCTGCCTGTGTCTGCTCACTGGCTGTGCTGGGAGCACAGGGGCTCAGCTCTTAAAATTAGTTGGAATGAATTCAAGGGGAAAAAAGCATCACAGGAAATCTGTAGTGTTGTAATCAATGAGCAGCATTTCATTTTAAACAAGAAATTTGTTCCTGTGTCCTGGAAAAAAATAAGTTACAATTCCAGAACTTCAGAAAGGAATGAAATAATGCATTTAGGTAAGGTGCAAAATTTGTCTATGAGATCAAATATAGAAAGTGGCCAAAATATTCTTATAAAGCTGAATAAATGTTGGCAAGTCTTTAAGAAAGTTTTACTCAGGATAACAACATACTTTTTGGATTTTTTTTGTAAAGTTGTTTGTTTGGTCATTGTTGAGAAACAAAAAGCTGACTTGTTAAAATATTCATCCTTAGCTATGAATCTAAAGGAAAAGCAGATACTTCAGGAAACAGTGCTGTCCTAAAACTTGCCAAAGGAGATGAAGTTTGGCTGCGAATGGGAAATGGAGCCCTCCATGGGGACCATCAACGCTTCTCCACCTTTGCTGGGTTTCTTCTTTTTGAAACCAAGTAAAAAAAAAAAGGAAACAAACCAATAGATCTTTATGTGGAAAACCATCTTTTTTGGAACTGGTATATTTCACTGGACTGTGAAATAACTTTACAACATTGGAGAATCAAGAAGCCTTGTTTTGATGCAATGTGCTGCTACCTGCATATCAGAGATGAGCTGAATACATTGGGTAGCTAACACAGATTCACAGAGTATGTATTGTCATCTGGGTTGCACCTATTTAATCATTAAATATTGCTATTGCTCTCTTCCCCAAAAGTGAATGAAAAACAAAGGAAAATGAGTTTAAAGAATTTAAAGAGTGGTTTACATAAAGTCAATTTCATCTCTAAATATATTTTAGTTAAATATATGTCAGGGATTGAACAACTGATTCAAAAATTTTGGATCATTTATTCAATTCTTCTTACATGTTCATTTAAATTTGCATCATGGAAACCAGCCTGAATGTACTTTAAGCAGGCTCAGGTGAGACCAGATCTAAGGGAAGAAGTTTGTACTGGATTGGAATGAGCTCAAATCAAAGAAAAAAATGTGAAAATATAGATGTCAAGGATTCAGGTTTATTGCATTCCCATCTCAAACCTCTGAAGATGTATCTGGTGTCATTTTTCACAGATTTTTAGCACATATTTATGCTTAGTCTCTCTCTCTTAGAAAAAGTATGTCAGTAGTTCTTGCCTTAGTAGCAGCTTGAAGCTAAGGTAATTTAGTTTGCAGTGTAAAGGGGATCAGGCAGGGGAACTGTAATGTTTCTCCTAGCCTTAGAATTTTTAAAACCTGATGTAAGCCAATGCAGGGTGTCAAAGCAAAGGTATATATGCTAGAGAAATCAGGATATTCCAAAAGCACAGAGATAAACAAACTTTGTGGTGTTTGGAGCTCCTCCAAAAGGACGTACCTTATAATATTGCATATTTGCTTAACAGTGAAGTTGTTGAAACAGTTTTCCTAGCAGCCTTCCAAGTATTAGTATTTCAGGAAAAGTCATTGCAAAGCAGCAGCTAAGCCAGTTCAGTATTTAAACTGGTAAAAGCAAATGCTAGCTGGCTTAGTAGTTCTGGTCCCAATACACTGGGCCACTCTTCAGCATTCATGTCACTGGCTTTTTAAAATTTGGGTACCTGAAATTCTGCCTTGCTATTTTCATTTGAATAAGCACCAAAATCAATACTGAAGTTTGAATGTATCTTGTTCTGGCTCTCTACACAAAAGGTAATGAAATATAAATTCCTTTTTACAGACATTATATTTTAATCTGATATTACCGGCCATTAAGGTATAACAAGAAGGTGGGATTAGGAAAATATTTACTTGAAATTCTTTTATACTGGATATAGGTATCAGTAGCACAACAATAGAGCAAATGGGTTGAAATCTGCCCTATGAATCTGTATGTCCTTGTCCACGTTCCTAGCATATCTAACCACATCTTATGAAGAAAAATGCATGTTGAGACTTGATGATTATGACTTGTGATTTTTTAGTTTTATGCATCAACCACTGAAAATATTAGCTTTAATGAACTGTTGTCACATGTGTTTTAATAATTTCTTTATCAGCTTGGGTCAGGTCTGTGCCACATAGGTTTTCAAATCCTGAGACCATGTTATTTTGTTAAGCTTACTTTGTAAAACATACATTTATCCAATAAAGATTAATGGTTACAAAGCTATACTGGTTTGCTGATATCTGTATTTACCAAAGACATTACCATTTGGAGAAAATAGAGAGATGTTCTTTTTAATATGCTTTTCCTAAGCATTTTTGCTTCATTTTGCTACTGAATGGAAGAAAGCCAGCATTAAGGATTAAAATATATTTATTTTACACACGTGTGTAAATATATACACACATATATATATATAAAACTTAAATCTGTAGGGTTTCCTTTGGGGACTTACTCTTCCTTTGTGACATGACCATTTAAAGCCATTTTGGTCAGGAGAAAGCACTTAGAAACCATACGACATACACTAATTTTAAACTCCTTTTTATCTTATTATCTACTGTAATAGCCATAATATAAAAGAAAGTAATGTTTTGCCTAAGCCATTTTTTATTGTTGTCATTAGTTTTGTGCAACTTGGCCTGCTAAGAGGGGAAGGTGACTAAGAATTACCACAGAAGCTTTTTTGACAAACAAAGAGCAGTTCCAGTTTTAAAGCTAAACAGTTTTTTACATCAAGGTTAAAATTCCTAGGTTTTGACTGAAATCTCAGCAGTCTTTTCTCTGCAATTTACTGCATGCAATCCCCGCTGATTAAGTGTCATAAGACTTTACAAATAAATAGTTAGCTTACATATTAATCTCCTTCAAAAGAAGAAGGAAGATCCTTCAAAATACAGCAACTGATGTGTATATATGAGTGTATATATATGTATATATATATATATGAGTGAGTGTCTCTGTGTGTGTGTGTATGTGTGTGTGTGTGTGTGTTCTCCTTCTTTAAAATTAACAAGCTTTATATTCAGTAAGTCATGTGGAATATATGATCTTTTTTCTCAAAAATATTCATTAAGATTAGTCATCTTTCCATTGCTGCTGATAATTGAAAGATTCTTGCTCAGCAAATGCTCAAGACAAAATGTCTTTTACCAGAGACTTTTATCCCCTGTTATAAAATACATGGTATCTTGTAATTTGTGTGACAACTGAAAAACCTTCTGGAAACTGCAAAGCTGTAATTTGGAGTATACTTACGGCTTCTTGTCTTTGCTAAAAAGAATCTGTATCTCTCCCCTGTCCCTGAGCTCCCAGATTTAACCAAAACTTGGCAAGACCCACAAGTCTCTGCCTGCCATGAGAGCTGTGGTTTGGTAGGTGATATTTGACCTCTGTGGTAGGTGCTGGCATCCTGGCAGCAGAAAATGCTTCTCAACACAGAGCCAAATTAAGCTCTGCTCTGTGTGAAACACCCCCAAATCCTGGTCCTCCCTTCCCCCAGAGTTCCAGGGACTGCCGTCCTTGCCTGTGATATCCTTGCAAGGCAGCAACTCTCGTCTCCAGCTCTATCATGAGCATTAATTGCTGTATTTTGCAAAATAGGGCTGTGTTCCACTCAAGAGGTGCTGGGTGCACCGCCTTGGCAGGGGTAAAACAAAACTTCTGTGCAAAACAGCATGAACTAGAACAAAACCAAATGGGGGGAAAATGTTACAGGTCTGAGTCTGAGTTTCACAAGTGTATTTAAAGAAAGGAGAAAGAAGTTTAATTGGAAGTATGTGAGAAAAGAAAGAAGTTTATGGTTTTACTTTCAGAAGTTAGTCTGAAGACTGATTGAAAAAGCAGTTTAGACAGTTTAGACTTTGCAGTCTCAGACTCACTGAAAAGCCTGCAAACCAAAGGGAAATCTTTGAATAAAGTAGTATTTTTTCTAAAAAGACAATATGGAACAAACTTTACACTCAGATCTTTCATCTTCCCCTCTGTTTCATTGAGCTTCCTATGTTACAACCTGCTGTTTTCTGAAGCGGTTTTTAATAAAAGTGCCTTTGAATTAAAACTTTTTTCTCCTTCTTAGTTCAGTTTATTAAAATGATTCTTTTGTGCTCAGAACAACAAAAAAAAATCACACAAGGACAAAACATGCAGGGAGTCGTTGAGTGGTGCTGAAAAGACCTACAGTTCTTCATTTTTGTGAATCAGTAGCAAAGTTCCTCTATTTTGCAATTAGTTCTGCTTCAACAACCAAAGAAAATACAACCTGGGTGATCAGTTCGGATTTAAAAATCTGAGGCAACAAAAGGCTGTCATGCTCAGATACCAGTGAAGAAAACTCTAGAAACTATCCTCATAAATTAAAAGAACTTGATAGAAGGTACACTTCCTAGTAGGACCAGGTTCACTCTTACACCAAAGGGCGAGCAGTCCTTTAGTTCTTGGGCCAAAACCACACAGTTTTAGAAGGAATTAGAGCACCTGCAGACCCCCATTAATTTCCAGTCATCTGCCAGTGGACTGATAAACTCAGTGCGCAGATGTTGACATGAAGACTTAAGGATGACAGTGGGAGAGGCTCACTTTTGTGCATCTGCATGTGGAACAGAGCAAGCTACCCTCCATGAACATATTCACAGAATAATAAAACTCATGTGGGGCAAGGTTTTATTAAACAAAGAGACTCCTTGTATCAACTGGTGAAAAATTGCACAAACGGAGGGCTATTTTCCTGCTTTTCTGGAAACACTCCATCAGACATTAAAAAAAAAATCCACAAAACTCAGTTTTTTAAAAGAATCCCATTGCTACAACACCAAGAGTGGAAACACCCATGTTCAAATTATCTTTGACATCTCAGTTTCTGTATCTTGTGAATGTGTCTCATGGTATAATCCTCCCATCATCTAGTCACATGCTACTTCTTTGGCTTTGTCCAGCAGGAAGTTTAAGATGATTGCTGAATAAGGACTTGCCCATATACTGGAATGTGATAGGAAGAAACAAATATATAGAACATCTTCATTCAGTAACTCCATCCAAATGTACAGTTAACAAAGTGACTTTATTGTAGAAAATAGTGTATGCTAATATGTAAGAATGATTGGCAGAATTAAATTAGCTGCAGCTACCTTCATTTTAGAATAGTTTCTAAGAGGTTGGTTTTTTTGGTTTTTTTTAATCCTGGAAGTTTTTTGACAGAAAAACTCTCCAGGCTCTTACAGTATAGTAAAGATGATAAAAGTCAAGGAAGTTTGCAAAGACTGGAATTTCAGGCCAGGAAATTGGAATTCAGAGATTGCGACATTCAGCCATGTGCAAGTCCTGGTCTGCAGCTGGAAGTGCTGGATGGAATTTAATTTGTCTCATGTACATTTTTTTAGCTAGAAAATAGTAGAAGCATGGTTGTTTTAAGGAAAATTTTTCAGATACTGCATCACTTCAGAGCAACA
This sequence comes from Vidua chalybeata, assembly GCF_026979565.1. Lineage (NCBI taxonomy): Eukaryota > Metazoa > Chordata > Aves > Passeriformes > Viduidae > Vidua > Vidua chalybeata. The sequence continues at coordinate 39,888,063 of NC_071570.1, forward strand.
TTTTCTTTCCTCTAAGACTACCTGCTCTTCAGAATGCTTGTTCAGTCAAATCATTAAAGACTCACAAAATAAATAACGTATATTAGGTATGCCATAAGACACACAGTAAATGGCTTATGGGCAAGATGATGAAAATAGTTAATAAAAATAAACGTTTCTCAATCTGTCACCCTTGCAATGCAGGAGAAATTGTCTCTGATGAATTTGGCAGACAGTGTTATCTGGCAGGAATGGTTCACTGAAGGTAAGTTAAGGGAAGGGTAGCTAAACAGTAGTTCATGTGGCATTCAGCATAGACCTCAAGCTCAGTATTCAGGCAAATAAACTCCAGCCTAGAGTTTCCAGCCTCTACAGCAGTGGTTAATAATAAGCTCACAGGAAAGTTTTTATTTTCTCCTGATTATCAAAAATAAAGATTAGCTATATAAAGCCATTCTCTTAATCTAAATCATGAAAGCACTGTAATACCATATGCTCTGTTTCAAAGGAAAGAAAAATATTTTGCTTCAGGTACAAGGGTTGAGGTCCAAAGTACAGAACCCACCGTCACAGGCATCAGTAATTTGTAATCCTGGTAACCTGAAATTCCTACTTTTCAGAGTATCAGGGGGCAAATTTCTGACAAAATGAAAGTTAAAGGCAATGCCTGTTCAGTACAGCTGGGACAGATCACAACCTCAATGACTGGACTAAAAAAACTTGCAAACTGTAGTTTTTCAAGAATATGTCTATTTTAGTGAACAGGACAGCTTATACAATTACCTTCTGTGGATGAGACAGAGCTTTATTTCTAAATCTATAATTCATGATCTTAAGACAGACAGATTTTCAAGTAGCATGAATTCACAGCTGCTTTAGAAGGCTATAATGATCTCTGAATAGATTTTTTTTTGCTGGTGGGTGGTGGGATGTGCACTTGGGAGAGCAGCAGTGCACAAATCCACATTCACACAGAAACACAGAAAAGTAAAGTCATGCTCCAAACTGATGACTCTTTTGAAATGGCAGAGATTAAGGTGCTGCATTTGGCAAGAACATTGTGCAAGGGACAGTGTGTCTGTCACAACAGCACAAGATACAAGGTTAGAAATGTGGATATCAAGAAGTGTTATAAATGGAGCACAGCTTCTATTCAGGCAAGGCACGAATGCAAGCTTTGGGATAAAGCAACTGTGTTTGAAAGCTTTGACAAGCTTGGGACACAGAACTACCATCAAATTCCATGAGAATCTTTAAAGTTCTCAATTTCAGTTTACTGCAGGTGTCTTTCAATTTACTAGAGAAATTTCACCTGCTACTTACATTTTCAGGCAATTATAGTTACCAAGATTTGAAATATTATAACAAATGTAATTTTTGCTTTTTCATTTAACAAAATCAATACAAACTGTACAGATACCAGTATCTTTTTAGCCACGCATTAAGATGGACTAAACTGTAAACAATATACATGTGAAAGAGGAGAATCCAGACTTTGTGTACAGTTGTAACTTCACATTGCTTACTTAGTATTTTTCCAAAGGACTGAAATGTATGGGTAATTGTAATCAACAAATCTGAGACCAAATATAAAAACCTGGCATGCAGCGTGTATTGCAAAAGTGCCTGCACCTCTGGAAGACATATTGATATAACTCACAGTAAAGATAACTTCAGTCTTTTAACACTGACGGTGAAATATGCATTTCACAGGATGACACAGATAGCAACTCACTGATGTAATACAATAAAGCACAGACAAGCACTCTGACACAGTGTGGATTCAATCCTAAAACAACTCCTTTCATATACCCATTACCTCTGCAATGATGAATTCATATGCCCTTCTGTTTCCTGCTGCTTATTGATGAGAAATATTAAATAGCATCACATAGATGAACATCACACTGTTTTTCCTGCAAGCCCATGGTAGAGAAGGTCTCCTTGTTTATAACATGTATTTTCTGCTGGCCAGCTTGCTGCTTCAGGAGAGTTTGCTGGACTCAAATCATTAGCCTTCATCTCATGGTTAATTAGAATATCTGTTTCTCTCTCATGCCTGTTTATTTTTTGGTTTGGTAAAATCCAATTTTTCAAATTAGAATTAATGCTCATAAAATGCTACCCTCACCTCTCTGAAACTGAAATAACTTAATAGGGTTCTGACTTAAATGTTTCTGCCACAGATTACCCACTGTAATTCTGGATGACAACTAAACAGCAGGTGCAAAGGACTGCTCAGTTAAACCATAGCAAAATCCAGACTTTATCCACTGTGTGATTATGGTGTTGTTTAGATGGGGTAAACTACAGAGCATCAGGTGAAATCAAAGATGACACAACAGAAATTGCCCATTTGCATTCAACACAAACTCCAAGACCTGAAAGTGTGAGGGAACAAATGAAACTGAAAATTAGTCAGAGAAACACAGTGTCGCAGTAACATCATAATGTCCATGAAAACAGACTCTTATATGGAATAATGTCTCTAAGGGAGACGGATAACAAACAAAACTAGCCAGCTTCAGTTGAATGAAAATGCAAATAGTTTTCTCCTGGCCATTTCTTGTGCATGGCACCATAGTAGTGAACATAATCAGTGCCTGCATTACAGGACCTGGTGTCTGCACAGAAAATGGAGGGTATTCTGGTGACAGACCTGTTATTCTAGAAAGAGAAAAAATTCTGCATTCATATTAGCAGCCTTTACACATTTTCATAGTCTAACCAATTTAAAGAAATGTATAAAATGAGCATGGGATTGATATTGAGGACTTCTTTGCTCTGTCTGCTTCCCGGTAACCTGAAATACTGGGAACAGGGCATAAGTTTGAAAAGCTGTGTCAATACAATGCCAAAGATGTCACTATCCTTTCTGGATTTATGTCTGTTCCTGTAAGCAGCTGATGCCACAAGAACAACAGGGCCAGGCAGCCCTCTGTAAAGAAACATCTGGTGAAAAGAAATTCCAAGTTTTAATCACGTGTCCTTCTAATATCCCATCGTGTGACCTAGGGGTCTTGGGTGTGTGGGTTTTGGCCCATCCAGGTGCCCCGGGCATGGCTGAAGCCCCAGGCCAAGAACTACTGACCCTTTTCCTAACAACAGGGACAGGAACCTGTGGCCTGGCAAGGAGATCGGCTGGAGACTGTTATAGGTAAAAATTGACTCAGCCGAATTAAAAGAAAAAAAAAACAATAATTTTTATTGTTTGGATCGAATTCTATCTGAGCCAGCCACAAAGAAAAGGACAGAGCCGAGCCCGGAATCGGCGTTGGGTGAGACGCAAGTTCAACCACTCTGGCAGAGGGTCTCTCCTATGCTTCACGCCACCAGTCCTGGGCGAGCAGTTTTTATACAGTTTATTTTGCTCGAGGCCGGGATTTCGGCGATCAGGCTTTTCTTTCTATTCAAAGTCCCACATATTCATAAAGTCTCTTTTCTCTGCGCCGGGTTGAACAATCCGAGGTCCGGGAAAAAATGTACATCGATGATGGAGTTACGGGAACCCGGGAACCCGGCATTGAGATGTATCTTTCGGTGGTTCCAGTGATCCTAATCTCGGGTAGTTGTCGGGACGATCATCGCCTGGGAGTTCCTAGATCATCTCGAGAAACAACCCGTCTCCGGAGCAAGCTACTTGTATTAACTTGTAAATGAAGCCTTATCGGCAATAGTTTCGACATACGTGAGACAGCCTTCCCCCTCCTTCTGCCCTGGCTCGCTTGCTTTGAGTCTATATCTTTGTCATATAAAAACTCCTATCTATATATATTACTCTATAGGCATGAATATGCCTATTACACATAACCAGACGATGACACCCAACCTGGACTTGATGATGTTGGAGGTGTCTTCCATCCTGAATAGTTCTGTGATTCTATTACTTTCCTGCCCTTAGGCTGTAGGGGTGTTAAAAGCCCATGGCCCGGTCCCTACACGGAGGCAGATCACTCTTTGTTGTTTGGTTATTGCATCACGATTAAATTATTTTAAGGATTTGGTCGTCTGAGCCTCTGCTATGGGAGAGCTAGTGTGACTGTGAGGGGCTGTGCAGCTGCCAAGGAGCCTCTGTCCCAGCTCAGGTGGTGCGGGTCTGACGGCCAGGGTGGCTGGCTCCTAGATGGTCGGACAGGGAAGTTTCCCCAAGAGCAACTGCCTGCCGATCCCGGCTGCAAGAGAACGCCCACTCCTCCTCACCGCGAGCCGGTCCGGAGGGTAGTGGAGCCGCCCGAGGGCGATCAGGGCTCGGGGTGAAGAAACACCGGAGAGGCAGGTCCGGTGCCCTCGGGCGAGGGGCGGCAGGAGCCCGCGCCGGCCCCCGGGGCCGCGCGAGAACAGGCGGGGCGGCCCCCGGGCCGCCTCCGCGATCGATGTATGGGCACTCGACAGCGGTAGAGGAGGCAGCGGCGATGGCGCTGAGCGGGGTGCGGGTGCTGGAGCTCGCCGGGCTGGCGCCCGCGCCGCTCTGCGGGATGATCCTCGCCGACTTCGGAGCGCAGGTGGTGCGAGTCGACCGCCTGTCCCAGTCCGCCGCGGCCTTGGCGCACGGAGACGTGCAGGCCCGCGGGAAGCGCTCTTTGGCGCTAGACCTGAAGCAGCCGCAGGGCGCCGCGGTGCTGAGGCGGCTGTGCGGCAGGGCGGACGTACTTATCGAGCCCTTCCGCCACGGTGAGGGGCCGCGGCTGCCGGGGAACCGTGCCGGGGCGGCGCTGCGGCCGCGGCGCCCGGGCCGGGCCGTGGGGGGTGAGCGGGAGTTTGGAGGTGCGGGGCCGCGTGTTGCCGTGCTGAGAGGCTCCAGCCTGTCTGTGGTCTCTGCGATACTGAGTGGAAGCGGGCAGGGAAGAGCTCTGGAGGCGCTGGGGGCGCTTCTGTGTGGCGGATTTATGCACTGCAGCCGCTGTGTGAAACCACAGAGAAAGACCGCCGGGAGCGCTCAGGCAGGGCCCTGCCGCCCGCCGGGCTCTGGAGGAGCAGGAAGGGTGTCCGAGCCGAGGGGTCACACCGAGCTTGGAGCCCTGGACGAGCAGGAGGGTGTCCGAGTCCAGGGGTCGCACCGAGCTTGGGGCACCATCCTGTATGATGTCCAGGCCTGCTGCTGAAGTCCAGCTTTTTTGACGGTTGCTGTGGCAGTCAGAGTTTGAGCTTAAAATTCCTCTGAAGACAGCAGATCTGGCATTATGGTTACACATTTACAAAACACATATCCCAGGGAGAGGAATATAAGAGTTACATGTGTTAAATAGAGTAGTATGATTCTGTTGTACGGGGTTACTCTGATTTGGGATCAAATCCAGGTTACGAACTACAGTCTTCATCTTCAAACATCATGGCTAATTTTAGGAAGTTGCTTTCTACAAACTAGTCACTTCCTGCCAGACTTAAGTCTACTTTATGAAAGCCTTCCTTGTGTTTTTGCAAGTGCTTTCCATTTTAAATGTAAGATTAGAAGTGAGACAATTCTTTAAATACTCAATTGCAGATTTTTTCAGTTTTTCAAAACTGTCTTTTAAAGAGAACTTTTGGTTCATTTTTTAATTACAGTATGCGTATTTACTAATTTATAGGCATGCTTAACATCTGATTTTCAGTAGCAAAATTAATGCCGTTGTAAGATCAATGGACTTTTCAGATTGACTACATTCCCTCTGTTTATAAGACATACACAGGCACTCACCTGATGGTTATGTCAGTATCCTTGGGTGCTCCTTGAGGGTGCTGTTCTGTTAGAAAAGGTCAGGTTGGACAGGGCTCTGTGTACACGAATCTAGTTGAAGATGTCTCTGCTTCCAGCAGGGGGTTGGAGTAAGTGACCTTTACAGCTTCTTTCCAACCCAAACCATTCTATAACCATGCTTCATTGAGCTAGCTGAAATGTTTTGGAGATTTTACAGACAGTTTAGAAATAGGAGACTTTATCAGTTAAACATCATACATCATGGACAGATAGTGTGGTGTGCCACAAGTAATTATTTTCCTTTGGAAAATGGGTTTATGCTTACCTTAAAATTGTTTGTTTTACTCCCCAGAAGCTGATTAAAAAAAAAAAAAAAAAAAAAAAAAAAGAAAAAGTTACATTCAGCTTTTTCCTTGTAGCTGATCTCCTGGTTTTTCCTTATGAAATTTTATTTTCTTTGGTTTTATGGGTATTTGCTGGGCTTTTTTCTCAGTTGGAATTTTGTAACTAGATACTAGGTTGTCAGGGCCTGTGACTAGGCAGATTTGCCTGAACTAGGGAAATCTGTGAGCCATCATGAGACTGCTGGAAAACAGTGAGAAGGTGAGGGCCCAAGCTGCAGAACAGTTTCTTGCGAGGCATGAAGACATGTGACATTACAACAATGACTTTGTGACACCAGAGGGGTTGCTTGTCACCCCATTTCCACTTGTGCATTTGAAAATCATGCGTTTTGCCAAATTTCACTGCTTTCTTGGGAGTAATCACTTGCTGCTGCCCAGTAATTGGTACAGTAGAAATGGATCTGAATTAAATTGGTGGTGTAGTAAAAATATGGACTAGTTTTGTGAGGCAAGCTGGAGTAATAGATTCTGGGGTGGAACAGGCATTGAAATTATGTTATCCTTTTGATTCCAAAATATGTGGCCCAGCAGTGCCAGTATAGATCATTGGTAAAAGTCTGATCAAACTGCACTGAACCAGTAAGAAAGTATAATTTATTGCAATTCAAATTTATTCTCTTAAAACCACTGTTTTAGGACTGCAAGATTAAAATTTTAGCCTTGATTTCTGTAAATCCATGCTGATTCAACTTACATACCATTGTTTCTAAAAGTTCCTTATTCCCTGCATTAAAAAAGAGCACATTTACTTGTGTGCAGTTCTTACAAGGTTCTTACACATCATCTGTGGAATAGTGGCATGGTCCAGTCACATCAGTGAGTTAAAACACACAGGAACATGAGGTACTGAGAAATGGTGAGGAAGGTATATTCCAGTAAAATACAGATGAAATTTCAAGTTATTTTAATATGGAAAATGTAAGAGTTTTCTCTTTCTTTTTTTTCCTTGTTTTACCAGGCTTTGGTAGCTTTCTGTCTTGTCCAGTGGTGCATAGTTTTCTGTCAGTCTTTTGGAGAAGTAAAACAGGAATAAAAGCTGAAAAAAAGATCCCTAAAGCCTAATTTCCACTTGGTTTATATTAAAAATTTATGCAGTATGTTGGTAATTGATAATGTTCGTGTTGTGACATGGACACTGAAGTAGAATGTGCTACTTCATAAAGTGCAGTTGAGTTCTGCTGTTGTATACTCTAACTTTGAGCCATTATGTTTTGAGTGTTACTAAATGTGAATTTGAATTCCTTGCTTATGTCTTTTTAAGGTGTCATGGAAAGACTTGGTCTTGGCCCAGAGGTCCTTCTACAGGAGAATCCCAGACTCATCTATGCTAGACTTACTGGTTTTGGCCAGACAGGAAAATATGCCAAGTCTGCGGGTCATGACATCAATTACTTGGCTTTATCAGGTAGGCTGTAAAATTTTGTTAAATAAAGTTTCTTTCCCCCCTTTGATCAAGATTCAAGAACTTGTTGAAAGCAGATAGCTCAAAATTTATCTGAGGTGCAGTCTGATAAAACAGCTGATCTGAAGAGTGTCAGTGAAATGGGGCTTTCCTTTCACTGTGCTTTCCTCTGATGCTTTCAGTCAGCTCTGGCACTTACTTAGCTCCTCTGTAAACTTCCTCACAAGTCAAAAACGGGTCACAATAAAAGAGGACGTTTTCTACCAGGTTATTAAGATGAAGCAGCTCATTGAGGGGTCCAACCAACCAGTCAGCACACAAAAGGAGGAAATGTGTACTGGACCGGCTGTTTGTTTTGCCAGCAGTGAGCTGTTACAGGCTGGATCAGCATGTCTTCCTAGGCTGTACATTATTTTCCTACCTTTGTGCTATTCTATCTGAATGAAGTATCAAATATTTTTCTGAAGAGAGGACAGGATATTTTCTTCAGGGCCCCTTTCCTAGAAGCTCTGTATACTTATAATCATGAAAGGACTGCAGATTATTTTATGTGCTTGTGAGCAGATTTTTTTGAGGAAAAAGATCTAGGAAAAACTAGGCAGCATAAGACAATTGAGATCTTGTGCTTTTCTGCTTGTAAATATGTCTCCACTGATATCAGCTGAAAGGAAGAAGGCTTCAAATAAAGTGGAAGTGCTACATTTCATTAAAATGTTGTGGATATTATGCTGGTGTATGCTGGTTTTAAGTGGTACGATTTTACAAGTATGCAGTAGCAAACAGAAAAAAAAATTATGCACCTCAGGTGCTGCCCTTCCATGCATGGCCCTACCTCCTGCTCTTCACACTACTTCTGTCACTGATGTGTCTCTGAGCCTGTGAAGGAGGAGAGAAGATGGCCCAAAAGTTCTTGGCTTCCCACTGGATAAAGTAGTTCTTGTAGGAAAGGGATGGAGCAGAGACAATGCAAACCTGGTGATCTGGTATCTCCTACTATGAGGAGTCATAATGTTGTGGAATTAAATTTCTTTAGAGATGGATTCAGTCTTCCCTCATGGAAAATTTTAGAGAGTAGAAAAGATTAAAGAAAAGATGCCTCATTTGAAACACTTTGACTTCATGTTAAGATGATTTCAAATTATGACGGTATTTTTATTTGTTAGCAGTGGAGGGAAAGAGTCAGTACAGAAACAGCATGGTCCATCCCTATCTTAGTTTGTAGTACTTTCTGGTTTACAAATAGAATTATTTTTATCTCTGGAGCTGATTTAATCAGTAGTGTTTTGGTTAGTGATATCTTCCTAAAATAATTTTGCTTGAAATTTCACAGATCAAGTTTTTCTGCCTATTAAAAGGAAGTAGAACAAGGTGTTTGAGAGGTGTCATTCCTCAAACATGAGATCTCATATTCTGAGTATTTTCCTAATGAGCTTTGGCTTCCTTTAAATAAAAAATAGATTTTGTTAGGAACTCTTAAGAAGTCAGTATATTAATTTTCTGGTGCCTGTGACAACTTGTTAGACTATTAAAAGGAAAGTTTTAGGCAGCAGCAGGGGTTTTACTCCTGCACTGCAGGATTTGGAAACCTTTTATACCGTGCACTCTGTTGCTTGCCTATAGGAAGTGCATTAGACTATTAGTTAATTAAACAGTGCATCAGTTTAATGATACACAGTTTAGTGCATTGTGTGCAATTCTCAGGAAATTCTGACCATGTACTCTGCAAGTCTCAGGTCTCAGGCCACAGACACAGGAGATGGATGATCACACTGCAGTTTCTTGCTTGCCCAAAGGGAATTGCTATGAGGCAATTACAAAGAGTAAGGTCACAGTAAAGAGGTTGTTCAGGGTGGCAGAGAAATGCTAACAAATTCTAAGCTCGGACTGAAGTAAACTAGCTTAGCCTTTACTCTAATTCCTTTTGTTTCTGCATAATTGCTGGCATAAACATAGGTTCCTTGTGTTTACATTGCATGCATTCAGAGATAACCTTCCTGTGTTAGTCACTTTTTTCTTAGATGCAATCTGTTTTTTTCCAAAGGTAGTTGGAGAGGCAGGATAGGACTGAAGCACAGTTGTCAGTGTGAGATCCTTTGTGATGATTATTAGTTCATTTTTATGAGCACATAAGACTATACATCTGCATTTTTATTTTAAAATATTCAAAGAAGAACACTTTATCAAAGTGGCTTTGAGACACATCCATAATGCCTCTTATGGGTGAGATTCAGTGCATGTACAAAGTACTAATATAGAATTACTGCACCCAGGGTTGGGTTTTTTAAATAAAATTTTGTCCCTATGTAGTCAAAATATCAACATCTATCTGTGAGAGTTTTTTTAATCTCTTTAATTAATTACATCTTCCCTAATGTGCTTTCATACATTTTTACTCTTGTGAATTAAAGAGCCAGCCAAGCAGAAATAAAAAACATTAGAAGATTGCTTTATGCCTTATTTATTTGCATAGTTTGAAAAGAATGCTTTTAATGGTAGAAATCAATGTTTATAATTAATTTTATGCTTATCTGTGCTTTGTTTTCTCTTTTGTCAGGTGTGCTGTCAAAGCTGGGTAGAAAGAATGAAAATCCTTATGCACCTGTAAACCTTCTGGCTGATTTTGCTGGTGGGGGTGTCATGTGTGCACTGGGCATTGTTATAGCCCTCTTTGAACGTGCCAGATCTGGCAGAGGACAGGTCATTGATGCAAGTATGGTAAGCTTGTTCTCAAGGAACTTGTGGTTTCTCAGGCTTTCTTAGGTGTTCTCCTACTCTAAATCTGGGAAAGGGAGGAGATTGTAAAGTTTAAAATTGAGAATTTGGGAAAGGGAAAGTGAGTGATCTCATAAAGTGGCTATTCCTTCTCATGCAAGCAATTTTCATGAATCACTGCTGGCATAACATCCTTATGTCATGCACACATACTGCAGCCTCTCCCCTCTCCCTGCTTTTGCCTGTCTGACTTCTTCACAAAGTATTAGCTCTAGGTATTTGATGAATAAGTGTGGTGTATGGAGATAAGGTGTATAATAAACAATTGGCTTACTGAGTAATAGCAAAAATGACAATACTCTTGCAATAAAAATTGCATTAGCTTTATTCGAGATACATCTTCTTATGATTTTGTGACAGGTCATATCTTATTTAGAAACCCTGTTCGCTGGGATAGTTACACTGCCTATGGATCATTGCCAAGAAGTCAATTTCAAACACAAATAAATGAAAGGCTAAATTAGCTTAATAATGAATATTTTTTCCACTGGAAGGCCACCTACTTATACACAGAGAAAATGAAAAACTTAACAAGTGGAGTTCTATAGATGTTTGTTGGGTTTTTTTTTATCTGTTTTCTCCAATAAGTTGAATGATGGATGAGCTATTGTGTTTAGTAAATTTACAGGTGATACACATATGTGAAGGACTACAAGTATGCTGGACTTGGAATAGAATTGAAAATGACCTTTTCAGATTGGAGCCATGACCTGAAAGAACTGGCTGCCATTCATGGACATTGCTGCTCTGTAGTCCTTTGTAAGCAGAAACAATTTGTTGTACAAGTACAGTAACAGTAAGAGAACAATTGGCTAAAGTACAATCATGGGAGTTTTTCATAGTCACAAGCTGAACATAAGTCAACAATATCATGCTGTCACAAAACACATACATATTGTATTAGGATGTATAAACAGGAAATAGAGCCAGCAAAGTTTCTGAAGCAATTATTCTAATCTATTCAATTTTTATGAAGTCTCAGGAAAATAATGTTTCAGACACTGACCATCATCTTTCAAAGTTGCTAATTTGAGGAAGATCAAGTAGCACAACAAAAATTATGACCTAAAAGAAGAATTGAAGGAGATTGTGTATTTGTGAAATAAAAACTGTGAAAAATTGTAACAAGTCTTCAAATACTGAAAAAGATACTTTTTGTAGTATTATCAAATTTTCCGTATCACAATTCAGCAAAATAAAGGAATTTGTTAGAAGAGGAATCAGTGAAGTCTGCTAATGTTCTAAGGAAATTTGTAGCTCATTTGGAGTAGAACGTGTTGTGGGGCTTTTTTAAGCCCTTAAAATTGTGTCTTCCAATTTTTTCTTGTCTCCTCATAATTGTGGAATTTACAGTTTCCTGCTGATGTGCCTGGTGAACTGTGAAATGGACGGAATATTGTCCAGTATCACAGGATGTACTTTACCTAGCATTTGGTCATATTCCTTATTTCTTGAATAGACTTTCAGTGACACAGTTGATGAAAATCATCCATGCATCATCAGCAGTAAAGACTGCAGTAAGTTGACTGGTGGGTGAGCCTGTTTTTACAACTAAGGTTTTTTTTTTTTTTTTTTTTTTTTTTTTTTTTTTTTTTTTTTTTTTTTTTTGTGGAAGAAATTGTTTTAAAAATCACAACACTGCAGCATTTCAGCTGTTTTGTTTTAACACTCTTTTTGCTTAAGAGACTCTTTACTTAAGCTGTTGTACAATTTAGGTAGTCTGAATATGTTAAAGACTCAGACACATGGTACAATTTTCTACAGTAGAAACTGCACTGTGCAAAAAGCAGACAATGCCTGTCTCAGAAGAATTAAGTGCCTGGCCTGAATTGATTCCTGCTGGTTGCTGTCCCTTCTCATTGATCCTATAGGGATCATTGCTATCTCACAGGAAGCCAGATAGTTGCCACTTAGAGCGGACACTGGGATGTGACACAGTAGGCACAATTGTACCTCTTCATTCTTGCACCACACTGGAACAGAGACATGTGAGTCAGGGCCACAGTTTGGGTTCACTAGAGTTTCAGCCACAGAACCTTCTGCTAATGATAGGCATCTGACTGAGTATAACTCACTCTTTGTGAAAAGACAGTCACAGGAAAGCATGCTGGTAGTAATAGCTTGCATAATAGTCTCATGGCAGGAGCACTTAGCAGTGCATCAGAAGACTGAGGTTCTGGGTTTTCCTCAGCCTGGAGGTACTCAAAACCAAAATGCCCACATCCTAGAAGCCTTCATCAGTCACAAGGATAGTTTCAGTTGGTGTGAATTCATTCCCACTTTTGTTTGAGCTGTTTTCAACAAATTGTGGAAAGAACAGAAGGCTTGCGGAGCAGACAGGTCACCCATTAGGGTGATGCCTCTGGATTCTTGTGTCTGCTTCAGAGACTGCAGATGTTTGTAACATGAGGGAGACATGAAACACATAACTCTTACTGTAATCATTCTGCAATTAGACTTAAGTGGAGACTCTTCATGTTATCCTTTTCATGTTGTAAAAGAAGGTGACCACATTAGTGAGTGTGTGGTGTTACTTTTCCATGCCTCTGGAGGTCTGGTGCAGATGTTAAGACACTTTTTTTATTTGTCTCTGAATTATGGTGGGCCTCAGGCAGAACCTAGCTGACCAGTTGCCCAGACATAGATATTTCTAAAGTCCCTATACCAGTCAAAAACAGATGTACTGTTTTATTTTAAGTGTTTCCTGGGTAAGTAGCACATAGATGTTGTACATCTGCGGACTAAGAATTATGTCAGGACCAAAATGTAGTTTTCAGTTAGGTCTTATTCTGATATTTTCCCCATCTTTTACTATCCTTACTTTCAGTGCTTTTTGTGTAATATTACTTTTTGTTAATATGAGCAGTGCAATATTAGGTCATTAGTAAAACAAACTTTATTTTAACATCCTTGCAATAATTTTGCAGATCTGCAGATGAAGGTATGCAGTATTTTCTCATATGAAAGTACTGTAATTGACTTTAACATGTGACAGTGAGGATAGAAGTATTCCTGTCCTTGAAGCAGTACTAGAGAAGAGTCAAAGTAAAACACCTTAAATGAAGAAGCCCTCTTGACTGCATACTTCAGCAATTTGCATGTTTTAAATTTTTGCATAGAAAGGTATAAACTAATAGATCTTTCCACATGAAAATTTAGTAGCTTTTTTTTTTTTTTTGGTACAGTGTCTATTCTTTTCTCTATAGACAATATTAGGTTAGTTTTATGCAGCTGAAAATACATGAATCAAGTGATACTCAGAATAATACAGCTCAGGTTTTAATCTGTTCTACTGGACTGTTTCTGGTCACACACTATTAACTGGCTTATCTTTGCTTACAGTACTTTCAATACAGTTGAAAGAAAATCAATTGTGCTGATGAGCAAAACTGTAGGATGTGATTTTTCTTGAAAGACTGTCCCAGCTTTGGTAATTATTGAAAAGCTGAACAAACTGAATTTTCATCTAGGTGTACTGCACAAAGACAAAATTTCGAGGAGCTATTTGGACTGGAATTACTCATGTTTTCTAGCATTGCATTCATCAGACTCTTGTCTATTTAGATATTCCTTTGCTATGTGTGTGTAGCTGCCAGTGATGACAGCTTTTGTTTTAACGTAGCGTTGGAAATTTTATTTTATTTCCTTCAAATTTTCTGCTCAAAATAGCAGTCTTCCTATAATCAGTATATTTAAAGGAAATTTGGTATTTATAGGACTGGCACATATACCTTGTTTTCCAGAGGTTTAAAAGGTTGATGGCTGTCTGATGCTTAATGTTGCATAGAGCTAAGAAGCTCATCCCATCACTTGTAATTACTCCCTCATAATGAGCTTGCTAAATGAGGAAGCTTTGGTCACTGAAAGGGTGTTGCCCATCTGAAGCTGCCTGACTACATTTATGCTCTTTCTTATTCTCTATTTCTAGATTATTTCACATATGCAGTGTAAACAGTAATTGAAAATTTTAAGAAACGGAACTGCTTACCAGAGATTCGGTCATTAAAAATCTTAGAAAAGGGCAGAATTGAGAATAGCTTTTTGTTGTTTTGTTTTATACAGAATTTAGATAACATGCCAACTAATTTACTGGAGCTTTTATTTTTTTTTTTCCCTCTAAATCTTCAAGGTAGAAGGAGTAGCATACCTAAGTTCTTTCCTGTGGAAGTCACAAAATTTGGGACTTTGGAGCCAGCCTCGAGGTGAAAACCTGCTAGATAGTGGTGCGCCTTTTTATGAAATCTACAGGACCTCTGATGGAAAATTCATGGCTGTTGGTGCCATTGAGCCTAAATTTTATAACCAGTTAATAAAAGGTGAGTAGGTTGGAGCAATTGTTACAGAACAGCAAAGCATGATTGTGTGAATTCTTTCACAGTTGGTTTTGATTCATAATGCATAGTTCACAGAATCACTAGGTTGGAAGAGACCTTCAAGATCATCGAGACCAGCCCATGCCCTACACCTCAACTATCCATGGCACCAAGTGCCACATCCAGTCTTTTTTTAAACACATCCAGGAATGGTGACTCCACCACCTCCCCAGGCAGACCATTCCAGTACTTTATCAATCTTTCAGTAAAAAACTTCCTCCTAAAAAATGGGAAATGTGATTTTTTTGTAAAAGTCAAACACTTCCTGAAGCTAGTTGGGTAGTTGTGCAGCAGTTTAATTGACTTTGTTTTTCCAGCCATTAATTTATTTCCTTTTCAACTTGATCTTGAAAAAGAACATATAGTTGATCATTCCATCATCGATTATTTGCAGTTCTTTGAAATGTTTTTCTCATCCCATCCCCAAGAGATTTTCGTGCTTGCATAGTAGCTGAAGAAAAAAGTAAATATAAAACTGTATCAAAGTAAAATTCAAGCCCTTGCCCTGGGAGTTAGGTAATTTGGAATTCCAATAAATATCTTCAGGGAGAATGCTTGTATTAAGTACAAAGCAAATGAGAAAAAAATAAGGCTGCATACCCAAATACCCATATGTTTGGCTTCAGTGATCAAACACTGGCCTGCAGTATTCATGGCCTGCAGTATTTTGTTCTTTGGAGATTAAGTTGAATCACTTAAGCTACAGGACTGGGATAGAATCTGTACTTGTTCAAAAAGCATCAAAATTCTGCAGTGGGTGTGGTCCTGTTTGTGACTCATTCTCTGTGAACCTTTTCTGGACAGTCCTAACTTCTTTTTATTTATCATTGCTATGGGGCAAGACTTGGGCTTTTCTCTCTCAGCCAGGTTATCTAGAGATAAGCCTGTGATGGATGAAACCAGTGGCCAGGTGATACAACGTGGTCACTGATGGTCTCTGTCTTCTTTAGATGACTCTTTACTGAGGAAAATGCTAAAATTCTGTTTTTCTTTTAGTTGTTTCTCAGAAATTTAGAGCTTAAAGTTAGAGCAACTGTGAATTCTTCTGCTTATGTTGGGGCACCCACACTGGACAACTTTATTTTCATGTTTGGAAGTACTCCTATGTTTACAGTGCAGAGAAGTTGCTTGATTTTAACAGCTGAGGTTTCAAAAACAGTTATTCCAGCAATAAAGAGCTAGTATGTATCCACTTGTAAGTAGACAACGACTGCAATCATTGTTGCACGTTTCAGTCTGTTTCTGCCATATTTTAAAAATCCAACATATATGCTACAGTCTTTGAGGAAATTTTGCTTTTGCTTGTAATTGTATCACTGTCTTTGCTTGTTTACACTCAGTGAGTTTCCTTTGTTTATTTTGTGAAAATGTGTTGTTTAAAGTAAATGACCAAATTCAAGATTTTCTCATAATATTGAATTTAAAGTAACTGCTCTTTTGTTATTTTGTTTGAGGTGCATATCATGATCTGTTCAGATATACATGTAGGAAATATCTATTCCTTTCAGCACTTAGGGTTTCAATCTTTCTGAAGCAATAGTGCACTAAATTAGAACAGCAGAACCTTCTTGTGACTTAGGGATAATTTCCTTTCTGGGATACTTATTGCAGAAATTAAATGCAGAACTTAAGCCTTTGAATATTACAGGGAAGAGAAAGGTGCCTGTGAGAATTGTATTGCTCTTTCACAAATCAGAGGATCTTTGACTTAAGCTGAGTAGTCTGTTTCAGGCATTAACCCCAGCTTTGAAGTGGGTTTAAAATGCTCTGTTCCAGTTGCAATTTCCATACTTTTCATTTCATAGCTTTTCTCCATATTTCTGGTCAGTTCTGCTGGTGAGCAATTTGGTGCTGTTCCAGATGAAATATATTCAAAAACCACTGGATGTCTCTCTGTCCATATTCAGAGGGTAGATCAGTTTTGCCACTCCCATACAATGAGAGTACAAGGATATGGATGTAGCAGATGTCAGTTGGAGATTTAAAGACTGCAGAATTGAGAAAGGAGTGTGATGTCTCTGAACAATTTGTCTCTACTCAAAGAATTCTGCTTAGCCAAAGCGGAACTGATTTCCTTTTGGTTTTGGTTCACTTCAGTGTTTCCCTGCAGAGTTCCTGCAGGAGCCCAATGCTGGACCCAAGTGCAGTTAGTGACATGGTGAGGAAAGTTCTTAAGGAGGCTGCAGAGGGAAACTAAATTACAGACAATAAAGCATATTAGTTTAAGAATATTGTTGGCTTTGTAGATTGTGCTCAGCAGGGACAACTGCCAGAAATTGCCAGAAACGTATTAATTAAATAAATTCCAAAAAGGCTTTATGAGAAACTGAAGCTATGTAAAACAGATGGAGTATAGAAGTATTTTGGGCTCACTATTGACTATTTGCTATTAACAGACAAGCTGTAGTCCTTTTGGCAGTATTAATTTTATTGCTACAAATATCAGACAATAAATAGCTAAAATGCCTTGGCATCTTATGAAAAATATGGTGGAATAAACATTTGCTACTAATGTTAAGCCTTGATCTTTTGACAGAAAGAGACAGAATGTCTTTCTGACCTGTGAATTGCTTCTGCGAGTTTGTTCTGTTTTTTAGCAATAGCTGCTTAGTCTTGCTGCAGCCAGGCTACAAGGGGTGTGAAGAACACAGTAAATACTGTGGAGCAGGTGAGATTAAAGGTTTAATTCTGAGTTATATGGTGTAAGGTCAGTTACAGAGGGTGAACTTAGTGTCCACTTAAATTAATACGGAAAGCACTGACAATCACTGAAGTACTGATCTTCAGTTCCTACTCCACAGGACCCCTTTCATACTACTTCAGTACTCCTGCATTGTATTATTTCTGTTTAAAAAAAAGAAGGAAAAATTCTGAAGGAGTTAAAAACATAGTTTACATCATTATGGAGGATTTCCATGGGACTCTCCATTATGTGATTAAGTATTGTGTCTTGTATTAAAAATCTGCTGATATACTGAATGCAGTACCACATTGTTACTGAGACATGCAACATGAGCAAACAGTTTCATTATGTTTTAGACTCAGTTATACATAATGTTATGTTTTATTTTAATGTATTTATTTTGATAAACCTTAAACATTGTACAAATACTGTAGAGGGCCAGGCTTCTGCTGCATCAAAACATTTGCAATTATGGTAATTGAGTATGTCAGCTTGGAGTACAGCTATGGATGCATTTGCAATGAGGCCTGTAGTACTGTGGGCCTGATCAACTGTCACTTCCTAAAAAAAACTTAAGTTTCAGAGATCAGAGAAAAAACTTTACATTGTTACTTTAATGAAAATTCACTACTCTCTTCTGAAATACGGGATATTCTGAAATTCAATTCCCTGTCACAGTGAGAACAAATTTTATTTAGTCAGAAAAAGAACAATGACCTTCACCTTGCAGCTGTTGTTTAGCCCAAAATTAAGGTTTCCCATGACAGATGATTTTATTCGGTCATGTTATGACAACATCATTTCCAAATTACTCTGCTACGACCATACATTTTTGAAAAGAAAATTAGCAGGTTAAACCAAGAAAATCCTGAACAAAACTCTGCTTTTAAAATAGTATGACTGAAATAATATAAAAAACTGTTTTAATTTCTGACATACCAAAGCAGTTTCAGTGATTTATCTAATGAATTTTGCTGGTTTCTTTCTCTTGAAATTGGTGCCTGATCTTACTACAGTTTGACTAAGAAGTTCTGTAGAAATAGGGATTTCAGTTTGCTCCATCAATAAACAATGTGGGGATATATGTCAATAGAGCTATAGCATTTGAGGGAGATTTAAAGTTACATCATTATAGAGAGACAATATTTCACTTTTCAAAAATAGTTTCAAAGCTGTACTAAAGTAGGTTGACTGTGCTTTTCCATAAAATCTCCTAGATGAACATTTAAACAAAAAGACTTGGAACTAAGTTGTGATTGCTTTATAAGATACTCTGTGTAAAAGATACTTTGCTTTTCATTACGATGAACATTTAAACAAAAAGACTTGGAACTAAGTTGTGATTGCTTTATAAGATACTCTGTGTAAAAGATACTTTGCTTTTCATTACACTGGGTGAAGTCTGTGCTCCTGTGGTATCCCAGGCAATTACGTACCATGTAATAGTTTCCTTGTTGAGTCAGTCACTCCTGCTCTGATACTGCTCATCTGTGCCACAAATGGTGAGCACACGCTGGAAAATGAGAACTTGTAGTGCTTAAATGCTCTCAGTTCATCCTGTTTAAAACTGAAGTCTTCAGTGGTAAGCAGAAAATGACCATGTAATATTAAATTCCAGGTTCTGCATATTGTTCCAGTTTGCCAGAGAATGTGCAGTGAGGCTCAGCCAACTTCCCATCTGCCATAATCATTAAAAATAATTGTGTAATGGGATAATGGTAGAACTCTGCTCATGTTGGACCGCCTGCTAGAAGCCAAACCATAGTTAATAAGAAAACGAGTACTGTGAAACTGAGTTTCCACTTCACAAGATTCCATTCTTTGAGACAGAAGCTCAGGTAGTGAGTATTTTACTTTCCTTTTGTGGAAGGTAAATTTGTCTCACCTCTTATGAACTACTTTTAGTTCATAAGTAAACTATACTGCACTGTTTGTCACTAGTGGAAGACTCTGAAAATCAATACTAAAATTAATTTTGAAAATACTGCTAGCTTTTATCTGATCATTATGTTCAACCAGTGTGAGTTACTTTCAGCTGATCTCATTTTAAGATGACATGAATGGTTATGGACACAAGAGTGTAAGTTCAGTGATTTAAGGTGCACATGGCTTGATAAAATCATAAGGACTTATCATTTGTAGTATAATTTATTGTGGTATCCACAGGCATTTCTAATAAGATGTGAGAATACTTATTTTGTCTTTGACTGTGATGAATTTCTTCTGAGAGTGAACAACTGCAAGGCTGTGTTTCTGAGTCTGGAGACTGGCAATTTCTGTGTGTTTTCCTTTGAAGTGCCAAAGTACCATTTCAAAGCATGTATTCATTTTCAAAACTATGTTTAATAATCTTGTGATCAACAGTGAAATTCTTAAATACTGTGTTAAACTGGGGGCGGGGGTACTGTGGGCCCTAAGAAGTGCATATTTTACAGATTATGAATGGAGAGAAAGAATTTACGGAGCAGAAGAAAAGGAGTTATCTCCCTTTCTTCTCCCCTGTATGTTTAAGCAGCAATATGTCTACCTCACTCAGTGGCAAGGAAGCCATAGAAAGACAAGATATTTTAGGTGTTTTCTGCTTATCTACAGCTAAAGACAAGAGGAGGTCTCTGTAAATTCTGTCTACAAACAGCCCTCTATGAACCAAGCCTGTAACACTTGTTAGTCTGATTAACTATCTAATACCAGATAACCAAAGATATAAAAAAAGAATGCTCAAAATTCAATTTTGCAGAGCTCTACATTTCCTTTGCCTTTTAACAGGGAACTGCTGTTTTCTAAGAAGATCTTTTTTTTGCTACTTATGCATTATGATGATAATTGTTTTCTAGTCTTTCTAAATTCTCAAATTAGCTTTTTTTGTATCCCTGCTTTTTCTGAATTTTTCTTGCTGTGTTCATGCTCCTGAATTTCACAATGTGACTGTTAGAACAGCCTTCAGTAGATCACTTCTGATTTCTATTTGGTATCATATATTCTGCTTATACTTCTGTACTATCTCCATTTTGAAACTGTAATTCAATTGCGTTTTCTCTTTCTTGTTTTTTACCTCCTTTTTGAGATAATCTCTACAATAAGTGATAAAAATTCTTGCATCTCCTTGAAGTAGCAGAATGAAAGAGCAAAGACTGCAGACAGCAGAATCATGAGAACAGAAACAGATATTGGAAACTGTTCTGGCAGCATAGAAGAGATGTAAGCTCCCCGGTGAGAAGGGATGTGATGCTTAGTTCAGGGATAGACCTAAGACTTGCCTAGTTGAGGAAATTTTCATTACAAGGCCTTGTGTACCCATGCTTTGCTCTGGTGTCTCAGAAGGGATGTGCTTAGTGCATACCTGGGTGGTCCTTGCAACTGAGATGGAAAGCAAGGTTATTGAGCAGTTAGTGAGTGAAAGGGCTGAGGGAATTGGAACCTGGGAAGCGTGCTGGAGCAGAGGGAGCAGGAGATACTGCTGGAGCCTCTGGACAGTGGAGTGAAGAAGCAGGTCACTCTGCCTGTAGGCACCTGCAGCTGAGCTGCCACATGTGGATCAAGCTGGGCACATTTATCCACACCATCTTCTCATCTGGGGCTAAAAATAGCCCCATCATGTTGAACTTCAAACATTGTAGCTTGCTGAATGTCCCTCTCTGGCAGATGTGCTGTCTCCTGAGAGATAAGTGTATTGCTGTAGTCCAGTATCAGCGATGATGAGAGACACAGGGAGACTCTGAGAGATGGTCAGAAGAATCCAAATTTATTGTGGACTACCTATGCTTATATACTATTCTTGGAGGGCTAGTAATGTTTTTCTACAATGGTTGGGTTAATCATCACATAAACAAACTTACACATTTTACAACATCTCTTGCTTGCAGAACTTGATGTGATTTTCTTTTCTGGTAAATCAGTCTGATTTAATCTTCAACTTGATTTAATCCTCGAAGTTCTGTTTGCTTTTGCCAAGGCATCCTGACTATCAAATCTCTTATGCTAACCAGGTCCAAAGTCTGTCATCTGTCTTGTGTGTAAATTATCTAAGCTGTACGATAGTTAAACTTTGCTTTTCTCCTTTCAGGTCTTGGGCTAAATTTAGATGAGCTCCCTTCTCAGATGAGTTTCTCCCACTGGCCTGAAATGAAGAAAAAATTCGCATCCATATTTGCACAGAAGACGCAGGATGAGTGGTGCAGCATATTTGATAGCACTGATGCCTGTGTGACCCCTGTTTTATCCTTCAAGGATGCTGCCTCACATCAGCATAACAAAGAAAGAAATTCTTTTATCAAAAATGATGAGGAAGAGATAAGTCC
Organism: Vidua chalybeata; assembly: GCF_026979565.1. Taxonomy (NCBI): domain Eukaryota; kingdom Metazoa; phylum Chordata; class Aves; order Passeriformes; family Viduidae; genus Vidua; species Vidua chalybeata. Next base: position 39,909,651 of record NC_071570.1, read on the forward strand.
TAGACCTGCTCCTGTTCTATCAAGGACTCCTGCTGTTCCATCCTGTAAGAGAGATCCTTTTATAGGAGAGCACACAGAGGAGATACTTCTAGAATATGGGTTTACTAAGCAAGAGATTGATAAACTTCATTCTGATAAAGCAATAGAATTGAAGGACCTAAAAGCTAATTTATAATCTCTGACTGCATATCAGATAAATTTCAGGCTGATAGTGTAAGCTTTTATGCTTTAAAATTGAACTATATGACACATAAATTTTGGCATAATATTAATTTTAAATAATTTATATTTTTTAAATTATTGACATTTTAAATTTAATTTGAAAACAGTGATACTTACACTGATCTGTTTTCTAGAATGATACTACAGTTGTGATCTGAAGGTCTATGTAGTTTACTTTTTAAGCACCTGTAAACTCTCAGAATGTTGTTTAAATATTGTGTCCTTTGGTTTGATTATTTTCATTCTTGGTTACACCATTGATTTGCAATACATGTTGTAATTACCTGAAAGCAATTATTTTAATAAAATGTAGTTATATTCTTCTTAAATGAGTGATTGTGCTGTTTATTCATGAATTAGAAGGGATTTTTTAAATCTATTTTTCATATCATTAATTTGCTTTATCATGCTGAAACTATAGTCTAACTAATGCTATTCTCATATGTGCTGCTGCAGAGCTATTATCTCAAAGTTGATCTATTTAACAGCCTGACTACATTTTCTCAATGCAGTCTCCTTATTATATATTACATTTAGAATATCACCTTGGCTAGAAACTAAATTCAGAATCAATTTGGTTTATTTTTAAAATATCTGCCAAATAATTATCCTTTCCTCTCCTTATGGAAAAATGGTAGGCAACTTTGCTGCACAGGTTTTAAACAATGGTTATTCTCACTTCCTTCATACTTTCATTTGAAACCACCTCTTTCAAGACAAAAGAAAATAAGCTTTTATAAAAAATAAGTTATATGGTATTAATAAAGTATTGTCCAATGTGTGAGGAGTTATGACATGAAGAGTTGGATGCTCTGATTATTTTGTCTGTTTTGCTGAAGATTGGTTTGTAGGCTACAAAGGCTTCCAAAGCTGAGCTATACTTTAGCTCATTCTAATGTGTTGTGGGAAAAATGTCAACATTATTACCATAAAAAAACCTTTTACATTTTACTACATAAACCCCAGCCTGGAAGCAAGAATTATCTAATAGGTCCTGGCAAGTTGTCTAAATCATAAGCAAAAACACCTGTGGTTTCCAGCTGATAATCAGTCTAGTGTAAGCTACTGAACCTTATACAGGGCTGCCATAGGATTTGACAAGTTTCTTAGTCCCAGATATATCTTACTGTGTTGGAGAAAAATCAACGTTGTCAAATGTGATGTCCATCATGGATAAATTTTGAAACAAAATTTACTGATGTCAATTTAAAACCTTGTGTTTCTTCAGGATATGTTGAATCAGCTGGCTCCCTCAGGTGGCTAACCTGAAAGGTACAGTTTGAATAAGGTCACTACAGGTTTCTTTTAAAGCCTTCCCCTAGCAAATAAGACTGTTTAAAAAACCCACCTCTAAGTAATTTTGATACTCTCTGTTTTCAGAAACCAAGAAATAATCAGTTCTTTTGCAGGCAGTACACAGCACACAAAAAGTACTCATCAGTTGCTTGCATTATATCTGCCTCTAATGCTCAAGGGCAATGGATAGGTTCACTTACTCATCCTTATGAAGTGCGTTGAAATCCCTTTCCTGATAGATGCAGATTTTTTCCCCCCAGGTTAGTCAGCAGGGAATGGTCTGATGCTCATGTTTGCTGAATGGAAAGATGAGGACTGGGTTCCTGGTGTCACTGCAGTCTTACAGCAAGAGGAACAGCAGGCTAATCCTGTGCCCAGACCATGTGATGTATGTTCCCGTTATATGTGTGCTTCATGCATAAACAGTAATTCCTTAGTTGTGGATAGTCGGGAGCAGTGCAGACGCCCAAAAGCTCAGATCAGCTAATGTGAACACACACTTCCCCGCCCCCTTCCTGGCATAACTTGTGATCACAGAGCCATGAAAGTATGTGAGTCCCTCCCCCAGCACAGACCGATCCCACCGGGCATATGATCTGGGCCCCATGTCAGCCGGAGCAGGCAGCACCAGCTTGCCACGGTGCTGCTCGCAGCCAGAGCTATGACCTTAACGAAAGAGAGCTTCCATGGGGCTCTCCTGCCCACCTCTGGAGTGGGCAAGGCTGACATGGATGGCATCAGAGAGAAGGAGGAAGCTCTGAGGCAGTCAGTGATGAGGACTGGAGCAGCGGTGCCAAGGAGGCGAGCAGTGGGAAGGCTGGTCATGCACAGCATGGCAATGTTCGGCCGGGAGTTCTGCTATGCCGTGGAGGCCGCCTTTGTCACACCAGTGCTGCTCAGTGTAGGGCTGCCCAAGAACCTCTACAGCCTCGTGTGGCTCATCAGCCCTGTCCTGGGCTTCTTGCTGCAGCCCGTGGTAGGTTCAGCCAGTGATCACTGCACCTGTAGCTGGGGCAGGAGGCGACCTTACATTCTGGGTCTGGGCATCATAATGCTGTTAGGCATGGCTTTGTACCTCAATGGGGACGTGATGATCTCAGGTGAGTGAAGGGCGTGCGCTATGCTGACAGACAAAATTCATCCTAGCCTTTTGAATCAGAAAAAATTTTCCTTCTTAAAATGCACTGTTAAAATTTGGTATCATGTAACTTGGGCACACTGAAGGAGCTGGGGAGCACTGTAGTCTTTGTGTACATTCAATCCTAACACTGAATGTTATGTATCCTGTGCGTAGTGTTCTGTAGTCTGTGCATGTGATTGCATTGTATGTTTCTTTGGTTGCCTGATAAGCTACAGGTAAATATTTGCTTAGGCCATAGAAGTTTTTATGAGCTAAGACCTACCTTGTTAGCTTAAATGATAGTATTGTTTTTGTGATGTAATACATGCCCAAACTGAATCCCCGTTCATCCCTATTTTAGATGGATTAGTATTCAAAATACTCGCCTTCAATTATTGCAGCACTGGCTTGACTCTTGTGTTGTGCTGGTGAAAACCAAAAATTCTTAACTGCTCGGAAACCCCGTTGCAGCTGAAACATACAAAATAAAATAGGAGTGACATCCATATTGTTACATATTAGTTTGGGATATAGCTTCTTAAAGTCTTGATACAAAGCTGTTGCTGACTAGGCAGATGGGGGAGGTGTGTGTTTAATGGATTGATTTATTATTTCTTCCTCGATATTATTGATGTTGAATCAAATTGATTTCATTAACCCAGAGGGAGATGTTGCAGTCAACTCTTGATTACCTAAAACAATATAAGGGTTGGACAAAGAGAATAAACTGAAACTTTACAAAATGCATGTGTTAGGCCACCAGAGCATGCCTTGAAGGGGTAAAGGAATAGATTAAGAATAGAGATGCCCTTGGTCATGGAGCTTGAAGAATGCTGAGCATGTGCTGACTCAAGGCAGTAAGTCATCCTAACCCAGCTCAGCACTACACAGACTCAGCTCTCCTGCTTCTCTGATGAGATTCTGGTGTCACTGGACTCACTGGACCAGTCGTTGTTTAGATTTTGAGGTATCAGGAAAGACTAAATGTGGTTTTGCAGAACATGGTACTGTTGCTGTCAGAATGAGGGTGTTTTTCTTTTTTTAGCTTTCATCGATGAGAGAGACAAGCAGCGGACGTGGGCAATAGTCATTACCATGCTGGGAGTAGTACTTTTTGATTTTGCAGCTGATTTTATTGATGGTCCCATCAAAGCATATTTATTTGATGTCTGCTCTCATCAGGATAAAGAGAAGGGTCTGCATTACCACGCCCTCTTTACAGGTACACTGATCCCTTCTTTTCCTCCCTACGTCTCAAAGGAGGGGAAGGAAATTGCATGGATTTTATCCTCACTGTGTTTCTAATCTTGAATGAACTGATCATCTGATCCTGCACTTCAGTCACGAGACTTTTGTTGCTGGGTTTTCATTACTCCAGAGAACAGCAACTTGTGATTGCTGCTACAAGAATTCTGAAGAAGGCTGCAGGCACAAATAATTACAGCAACACCGGCATGATTTAAGAGTAATTAGTTATTTTAAAATGTGGAGTAGTGTTTGTTTGGTTTGTTTTGCGTTTTTTCAAGTCTTTGCTGAGGGAAAAATTAATGGATGTAGCTTGTTTCATTGCTATTGCACGTAAAAATAACATTTTTGACTTGTCATGTGACATAGAACAAGAGCTGCACAAACCAATGGAATTGATTTTCATTCTTCAGCAGTGCTCCTCTATGTGCTGTATAGAAACAGGAGTTTTGTGTAAAATTCAGAAATTCACAACTCCCACAAAATAAGTCCAAGTGGTTCAGTTCAAGTTCCTGAAAATGAAGTTAACAGCTTCATTTCCCTTTGTACATTTGTGGAATGTTGTCAAGCTACAGAAGGACACAAAACTGTTGGAACAATGCTGAAGATAATGTTGTGTGGAGACCTCATAGGAACCTTCCAGTATCTGAAGGGGGACCACAGGGAAGCTGGAGAAGGACTCTTCTTTAGGAAGATGAGGAGAAAGTTAGGCTGGATGTTAGGAAGAAATTCTTCCCTGTGAGGGTGGTAAGACACTGGAATAAATTGTCCAGGGAGGTTATGAATGACCAACCCTGTCAGTGTTCCAGGTGAGGTTGGATAAGGCCTTGAGCAGCCTGGTCTAGCTGGAGGTGTCCCTGCCAGTGTCAGGGTGGGTGGGTCTGGATAATCTCTAAAGTCTGTTCCAACCCCTCAACATTGATTCTATGGAATCATCTGTACAATGTGAGCCCTGTGTTGAGGAAATGCACAGGGAAGGCGTGTAAAGCTGTGTACCTATGAAGTGACCCGGGAGGAACCTCCTGCCATGTCTGAGAAAGCACTAGACAAAAAGCAGACTACATGAGAAGTCATGCAATCTTTGTGGCTACTGAGCCCCCAGCAGGAGCAGAGACACGTAAACTCAGTAGCAGTTACTCTGTTCAAGGAGGGAGGTGTAATAGCTACTGACAACAGGCCGATTTTGGACACATGAAATACCTATATCCAGGAACACAGTTAATAAGGGAAACTTAGAGCCACATGGGAATGAAATCTGTATTATCCATTAGAAACAGATAAAATGTTAAAGAAACACTTGTTTGGAAAGACAGAGGAGTAAGTCTCTATGTATATTCAGCACAACTCTGGTTGCAATTTTGTTTTGGATGATACTAAAAAGTCTCCAAGTTTGAAGCTACAGATTTAGCTGATTCAGTGTACTGAGCTGCAAAAGGGGATGTGGGACAAATAACATGAAATAAGACTGGGGCAGAGTGTGTGAATTGGTCCAGCATCCTGTGCTCTCCACAGCAAGTTCATCTTAACCCTTCCTAACTGAAAGTTCCCTGGTTTGGTGTTGAAATCCTCCTTGATTGGAGTTCTACAGCCTCCCAAGGCAGTCTTCTCCAGCAATTCACTGGTCTTAGTGTTTGTTTTCCCTAACTGTAATATTAATATCCATTCCCTACCATTTACATTTGTCATACCCCATTTTATCCCTATTAGACAGACAGCAATCTTCCCATTTCTTGTCCAGGCTCTGTTTTAGATAGTTTCTTTTTCCTACTTTAGTTCCTTCTTTCCTTTTATACTTAACATTTCTAAGATTTTACTCTCCAGTTTGCCTTCAGTTTCGGGTTTGAGCATGAAAATTGATAGCTTTGAAGTTATGAAACCCATGGCCACTTATTCAAGTGGAAGAAAGGGTGCACACATCCAGTAACTCAACAGTCAGGCTGCATTCCAATATCATAATGCTTATTTTTCCAAACAGCATGCAAAGACATCCTCTAATGTCAAACATTCTGTCTGCAAACATACCCTGAAAATAACATTGTGTAGATTTTCTTTAAAAAGTTATTAATAGCATAATTGTTTTTTATGAGAACAAGAAAGGATACAGTCTCCTGTGAAATGCCATAGGTCACAATGAAGGAGGGCCACAATCAGACCCAGGAGGGCAAAGAAGTTACAGAAAGCCCAGAATGAAATCAAAATCCCATTTTTTTGGGGGAAGCAAGTGCAGATGGTGTTAATTTTTCTTAGATGCAGGGCTTTGCTGTAGACTGTTATCAGTTCTCCTAAGCAGAAGGGTAGAAATGCTTCCAAGTTCTTGGAAAGTGCCTATCCTGTGGAACTCCCAACCATCCATCCCCCAAAGCCACCTGGTTAACAAGGTGTCAGGACTCTACAAAGGTGCCACCCCTACCAGAGCTTCGTACTGAATGTAGAGGGCACGTACCTGTGCATCTCTGTGTGCACTTGTAACAAAGAGAAGAAACTGTAAAAAAACCAAACTGACTGAAATTTAGGTTTATTAACACCAAAGAACAAAGTAGCATTCTCATTTTACCCTTTAGTCTACAGCTTCTGAGAAAATTAGTAAATATATATGCTTATATTTGTTCCTTTCTGTTTTCTTTTCCAAGTGGTGTTGTACTTGGATTTGTGTAAGTACAAAACAATGCCATTGGGTTTATTTCCTTTTTTTTTTTTAATTTCACATGGAGGCAGTATTTCTGTTTGGACTAAGCTAAATATAATACAATTTACAAATTCTAAACTATAGAAACTCTCAATATAATTTTTAAAATGTTTGTTCTGTGAAAATAAAAAAAGAAAATCACAATAATTTTTGTAGGATTTAATTTAGTATCACTTGTATTATTTACCATTTCAAAGAAAACACAGTTTTAAAGTGTCAAAAAAAGAGATGGACCCTATTTTGCTGTGTGTTCAGGCAAATTCTGGAGAGCTTTACCTGACATATCTGAGGAGATTTTTCAAGAGATGTTTTAGTAACTGCTCATGTATGTGATTAGCTCAGTATTCCTATTTCTTGTGATAAATATCTGAAGAGTGATTATTCCACCATTTCTAGAGGGCATCACATATTGAAGGTATTATGTTCTTTTTGTTTATTTTGTCAATGCCGGTAGACATTTTTTTTTCCCTTTCTTTTCCCCCACCATTGTAGGTTTGGGAGGAGCCCTGGGTTACCTTACAGGTGCTATGGATTGGGGTCAAACTATACTAGGATATACCTTGGCATCAGAATTCCAGGTGATTTTCTTCTTCGCAGCCTTGGTTTTCATAATCTGCCTTACCATACATCTGTGCAGTATTCCCGAAGTCCCACTGAGATATGAAAATGAAGAGGCAAAGTTCTTGTTGGAAGTGACTGAACACCATAAATACAGCTCCATAGAGGAGGAAATTAAGAATGGTCACTTAAAATCAACATGTACTGAAATAAAGGCTGCAGCCAAGCCAGGGAAATGCATGGTTGCATCACGCACAGAGGTGAGTGCAGAGGTGATTTTATAGTTCATGTCTTTGCATCCTTCAAGAACCCTTAATTAGCTATTGCTGATTGTTTGTAATGGAGTCCTTTCACAAGCACAGAAAAGAACCCTCCACCAGGATACAGACATAGGAGAAAGCCTGTTTGCCTTTTTTTTTTCCTTTAGAAAATATTGCCCGCAAGAGGCATGAGACCAGCTAATTCTGATGCTCTGAACCACTGGCAGGGATGAGGGAGAACCTGGCTGGATTTGCTGCTCAATGTCAGTGTCTTGATGTCCTCCTCATGTGAATTTTGTGAATAGGATCTACTTTGTCCTTTAGTCTTGACATAATTAGCATAAAATTGTGGACAAAGACTACAGACCATTAATCTTTGATGTAGTTCTCTAATTCTCACTGAAGTCCATAGAATTTTGTACATAGTACATGTGAAATGTGTGACGTGGATTTTCTGCCACTCAACATTTTATTGAGCACTAAGGTGTTTAAAATTGCTAACTCTACAGCAGTGCTACCTTGCTACCAGAGTTTGAGTTTTATTTTGAGTGATATTTTAGCTGTGCCTTTGGCAAAATTTTGAGGTGGGAGAAAACAGTGAGTACTTTTAAATCCTCACTGTTGTTTTGTTTCTGATGCATTTTTATAAAAAATTTCAACCTAAAGCACCTAGTAAGAGGTGAGTCTACCAGAAAAATATCTGGAGACCCCACTTCTAGCATGTTGTTGAGAACAGTTGATCTTTTTTACTGTTTGGTTGATGACTTTTAGTGCTAGAAATCCTCATGGCTATCTCATGGTACCCTAGGTAAGCAAAGTATAACACAATAGTGGTGACACAATTGCTTCTCATTTTAATTCCACTTTTGATTTCTTGGCATTATACATTGATACACTGATACAAAGATTTGATAAATCAGGTAAAATGTACTAAGCTTGTTATGTAAGTACTAAGCTGTACTAAGCAAACAGTTATAAGTAGGAAAGCAATACTCTTGTTTAATCTGTAAGTAAAAGGGATTTCTTATCTTTTATTATTTATAATTTGTTTTATAATAATACTTGGTATTTCTAACTGGAAGAAAACTACTATTACACCAGATGCAAGACGTATGAAATGAGCATTGCCTGATGAGAATGCCAGGCAAACACGGAGTGGGGCAGACAGCAAGGCAGCAGTTGTGGGGAGAATCTGACAAAAGCACTGTGATGCTGTCTGAGCTTCCCCACAGCAGACCAGCTTCAGCAGCCAGCATCCTTCACCAGCACTGCTCACTCTGAGTATCCTCTGAATTGTTAGAGATGCTGAGCCTCATCAATTGCTTGGACCACGTAGGCTTTAAAAAAAGAGAAGGCAAATGAAGATGAGAGAGTGATGCAGTGAAAGTGGGGGGAGCAGACTGTGGTTTGAGGTAGCCTCTGCCTTGGGAAGAAATAATTCCATGGAGTCAGTAACATGAAAAACATGGAGTTCCATGTCCAACACTGGAGGTGAAGCTGTGGTGGTGAGCCTGTGCCATTGCTCTCTTCTCTGCCTAGGCTGGGCAGCCTGTTAGAGTCCCACAGTGCTTTGATCAGTCTCATGTTTCTTTGATGTGCACTTCTTTGTGTGCATGAATTCTAGACACTCACTGCTTTAATGATCTGGCTCCTGTGGCACATGTTGCTGAGTTCATTCACTACCATAATCACTTCCTTGAAGAATTAGTTTGGCTTCCTGTTTTTCTGTTTCTTTTTTAAATTGCAGGCATCATGGCTACATTTCTTCTAAATTAAGGCCTATGTTCTCACATGCTAATAGCTAACATGATTATTAATGAGATTTGACCTGCTACAGTATGAACAGACGCCCAAAGCAATTCGCCTTGTATTCTTTTGAATGGTGCCAAATTATTCAGGGTCCACTGCCAAAAAACCCAAGTCATATTGCTTCCTCTGTATTCTTATCATCTTATTCCCTGAACTGTAGTGATTTTGTAGAGATTATTGGTATTCTGAGCTTTTGAAGGATAAGGTGCTTAAACAGAGCCAAACTTCAGCACATTATTTAAATTAGCATGCAGTTTGTGTGCTGGTATGTTTTGAATGTGTGCATTAAACATTTATGGTTTCTATTTCCACTCTCTGGAATATCTAAAAAGAAAAAAAAGTTTTTATCTAGCTGTCAAATTATTTTTGGTAATCACTGCAGTGTCCTTTGTAATTCCATGACCTTATCTTAAAACTTTGATTGGAAAGGCTATTTTAAAAAGCAGGGTGGAAGAATTGCAAACTAAATAAAACCAAGTCAAACAATTGTAATTATCCTTGAAATAACACTAATGAGTCAATCTGGAATTCTTTTGTTTCCTTTTTATATTTGTAGAAGAACATAAAGCTTACCCTGTTTAGAAAAAGACAGTGATGCCAAGAGAAATTCCAAAGGATTTGGACAATACACAGTCCAAGGTGGAAGTCAGCAACTTGAATTTTGGCATTCCTATGGGGATTAAAAACTTCACACTGAAGCAAAATATTTTCCAACTTTGTATGTGGTGATTATTCATAGAGTAGCTTGCAGCATAGCCTAGTTCAAAGGAAAGTATAATTGTGAAAAGCAAGTACAAGACTGAAGGAAGAAAGGGAAAAAGGACATCTTAGAGCAAATTGAAGATGAGATCTAGTCCAGGAATTTTGAGTAATTAGCATAACTTTTGCAGTTCTTCCATATTTCATAACATATACTTTCCCTTACCATCTTTCCCAACACTGTTGTCTCCAAATATCATGAGAGAAAATTGGAGGTTTTCCATCATACATAGTTAAAATCAAATTTTTTTTTCCTCCTCTTTGAAAGCAGTGAACTATGCAGGAGCTTTAATACAGGAAGAATTATGTGTCAAAATACGTGATATCCAGCACACCTACAGTAGTTAAAAAAAAAAAAAAAGCAATATAAATGATCTGATGAATGTGACTGGAAAAGAAACTGAGAATTTTGGGGCACGGGGCTGAGACAAGGAGGGAGATAACCTGGGGCATTAAAGGTGGTGAGAAGATTTGATTTTCCTCATCAGTGAGATTTGTTAACCAGCACCAATTAAGTTTTGATCACGAAATGAGTTATTTCTCACTTGGTATGAGGTGTTCAGATGCTGGAGCTCATATTCTCTGTGTGCTACAATGGGGAACCACAGCTTCTCCCTGCTTCAAGGACAGTGCACAGTGGAAAGCTCATTATATGCCCGAAGATGTAGAAGTTTCCCGAGAAAAAGAAGTTTCCTTGGGAATTTAGCACATAGAATGGAAAGGGAATAAGGTCTCAGAAATCTGTAACACATTTTAATTTTCAGGAAGCATTTTGAGCATAACTTTTTTTCTGTGGCAGCTTTAAATTTTCAGTGTAAAGCTGAATGGTCTCTATAAAGAAATAAATTTTGTTTCTTGTTGTTTATGTTGTTGGTTCATTGGGGTTTTTTTTAACTCTCTGAGTCTGCTTTGGCAGAAAAATTCCCTGTGATTCTGCATGTAAATAATTGTCATACTGATAATAACAGCAAAAAATGTTACATTTCTGCTGGTATACTCCATGTCTTCTATTGTTTCCGTGAATTTTATAAATTGAAGAAAACTCAGTACCCAAGCAACTTTTCCTAGCAAAAAATAAAAGACTTTGGAAGTTTAGCAATGAAAAGATACCACTAAGGGCTTCTTCATTTGCTGTCAGCTATTTCATTAGCCTTCAGGACAATAATACTGTATTATTCTTGAATATTTGCTTTTAGGAAAAAAGGCAGATGACCCTTAAATACCTCTTGAAGACACTTTTAAGCATGCCATCCCACTATCGTTGTCTCTGTGTGAGCCATCTCTTTGGATGGATGGCTTTCCTGTCCAACATGCTTTTCTTCACGGATTTCATGGGACAGGTAAAGTATAAAATACTCTCATTACTCTTTCCTTGTAGCATCTCCTCCTCCATCAAAAATAAATGCAATGGTGTTACTATCCTGAGAAAACTACACTGCTGTCAGAGCCATTTATATCTGGATGGCTCAACAATAGTTTTGTAAACCAGCTAATTAAGGTCAGGCCCTTGTTCCAAGGAAATCATTGGGGAAAACCTTTAGTGTTTGTAAGGCTATTTGTGTCTAAATGTTCCAAGTGAAGCTCTCAGAGCTGGTCCACACACATCCATTTTCTGCTTTGCCTCGGAGCTACTCCCAGGTTTTCTAGCTGGGGCAGTACTTGGATGCAGCTGGCCTTGTCCTGATGTGTGTGCAGCATCCACGCAAAGCCCTTCACTTGCACTGCAGCCTTCCTGGCCTCAGTCCATGCAGCTCTTTGCACACAGGGAGCTACTCGGTAGCAGAAAGTTTTATTCCTGTATTTGTCTGTCCTGAGTCCCTTTTCTCAGCAACTGTTTGCCTTCACAACACCCAGTGGTGCCTTTTCCATGCCATTCCCAGGGACTGTATGTCCTTGACAGTGATTGTTGCCTATATGGATGTCTCTGCCTCCTTCCTTCCAGAGTAGTAATATGGTCCTGCCACAAATCTCTCACTGCCACTCCCTGCTCTACTGTGGTTTCCACACAGTATTCCCATTTCCTTGCCTTTTTTGTCTTTGTAGGCAAGACAAGAGGCAGGGACTTCTTCCCTGCAGTGCAGATGAACAAATGAAAGAAAAATGTTTTGCTTGTCTAGAAAAGTAACTGAATAAGACAATAACTGTGTGGGAAAATTAGTGTGTTGACAAAAACCTGAAAGAGAAAACAGAAAAAAAAAAAGGTAGATAAATTAGGGCAAGAAAGGCTAAGGCAAGAAAGCAGAAGTGGAGAGAGAAAGTTAGTTGGAAGTGGGACACCCAAAGCACAGAAGAGCAAATGAGTTGATGTAAAGTAGACAGTCCAGGAAAAGGCAGAGGGTAAAAAATTAGGCAGAGCCTGGGATGTGATAGTCCAGTGAGGGTGAAACCTGGAAAATTACAAATGGGTGGTTAGGACACTGCTCAACAGATTCCTTGAATGCTCCCTACCAGGGATGGGGCCCATAAGAAGGAGGCATTCCCTACATGGAGCTATTCCTGCCTTCTGTAATTTTTGTGGTCTCTTTCAGGTTGTGTACCACGGGAATCCCTACGCACCTCACAATTCCACTCTTTACCTTACCTACAAAGCAGGAGTGGAGATGGGATGCTGGGGACTGTGCATCAATGCAATTTCTTCATCAGTCTATTCTTGTAAGTATCCATGAACAAACTCCAACACTGTGTTTGCTGTTTGCCATTGTTCAAAAACCATAAAGAGATGCCAAATTACCTGGATTTTTTTTCTACATTGAAGCTTTAAGGAATGTTACATTCTCAGCATTGTCAGAAACTCGTATCTTAGCACAAACAGTTCCTGACCATATGATGAGGGGTGAATTTGGCAGTAGGACATTGTTCTGCACATGAACTGACCCTGAACACTAAAAATCATTCTGAAATTAAATGCCACACCAAATTCCTACATGCTCTTTCACCTAGCAATGCTGTAGCTGTAGGCTTTCAAATGTGACCTCTCCCCATTTGCATTCCCTGTGCAGAAGGTCTTGCCAGAAGCTTGAATCTTGCTCTCCAAAATTATGTGTAAACATGCTAGCACAGCTCCTCAAGAAGATTTTACCATAACTCTTCCCAAGGATTAAAAGACTCATGATCCGAAAACTCAAATAAGTAGCATTTTGGGGGTTGATTTGAGCATCTAAAAGAGGCTTGAGGGAAATGTTTTCACCTTTGGAGCTTAACTGCAGGCATTTTTGTGTGGTCTTTCTGTGGATGAGTATCTCTTGGTGCAGCTGCAGTGTGAGCTGTAGGTTGAGCTTGGGGTGGTGTGAGCAAGTATTCTTTGGCAAGTTTATACCTACAATAATTTGAGGTAATTTCCAAAATCGTTAAGATTATCTCCTTCATTGCATTTTACAAAATACATTTTTTTTTTCCTTAAACGGAACTGCCTGATAAAATGTGACTTTTTTTTTTTTTAATCTTATCAGCATTTTCACTTTCTTTTCACAGACTTGCAGAAAGTCCTTCTGCCATACATAGGATTAAAGGGACTTTATTTCATTGGATACCTACTTTTTGGACTGGGTACTGGATTAATTGGTTTGTTTCCCAATGTCTATTCCACTCTGGCTCTTTGTTCACTCTTCGGAGTCATGTCCAGCACACTGTACACAGTGCCATTCCACCTCATTGCAGAATACCACAGGGAAGAAGAGGTGAGTGCAATGTCTCAAGAAGCATTAAGTTTATATCTGTCTGTGTTTGTTAAACCTGTTTTGGGGGTAAACTGGATAAAAATGGTGAGCAGCTTTTAATTTTATTTTTGAACTATTAATAATGACACATATGAATGGGGAGTTTCTGACAGGCGGAGTTTACATCCCGGCCCCAGACTCTCCAAACAGGCCTTCAGTAAAACAAATAATTATTTATCATCAGATCTGAAACAAAGCCAATCACAGTACATGTTCAGGCAGTAAGCAGGTAACTGGGCTCCACTTGTGTTGTCTTCAAGTCCTACCTTCTTTATATCCTTCCTTCCAGCCACATTAGCAGAGGACTTACTTCTGAGTGCCTGAGGTTAATAACAAGCCTGTAAAGGCTGTCAGAATTTTTAGTTAACTGCAAAGTGTTACAAAAGCTCTTAGCTAATAAACAAATGCCATTCAAGTAGAAACAGCTTTATATGGTTCAGTATTAAATCATATACCACATCCTCATTATCTTTCTAAATGTCTGTGGTTGGGTTTTTCTCCTCCACAGCCTTAAATCCTGTTCCCAAGGAAAATCTGGAAAAACTTGCACACCTTGTATCATGTTACTGGGCACAGCAGGATCTTCATGTATTGTCAAGTGTTGAGTTCTTGAATGGAAATGTCCTCTCAAGTCTCCTAAGTTAAACAGCTGGAAACAAGAAAGATTAAGGAGAGTTGGAAGAAATTAGGAAAAGTTCTCAGTATATCTTGGGACATCTGAAGAAACTAATAAAGGCAATGTTGAACCATTGGAAAACCAAATAAAAAACATAGTTGAAAGCAGCACAGGGCTAGATCAAGTGCTAGACAACATGTCCTACTGTTTTGTACAGCTTTCACCAGCACCCTTTGAATGATGAACACAACAAAACTCTTTTAATTATTCTCCTGAATGCTAGGATGATGTTTCAAAGTGATTAAATATTTCATATATACGATTCCTAATTTTTCAGTTAATTTCTTTGCTCCTTCCAACAAAGAATGATCATGGTGTGTTATCAACACAAAACAAAAGACTGAGAATGAGCCCAGGTTAGGGTGAAATCTAAATTCTTACCTCAGGTCAGCCAACTCAGAGAGGAGGAGTAAATGCAAGATTTTTATCTGTTTCAAGACAGAAGTGAAATAAAATAAGCTAAAGTGTACATGAACTTTACACTTAATAGGCCAATATATTCATGTGTTACTTATAAGACAGTTGTTTCTTGTTTGGTGTATGGTATTTGCTATGACTGATGTAAAATTACATATAAATCTATGTTAGATTTTCTATTAATGGGTTGAGGTTTAGCTCAAATCTTTTATAATGTACAAGGCAGGGGAAAAAAAAGCAAATATCAAGCATTCATTTACAGATTCATGTATTTGTGGTCAGAACTACATATATGAACATTAGGAACAGCCCAGCAAAATAAATACAATTTATTTTTCAAAGTGTCTAAAATTGGGACTTTATCATTTCAGAAAAAGAAGCAGATATTTTTCCCCCACTCTACCAAAATCATGTGTTGTGTTTTATAATGCTGCCATTTCAGCTCCTGTTCTGTGCTGCTGTTCCCTAGGATCCAAACTCAATTTTTTTTTCTACTGGATTAAGAAGAGACTGTTTGTCTCCAGCACTTGTGAGCTTTGTGTAGCTCAAAGGCAAGGTAATAGGGTTTGCAAAAAAAAAAAAAAAAAAAAGGCATCTTAATGGCTAAGAGAATTTGTATACCAGAACACCGTGGTGTTGCTGGCCTGCAGCCTGCAGTGTGGGAACTTCTTGTCATTGGAATAAAACCTCCTCCATTTAACAGCCTATGCAGGAAGAAAATAAATATGTCAATTATCACATAATTTCCCAATAAAACAAAGTAATTCTTTCTGGAGGAAGGACCCCCAGAGATCATGCAGATCCTTCTCAAGGAGGGCAATCTGGAGCAGGCTGCCCCAGGTCTGGTTTGAATGAGATCCCACAACCCCTCTAGTTAACCTGTTCCACCAGCCTCACAGGGTGCTAATATGCAAGACACCTGTACATAATAAATGAAGGCTTTTGCTCTGCTATGTATATCATAGCAGATACACAGATTAGTGATTTAAAGCAGTCCTCAGCAGAGTAGAAGAATCCTAATCTGGATGTTTGTTTTCAGGTTGCTTTCATCCCCAGCAATAAAAGTATTACATTTGTATTTTAGAACTGATTTTCTTTATGTGTTTTGAGCCATAACTCCAGGTTCCTGCCTGTACGTGTGTGGGGTGTACCAGCACTGCTGTAAAGCCTCTGGATGTGGTTCCTCACAACATCCTTCCTTCTAAAGTGAAAAGATGGGTTTGATGAGTTAGATGGATAAGAAAGTGGTTGGATGGTCACATCCAGAGGATCATGGTCAATGACTCAGAATCCAAATGGGTATCAGTGACAAGTGGTGCACTCAAGGATCTGCACTGGGACCAGTGTGATTCAGTATCTTCTTTAATGACATAGACTAAAGGATTGAGTGCACCCTCAACAAGTTTGCAGATTACACCAAGCTGAGGTGTGAGGATACACCTGAAGGACAGGATGCCATCCAGAGGGACCTGGACAAGTTCATGTGGAACATCATGTGGCCCATGGGAACATCATGAGGTTTAACAAGGCCAAATGCTGGTGCTGCACCTGGGCTGGGACAACCCCTGGTACCAGCACAGGCTGTGGAATGAACAGACCCAGAGCAGCCCTGCCCAGGAGGGCCTGGGGGTGCTGTGGGTGAGAGGCAGCACATGGCCCAGCCATGGCACTCACAGCCCAGAGAGCCAAACGTGTCCTGGGCTGCATCCAGAGCCCCGTGGGCAGCAGGGCAGGGAGGGCATTCTGCCCCTCTGCTCTGCTCTGCTGAGACCCACCTGGAGCACTGCATCCAGCTCTGGGCTTCCAGCATGGGAGGGACAGGGACCTGCTGGAGTGAGCCCAGAGGAGGGACACAAAGACGGTCACAGGGATGGAGCGCCTCTCCTCTGATGAATGGCTGAGAGAATTGAGATTTTTCAGCCTGGAGAAGGCTTCAGATTGACATAATTGTGGCATAATTTGAAGGGACCTTGCAAGAAAGATGGAGAGGGGTTTTTCACAGGGGCACATAGTGACAGGACAAGCAGGAATGGCTTCAAACTTAGAGAGAGTAAATTTAGGTTAGATATCAGAAAAAAAATCTTTAATGTGTGGGTGGTGAGATACTACATCAGATTGTCCAGAGAAGTTCTGGATGCCCCATCCCTAGAGGTGTTTAAGGCCAGGTTGCATGTACCTTTGAGCACCCTGGAAAGTATCCCTGCTCGCAACAAGAGCATAGGAACAAAATGATTTTTCAGGTTCCTTCCAGTACAAACCATTCTGTGATTCTATGATGATTCTTTGATAATATGATAGTATGGCTCCTTCAGCCATGAGTCAGAGCCAAGTTATTCATGACAGGATGACCTGTACTGTTAAATGTCAGTTTGACAGAGCTCAAATTGACCTGAACTTGAAAATAATGTGTAGGTTTTCTGGTCAATTTTCAATTATTTCCTTAAGAGAAGGGATAGAGGGGAAAACTGCAAATGAGAAAAAATTTGGTGGAAGCTTGGAAAACTCACTGTTACTTGTAAAATCTCTATGGTAACCTCTGTGGTACCGGGAGCAGCAAGCTATTGATGAGACCCGCTGCCCCTGGAGCTGTAACAATGTCTCAGCCAAGAGCTGCACGTTGCTGACACTGCCCCGTTTCTGGGGTTTGTTCTGTGCTTCTTTGCAGAGCCTGAAGCTGCAGGAAGGGGAACAAGCAGGGAAGCAGGGGCGAGGGAAGGGCATCGACTGTGCTGCACTGACCTGCATGGTCCAGCTGGCCCAGATCATTCTCGGCGTGGGCCTGGGGCTCCTGGTTAGCATTGCTGGCAGCGCCGTCACCGTGATTTCGGCATCCACGGTGGCGCTGGTCGGCTGCTGCTTCGTGGCTTTCTGCATTCGGTACGTGGACTAGGACTGCAAGAAGCAGTCGGAAGGGATCTCCCCAGGGGAGCATTTTCTTTCTGGGTCAGTAGCACTGGTGCTGTTGCTGTGCTGACGCTGCTGGCATGTGATTCTCTCTTACCTCCTTGGATCGGTTGCAATTCCAGTGTTTTATGAAATGGAGACTTGATAAAACTGGTTGCCTTATGCCTCAAACACATACACACACACACACACACACTCTCTCTCTCCCCCCACAGTGTGTTCACGTGCTGTGACATGTGATGGTGTGTGTGGCCACGGTATTTTGATGCTCTACACCGGGAATCATTATGAAACTCCTCATTACCAATTTGTGAAAGTTAGTGGATGAAGAATGTGACAAATTGAAGTAAGATAAAAGGACAGAGTTAGGAAGAATGTTTTTATTTATCTTGTTCTTCAAATGTTCAAGTGTCCTAAGCTGGGGGCTGTTCCCTCCAGTAGTCAAAAGCTGCAGGAGATTCAAACTGGTTAATTACCAGCTACTGTCAAAAGCAAATTTAAGTGTAAAAAATTACTGGAATATAAAAAAGATTGAAGCCTATTGTTTAAAAGCATTACTGTAAAGTAATTATTTTGTACTGGATCCTGCTGGTTTTGTATGAATGAAGTGAAAGTACTGGCTGAGCTTGTCAGGAAAATCTGTCTAAAGCTGCTTTGCAAATCCATGTGTAGGTACCGACCTAAAAATCTATCTATGGAAAACAGTTGCCATTTCTCCCTTCTTTTAAAAATGGCCTCTCAGTTCTGATGCTGTAATTGAAAAAATAAACTTGGTCAATGTAAGAATTTGACAGCTGTTTGACCACATAAATCTTGACATTGGATATGGTAGCATCTGTCTTTTCTCTGTTTTCCTTCATGCTTTGACTGAAATGGCATTTGCTCTCTACAGAATATTGTAGATAAATTCAGTTCTGCAAAGCACTATCAGGAATTATTGTACAGTACATACATAATCCCAGTTATTTGTATTTAATTGCATAAGAAGCTTCATTCTTATTTTTATAATACTGCCAGAGTTTTTAAAACCTGTTTGTGAAAGCAATTTATTGTATTTATGCTGTGCTTCTTCTGTCCTGAAAACTGTCATATCCATCCACTATGTTATATGTTAAGCCACCTGAAGCCACCTGCTAAGGTTGTTAATGAATATTGAGAGTCTATGGGCAAGTATGGTGTTTATGGTTGTTTTCATTCTTAATGTTGCATGTGTATCATCAACACTGTTCAGAGAAATGCAGTATTGAGCTTATCAGCTCTTAGAAGCTCTGCAAGACACGAACTGGCAACACCAAAAATTAAATGGTTACATTTGAGCATCAAGTGCCTCTGCAGAGATGCATCAGCTTCATCCTTTTTCTGTGTTCTATAGAGTAGAATGAGTCACATATTCTCAGGAAAACAAATTTTCCCTTAGGTAAATTCTTATTAATTTTAACAAGCCTGTGGGATATCTTTTCTTGATGATGACTGTAGGCCCCAAAAGGGGCTCAGTGCATGACAAACTGCACCACAGCATCTGCATCCTGCCTATTGAAGAAGCCATGTTTTATGGTTTCTTTTGCTTTGTGGCTCTTCATTTCACACTCATTTCACACCAGAGAAAACCTGGGAAGACAGAGCCCCTGCACTGTGTTTGAAACAGTTTGCAGGTGCTGAGACAGCTGGAGCACGAGGGCCTCAACAGGCACAAACAGGGGGAAGCCAGAAAATGAAGGATTGTTGTCTTCACAATTAGCTTTATGCTATCATTAACTCACTAACTTCCATTAACTCTGTATCTCCTGGGAGGATGAATTTTCAAGGGAAGAGCAAGGCATCTATGGAGCCATAAAAACAGATAAAGGAGGAAGTGATTTGGTTTCATAGAACTGCACCATGTAAACTTGTGCACCAGGAGCTGAGGTCATAAAGCTCTGATTCCACTGTGAGGCAGTCAAAGAAATTTTGCAATGCTTACCTATGTCTTTGTCAATATTTTCTTTGAGGTTTAACTCCATTAGAACATTAACATTTAAATGGTCATTTAAATCCCTGCTCTGTTACGCAAAGAGGATGCTGGCCCACAAAGGGACCATAAGATCTGTGGCAATGTAAGAAGGGTCCTGAACCTGCAGAGAGAAGTGAGAAGAGCCTATCATGTATATCAGTGCTATTATTTACAGATTTATTCAGAGAAAATTGTTTCAGAAACTTGTATTATCATTTCTCACAACCTCATGATCTTTCCCTTTAAAACCCACTGTCAGCTACAGAAGACAGAATTAAACTCATCTTTTCTCTGTAAATCTCCATCAAAACATCCTGTATTGTTCCCAGGACTGCAAAACAGTATGAGTCTTTGTTAGAAAGAGCAAACTGACAAAAAAGTATGGTGCTCATACTGAAGTTGAAAATGTATCTCAAATGTTACTGAAAACAATACAAAATGTTACTAACTCATAAAAGGGGATAAAATAAATATTTCTTTTAGCAATAGAAATGTTACTAATGTATGTTACTAATATAATATATTACAAATACGTTAAAGGGGATAAAATATTTATTTCAGAAAAATAAATGCTAAAATTTTAAAAATGTTGAAGGTATTGAAGGATTGTACTGTAATGCTATTAATTTAAGAAGTTCCACCTCTTCTGTGCTTTTACACTAGTTCTGGACTTGAGCCATCAATATGAGTATTGACTGTACTTAACATCTACTTTATAGCAGTGATGTGAGTATAAAGTTACAGGTACCCTGTTCCTGATCTTTCTCATCTGGTTTTATTTCCATATACATAAAATCAAATAAATAAAGCTCCTCTCTGTATCATGTTTATGCAAATGATACACTTAGACGAACCACATAGAATCACAGAATGGGTCAGGTAGGAAGGGAACGCAGTGGGTTATCTGGTCCAATCTCCCTGCTTCAGCAGGGCCATCCTAGAGCACATGGCACAGGATTGTGTCCAGAAGGTTCTTGAATGTCTCCGGTGAAGGAGACTCCACACCCCCTCAGTCACCTCTTCTCAGGGCTGAACAAGCCCAGCTCCCTCAGCCTTTCCTCATGAAAGAGATGCTCCAGTCCCTTAATTGTTCTTGTATCCCTCCTCTGAACCCTCTCAAAGATGAGATGCCCTGCAATAACCAACCCTCCTCCTTCCCACTTTCACAAAAATAGTCATGGCTGAATAAAACAAGGCAGGAGACCAAGTCTGTCACCTTATCTTCATGGCACTTCCCTTTTTCTTTCTCTTACAAACATCTGCCACTTACTCCCCTTTAACAAGCAGGTATGTGACACAAGCAAATCCTTAAAGGAACTTCTGGTCTCTTGTTTAGAGGACTTGAAGTCTTAGTAATGTCACAAGTATTCTGATTTTTTTTTCTCCCGTGTTCATTCTGTGTTTCATAGTGCTGTCATTAAGTTTCTTTGACTTGCTTGAAAACAAGCAACTCAGGTGGCTTGTGGCAGATAAATCTTTTTTTCCAGAAAGGCTACACAAGTCAGGATGAATCATAAATGTCTTTGCCTTGGGAGAACTCACATCTTTCACATTGGTGCCTGTGAATCACTACCAGTCCCTGCAGCATGTGAAAAGATGGTGCAAGTGAATGTGGCAATGGTGACATTTGATATTTTTGAACTGTAGAAGGATTGGGTGGAAGTATCTGCTGTAAAATGTCTGTAAATGATTTTTGGCATGACAAAGCTATAAAAAATGAGCTATAAAACAAAATTTTCCCCTCTAAGTTTCCAGCATTCATTTCCAATCTCTAGCTGCTCCATCTTGTTTATTTAAGAAGCAAATGTTCGGGGTCACTTGTTAAAGATTGAACTGTGAAAAGTGATTTGTAATTTTTATGGGCCCTGATGTGATGCATCCACGAATGCTGAGGGAGCTGGCAGACATCATAGCCAGGGGGCTCATGATCATCTTTGAAAGGTCATGGAGATCAGGAGAGGTGTCTGAGGGCTGGAAAAAGCAAATGTCACCCACTCTTCAAAACAGGCAAGAAGGAGAACACAGGAACTGGATCAAGTCAGTCTCACCTCAATATCTGGAAGGGGTATAGGCCTCCTCAGGGTGTTCACTGATGACACAAAGCTGAGGAGTGGCAGATACCCCAGAGGGCTCTGCAGCTCTTGAGAGGGACCTGGACAGGCTGGAGAGGTGGGCAGAGAAAATTTGTCTGAAGTTCAACAAAGGCAAGTGCAGTGTCCTGCACCTGGGGAGGAACAACCCCTGGCACTGGTACAGGCTGGGCCCAACCTGCTGAAAAGCAGAAGGACAAGGACCTGGGAATTCTGGTGGACAACAAGCTGTCCATGAGCCAGCAGTGCCCCTGTGGCCAGGAGGGCCAATGGTGTCCTGGTGCATTAGGAAGAGCATTGGCAGCAGGCCAAGAGAGGAGATGCTGCCCCTCTGCTCAGCCCTAAGCAAGGTCTTGTCTGGAGGGCTGTGCCCAGTTCTGGGCTCCTCAGTAAAAAAAACATGGAGCTCTTGGAGTGCGCCCAGCAGGGAGCTACAAAGGTGATCAAGGGACTGGACCAGGCTCTGCTCAGTGGTGCTGAGCAATAGGACAAGAGACAATGGGCAGGAACTGATGCACAGGAAGTTCCACCTGAACATGAAGAATGTCTTTGAGAGCAATGAATCACTGGAACAGATTTCCCAGAGAGGCTGTGGCATCTCCCTCACTGGAGTTATTCAAGAACCTTCTGGATACAATCCTGTGCCTTATGTTCTAGGACAACTGTGCTTGAGCAGGAAGGCTGGAACAGATGAACACTGTGGTCCCTCCTGACCTGACCCATTCTGTGATTCTGTTGCCTTCTATGATGTCCAGTTTCATGCATTGCTCCTATAGATATGCAAAATGTATTAAGCAGAAGCGTTTCCTAATTTTTTAAAATTGGAAATTAGCATTTTACCTCCCCAGGTATTAGTATTTTACTTTGGTATTAAGGATAGTGACTTCATTTCAGAGCCATCAAACTGGAGGCTGGTCCCGTGGGTAAGCACTTGCAGCAGCAGGAAAACAAAACTCAGTGCTTTCCAGCCTGGATTGCGGAGCAGACTGAGATGAGCAGCCCTTCTGTTTCCGGGGGCAGAGCTGCGCGGTGCGAGGTGTCGGGGCGCTTTTGGCGCGGGCCATTCCCAGGGCTCTGCCCGCTCCAGGGGAGCCGGGCGGGGCTGTCCCTGCCCAGCCGGGTGCTCGGCTGCCTCCTGGTGTTCAGCGCCCACCGGAGCCGCCCAGTCCTGCCCTCCCTCTTAACCCTTGTCACGATCCGCTCGTGCGGGGTGTCGTGATGGTTCGTTAAGCGACCCCAAAAGTGCAAAAAGGCAAACGGCAGGGGACCATCAATTTAATCACAACAAATGCACCTTTATTGTGGTACCAACAGCAAATGCGATAGAGGGGACAGAAAAGGGAAATAAAAAATAGAGAGAAAAGAGGGGAAGGCAGATATAGCTACCACCGTTGAGACGAGATCCTCAATGGGCCAGCCACACAGATTCACCATAGTCCGTGGGGGTGCACCGAAGTCTTCCCAAAAGGTTGCAGTTTATATAGTCTTTAGCCAAAGTGAGTGGCATCTGGCCAGAAGGTGGGCAAGATCGATGGGCCATTGTGAAGAGCCCGTTGGTCTGTGAAGCAGGTGCTGGCATGCAGGTACAAGCCACTGCTTGTCACAACCTGTTTGAATGCGGCGTTCTGTAGAAGCACAGCGAGTGCACCTGCTAACAGTCACTTGGCAAGTGTCTGTCACCTCGGCCAGGCCAGAACTCCTGTCAGGGGTCTTCAGGGTCCTTGGGACGGTTGTGAGGCAAATGAAGGAAACTTCCGACTGTCTCTCACACCCCTCCACTGGCTGCTCACCGTGGGGCTGCTGCCCTACCGTTCTCCTTTTCTGTGTGTGCTTACACAACCAAGGAAAGCTGCTCGTTGCCAGCTGTAGCCCGGCTGCCTAACACATTGCAGACCCTGCCCAATGGACATGTGGTGGTGGGGAGCCCCCCATGGACACGTTTAGCATCAAACGCATGGCAGAATCTGGACTTGGAAACCTTCAGTGTTGAAGCCAAGAGTCGATCCTGCAGTGCAGGATTGCTGTTCCCAGCTTGTTTGGAAGATGAGTTTTTGTTGCATTGGCTTACCACAGCTAATGTGCATCAGGAGGTGGGGGGACATTGGTGGCAGCACAGAGGGAGGCAGCATCAGAGTCTTGGACACCTCTGTTTTCAAGGCCCCTCTGCTCGTTAGATACTGAGAAGGAAATGTGACAAACAGCAGATTTGTGGAGTCTAAGGAGTGACAAGAGAGAAAGGAAACATTTCTGACAGAGATGCCTTTTGCTGAAGTCTGGGAGCTTTACACTGGGGTTGCACAGCTGGCAGATCACTACCTAAGTGCAAATGTATCTCAGATGATTTGGAGTTTTTTCAACATTCAACATATTTCAAACATTACATTTTCAACATATTTAAAAAAAAATATGTTAGCTTGCAATGCAACTTGCAAATTATTCAGTTTCCACAGATTTTGAGGGTTGAGGCACTTTTTTCTTTAATAACTGCCTCAGTTCCAACAAAACACCCAAACCTAATAAGCAGACCTTTAAGAAATATATCCCAAATATTGTTAGATTGTTAGATTATCATAACATTGCAAAACATGGCAATAAAATAGCTTTTGGAACTATGATTCTCTCTGAGAAAAAGATGGCACCTTATCAAAGGGTGGTGTTCTTTTCTGGACAGCAGTTTTGCATTTTGGAATATTTTCCTTGGAATTGCTTTATATCATGTGTGCTCAAAATTCAAGATTTCAGTTCACATCTCTGAAAATGAGATCTGAAATTTAAACTAGATTCTTCTTTTCCCTATTATGATCCACTGTACAAACTGAGCAGTTACTTACTAGTACTGTAGGATGTCTTTCAACCTTCAGTTCAGGACCTCATGGTTTGCTCTCTATACCTCTATATCCACCACTGGATTGGCCTATGAACAAGGGACTGGATTTCAGCAGGAAGTGAATTTTGATGGGCAAGGCCCGTTGCTGGCTCATGTCCACCTTGTCCCCAGCTCCTTCTCTGCTTTCCAGTCAACTGGACTCCAGCCTGTGCTGGTGCAGAGAATTCAGGACTTTATTACTGCCTTTGTGAGGTTCCTACCACACCATTTCTTCAGCCCATTAAGGACCTTTGAATGGTGGCACAACCCCTTGGTGTGGGAGTCACCCACCTGATGTCAACATGCTGATCAGACTTCACAAACACAGATGCAAGTAATTTTCCACAAGATTCCAGTTTTATCCAGTGAGGTTCAGCTGAGTGAAAGTGGAAAGGTTCATTGAACAATGATTTTAGAAGTCAGTGTTGAACAGGTAATTTGGCCATTGTACAACTGACCATACTCATCCAGCTGTTCTGAAGGAAAAACAGAAGTCCTTGGAGAAACAGTATTTCATTGTCCCAAAAATGGATGAGTAAAGGAGAGAGCTAGTATCCGAGTAAGACACCTTTATTTTGTTATTTCCCACACTGAATAGTAATCAGTCCTTTCCAATCAGGAAATCAATGTTTGCAAAAGATTCTTAACTGAAGAAACTGCTTCTGTCTGCAGCTGATCTTTTGGCCTAATTTTCTCAGCCATCCTATGAGTCTATATTTAAGATTTTGGGAAGGACTCTGAGTCTATGCACAGACATAGGCAGAGAAACCTGTTGATGTGTATTATCAGCTACACTTTAGCACAGGAATGAGTTAACTGGCTACTAATAGCACTGACTGCTACTGGGATTGTACCCAGAAGAGATTCTTTTAACTGCTCTCATCATGATAAAAAGATATTTTCAGTAACTCTCTTTAAATGGAAAAATAGGAATTCTCTTTTGAGAAATAACCCTCACTAAAAACAGAAGTTCCAAGCTCTCAATCTAATGTCCTTGAGCTGCACCACACCCATATCTGCTCCTGCTCCAGCTCAGGGATAGAAATTAGATCAGTTTCTGTGCACACACTCAATTGAATAACCAATTTTAGAGCAGAATCGTGAATGGGAATGAAGGGGACTGGACTTTTTTTACTGCTAAAGTGAGTGCCAGAATAACTCACTGAGAAAGTGAAACAGCATTTCCACCGAAGAGGCGTTTCAAAGGAGAAACCTGGAAATGCATTTGGAAGTTATTATTACATTAAGACCTTGTTAGTTATTTAGGGGCTGAGATACTTAAACGTCCCTAAAGAATGAAAGTCTTCGCCTAATGAGAATATCCGGTCTTTAAAAGTTCTCTCAGTTTGTCACTAGATGTCAGCCTGCACCTTCACGTCCCTACCCTTCTATAACCAAGTGCACCTCTCCAGCAGCACCCCACCAAGAATCTGTAACATAAGGGGAACAAGCATGAAAATCTTGTCAAGAATTCGATAAGTATTGTTTTGTATCTTTCAAGTATGTTTATTTTAGTACATGAAAAGATGATTGTTATAAACGAAGACATAAACATTTGTAGGAGTGTTTTTGAAGGGTGTTGTAGTCATACCGGTATACTCAGTAGGATTTGTTGTTGTTGAGCTGGAATGATCTCTGCTGAGCCCACGCACCCTGTGCACACAGAGCAACTGCACCTTCTGCCAAGACTAGGCTGGTGACCCTGCCCATGCAACACACAGCACAGATTTCAGGCTGTTAGCTGGGACTCACAGCACAGGTGAAGCAAAATTTCTCTCTGCTTGTTGTTAGAGCAGTGCCCTTTGGCTGTGCTGGACATGCACTGACCTGCACAGCCTGGGCTGCTGGTCTGGCCTAAATCAACATTTGGCCAAGTGTGGATGCATTGTGTCTCTTTGAAACAGAAGATCCATGACTTACACTTGGTGGATCAGTGGCTTGTGAGAGAGTTGCCCGCTAATTTCATTGTCCAGTCCCTACACACTCTCAAGGTATTTTCATGTTTGGGTCACTTGCCAAATGGGAGGTTTTTATGTCTCTAGTGATCAGACATTTGGGGTTTCCTCTGACAATGGTACATTGGCACTCTGGGCTAACTATGCATTGTTCCAAACACCACCTCTTTTACTGTGTTGTTTTCCTGGCACAAAATTATGTCTGCATTGATATCCACAGAAGCACATGGGTTTTGCCATGCTGAGGACCACAGAGGCTGTCTTTCAGGCAGCTTACTATATACTGAAATTCATAATTACACTTTAGACACTTGGAAAGCTGTTTATTTAATGCACAAAAACAGTTAAACATTAGATAGGGGAAAAAATTCCAGCAAGTTAAGCAAGAGATTACGCTGTTCAAAAGCAAACACTAAGAAAAGCATCTGGCTGTGAGAGTCCTCCCATGTCCTTAATTTAGATACTTCCTCCTAGCCTACAGAAATATGATTATCTCTCTCTCTCTGAACTCTGGCTCATGGTATCCTTTTCTCATACAACTGTACAACATTCTTCACGTGCAACACAGACATTAGGGCTTTCTCCCAGATCAGAAATGCAGATTTTTGCAAATCCTTTAGCACAATAAGCTGCTTTACCAGCAGGTCTAGAAAGACCTCAGGTTCCTGGATAGCATACTGCATCTTTAATTGAAACAGGACCTGGGAGCAAGTTAACCACTGTCCTTGGGAAGGGGAGACCTAGAACCCAGATGGGTATGCAATTTCTATTCTGTATTTGATGAAGAAAAATATCTCCACAATCCTCTTTGGAGATTACATCCTAACCACTGTGCTGCCAAGCAGAGTTTGAGGGTTTTCGTTGCCCTTATGATCCAGCAACAGTGAGCAACTCAGGCAACAGGGAACTGTTTCAAGCCAGAGAATATGAGCACATTCACAAAGTAGCCCAGGGATTCAGCCATTCCCCTGCGACGTGGAAAAGGGGAACTGAATCTCTCAGGCTGTGAGGGATAGCTGTGACCACTGATTTAGCATTTCACAAGGGAGGGGGAAGGAGCATAATCTGCACATACATTGAAGCTGGAACAGAAGCAGCACATCTAGGCACAGATTCAAAGGGATTGGGGGGTGGGGGTATGAGTTGAGTCCACAGCCGCTTCTGACTTACTGTGGCCTGGCTCAGGGTCTTCTGTGTTAGGATGCAGAGATGCCTCCCTCACAGGATACACACTGTGGCCAGTCCCAACAGAGATATCCCCATTAAGCACAGAAATAAGTGCTACAGAATTAAGCAGATTTAGGCATGCTCAGGAAGAGGTTTCTAGGCACAAAAATTTTACTAGAAAAAACTTAGGTACCTACAGACTTCACTGGTCAACCAAGTCAGGATTCAGGAGGTTAGAGAGGCAGATGTACAGTACTCAGATGCTCAAGTTCTTCTGTGGATATGTCTGATTTCTTTGGAGTCTTTGCATCTGTGTAAGTATGCCCATCAGCCACCAGCTCACCTCTGCTGTTCTTCTTCAGACAACTTGTAAATCAGTATCTTCCCCATTAGCAAATGCCCAAGGCTGGAGAAGTCTTTTTTGCCTTGGAAAAAAAGATAACTTCTCCTTGCAAGTAGCAGAACCAGCTGCTTTCAGACCAAACATGAATTTTACAACAGGAGTTACCAACACGTACAGTACACCTAACAGAGTCTGAAAAGTGTAATTGCCACTATGGCGTAGCAGTTTTCTCTGGACAGAAATAGCAAGTTTTCTCCATCAGTACTTAGAGGTGACAAACAACCCTCTGCCTTTTTAGATTCAGGCAGATGTTGGAGTTAGACAGCAAGGAAAGGGGTTCGAAATAGAAAACCATTTTGAAACTTGTATTTAAATAATCATCTTATATTGCAGTACTAGGGATTAATGAACTTGTGTTCTGAAATCAAAACCAGAAATGTTGCACTTTTCTATAATTTAAAACAAATACTTTGATATTTTGATTTCGATTTTTTTCCTCATAATAAAATAAATATTTTAAGAAGTAGATAAATAACCTTATCATAAAAACTTACACAGCTTAAAAATACACTTTTTTTTATCCCCCTAAAAGTTCAATTCAGATAAGTCTCAAATTATTCCAGGCATTTCTGTGGAACAGAGGCTGGTAAAGGCCAATCCCTGACATTCTCTAGGCTACATAAGCACTGCAGGCCCTAGGGCTGCTCAGACTAGAGGAACTGAACTGAACTTCACTGAAACACTGGCAAGAGTCAGCGCAAACCCTCAGCAGAACTAAAGCTTTTGTGCTTAGTTTTAAGTGAACCCAGAAGTATCCCGGAGCAAGTGATTTGAAAGTGGCTAGGACTGTTTCTTTTTCCCCCTTTTGTTTTTTTAATTTTAATTTTTTAATTTTATTTACAGTTGTGCTGACTTCCTGGAGTGAAATATGAACAGTCTGAAGTGCAGCAAAAATTAAGCCTGCAATCTCAGTGCCCTGGGAAAGATGCTGTCTTGCTTCACATGATCTGGGGCTGTGAGGTTTCTTTTCCCCTCAGTGGCCTGGAGAAAGGCTGGGGAACAGTATTAGGGGGCTCACATCCTCTCTCCAAACACAGGCAAAGGAACACCCCATGAAGCTGCAAATTCCGTCCTTGAGTTTCTCCTTGGCTGTCTGGGTTGCTTTATACCCTGGCAGCAGCTGCCTGCTAGAAAAGCAGATCCTGCACTGATCTGGAGAGGAGCACAGCGTCCCTTGTCCCTGCTCTTTCCTAAGTCTCTAAAAGAGAGGAAAGGTGCCAAGCCTGAACAAGCAGGAGCTTTGTACCCACTTGTCCTGGCTGTTCCCCTCAGGGCAGGTTTGAAGTAAAAGAGAGGCTGTCTGATCCCTGTGCCTTCAGTAGAGCCCAGGAAGCAGTGACCAGTCAGGCATGCTCCATTTACAGGGTCCTGCAACAGGAGAAAGCAGCTCAGCTCCCTCTCCCTGCCACAGACAAACACACAAGGTGGGAGGGCTACTTGCAACTGCAGCCTGAGGGGAAGTGATTGAGGCCTTCCAGCCTCAGTCCACCCCAACCAGATCCTCACCTCCCTGTGCTGCTTTGCACATCCTGCATCCTCCCTGGCTGGAGTCCCATCACCCTCATTAGTCCTTGTTCCCCAGCACAGGTACAGGCACTAAAAGGCATCTCATAGAGGCATCCCATCACTACCTCCTCCTAGTCCTGTTCTGCAGCTCAGGGTGCATCTTCCAGACAACAGCGTCCATCAAGTGTCTCTGAGGGCAGACAAAACCGCAAAAGACCATCTCTCTCACAGAAGTCCTTTACTCATCCCTCCTCCCCTTGTCCTGACCAGGTATTCAATAACCCCAGGCCACATCTGGCACTGTGCCACCCCCCAGAGCCCCCTGCCATCTCAGCAGTGCTGCTCCATGGAGCTGGCAGGCAGCAGGTCATAGCGGCTGCTGTACATCACCACCCCGGGGGGGTAATAGGCCACCTCTGCCTGGACGGCTGCAGCACGGGGAGCAGCAGGGACAGGGTGCACAGGCATCACGGCATGCAGGGCCTGCTCCTCCTTCTCAGGCTTGGTGGTGTCAGTGAAAGGGCGCATGGTGGTGAGGGAAGGTGAGGTGATCCTCCAGAGGAGGGTCTTCAGTGCCTTGCGGAACTCCCTGCGCATGAGGCAGTAGAGGATGGGATTGAGGCAGCTGTTGGAGTGTGCCAGGCACACGCTGATGGGGAAGAGGTACACTTGGGAGAGAAAGTACTCGTTACTGAAGTGCACCATGTTGAGTTTGATGAGTATCCCCCAGGTTGTAAGTGCTTGGTTAGGCAGCCAGCACAAGAAGAAAGACAGCACCACGATGGACACTGACCTAGTCACTTTGGAGCGGCGCTTGATGCTGGGGCCACTGCAGGTGCGGCCTACGTGCTTGTCACTGATGAAGCGCACCAGAAGCAAGTAGCAGAGACTAATGACAACCAGTGGCACCACGAAGCCCAGCAGCACCTTCTGGATGTGGTACAGACCCAGCCAGAATTGGGCATTGTTGCCTCGGCCCTCTGGGAACTTGACAAGACAGAGAACATCATCAAAGACAGTGGCAGTGGTGGAAAAAATGGCATGGGGCAGGGAAGCCAGGACAGCTGACAGCCAGATGAGTGCACAAAGCCACTTGGCAGAGCAGCAGCCACCCAGTGGGTCTCCTCGACGCTGATTCTTCAAGGCTGAAGCCACAGAGCGGTATCGAGCCACACTCATGGCAGTAAGAAAGAACACACTGGCATACATATTCATTGCTGTCACATAAGAGACGATCTTACACATTGCCTTGCCAAAGAGCCAGTTGAAGTCCAGCGCGTTCTCCACTGCCCAGAATGGCAAGGTCAGCACAAACTGGAAGTCAGTCACTGCCAGGCTGGTGACAAAGAGGTTGATGGAGGATTTCCTCCAGCCTTGCTTGCTTTTCATCAGGTAGAGCACCAGCAGGTTGCCCACCAGTCCCAGGGCACACACCACGGAGTACACCAGGGAGATGACAATCCGCACCACGTCAGAACTGTCCCCCTGCATCCCATCGGCTCGCTCCAGGTTGATGGTCTTCAAGAACTGTAAGAAGGACACGTTGCTCCCGTTGTCCATCTGAGCGCTCTCCAGGAAACCCAGCGCCGCGCCCCAGGACTCCCTGTCCGCTCCTTCCTTTATGCCAGCGGCTGGCGAGCAGACACCGCGCTCGCAGGGCTCGCCCATCCCATGCTAGGGTGGAAGACGGGTCTGCGGGAGCTTTTTCCCCAGAGGCTGACCAGCGTCGAAGGGCAGGCGGACTGCTGGGGCGGCAGCAGGGTCTGGGCACGGCACGGTGCCGGCCGTGCGGTGACAAGGCTGGCGCCGCTCGGCTCCGCGCCGCGCTTTTATCCGCGCCGGCGGGGCGGGGCATGCGCGGTGGGCGCGGAGCTCTCCCGGGTGCTGAGCGCGGCCGCCGCGCCCCCACGGATCGCCCCCGTCCCGTCCCGTCCCGTCCCGTCCCGTCCCGTCCCGTCCCGTCCCGTCCCGTCCCGCACACCTGGTCGGGAACCGCGTGTGTGAATCAACCGGGCGTTCCCTCGGGCTCAGTGCGGCAAGTGCCCGGCCAGAGGCGATGCCCTCTCCCCCCTGCCCGTGTCATGCTCCCTTCCCCTATATCTTTCCCCATCTCCTGAAGTGATCCCCACTCCCCCGATGTGATCTCCTCTCCCCGATGTGATCGCCCCAATCTCGATACGATTCCCCTCCCCGATGTGCTCCCCGCCGATCAGCTCTAACAGAACCTTTCTCCTCCTGCGTGGGGACAAGTTTTGGGGATGTAGCACCTTCGCCGAGCCGCAGGGTGACCCGGAAACCACCCGCACTTTGGCGCTTGAGAAACCTCGGCACCGAGCCGGACCGCGCCTCGCCCTCCCCTGAATGACCGCACTCCGGACAGGGACCCACGAACGCCCCTCCTGCTTTTGGGACTTCGGGGACGGTGTCTACCTTATTTTAAAGCGAACGGCACGGACAACGAAGCTATAAAGGCCGGCTATCGGTGCAGGCGACAGCAGCAGCTCCCCCGGAGGCAGAGGGATCTCGCCCGCAGGGGGCCCCCCTGTCTTGCGCCGGGCCCGAAAATCGCTTCCCCACCAAGTCTGCCGCAGAAACAGACAGCAACCGATGGGAATAGGAACTCAGGCTTCCTTCCTTCTGTTCCGCTTCTAAATAAATCAAGATAACTGCACATTTTGAAAACCAAGATTCTGAATATACCTAAGTAAAGCACTGTGAATCAACCATCTGGGGGAGATCTACGGAACATTTAACAAGTATATTATTTTTCCACTAATTTATCTCACTGAACTTCCTGCAAACATATAGTTGTGCGTGCTATTTGTTATCAGCAGTCCTCTCATCACTTTGATTTGTATCTGCAGGGATCCTGCAAAAGTATCAGCCAGATGATGGCATGGGAGTGTTAAAGGGGAGAAAGAGTAATTAGAAATTTTATGCATCATTCATGTTGATTATAATGAGGGTGCAATATACTGGAATTAGAAATATAAGGCTCTGGGAAGGTTTAGTCTGCAGATTACTTGCTATAATAAATAGTTTGGTACCAGAATGACCAAAAAAAAAAAAAAAAGAGAGAGAGAGAGAGAGAAAGAGAAAGAATTGGATCTTCAGAATGCTGACCACATCAGGCCTCAAAAAATGGACCCCCTGATATTTTTTCCTGTCATGCTTTAACCCCAACTAGCAGTCAAACCCCTTGCAGCCACTCATTCACTCCTCCACCAGCAGATTTGGGCAGAGAAGTGGAAGGGTAAAAGCTGGAAAATTCGAGGGTTGAGATAAAGACAGTTTAATAGGGAAAGCAGAAGCCACAAATGCAAGCAAAACAAAACAAGCCCATGGGCAGGCAGGAGAGCAGTGCCCATCACATCTAAATGTCACTTGGGAAGACAAATGTTGTCACGGGAAACATGCCCCCTTCCCTCTTCTTCCCTCCACTTTATACCCTGAAGGTGATGTCAGACGGTCTGGAATATGCCTTTGGTCAGTTGGGGTCACCTTTCCCGGCTGTGCCTCCTCCCACTGTCCCAAGCACCCCCAGCTTCCTCGCCGGCTTGGCAGTCTGAGAAGCAGAAAAGGCTTTGGCTTTGTGTAAGCTCTGCTCAGCAGTAACTAAAACATCTCTGTGTTATCATCACTGTGTTCAGCACAAAGCCAAAACATAGCTTCACACCAGCCACTTCAAGGAAAATTAACTTCACCCCAACCAAATCCAGCACATCTTCACAATTTTTCTAAATGATGGTTTTCATACCTCTTAATCACTGACTAAGGTTGCATCTGGGTGGCATTTTCAACACACAGCATTAAGTTGCATCTCTCAGCCTGCTGAATGGCAGCAGTTTTCCAAATTCTTTCAACCAGAGGAAATAATCCTTCCAGTGAAATTCAACAACCCCATTAGTCCCATCAGTGTTGCACAGTCGACTGTAAGACAGTATATGCAGAAGAGAAAGACACTGATCCCTTAAAACCATGAGAAGAACCATCATATAAACAAGCAATGTGAAAATGCTGAGTTTCAGCCAGACCTGCAGAGGTTCCATAAACAGTGCAGAGGGTGAGATGCCTCCCAGCCCACAGCAGCAATGACTGCCTTAGCACTAGAGTCAGGACTTACTCAAAACCAAGTTTAGTAAAACATATCAGCAATTTCCCCTCTCCACTTACCCCTGCTACTATTAGCCCCCAAGGAAAAAACAACCTGTAATAGAGCCATGCAGAGACTTAATAAATTATTAGTGAGGTTGATAATGCAGAAGTGGACATTTTCTAGATTGAATTCTAACCTATTCTCATCATATTGCTACCTTCACAACCATGTATCAGTGACATATCTTAAATATGTCACTGAAAAAATTGCAGCAAACATGTCTTGCATAGAATAATTTCTTCTACCATTTTTTCTGTTTGGCACATCTTGCTGATATATTGCTGAGACTGAATGGTCATAATGGTTCAGAAAGGGAAAGAGGAGGAAAATAATGTCCAAATTCAGATTGCTTTTGCTGTTAGTCACCCAGAGAAAGCAACAGAGTGTGAAGTTAGGTACCTCCTGGGAACACTGGTAGTGGATTTTGAACTCAGGTCTGCAAGTGTGAAATGATTGTCCAAAGTTTTTGCTCATGTTTAGACCCCCAGAAAAATTCCTTTTTAGTCTTGGGTTTTTCTTTTGTCATTCTTCATTTCAGAGACATTTTGGAGGCAGGTAAGGGAACTTGCAACATCTAGATGAATAATAAAAAAAATATTTGCTGAATAATTTATTTAACACATTGCCAGAACACTGCCATAGCTGAAAAAATGTTTAAAAAAGCCATCAGCTACTTTCAAAAAGTATTGCAAAACTCACTAGATACAATCACAAGGATTATTGTCCTGGAAGATACTGTTGTCTTCTTGCTCCCTATTCATTCCACCCATGCTGCCAAAGCTGTGTTGCTAACATGTAACTTTCCAGAGCCTTCTTTTTATCCAAGTGTCAGTGTAATTGGTATTACTTACTCCAGATTTCTGAAAACACTAATAAACTTGACAGGCGGAGGCTTCCATGATGCACTCTGGTGATAACAGTGGAAAAAATGGCTGATTTGTGTATTTTGTTAATCTCAAATAAATCAGGCAGAGGCTTTTTTGCATATATATAGTACTATGCTAAAATAATCCACAGGGCTGAGATTGCTAGTTTGCCGGCAGGCAGCATCAATCAGTACAGTAGAATTAAAAAGGTTTTCACTCGTTCAGACCACCAACAGAAACTGCCCATTGGTTTCAACTATATTGTGTCAGTGTCCTGCAGGTGTTTCTCAAAGAGCATTGAAAAAATGTTGTAGTTAAATATGCCAAATAAACATTTGCTGAAATGGTGATTTTCCTATGATTTACCCCAAAGAATTTCTCTAATTTTTCACTGCATTTACAAACCTCATACACAAACAAAAGATTTATTATAATTACAACAGTGACTGAACCATCTGTATGCTCCTCTGAAATATTTTGGCAAGGGAGATGGTATTCTGTTTTCAATATGAAAGGCATTTTTGTAGCTTAAAGCAGATTTTTAAAATATTGAATGTATCACTAAATACAGAAACATGGGACTATTTCTTAGGATATTTTTGTAGCAGTAAGAGATTTTAAATTTCTTTTTCATATTTGACACACTGAAGCAAAAAAAATAGTAATAGTAAAGCTCTAGAACATATTTTATTAGAAAGATTTTACTAGTGTGTGTGGCTTAAATGGGCTTTACATTATTTAAATGTTGCATTCTTGCAATTGAATTCTGTTTTATGAATAATTCTTTTTATGGCATCCTCTCTCAAACAAAATTCTGGATCAGGAGAAGGAAACTAGAAAACAGGAAAGGGACATTTCATGTTTATTTAGTTTTTCAGTTCTAATTTCTGGAAGCGATATGGTCTCCTCTGAGTTTTTTATGAGCTCAGGGCAACAATTTCATCCTTCTGACCAAATTCAGGCAGTAACAGTTCTGTTACTGTTTTTTTTTTTTTTCAGTTTCAGTTCTAGTTTCAACTGGATTTCAGTTTCAGTTCCAGTTTCAACTGGATTTTACAACTCTACCTTCTCCATCCTGAGAATGAACTTGGTGTGACTTGGTGTGTGTCCACCATGGGAAGATTTTGATAGCAATTCTTCTCTTAAAAGTGCAGTAGGAAATGAATACAGGCTTTCATTACAAAATCTCAGATAACACAATGATCATACTGCGATTCATGGACCACAGGCATATCCTCCAGAAAGTACTATTTGGACACAGAAATAGATTTTAATAAAAACAGAGCAGAACAAAATGAAACCCTTAAAAATATTCCAAAACCAAACAAATAACCTCCCAAAAACTTTGGTTACGTTCATCATCCTTTCATAATTTACTTTCTAGGCAGACTACTGAGAATATATTTTTTGGGTACTAACTTAAAAAGATAATTTAAAGTGACTTGTTGCTCCAGAAACATGCTTTTATTTGGTTAATATGGATAGTATAACAAATGAGCTTCTAAATTCATATGGTGCAAGTTTGAAATTATAATTTTGTGAATTAGCTCACTAGTCATAAAAAGACCAATCCATGTTTGAAGACTGACTAGAAATCTGAGTGTGAGCATACAAAAATTTCATGTTAAAGAATCACTTAGAGTTTGCTTGCCTCTTATTAAAATCTGTCCGCAGACATACCAGAAGTGGAATGTCACCAAATACTTTTTTTTTTTTTTTTGCAAGAGTAACTTATGAAGTTCCAAAAATCTGTAAAGATTATAATGCAATGGAAGTTGAGAGATTCAACAGTGGCTCTGGCTCAATTACCAATAGTTAGCTGTTTTAAGAGGCTGCATCTCTAATGAGAAACAGGGAATAAGACTGAAGATTAAAAAAGTGTACTCACAAACTTCTTTATAAATCTGACAGAGAAATAATACATCAACAGTGGCAATTACCCAGCAAACTCCACAGGACCCTTGGTATTCAGAGTCATTCTCTTTCAGTTCATCTCCCTGCCAATAGTCACAGTATCACAGAATCACAGAATAGTCTAAGCCCACCACATCATGTATGATCCATGCTCTTACCGTTTCTAGTCCAAGCAAACTGTTAAGCTGCCTGGATAGTTAACAGTCAGGTCTGGACAGCGTTTCGCCTTGGATGTGACAGACAAGGATGTGTTATACTCCAGAGGTATCTCCTCTCTCTGTCGACTGCAGGAGCAGAGCAAGTGTGTATTACATAATTTTGTATCTTTAAATTTTGAGCAGAAGACTGTCATTCCTAGTAAAGCAAAATTTCCTTCCATGTCTCTCTTCACATGGACTTCATTTTGTAGCAACTCTTCTATGCCAGATCATATAATTTATGTTTTAATTCCTCACTGCTCAGAACTTCTGCTTTTCTGTCTCTCAGTAAACATTTCTACATACATATAAATTGCAATACATAAATTTCTTTTATGGCTATCCTGGAAGTCTACTTAAATTTAAAAGAGTCCAGTATTGTTTCTGGTTTGTCAGTCTAGGATTGATTGTATCTCTTGACTGTGATCTTTCAATAAATGTACAGGCTTTTCTGTGTGGAGCTGCACCTACTGAACTGCAATAACTTTGTTGCCACAAGAACACAGCTGATGTGGTGCTGTATTCTTTTTCTTTTTGTAACGAGGTTAAGTTAGCAAAAACAACTCACTTTCTTTCAAAAAAACCTCCAAAACCTCAGGTTATGCCTCTTTGGAACAGGAAACCACTGGGAAGACACAGTGCCATAAATTCTGTTCACTTAAAATGGACTCAGTATGTACTCATATCAGAAGAGTGCTTTCTACTTGTGCCATTGCTTCACATCTTGACTGTTTTTAGCTGGGATAGACATAGTTTTCTCCTTAGCAGCTGGTATAGTGCTGTGTTTTGGACACTGTGTCAGCTACAGCCACAGCATCCCTGAAGCAGGAACCCTACTGTCCCCCCCAGGGTATTTTCTGGCACCACACCCAGTGAATCATTTTTTCTGTGTATGTGCATGCTGGCACAAAGCCCAGGGAGTTATAGATGTCTCAGACCAGATTTCCACAGCTCTCTTACTCCACTCTGTACGACTTTTCAATCTACTAATTTTTATCATATTTAAAATAAAATCAAATCAAAACAAAACTCATTCCCACAAACTCTCCTGAGTTCCTAAAGCTTTTAGTTCTCCATCACTTTCAGGGTTGGAGAGAATTACAGGCAACAGGAATTAAGTTTTCCTGCTGAGGAAGAAACCAAGATGGAATCCTGCAGGAAATACTAGTTGCTTCCCATCAGATTCCCCTACCAGTGAACACCTAGCTAAAGAGGTGACTGAAAATGGAAGCAGTTAAATGTCTCTCACAAGAAGGGCTGTTTTTCTGATGGCCTTCAAGAAGTACGTTAAACAAGTACTTTGTAAACATATACCAATCCCTTGAACTGTCATACCTTCT
Source organism: Vidua chalybeata (assembly GCF_026979565.1). Classification (NCBI taxonomy): domain Eukaryota; kingdom Metazoa; phylum Chordata; class Aves; order Passeriformes; family Viduidae; genus Vidua; species Vidua chalybeata. The sequence goes on from NC_071570.1 coordinate 39,947,769, forward strand.
TTTCACTACTCCTAGCCTGTTCTCCTCATTTTACAGTATTTTTCCTTTTTATTTCATTTGGCAGAGATACTTCCTTATTTGCCAAATGAATTATTTTAAAATATTAATTTCAAATTGTGTGGCTTTTTCTATACAAAAATTGTCAAGCATTTTTTTTTAAGTTAAATATTATATATATAATATCAATTTCAGGTCACACTTAGCTTTAAATTAATTTCAGGGAAGTACTGATAAAGAGCTAAGCAGGCTATAATTTCCAGTCTCACAAACTAACCTCATGCCTATTGTGTAGGATAAAAATCCTAATGGCAAGAACACCAGAAAACTTGTCACTGTAACAGATGAGATTATATTATTTGTGTGAAGAATATATGGACAGACATATTGAAATAAATACTTTGCAATTAACAAATCTTCTCTTGCCAAGTACTATTGGATATCAAATATTCCATGTTGGATATCAAATATTCCTCTTGCATGGTCTGTGTCCTTCCACTATCTACAAGAGAGCACATGATGATTTCTAAATTAATTATCACTTTTATAAATATGTCCGTTTCCAGAGTTACCTTTCTGAGTCCTGGGGGAAGCCACATTTTTCACTGATTTAGAAAACCTTGGAGCTTTAACTATTTTTTTTGCATTTTTGTGCTCTGGAGTCTGGAGTTCACAGTTCTTATAGCTAAGGCAGTTGAACTGTGGTAGCCATTCATCTTGAGAAAACTGAGCAGAGAAACAAGCTTGATTAAGCACAGATTGCTATGAAAGTATACAAGAAGTCCATGGTGGAGTCAGCTTTAGGCAGGAGGCTATCAAAGCAGATGAGGAACCCAGCCCAGGTCTCAAGCACGGGAAAGCACCGAAATGTGCACCCACCTGCTGATCCTTGGCCTGGCAGTAACCAACTTGGCAGACAGCACATGGCATGCACTTTAAAATGTATATTTAGGAACTTTCTGTTCATAGGGAGGACATTCAGAAGTAACCCCAGTGTGCCAGCACACTGCTAAAACACGAACAGTCTCGGCACCCTGAGGAGTCTTAACCTGCATCAGAGGAGGCTTAGGCTGGACATTAGGAAGATTTTTTTTCACAAGGAAGGATGATTAGACTTCGGCATGAACTGCCCAGGGAGGTGAAGAAGTTGGCATCCCTGGAGGTGTTTAAGAAAGCACTGGATGTGGCTCTTAGTACCATGGTCTAGTTGACATTTTGATATTCAGACCACAGTCTGGATGCAATGATTGCAGAGGCCTTTTCCAACCTGACTGACTCTGTGATTCTGTCAGGCAGCCGGGAAACTGGGCTCTGGCTGCCGGGCCCTGAGGCGCCATGGGCTACGGAATGCTTCAGCCGGGGAAGCCCCCGCATCCCCTCCCGCCGCATTAGAAAGTGGCGGAAACGGGTCAAACTCCCGCGTGCCTCGAACACTTTCTCCCGCGGCTGGGGAACCTCTGCCAGGGCGTGTGCGGGGCTGCGAGGCACCTTGCCCCGGCCCCTCGGAGGACACCACCGGCGTGACCAGGGAGGGGATGCTGCCTTGTGCGGGCGGCCCTCCCCGAGGGCTGCCGGGGCGAACGCCCCACTTCGGCCTCGGTGGAGGGCGGAGAGGGGCGGCAGAGGGGCCTCGCCTCTCCTCCCTCTCCGCCGGCCCGGCCCGGTTCGTCCCGCCGCGTTAAGCCGGGCGGCTCCGAGGCGGGGGCTCCTGGGAGCTGCTCCCTCCCCACAGCCCTCCTTCCTCCGCCGGCAGAAACCAGACACCGGGACGGCCCCGCGCAGCCCTTGTGCGGAGCGGCGCCTGTGTCCGGCGGCGCCGGGAGCGGCCCGGCCATGCCGCGGCCCCGCTAGGCGCCCTGCTCGCAGCTCCCCGGCCGCACCATGCCATGTGTCCCGCAGAGCCGGGCGGCACGCGTGCTCTCCCTCTGGCTCCTCGTCCTCCACGCCCAAGCGCCCTGCCTGGGCAGGGCCCTGCCGGCCGGCAGCTCCCCGTTCCCCGACGGCGGGCAAGGTCAGTAGCAGCAGCAGCAGCAGCGGCGGCGGCGGCGGCGGCGGCGGCGGCGGCGGCGGGCGGGCGGGACGGGACGGGACGCGGCGGGGAGCGGGTGCCGCCGAGGCTGTGCTGCCAGCCGGGGCAGTTCGGCTCCGGGGCGCTGCTCGGGCGGGAGGGGCGGCTGGCCGGGCCGTGTCGGCCCCCGGAGCTGCCCAGACGCTGCCGGAACGCGCGGCTCCGCGTACAGCGCTGTGGCTGCGCCTTCCTGCCGCTCCTGGGCAGTCATCGAGTCATCGGCTGCGTAGAGATGAAGGCTAAACCCTACCTGTTGCAGATCTTCCCCGTTTAGAGGCAGCTCTCTAAATGCCGGAATCGTTTTGTGCTGCTAAACCGAAGAAGTTTACTGTCCTGATGGTTTATTTATTTCTAAACAAGCGATCGCTTCTGTACCAAAGCAGCAGGCGCTGCAGAAGGATCGGTCTTATCAGGGTTCAACACCCGCTGAGTTTCTCACATTCATGAGGATGGTAAATTGCAAGTCAGACTTTGTCCGCGGGAGGGGTTTCTTTGAGGCTGCCCTCACAGTTATTTTCTCCCTCTTTTGGAGTGGGGAGTGCAACTCAAGAATTTTATTTTTTATTTTAGTTTTTGCCTGATTAAGAAAAAGTCGTGGCTCCCAAGGGAGAAAAATTATGAGTAGTTGGAAGACACTGCCTGGCGGTAGAAGACCCAAAAGTATATGAGGAAATTTTACTTCCTGATGCAATCAACAGCTGTGGTGCTTTCAGGAGAGCTTGAACACAAAAGAGAAAATCTTCTGTACCGCTCAGAGAGTGTGGAAAAGAAAGGTGTTTAAATAAGGTGCTTAAAAAGTGTTTCAATAAGGTGCCTGAAAAGTGAATTTTCAAGTATCCTGAAGTTGGTTCCTGTTGGATTCATTGAAAGTGGATGCTAGCAGTAATTACCTCCCTGTGACTCTACATGGGACAGAACAGGGTGGTTGTGTTAGCATGTAGTGGCTGTTTAATTATTAGGCATGTGGAAATTAACGTAGAAGTAATTTAACTTTCTAGGCATGGAAAACAGTCTTTTCTAAGAATTTGCAAATAGCATTGAGTAAAGGGGCAGTTAAAAAGTGGCTAATTTTTTGCACAGGAAGGTTTCTTGCAGTGTGAAGTGTGAACTGAAATTTGTATGTGGTAGAGCTGAAGTGTTCTGCTCTCTCTAGATCCATAAGTGTGGTAGGTGGGACAGCTGGGGATGCCCTTGCTGAGTCCTGAAGGCATGGTCTCTGCCGTGGGGCTTTGGAGCTTGCTGTGTTTCCTAGGTATGATGCTTCCTCACAATATGAGCCACACTATTTCCTATCCCAGAGAATGGTTTGAAAAGAAGCCAGAGGGTCTGAGGGGCACATGTACACAAACTACAAAGATGGAGATGAAACAATGGCAAATGATGATGTGTCACATTTTAAAGGAATTTTGTCAGGGAACATGTTTTTTATTTAAAGTAAATTGTGGTTTTCCTGTCATGTGTGATAGATCATGTATGTTTTTCTCTTTATCCTAGTTTATTCACTTTGTGTACAGCCATTCTTAATAAGGCAGCTCTCTGCCATGTGTGGCAAATCTGAATCCACAGAGGAGCAGAATACACAGGAGTGGTTTTGAATATTATCAGATGTTTTCAATGATGCGGAATTACAAATATCTGCAGGGAAGATTTCTCTGACAACTTAATACTTGGGTTCCTCAAATGAGTGTGAAGGGCCTGAACTTTGTCCTCTGTGCCCAGAGGGCCTGAGCAGACACTGTGTTTGCAAATTTGTGACTCAAATTTGTGCTGCTCATTGCTGTGTTTCAAACTCATTTGCAGCACCAATGCAAGCCAGCATGCCCAGGCATTCCAGAATGTTTTCCGTTCTGGAAAGACACAACATTCTCTGGAGTGACACAGCCACCTTTCCTGGCCTGTAAATCCTGAGCAATGTCCACACGACAGGCAGGACTCCCCTTGAGTGTAGAGTATGCTGGGTGTCCAAGGGGGATGCTGTGACATGCCAGACCACAGCTTGTCACTGGCATTTGTTCTCTCCATTTATGTTTTCTGCTGCAAAGTTTTATGGAAACTTGTGGTGTTTTAATAGGAATTTATGTTACTGTATGAAATTAGAGGCATTTGGTGTTGAAGGATGCAGCCCTTAATTTTGAGCAGTCTGGCTTGCATGAATTTTCTTCTTTCCTATAAGGGCAGAAAGGGATCACCAAAATTTTACCTCCTGTCTGTTTTACACTCTTCTGCAGGCAGAAACTATGCTAGCTTAGGCTTAGTGTGGAGCTCAGTATATTTTTATCTTATAGTTACGACTACCTTTTACTCAACAGTCTAGGCAAAACTTTACTGATAGTGATTACTTGCAGAAATATCATTACCCTCATCCTGTTAGACTTTTGTGTTGTAATCTTATTCCCTCTGGTCTTTTGAAGGCTGTTTAATAATTCATTTCTGCAGTTGTATTACAGTACATTATTATTGCAGTATAATCCCCCTCTCCAGTGACTCAACAAGTATTTAATGTGTGGATGGAAGAAGTTCAGTTTCTCTGCTTTGATAATCCAATGCTTCCGCATTATTTCCCACCTTACTGATCCTGATGGCCTACTTTTCTTTAACCTCTATACACTAAGTGATGCTATAGTGATGAAGTAAAAAACTTCCTTGCATGGTTTTAGATCCAAAACCACAAGTCTTTGGTCTTGCATGGAGTTCAGCAGTTAACCCACAAAAAATTATGTTCAAGACATCAGGCAGAGGCAAATTGCAAAGTGACAGCAAATGAGTAAGTTTTCCTTCAGGCATTTGATTTGATTATTTAATGAGTTGTGCTGAAAACCATAGAAATGGGTACCTGGTCTTCTAGCATTCTGTGTTAGTCTGACTTTGCTAGCCATATGGAAGTCCCGTATCTGGGAATCCCAGTATGGGATGTGGGACTTGCCAGAAGTCTCACAATTTAACATCTACAGATAAGCTGTATTTTTTGGTGTTTCTCATCTCTTCTACCTCCCTTTTTTTTTCCTTTTCTGCTTCACTGTCAAATGTGAGGAGGCTTGGTTTAGCTTCAGCTGCTGAATTGTCAGGCATCCAGCACCTTTTGTGCTGTCCACAGGCTATGCAAACTGCAGGCATGAAGATGTGCACTGAGTTTCCAGTGTCTCAGTCCCCTTATGTGGACAAGGGCAGATGTCTCTCAGAACCTGTGGTAGGCATTACTGTCCATGTTGTCAAGACCTGGCTCTGTGAAGGCCCAAAACCCCACTGCTGTGGCTTGTCCTGCCAAGACTCCAAGTCACTGCAGGCTTGTGTACAAAGAAATCTGTTGTGTAAGAGAATAAGCTTGCTTCTGAAGTAAATGTGCTGCTGAAAGTAGGCCAGATTTCTGATGTAGTTCTATATGTCCTGGGAGAACGGGGATTTTGTGTGTTTTGTTTTGCTTTCCTTTCAATTGGAAGTGTTTCAGTGTGTGTGTCTCAGGGGTCCATGGCCTAAGGAAACTCAAGCAGCCACATCTTAAACTGCAGCTAATGAGGACAGCTGAGATGTGCTCCTTCCAGAAGGGGATGAATCCAGACAGCTGCCTGCTTAGGCAGGATTTTCCCTCTGTGACTTTGAAGGTACAGGTGATGGAGGGAGAAGTGCTTCTAAAAGGATTGTCTAACTAGACTTAGCCTGGAAGCAGCTGGAACAGGCTAACTGCTTTGTTAGCCTAGTTAATGAATGAGGTATAGTCACTTCATGTGTGAGTGGCTGGGACTTTGGGAATGAAGAGCAATTCTGGGTGAAGAGGAACTGGATTAATGCGTGTCATTATAACTTCTTTTTAATTAAATGTGTTCAGACTGTAATTTCTTGGGCAGAATTCAAGTATACCAGCAGACCTGGCCCTTAGGGTATGAGTTCTTATGGATTATGTTTTGCGTGGATTTGTGTTATTTGCATGGGGCTTTTGCGTTTCACAGTAATTTAAAAAAATAAAATTGGGTACAGTTGGTGTTTCTTCTGTATCTTCTTGCATGCTTCCCCTGTTGTAGCAGAGTACAACAATGTCAATAATGCTCTCTTCCCCTCCTAGAGTCTGACAAGTGATAAGATTTCCAATCTTACCCTGCTTGGAATGCCTTATACAACAGAGCACGATGACTTCATTCTCTTCAAACGCTTCTTTGAAATTCTGAAGCTGCAGCTGCAGCAGCTGCTAAAGCTGGTGCTACTGAGATGCTGTTGCTACCAATAATCAATTTGTGTTTTCTTCACCTTTGTGTGTTTGCAAGGCTCTGTGTCCAATATCAGGTGGTCAGCTTTTTGGATGTGTGAAGATCACACTCCTTGATCAGAGTATCATGTGCTGGAGACCTAGGTCATGGAGGGTTCCCAGCCCTTATGGGGTTGGGAAATGTGGGTATGTGTGACAGTCAGTCTTTTATATGAATGGTAACAAAATGTTGGAAAAGGAGAATGTTTAGCTCCTAAACTGAGTGTTACAACGGGAGAATGGAAAGCCCAAATGAGGAATGTATTCCATGGTAGTCTGTGCCCTGCCTGTCATAGGATGTTGTGATGAATTGCTCTCACTTTTGATTTTTCCTTTAAGTTATGTGAGATATGAACAGGCTAGCACTCACTCTGGTTTTGTTTCTTTTTTTTTTTCTTCTTCCCTTTCTCTCAGAGCAATTTGTGAAGATGGTGCCAGAATACCATGTAGTTCATCCGGCAAGAGTAGATGCAAGTGGGCATTTTCTTTCTTTTAATCTACACCATCACATTCCAAGTCTGAGGAAGAAGAGATACCTTGGAAAAAGTGAAAATGTGGTATACTACAAAATTAATCATGAGGAGAAAGATCTGTTTTTTAATTTGACTGTCCACATGGGATTTCTTTCCCATAACTATGTAGTAGAAAGGAGACGTGGCAACCACACCAGAGCGAAGATTTCAGCTCGCTCAGGAGTTCCTTGCCATTTCCTTGGCACAGCATGGCAGCATGGCTCTGGCAGTGGGACAGCAGCAATCAGCACTTGCAGTGGCCTGGTAAGTGGTGTGATCTTTGCTGGGGTTCTGGGCTGTTTGTGGTGTCATTAGAGCTGAGCTGGTTTGAATATGTCTGCTAAGAAACTGGATGAGCCAGTCTGATGCCTTACTAACTCAGAAAGAATGTTTAATTCTATGGATGTTTGGATTTTTTGAAGAATCAGAAAGTCAAAAGGTGATGCTGAGGCCCCTTGGCACTTACTTTTAGCTAGGTTTTTTTTTTTGGTGATCTGGACTGAAGGTTTCTATCAGTCCTACAGCTTGAAGCCATCCAAATATTGAGTCATTGCTTTGATTCCATTAGTAGTTGGATTGCCTTTCCAATGCATCTGATTAAGAGCTTCTGTTCTGTTTTCCTCTAAAGGGAATGTAGCTCAAGTACACTGCTCTGTGAATCACACACAGGGCTGGTGGGTTGGGAAAACGCAATTGTTTCCCTATGAACTGCACTGCAGCTTCAAATATAAATGATAGGTTAGATGCAACCTTAGCCAGAGCTTTGAATTCAAGTGTTAACCACTGGTAGGCATCTCTCATGTCAAAGAGCACTTCTAAGGCTGGAGCTTGAAGTCAAATATTTCTTGATATCCTGTGGTTCACACTGAGACAAGGAGATGGAAACCTTTTATTTTCCATGCTTTTTGTTTTTTAATCAGGGCCATAGCTTTGGTTTGTGCTAGAGCATGAGGCTGAGTATGCCTTTCTGAAGGGGAAGAAGGAACAAACTGCTTGAGTGTGAAGCAAGGTGTGTAAACTGGCACGTGTAATGTGTGAGAGGGAGAACCCAAAGGGTTTGTGGAGTGTGCAGGCAGAGGTGGTGATGAAAGGCGTGCAGCGTGCATGTGCTCTCCTGCCTTGACTCCACATGCCTGGAGTGGTGGTGAATGACAGTGTTTGAGAGCCCCTGAAGCAGAGGACTGATGCCTTTTGGCCAACATGTCTCAAATCTGCAGGAGACTGGGGACTGGTGCTTCATTTCTGAGCCTGAATACCAGGGTGAGTGAAGTGTAAAGTGTAACCTTTCCCTGCTAATGTGTCAGTATCAAAGTGTGTTCCTTGCTGTTGAGCTGTGTGAAGCTTTCAGAAACTGTGGAAATTCTTCTGGCAGTGTGTGAGAAACAACATGAAGACAGCACTGGTATATATGAATTAGGAAACTCTGGAGTTTCTGGAAGTGCTGATAACACATTTGGCGTGTTTCCTGGATAAACAAACCATTGCTTGAGGCCAGAAGTTGCAGTCCCACAGGTATGAAGATCAGGGATTTTATTTTCTAGGTTACATTTCCAGTGGGGACCAACTTATCATAATTTCTCCAAAACATGTTTTAGTCATACAGGGTCAGTAAGTAAAAGGAGATATGATGATGTAAGTAGTTCCTTTGGTTGTTTTGTTTTGTGCTTTATCAGAATGTCTTTGTTATTTTTCAGTAGGATGAGAGCTTGAAAATGAGTTGCTAGATCTTCATTATGTCTTTGGAAGTATTTAGTCTTCAACAAGAACTAAATAAAAAATGCAATTTGCATTTTAAATCCAGCTTGGTAATATCCTTTAAAGTTATCCTTTCATTTGTGTTACAAACTTTGACTTTTATTTTCACTTGAAGGTTTTGAAAAAACACTTGAATCAGAAAAATCACTGTTGAGGTTTTGTGTTCCCAACCTGCCCCAAAATGAAACTTTGGAAATATATAATAATAAATTAATTCAGGTTGAATAAATGAATTTTGCCTCTGGGTAAAAACAAGATGGTTTTGATATTATGATTTTTGAAGTCCAGAAGTTGTTGCTCTGAAGAGGTTGCAGTAAGAGTTGGGTCTGTATCTTGATTCCCCTGGGTACCACAAGCTGGGGAAAGGTGATTTTGCTTGCCTTTCCCCTGAAAGTTTTCCAAAAGGCCTAATGTCATATGAGAACATCTTTTGATTAATAATTTTGTCAGCTATGAGAAATGAAATCTGATTTTCATATTAAAAATGTAACATTTCTGAAACTTTTTTTGTTTGTGGTTGTCTCCACATTTCTGCATTCTAGTGCTGATTTATTTTCATAGTGGTGATCCTCAGTTTTTGCTCTTTGGCATCAAGTCTATTTCTGCTTTATTTTCTTTCTAGGTTGAGCTGTGTTTTTCTATTGAAAATACTTTTTTTCCATTTACTCTTGTGAAAGAGGGGAGGAGAATGAAGGAGAACTGAGATTGAGTAAACATCATGAAATTATAGAAACTTGCTTCAGATACTAAAGTAACCTATGGCATGAGGAGAAATTAATAGCTTGTTTGCTGTGGTAAAACTATGCTGATATGTTCAAGCCTCAGAACCCAAGAGCTGGTGAAAACCAGTGTCTTAACCTTTAAATACTGGGAGCAGGAATGTTAGTGGTGCTCCTTCCCTGATGCTGTTTGGTCTTGACACTTCAGGTTCATCGTCAGATTAAAGCCTACTGTGCTTTTGTTGCTGAGGCATTTTTTAATAAGCTTGGTGAAGCACCAATTTACCACGGTAATGCATGACAGGAAATTCTGTGATCCCTGAACTTGAAATTTTTTGCTTTCTTAGTCATTGGAGCTGGTAAAAAAATACATATACAACTGGAAAATACTGATTTGATTAAATGAATATGTTTTATGGAATATCCTCTTGGTTGTCATTTTTAGTGTTAAATGGTTGCATTATTATTTTGTAATTTTGCTCAAGTGAATTGCTTAAGAATATGTCCACCCCCATTTTACAAATGGTGGCCTGAATTGGAGCAAAATAAAATCCTAAAGATGCCTGTGGGAGGGGAATCCTAGTACTAGTACTCTTTGTGGAATAAGTTCTCATTCTGGGTTTGTTTGATTTGCATTTGGCCACTTCTTAATTTCCAGGACAATAGTGGTGTATAAGAGCCAAAAAAAGATGTGTGCTGTAGGTTTGTGTTTGCCATAAAAAATCACTCACAAACAGAAAATCTAGAAATGTATTTCATCTCCCTTTCATTTTCACTTTGAAATATATTCCTGCTTCCCTTGGCATTACACAGACATTGCTGATGTATTTTTTTATGTACACAAAATGGTCTGCAAGGGAAACAACAGAATGATAGATGTGAGATATAAGAATGGGTGGCACAGTCATTGCGTGACATTGTTCTTTTTTTAAAAAAAAAGTAACTGTGTCTCTGTTTTCAGAAGTATATATGGGAAAAAAATTCATACAGGGATTTGATCAGATTTGGGCAAGGGGATACAGAGGATAATTAACAGAGATCTGGAGGAAATAAGATGTAATTTCCAAATCAATTTTTTTCTTACACCTTGTGAATTCTCAGTTTCCCTTTCATGCTAAATAGATCATGACCTTCTTAGCAGGTTGAAGAACATGATACTGTAATCTCTGTCTCTTTCTCTATGGGTCAGTTGCTTAGTAAAGTCTTTTGCACTTCTGAGCATTTTTGAATAATGCATGTGTTAACATGGTCAGAGTGGGACAGACCTCGCTGTTTATTTTGGGTCACACTTGGATGAGGGAATCCTGGAGGGGAAGTCACTACTAGAACACATGAAACATCAAACTGCGGCACTTGGAAGGGGAGCAGACATGAAATCACCTAGATACATGAAAATTTTCAAGATGAAATAAAGGGAGAAATTTATTTGTTTTTATATCTTTGAGTGAAAATGATGTTTGGATTGGCTGTCTTGGCCAACTATTTAGGGCACTCTTCTAATAATGCTCTGAGTTTTCCCAGTGGCTTTCCACAGAAGGCTACAATGAACTTTCCCAATATTAATTTCTTAATTGTCAGTTGTGTGCCAGTCCTGAAAATCCCTTGTGTTGGAGCAGTGGTGTCAGCTTGTCCTCTCAGTCGGGCTGGGAGCGAGCAAAGCCCAGTGAAGTTGAATGAATACCTTAGGTTTATATGCAACAGTACCTTATGTTTATATGCACCGAGTCCTACAGAGCTGGGAAGTGAGTTTTCCTCTGATAGTCTATCCTCTTCATTAGGAACAAGGCCCTCTTTTATCCGTCAGTAACACAGACATTGTTTATAGTATTTTTAGATGACAAAGCATCATTAAGGCTTTATTTTCTTGACACTTGTTTACAGAGCAGAGCTGCCAATCAACAGTTGCTTCAGGGGATGCATTTATCTTCAAAGGCAATGCAAGCATTAGCATGGGAAAGGGAGGAGAGTGGAAGCACATTAGTATGGAAATCTGTGCGGGTGTATCTGGCAAGGTCCTGTCCATACAGGACCTGTGGGAAGATCTTGCTTTGGCTGTCTCCAGCTAGTCAGAGGGTTGCCTCTGTCCTGGTGGTCATCACTGTTTTTAAGAAGTGCTGTGTGCCTTTGAAAAGATTTTTGGAAAGTTTCCCCCACCTCCATTCTTCTGTCTGTGCTGAGCCACAGTCAGGGCAGACCTTTGTGGACCTTTAATTGGTGGCTGTATGACTGTTTGTGTAGCAGCTGGTAGGAGATGCTCCAAGTGGGACCAAGATGACCCTCTCTGGGCACATCTTTGTCTGTCCCGACACCTGTGACAAATTAGTCACTGAAGTGGAGTGGTGACTGAATTTTGCTTGAATGTAACCATTCTGTATTGCAGGATATCACCATTATATGAAGCCCAGAATGAGCTCATACAGTTCCACCTGTCTTCTCAGTGTAGCTTTCATCTTTTGCAGACTTGCATCAGTTTGGGAGAATTCAGCATGATCTCTGTTCTCCTGTTACATACCAATAAGCTTTTCTAGTTGGTGTGAGATCCTTTCTTTATGTTGACCCACATGTTGCTGTCTTATGACCTGTCCCAAGTTGAACAGTTCTATGCAGGTATCATAACAGTGTTTTACTGATAGTGGGCTCTGTGACAGTGGTCTAATACCGCTGTTTAGACTTTCCTCTCCTATACATATAGAAAGCATCCTTCAACATACTGGACTTGGTATTTTCCTTAGGTGAGGTTTGAGAATAAAAGAACCTTTAAAACAGTTTTATAATATTTGTTCTAACATAATGGAAGAATAAAATGTCTTGATAAGCTTATAATACATATTTTTATCTGCTTCTGTATCTCCCAGCATTTGAGCTTGTTTGATTACTGACCATTTGTTTGTTAATCTGTTGTTAAAGGTAGGTACCAGGGTTTAGCAAAGCTAAAATGCTACACAGTTCACTCCTATAGCCCAGAAAAATAGCCATGTCTTTTTATTCACCTGTAATACACATGCAGCTAGTAGAATTGTTCCTCTTCCAATGGAAGTGTCTTTTGATTATTGAAAGTGGCAAAATGTGGCAGTGAGAAGACAGTTAAGGGGGCATGTAATGTTTTCCTCACTTAAACTTCTGACCGCCTGGAATTGGATTCAGTGCTGATCCCTGACTGGACACCCCCAGAACACATTTGAGCACCTGTACTGTTTAGGTGGCTGTTTTAATTTTACGAGTTGAATTGGAATGTATTCCAATTGCTTCGTAAGATACATGAATTCCATTCTGTGAACAAGGCTTCTGGGAGACAAAACTAGAAGTTCTTCAGGGGTCTCCTGCTCTTCTCTCATCTCTCCTTTCTTCCTCTAAGACAGTATCTTGCATCCTTCTTTGTCTTTCCCCTGAGGCATGGTACCGGGTGGGTCCTGTTTGTGTTTGGAATTATGGCCATATCTGCCTCTCTGCCGGTTGTGTCTTCTTACTTAGGTGTCAGTGACATCTCCACTGCAGCCTCTTTTGGTTTGTCTGGCAAGGGATAATCTAGTGGAACCAAAATGTCAGAATGTAGTGTTTGGAGAATGGGAAGAATGAAGTCAAGCTGTCAGCATTTTCCTTGGGGATGAGAATTGCTCCATGGCTGGATACCATGGAGTTTCCACAGTGTGATGATTGCAATTTGGCTTGTTCTGGCAATCTTAAAGAAGGAAAGACCTGCCAGCTGACCTGGTTGTGTAGCTGCTGTACATCATATGCTTCTCATATGCTGTAGTATGGAAAATACTGCAAGTAGAAAAATATACACTGAAAGTTAATGCAGTTTTTGCTGTGGCATCTGTTCTTTGTTGTGCTTGCTTTGCCTTGTGTCTCCATTATAGTAATAAATATCTGGGTATTCTCTTTGACTGACTAGTGTTATGGTTGTTTTGCATAGTTTTGTTTTTCTTTTTGAATATGATTCAAAGGCAGGATGTGTGGTGGTCTACCCCCATCCCCCAACAGATTCATCATTCAAACTTTCATTAGTATTTGCTGCAGTACTTTAACATCCATCCCTTTTCTTTGTGTTTGAGCTTCAGCTATCCATCTGCCAGCTCCCTTCCCCCAGTCTTTTGTCTTCAAAAATACTCTAATTGACAGGTCAAACAAATTTCATCAGTGACCTCAATACATGAGAATCTGGCTGTGTCTGTGGCTCCTACTTTTGGCCTTGTCACCTTTAACCAGAAGCTGGGTCTGACTGGAGCTTTTATAACATTGTGTTACATTTCAGTGGAGGAGTCTTTGATGGGGTAGGTTAAAATAAGGATTGGTCTTTGTGATCTGTGATTTGGATGGAGTACTCAGATTTAGAATGTTCCTTTAAGATAATGATTTTTTGAGAATATGAAAGGATGACTCTTATAAGATAGTTTTAAGGAATCTTAATCTCTTGTTTAAATATGTATCTATATATTTGCTAATTATTTAGGAATAATGTTCATGTGCAGAGCTGTCAATCATCTTTCCAGTTTCCATGAGTCTTTGTAATCAATGTACTATGCCATGATTTCATTACCTTGGTGTCTTTTTATAAAACATTTATGTTTACTGAGGGAAGCCTGTGAGATTGAAGTTCAGGATGCAGAAGTAAAAAATATGCATAACATCTATTTTGCTTTGATTCTTAATAATGTAAGGTTTGTAATATGGTCTGTTCTTTATTTCTTTTAGTATCTTCTATTATCTTTGTTGTCAAAGCCATTAAATTCTTAAGAATTTTGCAGGTAAAGGTGAGAACTTTTGATCAGTGAAATGATGGATGTGCACACTCAGCTTGGCCAGTGGCTCAGCACAGCTGTAAGTTGTTACTGAGTGAGGTGCAGTGCTACCCATGTCCCTGCTGATGGTGAGGAGCGCATGGAGAGTTCAGGAGAGATTGGAGGAAATTGCTATGACTGGGAAAATGGGGCGCATGTGAGAAGCAAATCTGTGGGGGACCAAGGCTTTGATAGTTCTGCTGTTCATAGAACTTTTTTTTCTTTACTTCATGTTCACGATGGCCTCTTCAGTTCTCTTTGTCTGTCAGAGAGAAGCAGCTGCAGTCCCTGCACAGTGTCAGCATCAGAACTTGGTTATATATATACATCAGACGTACATAGCCATGCAAATCTGTATTCATACATGTAGCTCTGTCACTGCAGAATGGCTCCACTGAAACTAAAGCTCTTGGGTTCAGATCTATTTCGTGAGCTGAGAAAGCTTCTGTCCTGTTGTATGTATTTCTTGTTACCAACCTGTGGCCAAAAAAATTGTTGTGTGTGTTTTTTTTTTCTCAAGAATCTGATGCTTAACAATGGACCTACCCGACTCATTTGTTAATTGCAGCAGAATTTAAGTATTTAGTGATTTAGGGATATTTAGTTGCTTTACATACACACTGGCTCCAGGTGTGCTCTGGAGAAGGACAAGCATTAAAAATTAGTAAGTAGTCATGAAAACGCTTGTGGTCTTGGTTAAGCAGTGGCTGTATTTAGACTCATCCATGGTGTGTTCCAGTTCTCATGGCAAACAGCAGATCCCTTATAAATTGCTTGTTGATGCATTGAAAGCCCAAGAGTAGATCTAAATTAATTCTAGTTAGAACTCACAGTAAAGGCTCATGCAGATGCAGCTTTGGGTTTCAAGATTCCTTTTTTCAAATTTCACTTCTCCCTTCCACCCCCTTTTGAAATGTATATATTTGAAACAAAGACAATTTTAAATGATCAGTCCAAACTTGAATCTCTGCTAATTTTTATGCAGTGTTAATTCTGTCTGTTTCCTTATCTAGAACAGTCATTGACCAAATCTGGTCAAAACCATAAAAATGGAGACTGTGGGTAGGGTGAGTGTCTATTTTATCCAGCATCCTCTGTCCAGCAATGACTAAGTAAATATGCGGATATGAGTAAGAACATGGCAGTTGGCCATCTCCCATTTGGTCATCCGTGCTTCTGTTTTCAAGTCAGATAAATTTTTTGTTGGAAAACCTATTGATATATTAGTATTTTGCACATTATCTGGGCACCCCTTTACTCAGTGTTAGAAATATGAATCATTACATCTGAATTATAACACTTTAAAAATTCTTTAGATATATCTTCATTTGTTTTTCACTAGCTTTTTCTATCAGTTTTATTTGCTGCTTCTTGGAGTTGTTGTCCAACAACTCCTGTGGAGGACACCGAGCATAGTATCTGAGATTATTTACTCAGTGACATAGTGTATTCCTAATTATTTTTAATATTTCTTGATAATTCCAGACGCTTGCCAGGTTTGTTGGACGGCTGTTAAGATTAGTTTATTATATAGATCCAGTTTTTTTTCCTCATGAAAACAGCAGCTCAGGTTCTTTCTGCACAGTAGCAGATAGATCAGAGTCCATATGCTGCTTTCCCCCCTTTGCTGTACCAATTTTCATTCATCTGTTAATTAGATTTTTTTTTTATTTCTTGTCCAGCTGCTCACTCTTAGGAGTTTTCTGACATTCGTTAGTTGTCCTTTGTCCTTGCTTTAATAGCTTCTTAGAGTTTTCTAATATCCTGTATAAGAGATTGTAAATTAATTTTTAATCCAGATGTTAAGACAAGGAAATTGGTTGAATGTGAAGAGTCATAGCCAAGATGCTTCATTATTAATAAAAAACACATATAAGCCATTAAGTTGCTTTTCCAAATGAAGTGATGTAAAATTGCTGAATTGCCAGCTGTGAGATCTAATCTATCATTTCAGTTGACTGTGTAGAAGATTGGTAAATTTGTAGACAATGAGGAATCTTGAGTGGCAGGGAAGTAAATGGGTAAAATGAGCAAGTGGTGGAGACGAACTCCAGCAAAGTGATGAGAAAGTAGCCTTTAACTCAAGACATCCCAAAGTGGAAGGTTTCCAGAACACCTGGAGGTCAGTGAGTGTGTCCTTTTGTCTGTGCTCTGTTCTTGCAGCCTTTTGATAAAAATCTGCCTGTGTCTGCTGATGAAGCTACTGAGTTTGAAGCATCTTTATTTTAATCCAGTCTGGCCATTGCTGTGTTCTTATGGCACAGGGTTTACAGCAGGCTTTCACCAACCTGGAGTAGTTTGCCATATCTGTATTTTAACATAGGTGCCTTCTCTTGAAAGTTGTGTGTGGAGTGGAAAGCAAGAATTGCTTGTTGTTGCTGCCATAAGGCATAAGAAATTATTTTAAATACAGGTTCTTTCTGGCTTTATTTTCTGTGTGGAGTCTGGATGTCCTTTGTTAGATCTTTGTGCTCAAAGAGCCTAAGTAGATCTTAATGTTTATTAAAC
This sequence comes from Vidua chalybeata, assembly GCF_026979565.1. Taxonomy (NCBI): domain Eukaryota; kingdom Metazoa; phylum Chordata; class Aves; order Passeriformes; family Viduidae; genus Vidua; species Vidua chalybeata. Next base: position 39,964,346 of record NC_071570.1, read on the forward strand.
TGTTTTTGCCATGTCTATAGACAACACCAAAGTGTTTTATCTGCATTGCCTGCATATTTTAGAACAGCTGTTATCTTTTTCTGAGTAATTTATAATCAAAAGGAGAAACTGTATTTCTTATTACATTATGTTAGTTTAGAGTGGCTGAGTACTTCCTGCGATTTTTTGATGTATCTTTATATAATGTTGTTAAATCACAGCTGATGGCAGATGCTTGTTGAAAAACAACAGGTGTGTTATAATACTTTTTTCATCAAAATGCACAGCACAGGTTACTGCTGCTTCTTGGAAGCAGGACCCCAGTCCCAGCTGTCAGAAAAAAAAGGGGTAAATTAGAAAAGTACAGGTTTCTCCTTACATGTAGAACTACATGTTTCTTATTTTATTGCTAGCTGAGCTACAGAGACGGCATGCCACTTGTTTATCCAATTAAGTGTTCTATTTCAAATCAGGAAATGGATTTCACTTGGCTTTGGAAAAGAGATCAAAAGTTTGAGAGTAGTAATAGTTCAGGAGAGAAATGCCAAGGAATGTTATGAAGCTAAATGACCATTACTGCACCTGTGAAAGCAATCCAACTCTAAGGAGGTAATGAAACAGGAGAGTGTAAATTAGCTATGACTAACCACAAAGCCTCTGCCTGCAGTAGCAATCACTGCCTTGCAGGAAATCGGTCGCTGTCTATTCATATAATATAAAATTTAATATTAATATTTTAGTAAAATAAAATAGAGATAACATTAAATGCATTAAATGTCATGCCAGATGATCGGCTACAGTTATTTACCCAAGTGAGGTTTTAGGCTATTAAATTTATTTTGCACCAGTATTCTGAATTGCTTTAGAAAAGAGTATTATCTCCAGCCCAGTTGTATTATCTTTTTGCCCATTTTCTCATAATTAGGACACATCATCTTCTGGCAAGGCAGCAGAGCAGCTTTTGGCATAGTCTCTTCGTGTTATGGCTGTGAATGTTGCTTTATACGGTACTATTTCTAGTTAAGTTGATTATCATAATACTTCTCAAGAAATGTGTTCTGTAAAGGACTGAATGACAATTAGATATTGTAAAATATAAACAAGCCGAGTTTGTTTATGTCAAGCTTCTTTATGGAGACTGGAGCTAGCTGAACTGAGTTGCGTTTTTTCATCCTTTACAAATGTTCTGTGTTTCCCCATCACTAAGAGCTTCTATTCTCTGAACTATAAAGTCCTATGTAACAATTGAATTGAAAGCCATTATTCATCCAGACAGGCCAGTGTGAAGACTCAAGATGCAGAACATAGAGATGAAGTGACGTGCAAAGTCTGTAAGTGGATAAATGGTGTGCAAATTAGAAGCCCAAATGAGAAAAACACATTAGGCATAATAGCTGACATTCACACAGTAGATGGATTTCTGTGAAGTGCAGGAATTTGTGAATTGCCCATCTCCCACTGGCATTCTTAGCCCTCACACAAGCTATTTTTTGTGTACAAGTCAGGAGATCAGAATGATCTAAATTAAAAATAAAACCAAAAATTCAAAGCAGAAAACCTCCACTAACTCACCCCTCTTCCCCCAAACCCTTAAGCTTCAACCACGTTTCTTAGTGCCTTTCTTTTTAATTTTTTAACCTGATTACAAGACAAGATCTCATGAGGAGTTTAACCTGAACATGGCAGTAGATCAACCTGTTTATCTGTCTAGGATCTGCAGCAATGCCACAGAGAATGGAGTAGTATTCTTCACTGTCATTTGTCGTTCCACTGTAGAAATAAATCAGTCATTAATTTATACTTGCACGGTTCATCTACCATTGGTGAAGTGCCACCATTGCTAACTGGAGTCCTGTGAGGCATTTGGGAATTGCCCATCATCCTCCCTACCCACCTGGCTGCATCCCAATAACTGGGCTAATGATATCCAGCAAGGTGAGTATGTGTTTATTTGTGTGCAGCATTTACTCTTGTGTATTTGGGATGTGTCAGGAGTGTGATAGCTCTGCATTTTGGAGCACTGTGTCACTTGGGGTGACACATTGCAGTTTCATGGTATTACTGGGAGAAAAAAAAACTGTTCATGTGCTCCATGAAGTCTCTGTTCTGGGGCTGCTTTTATTTTAAATTTTCATTGATACTCATGGGACAAGAATCAATAATGTGTGATGAACTTTGCTCAGGATGCAGATCTAGAAGGCATCATCAGTATGGAGAAGGACCAGGATATTGTATCGTTAAACCAGGAAATGGTAGACGTGAAGTTGAAGAGGGGAGAATTCAAGTGTCATAGTGTGGAGTCTAGAGTCACAGACTTAGCAAATAATAGACATTTCTACCTTAAAAGCTCATCTGTTACAAGTGTGAGGCTAAGTCTTGAATATATTTGCTTTATACTTTGTGGACTTTTTGGGGGGCAATTTGTTAGTAGAAGGATGTTACCTTGGAGGAAAAAAAACAAACATAAAAAGGAAAAAAGAGCCTAGGATTTGAGCAGAGATTAGAAAAATATGGGAAAATGTGACTAAAGGTTCACTCAGGATACACCAGGCATTTCTCATCACTCCATTTGAAAAAAGGGTAAGAATCTGTGGGAAGTACCACATCTTATTTTACTATTCCCCAGGTGTTTGCTTTCAGCATTTTTGAGAAATAGGATGGGGGTAAGAGATGTTGGTCTGAGACTGTCCTTTTCTTCTTATGTGAGATTTAGTTTTTGTAAGGTAGAACTGGCAATTGGATTTGTAGATTTAGGGTTTTCCTTTTTGTCTTGTTTCTAGCTGCACGAGTTCTGTTTTGAACACTGGGACCACAGTGATTTGTGAGGATTCACAGTCTCTTCTTGAAACATGCAGACTGATATCCTTGGGAAGACCTGGAAAACTAAGAAAACATAAATAAAGTTTTAAATTGTAGCATAAGAGATAAAGTAACAGTGGGAGATGATTTAGCCATACCTGGCACTATATGAAGGTAAGATTTCAGGAAGTCAAGACATCCTTTTTAAGCACTGCTCTTAAATCTGGTTGAAAACATCTTGTGTCCTTTCATGGGTGGTCTTTGTTCACTTCAACCTTACCTTTCTTTTAAGGATACAAAGACTAAAATGAAGGTAATACTCCAAATAATACTCCAAATGAAGATAATACCAAAGATTACCCAAAGGTTTCTGAGCCAAATGAGATACCTAATAGGAGCTAAATTAACACACTTGTGGGTAACACAGGAAGGCAGGGGAGACAAGAAGTAACAGAGAGACAGAACTTTTAAGACAAGGGGGAGAAAAAAGAAAATGAGTGTTATTCATGCAGTTTATTGCAGAGTAAAGATCTTGGCAGCCATAAAGTTCTGTTGTCTGGGAACTGTTATGCATGGAAGCTGAGCCAGCATAGAGTGAGTACATCCACAGGAGAGTAAGCATGGTAATATTCCTGTAGGGCTTGCATCAAGGGGTGTTTTGCTGCAGTGTAACTCAGCTTTGCAGCCAGGGAATCTGGCACATGCTGTTTGTGGCAGAAAAAGTTGTTCTGGGCAAAAAGCACATTTACAACAGGTTTATTTCAGGGTGTCCCATCTGCCTCCCTATCTGAAGTATTTATTTTCCTTAGTATTAAGTGTTTCTCTACTGATCACCACAGGTATACAGCAAGAAAAAATTAAGTGGATCCTGAAAACAAGGTTTGCATGAGGACTGTACTGTTTACCCCATACAATATCATTCTTTAATCCTCAGACTTTTGCCCAACCTCTTTCCTTTGGAGCAACCAAAGGAAGGGTTACTGGGTGATTTAGTTCAGAAAAGCAGGGGAGTGCATCTTGGTACATTGATATGAGAAATGTGTGGTGCCCACAACAGCAAGTGCTTTGGCATTTGATCCAGTGAAAGGAAGGAGAAAAATATGAGGTGCAAGCAGGGCTTAGGATGTTTTTATAACATCTTTCTTTGTCCCATTCTGAGATCAACTTACAGATGCAAATACATTTCATACCTGTCCACTCTAAACAGTGAACCCTGGGGAGTCATGATTGTATCATACCTTCTTGGTCAGTCTTCATTTAAGAATCTGTAAGCAGACCAATGAGGGTTGCTGCATCATTCAGGCAGGAAGCACTAAAGAACATGAGTCCATCATAATTGTATTTACCAATATGTAACAGGAAAAGAATATCTCTTAAATTTTTCCTTTTGCTTTGGTCCTACTGTGGTTGCTGTGGTATTTTGTATCCATTAGAGTGTATGCTGTCAGAAGCAAGTTAACATTTCTCTCTTCACATAACCTTGACTTAAGACCCCTTTGTCCCTTCATGGCTTGACACACTGATGCTGTGTTGCTTTGTGAGTGCAGCTCTTTAGTGTAATGGCAGCTTCCAGGTGTCACTTCTCACTCTGCCCTGTGTGGTGTGGCTCAGCCCTCTTCTGTTCTTCCCTTGCTCTGGCTTTTGTTGCTCCCTCTGACCCCTGCTTGCAGGTGTGGCCACTATTTGCATGACCTCTCTAGTCCAAAAACAAGGATGGCATTGGATTTGGAAGTAGTCTGGCCACCCTTACCCCCCTCCAGTGGCATCCTTTTATTCTCTTCAGCAAAGTGCTGTGGTGCCGTTGGGCAGTATCAGAAATATTAGATTGCAGGAGAAGGCTGTTAGAGAGCAGAGGTCCCATACACTGAGGGAGTGTGGGGATGATGGGGTACAAGTTAGTCTAAATACAGCGTCTGACTCTTGAAATTACATAGGCTTCAATTACTGCTTTCTGTCTTTTGTTGGTGTCTCCTGGGTCATATCCTTGCTTATCAGCGGGAGTGTGGAAACCTGGGAGTGACTGGATGTGCTGCCCAGAGTGCCCTGGAGCTCACTCTTTATCCAAAAGGCTTAATAGTACTACAGTTTCTAAGACTATCATGTATCTTTTTGGCGTTGGTTTCATTAAGGATTCAAATTCGTTGCTTTCTGTTGCTGAAGTAAGATAATGTATCTTACATTGGTTTGTTACATGATCGCAGTGCTCTGGAGTTGCAGAGAGAGAAGCCTGGGCATTCTGTACTTGTGTGCTGAATTCTGCAATGTAAGAACCAGATTAACTCTTTAGAGAGTTATTTTCTGAGCAGTTTGCCAGGGCTAGAAAGGCTTCTGGTGGGTCATCTTTCACTTTAAGAAGTTAGTGAGCAAGTATGTGAGGCAGCAAACTATTTACTTTCTGGCTGGGATTCTTCTATGCATAGACTTGCACTGGTTTTAATCAGAGAGCAGACATGGTGCTTACTCTGTAGTCTCTGTTTTTTTTTTTTTTAAATCTCTGAAAGGCTAATTTGTGTTCCAGCAACTGTATTAAAAACAGAGAGGTGAACCTGATGTGAACAAGAAATTCTAATTGTTTGACTCTGCATAGGTGTTGGATAACATCACAGAAAATACACCCTAATACTTCCAAATCTGTCTTGTATAGAGGCTGAGGCAGAGACCAGCTCTTTGTTTCACTCTAATGCTGAAGAATGAAATGTGCTGCCTGTCTTCTGCAGTGGTGTAAACTTAATGGCTGACTTGTGATACAGTTCTGTGTTGTGTTATGTGTTACCAGAGCAAAGGTTACCCAGAAGGGCATTTTCATTCTGTGCGTACAGTTGGAAAAAAGAAAGTAGTTCCAGGTTATAAAATGTGTTTGTTTTTACTCATCAGTTGTGCCATATTTTTTAAATCTGGGAAATGGGTAGAACTGCTCCCATTAGAGATGAGAAGAGGTGTGGGGACAGGGCTGGGGCGGGAGGAGTGATAGTTAGAGCTGGGCAGCAGGGTGAGTCGGTGTGGTGGGTGCCCATGAGCGACCCCTGGGTGCTGCTGGAGACCCTGTTGTGTTTTCTTGGCTGCCTCTGTGGGCAGTCTCTGATGGGTTCCATCCATGAGCTGGCCAGCTGGATCCTCTGCCCAGCCAGCTGAATGGCTGCTTGCCCAACCCAGTTGTGAAATACAAATTAAAGGCAGTGTTTAAATGCAAAGGATTTGGCTTTGCACATGAATTTACTGTAAGAGATCTAATAGTATAGCAGCAGTTTGGCATAGTATCTCATGGGGCTTTTGGAGTATGGGAATTTTTGTTATAAGCAAAACATTTTTTGAGCCATAAAAAATGATAAGATGATTTGCAAATGTCTGTCACAGCTAAGGGCCAAGTTCTACTCTTGTCGCATAGCCAATAAAAGGGTAAACACCAGTGTGATGTTGAATATTTTTGTATGCTCTGAGATTTTTAGATCTTTGAGTATGTTGATGCAGATTTCCTTGCATATAATGAAGCAAGAATGTAGTGCTTTTAAATAATGTTGCCATTTTTGCAGGATTATTAGGCAACATTATGGTAACACAAGAGTGGGATCTGTAATCTGTTTTACTGAAGAGTATAATGTCAGCATCTTCAGTGCAGCTCAAGTTACTTGTGTGGTTTTGTCAAAAGCTGTATGTAGAAGCACTTTTGCTATCTAGAGGGCTTTATTAAATATAGTTAAGTACCATTTGAAAATGGAGGTGTTGCTTAGTAGAAGATTTGAAGTGAACTACTTGTCTCTGTAACTACTAGTGGTAGAAGTAAGGGTACAGGAAAGTTTTTCAAATCTATGAAAGAAAAGCTGGAATCATGTCTGATAAACTTTGTAAGGAACTAGAAGAGACTGGCATGAGAGGCAAAGGATGGAAAGGAGCAGACAGTTTGGGAATAGGATCTTCGTCTGTGGGCAGTTGTGAGGGGTGCACGTTACCAGTGAAGGAGATGCCTGTGAGAGCTGGAAGTCTGCTTGCTGCAGTTCAGACTATTTTGTATCACTCTGTCTCACGAGGTGTAAACAGCTGTGGAATTTGGGAGTCTGACATGAGAATGCAAGACCAGCACAGTCCCAGTTTCTGTACTTCTGTTATCGGAACAGCTTGCACACATCCACACTGGTTGTTTTTTTGTTGTTGTTGTTGTTGTTTGTTTGTATGTTTGTTTTGCTTGGGGGTATTGTGATTTTTGGTGGGGTTTTTTTTGTTTCTTTGGGTTTTTTTTGGGCTTTTTTCCTTTGTTTTATTTTGTTGTGTTTCCTTTTGTTTGTTTGGTTTGGTTTCGTTTTTTTATTAATCTGTTTTAATTTTAAAGTAGAAAACAATCTCATTGCGTACAGAAAATTACAGCAGTCTGCAGATAATACTTATTGAAATAACAAGCCCATAAGAAAGAGAGGAGGCAGTTGGGAAGAATCCCTTGGGAATATAATCAAAATTGATTTTCAAGCAGTTGTATATTTTTGTGTTGTTCCTGCTCGCATGGTAATGCTTTCAAGCTCCCTGGGAAAAATAGAAAGTTCATGTCCTTAGAACAAGACGGACTTGAGCCTGGTTTAAAACTCATAGGGTACTTTTTACTGCCACCCCTTCCTTCTCTTTTGTACTCTGTCCTAAAAACACCTTGTGCATGTCACTGTGGAAACACACATCAGAGAGTCGTAATTGAAGGGCTGGTAATGGGGACAGGTTTAGGTAGTTCAGATCATTGATTTTCAGGAGCTGTGTGTGCCTTTCAAAGAAAGTTTAGTGCTGCATTGGATTTGCTAAAATAGAAAGATTGGAGAGAAGCAAAGCAGTGGCAGTAGCTGTGCCACAGAAAAAGTGTGTTTCTGGGAAAACATGAGTCTGCTCATGTGAACAAATCAACACTGACAGATGAAAGAATAACAGGGTGGCAATAAGTATATTTTGAGTAAATTAAGCTCTAACTGTACAGACAAGAAGACCATGGAGAAAAGTACGAAATACTGTGTGGTAGGTAGATAGCAATGTGCAATTTTGAAGTGAATACCTCTTCTTGTAATTTGGTGTGGCATCTCTGAAGAAAGAAAGCAATTCTAGTCTGTTACCTGCTTTCTAGCAAAGCTCTTCTGTGCTGGGAAAAGCCTGGATGTTGGTGAAAATAGAGTAAATGTGTTGGTTAGGCAAAGCAGAGGTGGCTTTGCCATCAGAAGAGATGTAAAGCAGCACTTGCAGCAGGAGGTGGTAGTGCAGGAGAGATTCCCAGATCCATTGTGCATCTCCTAGGATTCTGTTAACCCTTTTGGCTGCAGATGTACGTTAAGGACAGTTTTCAGCCATCCTAAGGTCAAACCAAGACTCAGAGTTTCTGCTTTGCAGACAAGAGCCTTGTTTCCAGAAGCACAATTCCTCTTTTGTGTGAATTTTTGTAGAAATTGGACTGTTTTCTGGAGCTCAGATTACAAATGGCAGTGGTGGTTGTGTGTCTTATCACCTGTCTTCCTGAGAAAGATCTACTCCTGCAGTGTTTGTACTGTCTGCAGATGTGAACAAGAACATTTTCATGTTGTCTTTCAGACCTTTGTACGAATGTTCATTGCCAGAAGGGACAAAATCGATAATACCAGAGAGTTTTAGTGGAAATGTACCTGCTCGATAATTGCTTCTCATTTATAATTGTCACTTTAGCTCTCTCAGTTATCAGGTTTTGAGTCAGAGGAATGAGCATAGCATTGATTTTTTTTTTTAAATAAAACATTCTTCATAAAAATGTGCCAAGACAAATGCCTTAGAAAACTTAAATGTGTCATAAATGTATGTTTTCTGGTCAAGCTTGCAGTCTAATTAGGAAATGTGATTAGAAAATGTAAAAAATGTAATCTCATTAGATAGAATCTGTTGGCTTTGGCCATACTTCCTGCTGTTAATTCTTTACTAGTCTGGTTAATATCAGCTGTCCTTCCTTGTTTCCCTTCCTGCCCACCCTGAATCATGTCAAGCTGACATGAATGTGATGTTCTGTGATGTGCTGTGTGCCTCCAGTACATACTATACATATACAAGCACTGACTCTTCTGAGTTCTTGGAAAAATTTCTCTTGTTCCAAAATTCGTCGAACAACCCCTTAAGTTCCCAGGTGTTCTTGACCTTTTCCTTTACAGCTCTTGGATACAAGTTATCAACATTTGCTGGTCCTAGAAATGTAAAGATTTGGGGACCAAGCTTCGCTCTTTAACACTTTCTTTAGTTATTTTCAAAGTAGGAATAGTATGACTACATTGCAGGACTGTCTTCCCATCTACAAAACAATAACACTTGGGTTGACAATTCTGGTTTGTTTTCTTTTCTTCTATGTGTCAACAGTTCAGTTATTTCAATTTAAAACCAGAGTTTGTCTTTGTGATTTGTTACTCCCAACAGGTATTTTATATTTGTGTTTCACTACCTGTGTAATCAGTGTCTGAGGAGTAGAAAGGATGTAGACAAGGTAGATGCCTACAATAGTTGAGCTTTTTTAATTCTTCCTGTCTGCTGACTTAGGCATCTGTTCATTTTGCCTGGGGACCCTTCTGGGGAAATTTGTAAATACCAGTCCTTGTTTCTGAGCCAGGTAGCATGGCTTGTTCATGATGTCAGTTGATGTAGGTAGGTTCTGTTTATTGTTTCTGAGCCAGGTAGCATGGCTTGTTCATGATGTCAGTTGATGTAGGTAGGTTCTGTTTATTAAGGTGAGATTGCAAGGACTGTATCAGTTAGAATAACACAGCAGCATGTGGGCAGCTTTTCAGGCAGATAACTAATTTTGTTTAAACTCAGTTTGGACTTGAAAAAAGCTCTACTGGACAAATGTAGAACCATAGCTTGGATTTATCAGGTTTTGTTTGCAATTTGAGCAGCACTGAAAGAAATAGACTCTTTTAAAATAGTGCTTTCACAAATGTAGTTCAGAGCAAATTAAGTTACTCCAATTGTGCCATCTGCATATGCTTGATCCTTTAAAATACCTAGCAAAAAAGCTGAGGAAATGAACACCTGCACATCTGTCTCCCTGAAGGTTTTATTTCATCAATTTCTTCTTTTCAAAGATTTTTTTATTCTGTTGCTGTGTGACTGTATCATGTTTTAGGATGACTTTGTTTTCGGCTTTTCACTTTTAGTTTCAAAAACCAGTGTGAGATAAAAATACAAAATAGATAAACCATAACAATACCAAACATTACCAAAAATTTTGTTTTTCAGGAAAGGCAGAAATGTTCTAGTGATGGCATTATGGCTTATGCATAAAATTTTCCCCTGTTGATGATAACTTATGTTCACTCTCTTGGGTCTTTTATAAGTCTTGCTTCATTGTGCAGGCTTGTAAATCTCAATTATACTAATGGGTGTCATGCTTTCACATTATAGGAAAGAAGTGCCAAATACAGCCCACAGTGGGATGCCCTCATCCAGCAACTAACTCTTACACTATGGAGCCTTTCTCTTAGCTATCAAAAACATTTAACACTGGGGAAAAGAGCATTAATACAGCTTGTATTTGAGTCCAGGGACCATGATCCGGAAAGCTGTTTGCTGTTGTGTCTCTCAGGCTCTTGCGTGTTGAAAAAAGAGGTAAAAGAGTTGTCATAGGAAAGGAAGTAAGTGGCATTTGCAGGGTTGATGGTCAGTTAATTATTGCTGAAAAATACATAGCAACTTGCTCTTTCTCTTTTTAGAGATGGCATTTGATATGCTACCCTCATTTACTGAAATATCTTGTAAAATTATTCTTTGCTGTGAATTAGAAGGCCAAACATTTGTGCTCCCCTGTTTCTGAGAAACCATTTTTCAGAAGGGCATGAAACAGGTTGACACCATGATATGGCATTTTAATGAGGCCTGATGTCCTGTCTCTATTTTGAAAGAAATCGAGTCACAGATGTTAACTGCGCTTTCCTGAGCAGGACGGGTAACTCTCATTGTTACTGTACTGCTGGATTTGGTTGCAGCATTTGAAAAAGGGGCTGAACAAAACCATGTACATTCAGAGAGATGTATGGACCAGTTTTAGGGGGTTTTGATGCTTTAAACCAGTGCTCTTAGAACAGGATTCATAACGGTTTATTTCAGACACTTCAATGGGTTTATTTTACATGCTTACCCGAAGATGGTGAGGTGGGAGCATGTTTGCATGAGATGGGGGTCCAGCCTGCTAAGGGCCAGAGTCATCCTTATGAAGGCCTCTAAAAGTGTCCTTCAGCAGCTGAGCTCTGAAATAAGGTTATTGGTGCTTCACAGCTTTGAAAGGGCCTTTTCTAGCACAGGTCATGTTTATTTTTCATTAATAATTTCCATAGGTATTTCAAGCACATAAAATTATGTGGAGGGAATCTATGATGTTATCTCTGACTTAAGCAGGGGTTAAGTCTGCACATTCAAAAAGGAATGAAGTTACTACAGCCAGGATTTTTGCATTGGCTAATCTGGTCTTACTCCAGGTTTATACCACACCTAGAGGTGCCTGTAAGTATACTCTGAATCCTAAACCTTTGACTGATTTAAAGAGATATTTTGTCTAGTCAAGTCATATTTTGTCTGTAATTTAACATTGTCTCTCAAAAAAACTGTGTATTTTTTCCTTTTTTTCTCTGTTTCCCTTTACTTTCTCCATTCCAGCCAAAAAAAATTATCTTGACAAATATTTGACCTCACTGAGTATGCTTGAGACCATAGCAGAGCTGATGGGGTTTTTGACTCTGGGGTGCAATAAGCAGATTGACACTGGGGAGATTAATGTTCTGGCTGTTCACATTCCCTGGAAGTCTTTGCTGCAGGTGATGCAGCAGTTAGGATTTCTTAGAATTTAAAAACATGTGCAAGCAAGACAGTAGAATACTTAATATGGTGTAGTAATGATTTCATATTATAAACTTGTAACTCAGAGGGAGAACCATCTGGTTAAAAATATGTGCATTTTTCTCATTTCAAGTATAGCCCCAGGGTTGTTCTTTTCTCATTTTATTTCTTACAGCTTTTGATTTGGTTGAGAAACTAGTTAATGATGTATGCCAATCAAAGTCATCAATAGCTAACAACGAAAATGAGAATTAATTTTGGAATACTCTTTTCTCTCACTCCCCTCTGTTATCAAGTAAATTGCTAAATGAACCTATTACTCCTTATCTTAAGTTAAATTATTAGAAACAGACACTATGGTTTTTCATTGGGGTTTTTTTTTGGCGGGGGGGATTGATCTTTCCATCAGTCTCCTACAGGTGTTTAATATGTATGGTGTGGAGATATGGACAGATGCAAGAATAGAAGGATCTCAAATAAATAGAAGGGTGACTTCCTGCTCTGTTTATAAATGCTTTTCTATTTTTAAAACTGCTTTTATGGTATGATTTTTTAAAAATAGAAAGTGAACTACCTCTGAATGTGTAGTAGAAAACACTGGGTTCCATAATTGAAGGCCAGTTGTTGCTCTTGATATAACAGATGTAAGTCTGCTGTGTTCAATAATTATTTCTTCTCATGTAGCTGTAGATCAGACTCTGCAATGATATTCCAAGAGTGAAGAGCTGAAAAGGGGTGAGAGGCAGTAGGGCTGTTCAGCTGCTGGACAAGAGGGCTTAGTGGCCTTCTGTGATGTGTGGGGTAATTGAAGGAGAGTATCACAGAGATTGTGTAGCAGCTCACCTCATCTGCACTTTGTAATGTGAATATCAAGGTGCATGAGCAGGATTGGATGACCTCAGGTACCAGGAAGGCCCAGCTCCAGCAAACTCCACCTCCTGACAGCAGCCCAGACACAACTCTCTTGTCCTGGACAAGGTGAGTTCAACACCTGCTGTTGTGTTTTACCCCATGGCTGCCTTATGCTGTGCTGTAAATAAATACAGGCCTTGCTATGAGTCTTAAATGAGAGGCAGTTTATTGAAATCTAAAAATACATTAAATAGCCAGGTATCCAGGTTTATTCTCATCAACAGCTGTTAAGTTACCATCTGATGACACTGGTTGCTTGAATCCTGTCACTTAGCTGAACTTTAAAGATTGTGTGGAACTTTAGTTCTGACTTGAATAAACATTTCAGTTCAAGAATTTAATAAAGTCCAGAATTTTCTCTCTGTGTTTCTGCCTGATTTGCAACTCTGGTGTGTGAAAGTAATAAATGAAATTGAAATGGCTTTTTCTGTGTGGCTCTGGGCTATAAGACTTTTCAGACCTGGTGGTACATAGGAATGTCTTTGAAATAATAACTCAGCTTTTTAGAGAAAGTGGAAGGATGTGGGTGACTGACACAGATGGCCTTCCTTCATATCATATTCAAAGAATCTCTTATTTGTTGTTTTTCTTGTGGTCAAGTAAGAGGTAAAACTTAATCTAGAGAAATCCTAGTCTCCCAAGCATTTTTATGGACTCATAGATGTTGGTTTGGGTTTTTTCCCCCAGTCACATTCCCCTTATTGTATGTGCTGAACTTCAGAAAACTGATGAAGGCTCTTTAGCTTGCATGGAGAGGGTATGTATGAGAAGAGTGGATTTTCCAGCCGAAGCATGCTTGAAATTCTTTACAGCCTTCTTTTTTTTTTTTTTTTTTTTTTTTTAAAGCTTGTCAGATCTAAGTTTTCAAATATATTCTCCTTGCAGAGTTGCAGGAGCACAGACTCTGCAACTCCGTCCCTGGAGTTGTCAGTGATTGCATTTCTCTTCCTTTGGTGTGGCAGCTCCAATCTCAGTCACTCCTCCTTTTTCCTGTGGAAGTAGTATCTGAAAAATACATGTGTTTGGTGGTACATGGTCACCCTGTGTGTTGATACACTTTTATTCTGCATAATACCTGTATAATTTTGTTGTTTGATGAACTTGTGACAAGCAACTAATAAAGAATTTTGGACAGCAGTCATTTCTGTGCATTGATAGTGCCACATTAGTGACAGACAGAGGTAAGGAATTCTATTTCAAAGGTGTCTGTAATTCTCAGTGAAATGGATATTAGTAGTTTGGTAGGTTCAAGACATTTCCTGCTTTTCAAAGTGGTGTTTGAAAACCTGTTGCATTCTGCCAAAAGTTACTACAATATGTATTTTCATTCAGCCCCGCTGAAGGGAAAAGAGGGAGACCAGATAGATGAAGATAAGATCCTGAATCGTATTCAATTAATAAGGCAGCTATGTAAAATCCTGCCACAGTCCCACAAAAGGATTCAGGTTTTATGGATCTGTCTTATCCTGACAGCTCCCACACACCAACATCTCACCTGCAGACATAGATTCTAGTGGAGGCAAGGCAGGGTTAATTGTAGTTGTGGCATTAGTTTTGGGAAATAACATTTATCTTCTGCCTTACAACCTACTTCAGAGAATATTGTGCTCGGTAAGTAGGTGAGACACATTAGGGCTCTACTCAGGAGGTTTTCATTTTTCCCTGGCACATCCTGAAAATGCAGGGCTTACTTTAGTCTTGATCTCTACTATCTGTAATTAAATGCTTAAATCTGGTGTATCTGCCTAAACAGGTAACTAAATTGATTCCATCTGAAGTATTCAAAGCCACTGAGCTGAGTGGAGGACTTCATTATATAGCTCTTCCCTGACATAGACCACATGGATCTTAATGTTTGCTTTTTTTCATTTGCTTTTCAAAGGAAGATCTCCAAGCTTTCAGAATGTAAACATCCCAGAGATAAAGAACTAAGCCTTCAACTCCAGCTTTTTTCTGAATGTCCAACATCAACAGTTGAACAGATGTAATCAGATTCTCAGGGAAATGAGAATGTTTTTCTGCTTTTGACTGTAGGTTTCTTTAGACTGGTTCCCAACCCTTAAATATGCAGTTTTTGGGGAACCAGAGCAGGGGAATGATCAAGAAAGTTTGCTCTTTCTTTTATCTGCATGTACATAGCTCAGTTCCTGCTCTTTTTAGGGAAAGATACCCATTCTCTCTATGGAAATGAAGAGGGATGCATAGCCATTTAAAAAACCCTGACCCCTACAAAGGAAATCAAACCAAAACCCAAAATAAAAATCCCTGACTAAAAGTAGCTGGTGCCGTGCATGCTGAGAAGTAGTGTGAGACAGTACAGTAATAAAACCAAAATGGATGATGTGCTTCTTGTATTTTTTCTTAATGCTTTAATTACCCAGTGTACTAGATCTGAGAAAGATTTGTGATGTTCATAAATGGCAGAGATGGGTCAAAATGCCATTTGAAAACAAGCACCTTACAATCCTAGCTGGTGTGGCTTTTACTGAAAATCTGTCCAGGCTGTACTGGAGATTTAATGTCATTTAATGCCATGCTGGTGAGTTTGGTGTATATATATTTTACATACTTGCCTTTTTTGGTATAGACAATAGTGTTTTTGTGCTACCCAGTTTTGAGTCAGTGGATCAGTGGAGACTTTAATTTAAAGTCTTAGTTTTCTATCATTTGATAAACATTGTTGGTGTTGGTGTTGTACACAGTGATTTATGTATATTATTGAAAAAAACCTTATTTGTGTTTTTTTTCTCCTATCTGAAGTTTTTTTAAGCAAACTAGCATAGATATGAGCTTCATATTTTGTTTAAATTTCAAATTTGTTATGTTTGAATTGTTAGTTGTATTGTTAACCAAATCACATCTGAGTGCTACTTCTAAATAAACCTTAAAGTACAAGCATGGTAAGCAGATGGACTTGACTTTTTTCCTGAGTTCTTATTTTAACTTGAGTAAATTCTCTTTTTACAGGAGCCAGTCATTATACTTTGGCTGTATTTTGTTAATTTGTAAGCATGCATTGTAATGTCATGAAAACTGGGTAGTCCCTGGTATTCCTCTAGTAGGCTGCCTACTTGAGCAGGAAAAATTAAATGGGAGAGTTGAAACTGAGATTATGTCCTAAATGGATGAATCCAACCTACTGCTTCAGGTTTAGCAATTTCAGAATTACTGTTTTCAAACTCGTGCATGCAACATGCTGTGAAATTACTTACTGAAATGCTAGTGAAAATGTATGTGGGGGAGTTTTTGTTTGTTTGTTTGTTTTTCTTTTTGGCTCAAAATGATTGATTCATGTGGCCTACAGAGATAATACAATATATCTACTTGAATTAAGATATCAGACTCTTACCTTAAATTTCACCCATGTAGACATGTTTTGACCATGTTTAACGTTAGGAAACTAAATGTCCATATGCTGCTGATGCAGAAGGGAGACCAAGGGCACCTTAAGTACCTGGAGTCCCAGAGGTGCAGGAAATTGTTTGGTATGTCCAGATGATTCTTGTAAGTTTGCTGTGTTGCAGAAAGTGGTGTTGGTTCCTTTCAGATATTCCAGTTTGATGTGAGGAAGATCCATCCTAATCCCACAGATGGAGATGAGTTTTATCTCCACTGTTTCAGCTGGACATCTAAAGATAATGTTTACTGGCACAGATTGTATTCAAGTTCTTTCAGTCTTTCTTCAGTGTTTTGTCATTTCTATGTAGATATCCAGGTTACAATCCCAAATATATTGGCCATACAACAGGAGAGGCCAAAGGTGTGTAATGTGTAATTTCCGTAGCAAATGTGGGGTTTGTGTGGTAGCTAGTTATAGTGATCTGTTGGATTGACTGTGCTACTTACTGAAACTTATCTTTTCCTTTCCTCTGGTTAAGATTGATAAGAAGTGTTCACTGATGCAAAATGTAACCATTTCTTCTTTGGAAGGGCCATTAGTAATGTCTCTTATTTTTGGTGGCCTTTGCAACTTAATTGTTGCTGTAGGTACAAGATGGCAGTTGTGTGCAGAACTGTATTCCTGCTGCTTCCACAGTATTTAAATGAGTTAACCAGATGTGTTTTAGCCTTCTGAGCTTGTGTGTTTCTTTGCCAAAGGCAAGTTTTCATCGAAGGCAGTTTCTCTAGGATTTTTTCACAATCATGTGTGGCTAAAAATTTGATTAGGCTGTTTCTGAAGGATATTACCACAAGTGTTTTTTCCCATTTTTTAGCTGGAATGCATTTGCATCTGACTCATCCCAAATGTCAGCAGCTAGAGGGAACTGATTTGAGTTTAGAATTGCATCTGAGGCCTGAAGATATTCAGATATTCTCTTTTTGTTACTAAGGACACCTTATCCATCATTGCTGTTTGTTCTTTAAAAATTGTCTTTGGTGAGGTTGAGAAGTGCTGTCCTTCCCACACGTGGTAAATTTTTACAGAAGTGTCCCTCACAGGCAGTTATTGGAGTTCCTGAGAGAGAAGTTTCCTGGGAGAAAGGTTTCTAGTGATGTAAATAGTAAAGGGCCAGGAGACCTTGTGCTCCTTTCTTGATAAGGCCTTTATTAAAAGATAGCCTAAGGGGGTGGGGGTACGGGGTTCCTGACGCTGCCACTACTCCCAGGTGAGTGGACGTCCCAGAGGAGGGGTAGACGATCCTGTCGATTATGGCAGGGCCAGGGTCTTCACCCTCGGAGGATACATCTAAAGACTCCCCTTATGGCTCCTTGGTCTAAGGGGGTTACTCCGTTCGGACCTCTCTACAGTCATGGCAACCGGCTCCAGGGATATTGAAGGCTTTCTCTGATTCTTTGGGACTTTCCTATCCTGCAGATGTGGATTGTTGAGCAGTCCCTACTTTGACTTGTGGTCTGAGTCCATTTTTGGTCCACTGCTGGGGTCCGGCAATTACTATGCAATAGACGCTAGGCCTTCTGGGAATCAGGAAGTCATCCTGGGGAGCAGCGGCTGAACTACCCGACGTCGTGAAGGGGACAAAAGAGGGTTCAACTTGCTAGGTACAAAGGGTTCTAACAAAGGGGTTAACACCAGGGAGAAATACAGAAACAAGAGGAATACAACTGGAGTGTGGCTTGGGCATGGGGGCAAATACATCATGTAGGGAAGATATGAACAGGGGTGGAATTAGTGAATACACAAGTGAACTTTCGAACTGTGGAATAAGCAGACAAATGATTAAACGTACAAACAATTTTGAACTGTGGAATAAACAGACAAATGGTTAAACATACCAACAAATGGTTAAACCTTAAATTTATTCATAACACTAGGACCAAGGTATAGATGCTGTGTGTGGTTGTGTGGTAGAGTGTGAGCACTGAAAAAGTGTGCCCAAAGAAAAAATGTGGCATATGACCTGAGCAATATAACAGTGTGTGAATCTGTTTCTTTTCGATCAGCTTTCGCTTGCTGGAAACTTGCTGGAATCCCCTGGTTCTGATTGTGTCAAAGTAAAGTGAGTTAAAGAAATGTAGGTCAACCTGGTGAGAAGAACTGCTTCGTTTTCTTCTTTAGGAGAAATTTTATTGAAAGCTGCTAAGTGCCCTAGAAAAACTGTACTCAGGTTCCAGGAATAGGATACTGATTGCATGCAAAATAAATTAAGAGAAAAACAGATCCAAAATGGCAACAAAAAAGGATTATTGTATCCAGAAGTTTGTTTGAGGTTATGAATGCCTGGTTATATCTGAATGTTCATTCAAAGTAAAAAGCTCAGTGTCTAAGAAGCGGACTCAGTGTCCTTCATCCTTTAGAGCTTTCAGAAATAAGATTTTGCTGATTTCATATGTTTGTGAGTAGCAGGTACTGGAAAGCCATGTGTATGGTCTTTTTTACAATCCTGTGATTCTATTACTGAGAATTAGAACAGTTGTGTTAAAGCACTATTCTTGGTGGGTTCTGTGTGCTTTGTTTTCTTTCTGGTTTTGGATCTATTTTTTTTAATAGTTGCCACTCCATGCCACGTGATAATTTCCATTCTGTTATATGCTCTTTATTATTGATGGGAGATGCTTTGGAGCAGTAAGCATAGCGTACTTGTCAAATGTATCACTCCTGCAAAAGATGGCAATGTGTGGGAAGAATGCACAGCAAATTAAAAAAAAAAGGTTTTTATTGAAGGAATCCAGCTTAACGGCTTTAAGGTTGAGAAATGCCTGCTGCCGTGTTTCTGTTACAAGTACTATTGAATCAAGGGTGCATGTGGTCTAAGATCTTTCAAACACTTGGTCATAAATGCTTTCTGTATTGATTTCTTCATAATGACACTCAATTGTTGCTAAGTCAACAATTTCTCATTGCTTACTCTGTTTTGTTTGATGAGAACATGTTTGGGCTTTTAGGGTTTTTTTTTTTTTTTTTTTTTTTTTTTGTGAACAGACTTAGGTAGTTCTTTTGAGTTTTTCTGCACTCATCAGTGTGATATACAATAATTAATGAATTTTTCACAAAACTAAATTGGCTAACGTGGTTGTACTATCCTGTTTTATATATACTAACTGAATACAGAGAGATGAAATTCAGATATGTTCACTGCTTTAAAGCATTTATTATTAGAGGGTTCATTTATTCTTGCTCTGACAACATAAAATCACAAATTTTTGCATGTTCAGTTCCTGTCAGCTTCCATTGCAGTTTTGATATAAAAACAAACAACCAAAAAACGGATATGTTATCAGGGCTTGCTTATGAAATTTTATGTTAGTGATGTGCCCATTAATTGTATGTTGATGTTTAAAGAAATATTAGTTGCACACGTCTTGAGAAACTGTTGATTGTTTTTGGAAAAAAATTTTGAGTTACTGCAAAAAACCAAAGTGGAATTTTCCTCTGCTCTTTTCTGTTCATTTTATAACTTGGCTGATGAAGAGGATTTTATTCAGAAATAGCCTATAAGCACAGTGCAATGGTCCAAAATCTGAAACTCAATGCCATATTAGGTATAGCTGCAATAAGCTGCAGCTTTGTTGGAATGATTACACTTGGGGACTGGAATTTGGAACACGAACAGGGTTATTAGCACAAAAATACCATTCTAGTGTTATTTACTGCTTAATTGTTTGGACAAATTACACTTCATATAATGAAGTTTCTAACACTCTCCTAGTATCTTTCATCACCAATCTGTGAAGTTGTTGCACTGGTGAAGCAAAGTTGACATAATTTGGACTAAAAAATAATGCTGTTCTCAGCTGAAAATTCATAATTTTGACTAATGGAATCAGTGGAATTAAGGATAAGAATTTAAGAAGTACCCTGATAACTCTGTTGCATGCAACTGGCAGTGAAGACCTTGTCACTAAGCCTACGAACATATTTTACCTATATTGCTGTTTGAAAACCAGTTAGAATTCCTAAAAAGCCAGGAAAGGTCCCATTTGTCTAATCAGCAGTTCTGCTCCAGGAGGAGCCAGAAATTCAAGGCAAACATGGGCCGTGTGGGACACTGCATTAATCCCAGTTTAGCTGCTGTTTGCTGACTTCAGTTTGCAGTTACTAGAAGGCTGGTAGAGAGCCTTAGCAAGGAGTGAGGGAAGAGGGTTTGAAAGGGATAAATAAACATTAGGTTCTGTCTGCTGTTGCAACTGTCTAGGAAAGGATTCTGCAGGACAATAAGGACCTGCAAGGAAGGCTTTGAGGAAATGGTGTTTAGCTCCGAAATATTTTTGTAGCACTGCAGAAGCCAGTACATGAGAGAAGAATGATTTTTACTTGCCACACCACATAGTACATAACAGCTTTATTGGCATTATGCTTTGGAGGAAGAATGTGTTTGTGTTTTCTACTCACATGAAACTAAGGATTGCCTCCCTTTTTTAATGCAATTGTTCTGCACCCAGTTGACAAGACCTCTTTAAACTTTGCTCCAAGCACAGGCTACCTTTGCACTGGAAAGCACTGGCAGAGTTCTCTGTGACTGAACCCTTCATCCATGCTTTGAACAAGGTCAGTTTTCATAAAGGTATCGTATTCTTGGTATCTGAGATAACAGTGTTGGAAAACAAAAGCAGACAAATCTCAGATTTCATGTTTCAGTCTTCCAGCAATCTCAGGCAAATGAAAGATTTGTACAGACTCTGGCTGTGCTTTCACAGTCTTGCACATCTCTTATGTTAAGAATCTAGCTTTAAGAAACCGAATGGTCTGAAGGGGTAGTGTTTCCTGACTTCATCTGCTTTATGGGGTCCCATACATTATGCTTTGAGAATTGACATAGTATATGTAGCACTGTGTGCTCTAAACTGTACCAAGAGGGCACATATAATAACTTTACTAATTCATCTATATGAATTAGTAAAAATAATACAGATTAAATGGCATTGTTTCAGGTTAACATATTTTAGTATTTATGCAGTGTCATTTTTACAAACTGCTTTGTCATTTTTTTATTTCATTATAGCTACAATTTGCTAATGAAAATGAGCACTGTGATTCAGCTGTATTGGAATGAGATGGAAGAGTTAAATGTCTTACAGGACTGCTTTGTGAGGTGTAGGAATAAACACAGTACAGGGATGTAGTATTCTTTGAGTAGTGTTATTCAGAGCAGCAAAAATTTACACAGAGACATAAGAACCAAACAGAGGGTGGCCTGTCTGATCCAGTATTTTATTCACTGGTACTGCCACTGTTACTTCAATATTATGAAATGGTCATCAAAATTAAATAAATGAAAATAATAAATTCATAAAACCTACATTAAAAGCAGAAAAGATCAGAAAGCTGTGTGGAAAAAAAAATCCACAAAGACATTCAGTTACTTAAATTAATGAGAATATTTAGATAAGTGTTTCTCAATTAAATATTTATATTTTGCTTCCACTGCCTTATGGTTTTAAATGTTTCATAAGTTTGATGAACGAGGAGTTACTACAAATGATTATAATTTAGAAATTAAACATATTCCTGAATCTCCATCCATTCCTCATGTGATGATTAGGATATCTCTATACAGTAGAGAATATTTTCAGTACTGCTTGTAGGGCTGCAGTGTTATGTACACATGCCAAATTTTAAGTTAAATGAAGACGTTGTGCCCCTGGTGTCTGAATTTCACACAGCAGTACAGACTTGGCAGCGCTTGGGTTTTACAGCTGAGTAGAGGTGGTGTTAACCACTGTGGCAGAAAGAAGGCTGGAACACAAATTACTGCAATGGTATCCCAAGTAAATGAGATGTATTGGATGGAATATGACTCTGTCCCCTTCTCAACTTGTCCAGACCTACAGGATCAGTGAAGAAGACACTTGCAGGGCACTTTGTGTGCAGTTTAACTCATCCCAAGACTGATGGTTCAGACCAGATGAACTTGCCTGTTCTTCAGTGATGGGGGAAGAGATTCTGAGGACACAAGCTTAAGGGTGTATATCTAGTCTGATGAGCGCCATGTCTGGAGTTGGTTATTGACCTTGAAAAATACTAAATTATGTGTGGAGATGAATGGCCCCAATCAGCCCAGTGCTAGGAGGGTAATTATTTTTTTTGTGTGTTTCAATTTGTAAGAATAAATTTAACATCTGGGATTCATTTTTACCATCTTTGCCAGAGACAAGATCCTGCAGGGACATGGAGGGAATCCAGAGGGATAAAATTGACAATGAAAAGCCTCCCTAAAAGTAGTCAATTTGTGGCCTCTTTTCTAATGCAGGACATCAGTTTACACAATTAAAGTAATAGTTTCCTTGATAGTTGTTCTGTAATCATCTGGCACATAGGCACAAACTTGGTAGATTCTCCTTGGTTCTGCAGTAGAGTATCTTCTGAGTTACTTAAGAACTGCTGTTGAAGACTCTGCAGTCACCTTACTGCATAATGAGGGCTGATGGTGGCATGAGTTCCTTTGCTTTCACAACCAGTAATCTCTCTTCCATTACACTTCTGACTTTTGTCTCAGCTTGGGATCACTGACCCTCAGTGTGTAGTTGTGAGTCCATTCTCCAGAGTCTAGTTCCCACTGATGGGAATTTACTCAACAAGATTTACAGTGAACTCCCTCAATTTACTCTATAGCATAGCTTAGAAAAAAAATCAGAATATAAACAAGGTCACTCTTGCACAATAACTGCTTAAGTGTGTTTGGTCAGGATTTGAACTGGTGGCCAGCTGTAGCCAGGGAATATATTTTCTTCTCCTGCTGTAATGCTACGCATAGTGACTCCTCATGGTGTTCCTGAGCTTCTTTTTGTTTCATGTCACTGCTGGAAGCATGGTAATGTGGCATAAGAGCAATTAATTTATTTTAACTCTGTTTGTTATTCATTATCGCATGTGTTGCATCAGAATGCAAGTCAGATTTGTATAAATCAGAACAAAAAAAAATGGCACCTCCAGTATTGCATTCTATGTGATGCAGATTAAAAGAAATTAGTGTCTTTACCTCAGACAGAGAGCAGGTGCTTCTGATCATGATAGTAACAAAGGTTTTGTCAGTGAAGAATAGGGATGGGCAAACATGACTAGTCAGTGCTAGAGATCTTTAATTGAACAGGCAGTCATTGGGGAGGAAAGCTGTTTCTTTCTAGTTCAAGAAGGAAAAGGCAGTCAGTTTCTTGAACCTTCATCACTTAGTACTCCCCATAGTTGCAAGCAAGTGGGATTTGGTGCATTGAACAACCAGGAGAGGTTTTGAAACTAGTTTCCCTCCTGGCTATTGACTGAACCCATTATTAAAAACAAAACAAAACAAAACAAAACAAAACAAAACAAAACAAAACAAAACAAAACCAAAAAAAAAATTGAGAGAACTTTCTCTAGCAAGTTAAATTCTGTCTGGAGGCATCACTGGGTCTTAGTCTGTCTCTTAAATCATGCTCTCAAACTTTGAGGACATTCTGCTTGTGAGGCTTAGTAGTTTCTGAAAATATCAGAAAAAGACCTTTTTTCGAAAGACCTTCCTGACAAAACATAAACATTCTGCTGTCCTCCAGTGCCACACAATTACATGGAAACCATGGGCTTGTCTGTTCACTGCAGGTTGCAATACCCTCTCTGGGTTTTCTTCTGGGAACCAGCAGCAGAACTTCACATGAGCTCATGGGCTTTGTGTAGTAGCTCTTTCTGCTACCCAGCCTTCTCTGTGGGCTTGACCATTAACATCCCTCCCAGTCTCTGAATTTTCAAAGATACTTTGGTGTCTCAGTGAGGAAAGGGCTGAGTTCTGCTAAGCCTGCTGTATCATTCAGCAACATTCAGTGTCGGAAGGAAGGAAGGAAGGAAGGAAGGAAGGAAGGAAGGAAGGAAGGAAGGAAGGAAGGAAGGAAGGAAGGAAGGAAGGAAGGAAGGAAGGAAGGAAGGAAGGAAGGAAGGAAGGAAGGAAGGAAGGAAGGAAGGAAGGAAGGAAGGAAGGAAGGAAGGAAGGAAGGAAGGAAGGAAGGAAGGAAGGAAGGAAGGAAGGAAGGAAGGAAGGAAGGAAGGAAGGAAGGAAGGAAGGAAGGAAGGAAGGAAGGAAGGAAGGAAGGAAGGAAGGAAGGAAGGAAGGAAGGAAGGAAGGAAGGAAGGAAGGGAAGGAAGGAAGGAAGGAAGGAAGGAAGGAAGGAAGGAAGGAAGGAAGGAAGGAAGGAAGGAAGGAAGGAAGGAAGGAAGGAAGGAAGGAAGGAAGAAGGAAGGAAGGAAGGAAGGAAGGAAGGAAGGAAGGAAGGAAGGAAGGAAGGAAGGAAGGAAGGAAGGAAGGAAGGAAGGAAGGAAGGAAGGAAGGAAGGAAGGAAGGAAGGAAGGAAGGAAGGAAGGAAGGAAGGAAGGAAGGAAGGAAGGAAGGAAGGAAGGAAGGAAGGAAGGAAGGAAGGAAGGAAGGAAGGAAGGAAGGAAGGAAGGAAGGAAGGAAGGAAGGAAGGAAGGAAGGAAGGAAGGAAGGAAGGAAGGAAGGAAGGAAGGAAGGAAGGAAGGAAGGAAGGAAGGAAGGAAGGAAGGAAGGAAGGAAGGAAGGAAGACTTCAGGTTATTTCTTGCACCAACATGACTTAAACATTGACTTTTCAGCAAGTTAGGAAATTTCTGGCTTATCTCCAGCTTGACTCACCATTTACCACCTGACAGCAATTCAGTCTGGACTCTCACATAGAGCACCAAGCTCAGAAGCATTTGGGAGATACACCAGAGATATATATAAGGATGCCCAGAATATCTGCTTGAACAGAAAAACAGAGCCTCTGTCATGAAGTCTCTCCCACCAGAGTCCAGATCTCCATCACTGGACAGTCGTCATGAGGTGACCTGCTTGAACAGTACCTTTAATCACCCTGATGCCTACAACTCTTCTTCTATGAAGGCTTTCATAACTTCATCACATCAGGCTATGACCTCTCAGAATCAGTCCTTGAATCAGATTCCTTGATAGACCATGAAAGCAAAACATGATGGCAATACCATTGACTTCTTGACTTCTCCAACCTTTTAACTTGGTTAGTTGTGTCCAAATGGACAACTGACACATCCAGTGCAGGTGAAAGGGCTGTCAGAAGGATAACTACGCTATGAGGAGGCAGTCACAAGAGTACTCACCTGGACATGGAATGAAAATACTGTGGCATATTTTTCAACAGGATCTTTGAACATAATAAAGTTATCTGTGTGCTCCTCAAAATATTGTAAAACGATGTTCTTCTTTGATGGTGAATTACAAAAAGTGCCATTTATTAAATGGATGTATTTTCAAAATCCCAGATGTTGGTAGAAGGATGCTCTGGTCTAAGTGGATAGGTCTGAACTTGGATAGAAATCTATTAGAAATTAATCCAAAAGTACTTCTCATGTGCATTCCACTTGCAGGTTATTTTTCTGTCTGGGCTTTTCTATTAGAAATCAGTCCATGGGCTTTCCTATTAGAAGTCCACTTGGAAGCCCTCTTGGAAGAGGGGACTGTGATGAAACCCTTATTCTTTCACTCCTTGCAGAGATGTCTTGTGTTAATTATCCAAGAAAAGAATGTGTTTCATTTGCGGCATAGGGATTGTGAAGCGTTTCTGGGAATATGATGCTGTGTTTGAAAAGTAGTAAATGTTGTGAAATAAGAATGAAAAGATTTACCCCAGACTTTGCTATGGTTTGGGAAGAAATTAATAGATTGCTGTTCTGGAGAGCCAGAAGTGGCCTGGATCAGTGCATCTATGGAAGTACAGGCAGACAAACTTTAATACACAGACAATTGTCTCATTTATAGACAGGCTTTCTGATGTGCTTCTGATTCCTCTGTATATGGTGTATCTGTATATGTTTAACAGATCCTGGAATCTGGCAAGCATTAAAAAAAAAAAAAAAAGAAAAGGCTTAAATGGTGGCCAATCTTATGGCTCCATAGGACGCATATTTTTATAATGAACTGTGCCTTGGCTACCACATGGAGAGTTTTGCTGGGTTCCTCAAGAGGTAGAATGTGGCCCATAACATTTTGTAGCTTTGGCTGTAACATGGATTTTTTTGTTTCTGAGACTCTCAGGGAGGTCTGTAAACCAGCATATGAGTGACAAATGAGTGTACATGGTATTGTTTATTGGATTGTTTTTCAAGCCACATCTCTATAGGGAGCCCGAATGATAAAATAAACCTTCCTCATGTACTCATTTTTACTGTTATTGTTATGAAGAGTAATAATTCACATGGCAGTAGTGCTGTGAATTATTATTAGTGATGTGTGTCTGAGTCACAGGCCTTGTGGTAGGTTCGGCATAAATATCACCAAAAACTGCTGTGAGACTGAGAGTGTAGAATAAAAGGCAGCAGGATGAGTGCAGACTGGGAAGGGATGGGTTTTTTTGGAAGATGTTATGTTAGACATACATTTTGCTGTTCTAACTTTTCCTCTCAGCAAAACAATGAAGTTTTCTGTTTGATTCTGAGAGTTTGTTGAGCCTTTCAGCAGAAACCCAGCTTGCAAATGCTGGCAATTCTGTGAGTGGCCCTAAAATGTGCAGATGGTATATGTCACCTAGGAAGCCGTGTTTGCTACTGGGTATTAGTGTCACTAATATTAGTGTTAGAATCCTTTGTTTGTTGGCTGTTAGTCCTACAAACTTAATTTGTAGTTGTAATTTGAAGTAATGGTAATTTGGAGTTGTGGGTTTCACTCTATTGTCCAAAAATCCATGTGGATTCCTTATGTGGGAAGAATCTATATTAGTGGATCAGTAATACTGGCTGATACTCTCTGTGTCTGTCTCTTTTTCATATACAGGCATACAACAGGAGTATGATATTTCTAAAAGATCTATGGTAGTAGAGGAAAATAATTTCTCTACAATTTGAAAAGGTCTAGTATATATATGTACGTTTTCAACAAATGTTCCATCTGAAGGACTGCAGATTCAGTTCAACTGACTTATTTGTGTTTATGCGTTACCAGTAGAATGAGACAAAGGTCAGAAATTTTGTTGTAAGTTGAGGATTGAGTTCTTTTCTCAGTTCTAGTGTAGCTGTAGTGCATGGTTTCTCAAATCTTCTGTAGTTGTAGGGATCCTACTGAGATGCCTGTTGTACTTCTAGTGTTTCGTGTGTTCTTGATTTTAATCTGTATGTCTGTGTAACTGTATCTTTTGCTTATTCCTCATTTGCTTGCTTTCTCCGCTACACACTGCTGTGGCTGAGAGCTGAGCGTGGTTTCAAATGAAGGAACTAGAGCTAATCTTTCACTTCTGCAGCTGTGTTAAGTCTTCCTGAATTAGCAAGATTATTGTTTAAGGACGTCAGACAAATCCCAACAGCTTCCCTGGAGCCACAGAAGATAAAGGCTGAGACTTGAACTGCGGAAAAAAATATGAGAAAAGACTGAAAACTAAGGCAACTGAAAATAAAAGCATCTTATCTTTTTATATAATTTTTCTAATGCCTCTCAATGAAAGGTAATCTCAGACTGTGCTAAGGTAATGGGATCACATTATGCGAGGAAGCCAAACATGGGGTTTTGGACAGTTTGGGCAGTAAGTGCAAAGGGGAGTCTAGAACCAAAGGAGGAGGCACCTGAGCAGTGTCTGGGTAGGCATAGCAGGAAAGTGGCTGTTCTCCTGTCAGCAGCACTGTTGAAACTCTAAACTGATGAAACTGTAAAAAGATTTGTGTGAGTCTTGATGTTTTGAAGAAAATTAGGCAGAGTCCAGATATCTCCGGCCCAACAACAACTGGTTTTGGCTTGTGGAAGGACAAAATAAAGTGTATCCTGGTCTAGGATTAGGTAATGTAGCTATTGGAAAACAGCCAGCAGCACTGGGGGAAGAAGCCTCCCAAAAGCGATTTTTAACTGCCAGTTGCACTACACCAGCCCTGTGATTCTGACTCTACTCTGGCAGAATCTGTCTTGAAAGTCTTCTCATATGAAATTTAAGCTTGGGACCTGTAAGTGCTGCTATGTTTTGAGTACTGAGCATAGAGTATGGTTAAGCATATTTTAAAGTGACAGTAGAAAGGATGGGAACAATGCATGTGTTTTCATCTGAGCCTACAGGGGATTATTCATTGCCTTTGGAATCCATATGTAGTTTGTTGTGTGGTGTAGGCTATCAGGTCCATTCCTGCATATAAATGAATGAAGTTGAGAGACAGAGATGTATTTGTTTATTTTCTGGTTTTCATTGTCTTAGAGGAGAAATAAAAAAGGCTGAGAAAGAAACAGAGCAACTTGAGAAAATCTTGCCTGAATTGTTTTGGAGAGGAGCACACACCCACACCCACACACACTCACAAACATGCACACACACACACACACACCAAAAAAAACCAACAAAACTTTCCCTTCCCTTGTGCAAAAACATTGTTTTTCAATGACAGCATTTCCATTATTGATGCTTCAGTGGAATTGTCAGGATCTGGCATCATCCTGTAGAAAAAACCTATTTTGAGCATGTGTCTTTCAAAAAGTCAGTCTCACGTCTCAGTTGAAAAGATTTCTACACTACAGTTCTGGTATTTACCTGTGCAACTCCAGCCAATAATGAGAGCAGAATGAATTGCTTATTTTATGTTTAAGTTTGAGAGAGGTAAATTGTAAAATATTGATGATTCAGTTCAGAATTCCTTCATAAATTTGTTTGTAAACAGTTCTCTGGCTACACAAAAGCTTGTTAGAGGTTTATGAGTCAAATACACCTCTCTTCTAAAGAACTCTTAAATCCATTGGAGTTCTGTCAGGACTGCTTATGTACTAATATTTAGTATCTTCTATTTCTTCCCATTGTTATCAAGTTTTTGAATTTTTAGTATTTCTAGATTAGTAAGAGTCGTGCTGAGTAGTAGCTGAAGATGCTTAGTATATTTTGTGTTTATGTAAACTTCTTTAATAAAACATTTTATTGTGCAGAACCATGAGCATGAGGAACATGTCATATGCAGACAACATCTCTCTTATTATTTTCTTATTCTTTTGCATTTTCCCCTAAGTATCATTGTATCAGTGTCATGTAAAAAGTATTGAAAATCCTAAGGGAACAAACAGCTGAATTCTTAGAAAAGCTGAACATCTGTACCCTTTTTTTAAGTTTAAAGGGGTGTTCATGGTTTCTGAATTCCTGTGAGGTACATTATGAGGATTTCAAAACATGCCAGTTTTAGAGAGAAAACTTTAACACCCTGTGAGCAAAAGAAGACAGTGGAACTTTAACAGAAAGAAAGAAAATGAGTCCCTTTATTATTATTATAGCAAAATACTTTTTCTCACCTGCTTGGTTCCAAAGAATGTTTTACTGCAATTTTTTCTCCAGATAAATTGCTCAATTCTTTTCTATTTTGGCCTTTCTTTTTAGTGCTACTGTATTCAAACCTAAAAGTCTGACTGCTGCTTTTAAGACAAAATGAGATGCTTTTATTGCAAAAAGTGTTGTATTTCAAAACAGCGAAACCAATCTCTTTGCAGATAAAGAATGGTTTTGATGGAAGGTCTAATTCTTGTCAGTTTGAAATAAACCCAGTAATTTTTTCAACCGTCAAAACCTGTTTTTTTACAGAAATAGTTTACAAAGAAAAAATCCACACATATCCACACATATCAAAACTGTGTGAAATAAAAATCTTAAATGAATAATTTTTAGACTGAAACCATATCCTTTGAACTCATGGGTGAGTTGTACAACTAAGACATTTTCTTTTTGCAGGCAGACAAAAGTGTATTTCCCAAGAATGGTTTCTACAATGGACACTTTTAAAAGAAGTGATTGCTGCTTGCAGGAGGATCTAAGACCGATGGCAGTACAAGGTCAGCCCAAAAGCCCAGTCTGCCCTGAAGTTAGTCTGGGACAAGAAGGATTAGTCTGACTTGAGAGAGGTGTGCACATGTTCTGCACTGACATCCCTGAGGGGTATCTGAGGATGATGTTACAGCTTCAAGGAAATAGAAACCTGGAGCATGAAAGGTACAACAGGGACAAGCCCTTTGGACTGCAAAAAGAATGAAGAAGCACTCAACCAAGAAAGCCTCTTTTTCTATTAAAAAAGCTCCTGCAGAGACAGCATCTGAGAAGCAGATGGAGATTTCCTTCTTGGTGGAGGGTTTTAATTTTCCAGAGCTTTGGCTTTGTTGAGTATGTGACTGACTTTCAGAAGGAAATCATGATCAATAGCAGATTCCTGGCAAGAGGAGTAAGAGAAGGCTGTAAAGTAGGAATATCTCCTTGACATACAGTCTGTTTCTGAGCTGGAAGTGGTATTTTTCTATTCAAAAATGAGGGACTAATCTTCCCTATATAAATTTGTCCAGCTATTTCTGGTACCTCTCTAAAACATTTCTGATTTCCAGTTTTTTGTGGCATCTAGGAGGACTTGAGCAAAGTATTTGACGCTGTGCCACATGACATCCTTGTTTCTAAATTGTTTTTTTCTGAACTGGAGATATGTTTTTTTCTAAACTGGAGATATGTTTGGCCCAGAACCCAACTGTTTCCAGGGCTGCATCCAGAGGCCCATGTGCAGCAGGGCAGGGAGGGGATTCTGCCCCTCTGCTCTGCTGAGACCCACCTGGAGCACTGCATCCAGCCCTGGGCTCCCAGCATACGAGGGATGTGAACCACCTGACTTGGGTGAAAAAGTGTTTCATTTCCTGCGGGGACTGCTGGGCTCCAGGACAGTTTGGATGGGTGGTGGTGAAGGATCTCTGAAGCCTGGTCTTTA
Organism: Vidua chalybeata; assembly: GCF_026979565.1. NCBI lineage: Eukaryota > Metazoa > Chordata > Aves > Passeriformes > Viduidae > Vidua > Vidua chalybeata. The sequence goes on from NC_071570.1 coordinate 39,994,925, forward strand.
GAGCATATGGTTTATTGTAAAGGATGAAGGGCCCTGCGCAACTCGTGGCAGGCCCGGGGAGAGCGGGGGAGAGAGAGAGAGAGAGAGAGAGAGAGAGAGAGAGAGAGAGAGAGAGTGGCAGGTGGGTGTCCCAGCAGGAGGGTCCAAGAGAGAGCGTCCGGTCCCTCGGCCACACCTTATCAGGGGGCTTCAAGGTGGGCTGGGACAGGACTTGGGCCAATGGGGTTACAGACACCTGATACTTCAGGGGAGAGTTACAGGTGTGGAATGAACCATACATTGGGGGGTGAGACAGAACATTCCATTTGACCTTAGGATCTATCAGAAGGGGGGATTGTTTCCAGCTTGGCTGCATTATTGTTTTCGAGATGCTCAGTGATTAAGGTTTGGTATTTCAAACCTTGTTTTCATCTCGATATCTGTATTCTCTGATTCTTTTGCCAGGCCATCATATTTATAGGGCCTTGCTATTTCATCTTCCCCAACAATTTCCCTTCAGCTTGATTTGAAGCTCCCTACTTTTTTTGCTAGGGCAAAGAGGTAAGAACTCTCCAGACTCTGCCACTTGCTGCTTCTCCATGTTGTCTGTTTTCCAGCCTTTTAGGTGCTTATTACACACAGCCTTTCTCTGAAAAATGTTAAACTTGTTGATTTGTCACCAGCTTCAGAAGCACTTTAAAGTATTGAGAAACCCTTGTCATTTCATGAGATCTCTTGCCCAACAGAAAAAGTCCTGGAAATTACCAGAGTTTTTATGCTAGTCTTTGTCTAAGTAGTTTACTGAGTTACTGGTTTTGTATCAGATTTGATTTCATTTTTATTGAGTATGTCCTGCCAAGGAGAGTGTTTGTTTGTCTTGCAGGATTTTGCTTTTACTGCAGTGGGCTTTTTGCACAACTTGTATTTCACAGTATAGGTCATGTCTCCACAGCTCTGAGAGAGAAGTTAATTTTTTGCCTGTGAGCTTTAGTGTCTTGAGTGCACAGGTAAATTTGATGATATATCAGTGTATGCACTGCACCTCTCATATTAGTGGGAATGGATTTCAGTCAGAGTTCAGGCTTCAAGAAGGGATTTACATGACATTCAGAGCTAACTCAAATGCTTTGTGCTTTTAAACTGACCTGAATCCAGTGCTGAATCAGATCAGCCTTTGTTATGTATGAAAGGGAACTGGGTTTCATAGTAGATTTGTAAAAACATTCATGGTGGTGTGCCAGATGCAGTCATGAAAGCACATCGTTCTCCCTTCTCGTGCTGACAGAAATAACCAGGAGAGTCAAGTGATTGGCATGTGCTTTGCCCCAGGCCAGAGGAGTTTAGCACATCTGGTGATTGCCAGTTACCATGAAGCTGGTTCCCAGAGTGGCACTTGCTGAGCATGAACTGTGTACTGGAGACTACACTTCATCCTGCAAGTCCTGGATCTCAGTTTGAATATTGTTTTTATATTTTCATTTAATTTCTTCTCCCTTCTCCTTCCACATCCTAGTTCCTATTTTGGTCCTTTTCTAAACAGAGACTAGTTTGTGGTGCAGAGTAACCTTTTTGGTGTAATGTGTCACTCACTTACCACAGCTGCCCTCAGCAAGGACTGAATTTTCCTGTTTTGTAAGGTATTTGGTTTTGATAAGCTCCCTCCGCCTTCATTCCTCCCCAGGGACAGCACAACAAGCTGCAGCTTGAGCATGGCTCGCAAGCTGTCACAAGACTCTGCAGAGCAAACAGAGCAGCTGCTTGCATACACCACCCTGGATACAAGGGCAGTGTGTTTCAAGCTGCAGTTGTTGAGCAGAATCCATGACTCCTCATGGATTAGTTAGAAGGTTCTTCCATGTCACTGTGCTGCTCCTTTGGTACTGGGAAGTCACATTCTGGAAAGGCACTGGAAACATGGGTGATAAGCAAAGAAGAGGCTGAGGGCATCTGTACAGGCTGCCTTTAAGGTCACCTTGAAATGACACTGATGTTAAGTGATGGAATGACCCTTCCATGGCATGGTGAAATTCATTTGTAAGTCCCATCTGTGCTGTGAAGCTTCATGAGTTTGGAAAAAAGAGAGGCAGAATCCTCCTCTTGCAACACACCTATGGTGACAAATGCAGACCTAAAATATCCTCTCTGCTTCTGACACCACTTCTTGGTTTTGGGCTGAACAGAATGAAGAGAGAAGAGCATCAACAGATGGGTCAGTCTGATGTTGCCTCACAAACTTCTTTTTCATCAAGCAAAATAATTTCTGTGGAGAGAAAGAAGTTTTGCTGTGACCTTCTCTTGCTCTGCTGTTGAGAGGAGTAAGGTTCCTGAGAGACTTCCATCCACTGGAAAAGGGGATAATTGTGCTTTCTTCCAGCCATCTGCACATGTTGTGGCAGCTGTCATCATTTGTATCTCTGCTTTCTGGCTGTTGACTGGGGGTCCTGTAGGTCACAGTAATACAAACAATACTTGTCAATAGAAACAAAGCCACTTGTCATTTGATCAAACGCATTTGCATTTAGTTATTCTCTAATAAAGTTTGAACTCTGCAGTATTAACATTGTCATGCTCACTGGCTTGAAATTAGTTTTAGAATATAAGTGAACAGGAAGCCAAAACAACCATGGTGCTTTCTGTCTCTGTGATTAGAGATCATGTCTGCTTTGTGAATCCTCTTGCCTGTTTTTTCATTCTTAATAAAAACTACTGTTTAGGCACAGAACCTCTTAACAATCTGGTGTTAAATCTTTGCTCTTCATCGTTAGATAGGCTTTAAATAATCAAACATAACCTGTTTTGCAAACTGTGAAAATGTACTGGCTTCCAAATGAGAGCTTCAAAACTTCTCATTCAAAGTGTCAGAGGGGATTTAAAATGCTGAGAAGTACGAACTATTTCTACATAGTTAATTTGCATTTTCATGAAAGGCAGTTTTAATATTAACAAGATAAAAATCCCCCATTAGTACCATGTAAGCCCCCTGAGTGCAGTGCTTTCTGAACAAATTTGATTAGAAAAATTAGAGTGAGATGTTTCAAGAGTATTTTCCATAAAGAAAACAGCTGTTGCTCTTTCTTACTCTCACAAAATGTCTTTGGAAGAATTGGGCAAACTCTTTGTTTTGTCTGAGAACAGAAACACTTGTCTGAGTTGTTTTTTGATCCCAAATGAAGTAAAAACTTGATAATCTCACCCTCTTGGGACTAAAGTCAAAGTAAGCCTCTTGTTCTCGAAAAAAGAGTGGGGTTTTTATTACTTTTTTCTCCTCTAGTTATCACTAAACCTTCCAATATAAAAACAGGGGAGGAAGGGAAAGGGCAAAGCATAAATATGAGGAATAGTAAAAAACTCATAAAAGAGATGTTATTGTTCACCAAAGAGCATCCTTCAAGCTGGATAGCAAAGCTGATTGATTTTCAAATTTATATTTAGCTTGCTATTATATTTACCCTGAGATATACCTCGAGACCTTATTACTTTTTCATAGTCCTTGCTTGATGCAGTGCAAGTGTGACATAGCTGGCTTTTGCAGGAGGAAACTCATCTGGTCATACTTACTTCTCAAGGTAACATCTTCAACTGATGTAACTTGCTGTGTGGCTCAGAGCACTGGCGAGGCACCATGACCCAGGCTGTTCAGGTGGGGTGTCACCTCAGTGCCTTTGGACAGACCAGGCAGCCCAAAGAGCTGTGACCTTGTCTTCCTCAAAGACCCGGGACTCAGCAGCAATTGAGCAACGGGGAAATACTGACAGAAGGAGCCTCAGATCTTCAGAGTGCTCTGGACTTCAGGTGGTCCTTGGTGGTCTGTTGCAGCTGCAGTGTAAAAATCACACTGGTAAATAGAAGGAGGGTTGAAACTATGATTGAGTTAATGAATTTTTAATCAAAAAAATTGTGCCATGCCATCTGCCTGCTGCATGGTCAGTGTGTGGCAAACACACCTTGTTTCAGCTTACTAGAACCATGCTGAGGGCTGTGTAAAATTTATTAAATACTGTCTTTGCTCTATTTCAAGACAATAAAAATGTCCAGTTGCTAGTACTCTAGTAGGCAAAAAAGTTTTACCCTGTTAGAATTTAATGATGCATCTGAGCTTTAAGTGCAGCAAAGAAGGACAGTTTTGGCTTGTCTGGAGTCCAATGGGATGTATTTCAAAAAGTATAAAGTGAGAATGTGGAAAGGAGGTGGACAACATGAAGTGACTGCTGCTGGGCACAGTTAGAGAGGTAGGAGCTTCATGTTCTTCATGAACTGCTGGATTTCAAAGCTGCAGAGATGCTACCTAATGAGGCTCAAAGAAACTTAATGGCCAGGCAATTACCATAATTTGTGGATCTTCTGTAATGAGAAGATGGGATATTTCTACAGTGCAAACACAGCTGCAGCGACAGGGCAAGTAAATGTATGAATAAGATACCTGGACTCTTTATTCTTAAGGAAAACCACAAAATAGAAGAAGTAATAAATGTTTTTAGGATGGACAATAAAGACGGTGGTGGAGGATGCCATGACCTGAATGAAGCATGAACAAACATGTCTTTTAAAAATATGTGCTCCAAGTTGTACATTTTCAAGTGAACGTGCTGCAGTCTCTACAGAAGATTAATTTCACAGAAAGTTTCCTTCAGTAGAAACGAATGTATCTAGGCTGCTTCTGATTCTGTGTGAGATGCAAAGCTTAGAGTGAGTTCAAGATCCATAGAAGTGATACCTGATTCAGAATTATTTAATGAACTGTATCTGTGGCACAGCAGAGGGGCAAATGAATGCCTATTTTGTATTGTTTGCTTCTCTTACATGTTTTTTTGACAGCAGGGGGATTTTAATGCCTTAGCTTCTTAAGACTTTTCCTAGATAACCTTCATCCAGAAAGAGTGAACAGAAAAAATGAAGTCGAATGTGGACACCATCAAGCTGGTGCTATAACCCAGAGGATTGATTCTCTGCCAAGTCTCTCTGAGTGATTGTGTATCTTGAGTAGTTGTATGACAGCTGATAGACATGGCCTGAGAGACTTGACTTCTCTCCTTGCCTGAGGATATGCTCCCAGCCAGAAAGACCATCTCTCTGAAACATCCAGAAGTGATGTCTGTCCCTTAGGAACCTGGGAACTGGAGCATGACAGGCAATCTTTTCCTCTCCAGATACCTTATTTTCTTCCACGTAAATCCATCTTGTGGTACATTTGACTATTTTTTCCCCCTGTCCTCTGTGTTTGAACTTTCTCACATAGTCCAGGGCATAACTCTGCACTTCTGGCCAGTTTTCTGTCTGTTCCTAAAATATTATAGCAACTGTGACAAAAGTATGTAAAATCTCATGGAAGGATAGCATTCTGTTCTTTTACTTATTTTGTCCTAAAAATAAGTTATTATTTTTTCAGACCAAAGCTATGTTAAACCACAAGGCTGTGTTTCAGTTCACTAAGTTGTGCTGAAAGCGTAGTTTTTTTCTGCAGAATTGTGTTAAGAGTGGATGGTGTTAATAAAAATCTTCCATCAAATTACTCAATACCTAAAAACCCCAACCTCTTTCTGTTCTGAGCAACATCATTACAGATGTATTTTTTTCTAGCTCTGTCTGAGGATGTAGTGAAAAATCTCCTCTGGATGCTAGGTTTTTCTTTTGGCTGAAATAGGAACAGATGACAAATTAAAAAAGAAAGATCCCTAGGAAAAAAAACAAAAAAAAAAAAAAAGAAAGGGACATACAGAAAGGAACTAAGTGATTAGCTAAAATAAATTTAGTGTGTGTAATGTTAACAGATAATTTACTTCACCAGCTCAGTTTAGATTATTTGTAGCTGCAGTTCTCTGGTAATGCATGTTTCATATGCTACAATTTTTTCTTTAATTCTTGTATGCAATCATAGTTTCTCTTACCAGTTATTGCAGTTGCAATAAACACCTGGAGCAAAGTACCTAAAGGTATAACCCAAATCTTGTCCTCTTGTTTCATGTTGCTTCTAAAAATCACTGTATTTTCAGATTCTGTCACTGTCCTGTTGTCAAAAATATTGTATGAAATTTGTTGTCAAAAATATTGTTTAGTTTCAGGGAGTTACTCACTGTTCTCACTACAGATGTTATTTTTTTGGCATTATTGTCAACATACTGTTATTGTAACTTTAGACTACAGATTGTTGTTCTTTCCCTCCCTTTTTCTCCTAACAAACACCCACTAATTCCAGGCCCTCCTGTCTGGGGTAATATTGCAATTTCAAAACCAAAGCCAAGGGTAAAACTGTTCTTTCCCTTCCCACAGGATTCAGCTTCAGCTTCCCACGTGGAACTGATTGGAAAAAATATGCCAGAAAATGTATTTTGACAAACTCCAAGCTTTTGACTGAAAGAAATATGTGAAAAATATGTGCTTTCCACTGGAAAATGCAGATGCTACTGAAAATCAAAACAGTTGGTTGAAAACTTTTAAGTCAGAGGTGTTCCAGGATCATGAGTGTCCTTTTGGCGAGTGACGTGCAATGTAGGAAATATGATATGTTCAGGGAGCTGTTTGTGTCAAAATAATGAGGCACATGAATTAAAAATCCCATTAAGTGATGTAGCAGCACTCCCAAATACAGTATGGTAAACATTTGCAGGCACAGCATGTCAGAATCTGCGGGCAAAGAGTGAGACTTGAAAGAGGGGAGAAGAACAGTTTATAAAAAATACTGTGGTAGATTAGTAGATTTTCACCTGTAAGCTTTGAGGGAAACACATACCCCCCCCAAAGAAACACACACACACACAACGCACCCCTATTTTCTGACCATTTCTGTTGCTGGTGGCTTTTCATAAGGAACTTGAAATGAGGAAAATTTCTCTGCAGTAATTTTTTCTGTGGTGATAATTATACCCTTTCATTAATGTAAATATGAATGTTTTTTTTCTGATGAGGCTTTCATAACTGCCCTCCTTTGTGTATTCTGAGGCTGTGTGAATGCGCTCAAAAGCAGGTGAAGCTCGGAAAAAGCATATATTGTATTTACATAGCTTTAAATCTGAAATGAAAAATTCTTCCTTTTATATTTATGAGTCAGAAAAGAACAGCTATGAAGAGCAAAACTAAATATGTATTTAATCAGAAAAGGGAATTTTGCCAGTCCTCAGTGTTTTGAACTAAGTTTAATGTGAAGATTGCTTTTTTTTTTCTTTGGTCTCAGTTAGTGTCAGCATTTAATTTCTTAGTGGATAGCCTGTGCGGGGTGAAAATGCAAAAGCAGAGCAGGAGTTCAGTAAGTGCTGGAAGTCTCTGGAAGTTTTTGGAATGCCCCTATGTGCTGGAAATGGGCTTTTACAGTCACATGAATATAATGAAGTTTTGCTTTTTTCTTTGCTCCATACAGCTTGGATATACAGCTGAATTTTAACATGCAAGCATTGATGAGGGAGCTTGAGGTTACCACTGATAGGCTTACTTCACCTTTTATAGGATTGTCTGGCATTTCTTGTTGCAGATAGACCTTGACACAATAATCCGGCAACCACTGCCACTTGCTTTAAAAAATCAGGGTCTGCAAATGAAGATGGCTAGTTCTTCCTGTTCCCAACTGTCTTAAATCCCCATAAAATAATCTAATAGTCCAGTCACAAATTACAAATATCTAGGAAAGATTGAACCCTGTGGAAGGAAAAGGAATGGACAAGGATTTATGAAGGTGTGTTGATTCCCTGAGCAGCATGAGGAACACCACATCACAGATTTCCTGGTCTGACCACTGTAGATGCATTCTTGCTGTGTGGATTCACTCTTGCGTGAATGTGGATAAAACGGATGCTCCTGTAGTGTGACTCTGGTAAAAGAAATATGAGTATGTTGTTTAATAATCAGAAGTCTCAATTTCTTTTTTCTTAAAAATGAAACAAAGCCTATACAGGCAGTAGCTGTAATCCCAGATGAACAAACACTTGTGACTCTAAGTCCTGAACCTTTGATGCTTTAGGGGTATAAACACAGCTTCGAACCAACACCAACCTCTGGCTTTAAAACTTTGACTTCCATTGGAAAGAAAGAATATCTGATCTTCAGGACTGTTGGGTAAACTGTGAAATGACAGTCACAGTTATTTATTTGTACAGATTTGCTGTGGGATGTATTGGCCCTGTGGCAGTAAGTGTGGAGGCAGAAGGTGTCTCACTGAGCTGCCCCTTGTCTCCTTGTACGTAGAGCCCATGGTTATTTTATAGTTTTATAAGAGTGCTTTTCTTCCATTCATATGATTTCTTTCATATCCTTAACCTCATAGTGGCTTTCCCAACCATCCAGAGAAACCCTAAGGCTTTGGAATAGTTAAAAAGATTTGAAAATTTGTCTGCGATTCTATGTTTGAATACAGCAGCTGCAGGAACAGAGTGTTACTGAGTTTTTTTCCCCTCTTCCAGAATAGATTAAGAGGGGTGCACTGAACACAGCAAGAAAGTAAAGAGGAAACACAACCATAAGACTGGAATACCCCAGCCCCCTGTCGCATCCCCAGTGTGGTCTGAATTGTCAGTAGATCCTTTACTTTTAGATTTAATACTGCTCCATATATCTTGACATGGAAGGACAGTACAGTGGTTTTGCAATGTTTGCAGTCCCTGCCGAAATGCTGAGACACAATGGACCGAGGCCATGCCTGGTTGGAAGTATGTCCTGGATCATGGCAGAGTGAGGTGTAAAAGGATCCTATGCAGTCCAGATGGGTATCAAGGGCCCTGTAGCTTAGGCAAACCAGGGAGACTGATACAAAAGTCTCAGCATGTGAAATGTTGCAGCCTTTTTAGCTGATCCACTGCATGTTCTTAATAGCTTGCTAATTCACAAAAGGCTTCTTATTGCTTCCATTGTAGTGTTGGCCTGGGGGCCAGTGAGGGTTTATAGTCTGAGACACACTTGGACCACACAGTCCAGCCCATCTGATGGGTTGGGTAATTGATTTTGGGACTGCAGCTGGGAACAGAATTTTGATTTGCACTTATGAAACTGCTTCTATTCCAGTCTTGATCTCCGGGGAATAGATGCAAAACACCAGAAGAACAAGATGCAGCTCTTCCTCGTGCATCATCTTTGTCAAATCAGCTTTTGACCTTTTACTTGCTTTGTAAAAATATGAGAGTCTCTGACTCAGTTTCAGTTTATTAGGAAGGGGATATTTTTTCTTTTTCCTTTGGACTGTAATGACTGTGAGGTGTGAAACAGCCTAGATGCATGCAGCAGGGTAAGTACTGAAAACCTGTTGTGTTCATATTTCTCCAGTGTAATGACTGGCTTGTGAGGAAAGCTCGGGGTTGGTGGTTTGAAGAGTATATTTATTTTTGTCTTCTACTACTGAACAGAAGAGATTAACTCTTTTGTGCTTATTTTCAGACTGGATATTTCCATCTGCCCCATGGGGATTATTTCATTGAGCCCATCAAAAAGCATCCACAGAAGGAGGGAACACCCCATCCCCATATTATCTATGGTGCAGATAACCTTCAAAATGCTTTAAGGAGAAGACGGGCCATCCCAATGGAAAAGGAACGAGCATGTGGACTGAATGGTACTAATTTTGCTGGATTTTTCTTTTGCTTTCTGTGTCTTTTTAAGTAGCTTTTTTTCCAGTGGTGTGTGCCTTTCCTTCTGCCAGGCTTTTTAAAATTCTGTAAGAAAAGATTATGTAAAATGACAGCATCTCAATCAAAACACCACAGGAGCCACCCATCTGTGTTCCTTTCTGAAAAGTTAAATCCTCCTTATGACTACTGGGATATGTTTTTCAAGCCATTGATCCTTTCTACCCTTTTCTCCAACCAGAACTGTTCAGTGAGTTTGAAACTTGAATTCTTGAGGAGTTCTGGGATAAAAAGATTTGCAGTCAGCATTATTTTTAATAAAATATTCTCACTCCATGCGAGTTCTGTCTTCAGCATAAAGTAACTCCTGTCTAGTCAATGGTTTAAATTTAGGATTTCTAGATTTTCTGTGATTGTTAGCAGATTATTTAAAGAGTTTTATTTAGTTATCCTGAAAATGAAGTACAGAGCATCAAGAGCAAGATTTTTTAAGTAGAAGTAAAAATAGCTTGAATATTGGTGCAGTAATACTCAGGATTATGTCTTATGTGAAAACAAACTAGTACACTATGCTGGAAGGGAAGAGTATATCTAGAGGGTAGTTGGAATCTCATAATTACAAAATTAATTCCTTTATTTAGTAAAATACTTTCCTTGATTTATTTCACACCACAAATGTACAAATTTTGCGTTAGTTTTCTGACGCCTTGAATCTGAGTCTGCACCAAACTTTAGAAAAGCTTAGTATTGGTAGGGATGAATCAGTAATTCATGACCTAAGGCCTGAGTTATATACAAATAAAGCTGCAGAATTCACAGGAATGTGTTTCTGTCTTTCACAGGTCAGTGGTTTATGAGAAGTAGGTTCCTTTCCAAGAAGGGGAAATGAAGGGAGGAATGTAGGAATTTTTAATCCCCAATCACGACTGCTGATGAAGTTTTACTGCTGTGTAATATGGATTGGTAAATTAAAGAAGCAAAGAACAACTTGACCCCCCTATATTTCTGGTCATAGACCTGAATTGCACTTCTTGCTTACTGGCCCAAGTTATTGCAAAATGGTAACAGGGGAAAAACATGAGAAAGCTGACAGGAGAGTTACTCAATCTTCTGTGATACTGGGAAGGTAAAGGGGAAGCCAAACGAATTAATATGAATGCTGCTCCATTTCATTATTCATCAAGTAAAAATATATATCTACTTAATAGAAAATAACCCTGGATTTGAAAAAAACAGGAGTGTCTAAAGGTGATGTTTATATTGGTGTCAATTTCAGATAGTTCCTTGAATTTTCATTCCTTCTGATGGCTACTGAGCTAGACAAGAGAAATAAGTTTAGATTTGCCTGTGAAGAATGAGGAAGTTGTTCTTGCCTACTGTCTTCCAGGTTTCTTTTATGGCTGAAATAGCATATGGAAGAAATAACATCTGCATGCAGTAATTCTAAGAGTGGAGAGAAGATAGGAGATCCTCAGGAACATGCTGTGTGCTTGCTTTGTGTGGTCTGCTTGTTTTCTTTCTACCTCTCACTGTTTGCTTCTTCTATCTTTCTTCAAAGTCATGCAGAATGAGACAGAAAAAGACTGGCTGTACCTGAACACTGTAAAAATGAGCATAACTTCCCTGCGTCACTTAGATTAGCTAAGTCTGCTCTAATAGATTTGTCAATTTAAACTCCCTGTCTGATGTTATTAATTCCAAAGTGACAGAATTAGTTCTGGTCTTAGTATGTTCATGATATTGCAAGCAAACAAAGGTAGTCCCTTATGAACTAACAAAATAGTCAGCTATAATTTATGTTTCTTTTTTAACAGTCAGCCTTTAGAGGTAATATCTGCTTTTGACCAAACCGTAATCTTGGCTGTCATAGAAGTTAAAGAATCAGTGTGAAGAAGTGTATGGGGGTAAAGCCATTTCCTTCATTATATTTTTCCCTTTGTGTGACAGCATATAACAATCATAGAATCCTCAAAAGGCCTTAGTGTTTATGTTGTGGGTTATGTGTCCTGGGCTGCATCCAGAGCCCTGTGGGCAGCAGGGCAGGGAGGGCATTCTGCCCCTCTGCTCTGCTCTGCTGAGACCCACCTGGAGCACTGCATCCAGCTCTGGCTCCCAGGACAGGAGGGACAGGGACCTGCTGGAGTGAGCCCAGAGGAGGCCACCAAGATGATCAGAGGACTGGAGCATTTTTCACCCTGGAGAAAAAGCTTTGGAGTGAACTAATTATGGCCTTCCCATACCAGAGGGGAGCCTGCAAGAAGGATGGAGAGAGACTTTTTACAAGGGCTTGGAGTGATAGGAAAAGGGGAAATGGCTTTAAACTGAAAGAGAGTAGATTTAGATATGATATTAGCAAAAAATTCTTCATCTTGAGGATGATGAAGCTCTGGAGCAAGTTGCCTAGAGAAATTGTGAATGCCCCATCCCTGGAAGTGCTCAAGGCCAGGCTGGATGAAGCTCTGAGCAACCTAAGCTAGTGGAAGATGTCCCTGCCCATGGCAGAGAGTTGAAACTAGATGATCTTTCAGGTTATCTTCCAAACCAAGCCATTCTGTGTTTTGTTATCTCATTTCTGAGTAGCCAGCCTTTCAACAGGGATAGAAGAAAGAAAGAATTCAGTGTCATCTTCTATTGATAATGCACATTGTCAGAGCAGTTGCTCTTGTTAGAAGTGAAATACAGAAGAAAAAGGGAAAGTGATACAATTCTTGCTTTCTGTATGTTTCTGTGCCAAATTCATTAATTCAAGGCTTTGGTGAATACCTTGTGCATAAATAAATTTTAAAGGTAGTAAATTGACTCTGCCACCTTTTCAGGATTTCATGTACTTCATGCTTTTGAGGTTGGTGCCAGAAATCTTGTACACCCATATGACATCACAGCTTAGAATAATGCATTTTGGGATCACTTCAAGGCAAAGCATTTTCAATTTGCAGTTCATAGTTAATTGTAAAAACTAATTATATTTTATAGGTTAAATTCCATTTTGTGTTTTCAACCCTCAGCAACCACTGTTGCGTATTGTGTGTCTTACAGGAACTGATGTTCAAATATTTTAACCTTCTGTGCATAGGTTCATCATGCAAAGTGTATTTGTTTATTTGAGCTCCGAATTTGTTAAGCTTTTAAAATTAAACTAAGATGCTTGTGTTATTTCTGTGACTTACACTTGGTGTGTGTTCAGGTTAAAGTGTAGCGGTGATTTTTGCTTGAAGAAGTTGAATCACCTCGATGCTTATGAGTCAGTGCACAGAGTTGAGTGGTGATAATAGAAATCTTTTAGTCAGAAACTAATCTGCCTGTGAGGCAAGGAATATAAAGACTAGTTGTACAGAAAAAAACAAAGTAAAGGAATTACTACCAGGGGGAATAGGTAGAGGATGCTGATCTGTGCAGTCTTTTTCCAGGTTTGGGTTTTTTTTAATGTAAGATCCGTGTCTCTTGGAAGAAGCCTTGTGCAACAGCAACTTTTACAACTTTTACTGTGGTAACAACTGCATGAATATCCAGGGTCCAACCTGCTTGTTCCCTGTCTTGCCTACATGCATTAATGCTTTATAATCAGTGACTTTCCTGTAATCTTGCAATGATTACCTTAATTACTTTATAATTGATACCATCTCTAACAGTTTCAGATACTTGGAGAAAAATCATCGCAGTAAATGACATAAATTAAAACTTATGTTTGTGCTGCAGATTTCCATTGCTGCTCAGGCAAATGCCAGCTGACTCAGTCATTAGCTGCATGCAAAACTGAGTTACTAATCTTGAAACTAGCATAACAATACTGGACTCCACTAGCACCTGTCTCGCCGTACCATTTGAAATATGTTTGAGAAGTAGCAGCAAAGATAAATGAAAAGTGTCCCTGTGCCTTATAAAAAACCTCTCTCATCCTTTGTGCCCACTGTAGAGGAAACTGAGGATCTGGGAATTGGTTTTATTCTTCCAAGTAGGTGATTTTAAAAACTTGACAGAGCTTTGAGATATAATATAAGGGAAGAGAAATTGTCCGACCTTCTTACAGAACAAGTCTACTTGTTTTCATGTAGCCTGTCACAAGCTATTGTTTTGGTTTGTGAGCTTTAAAATAAGAGAAATTTTGTTAAGTTTGTGAGTGAAAATGCTGTGTTGTAGTGAAGCTCTTCCTAAGTGCTATGAGTAGGGGACTAGTACAAACAGATGGACTTCTTTTTCATGGCCTGGAGAGAAGGACAGGTTGCTGTTGTTCATAGGGTGAGGGCAGTTAAGTTTATTCAGATTGCAACCCAGTGATTGCAACAGAAGGCTGTGAAATGTAAGTAAGGTGTGAAAGGTTTAGGGTATTAAAATAGATCTCAGAGAATATTTAATTGGTGCTTTAGGTGTACAAAAAACTGTTGTATGTTTTACCCTCATTTTGGCATTGAAGTATTTGATAGATCTGAAGTTAGGATTAGTTTGGGTTTAACATGGGTCTCCAACTCCTTGTCTGCAGAGAAGTTACAAATCTTGAAACTGATTTTTGCATTTGGAGCAATTTTGCTCCAAAATTGTAACTGTAATGGGATAAAGCTGGAGTGGAAGAAAGAAGAGGCTGGCTGCTGTGTGAAAAGATGAGAAGGGAAGGGGGAGTTAAAGGAGCAGAGCAACACTGTGTGTGCAAAACTGTTTTTTAACAGTTTTGCCATCATCACTCAAAATTTAAGTATTTTGAGTGATGATGGCATAATTCATTTAATAAAAATCTAGAATGCCATTAAGCTGTTTCAGTCAATTACTGCCTGTTGTACTTCCTATGTCTGACTGCAGGACTTTATTCAATCATTGTCTTGCTTTTTGACGATTATCTTGATACTGTCAAAGGCTTCTCTTCAGTTTTTATGCTTGCAAAGTGTACAGGATGAACTAGTAATACTGGCTTTTGACCCTGAAATCTTTAATTCAATCACTTGAAAGAAGGAGGGGGAAAAAACACGACGGCAGTATTTTATTCTTAAGTGATAACCTATCTTCTTTTGTTTTAGAAGGACATTGTGGCCAGTGTAAGCAGCTTTGCTTGAACTCCTGGTTTTAAGCTCAGAACTCCTGGTAGAGGCTCTGTAGCTTCTGCCACTTTTAAAGAAAGTTGCTGATATTTTCCCAGTATTTGTTTCTCCTGTATTTAATGACATCAATTATAATTCAGCTTAATTAGCTTGGTTTCTCCAGGACATGGAGATGATTATTCATAGGATGATAAGTTGGCACATTGAAATTTTCTAAGTGAGGTTAATTCAGCCTCAGTTTAGGGAAGAGCACCTTTTACCCTGCATGGCTCTTCTTCCCACAACTGGCTCTTCTAAGCTGCTTATCAGATGCTTATCATGAAAAAAAAAGCACAAACAGGGACATTCAGTCAGAATGACCTCAATTTTAAAGCAGGAGCAATGAAGCAAACAGCTTGCAGAAGAACACAGAGTATCTCTCATCTCTAAAACAGTTTGCATTGAATTGAAAAAAGTGAGTGTCTCCTTGTGCAGATAGCAATATTTAGCATTTCACAGATGAGGAACCTGGGAAATAGAGACATGAGAATTGGTTTATCACAGCAGCCAACGTGACAATTGCTGCTAACTGGTATCAAAACACTTCCCCCCTCCTGAGACAACCTCATGGAATGAAATCAAAAGATTCTAACTTTCTTTTGGTTTTCAGGAATACATGGGAGGTTTTTTTTAGTTGCTTTCAGTACAAGTAGAGGAAAAAGGAATAAAATACTGTATTTTCTGCTATTCTTCCTCTCCAGTTAAATGAGTGAGAAGTCAAAGCTAGAGGTTTACCCAAGTGGATCAAAGTTTGTGCTGAGCAAGGGCCTGAGATGGCTCAATGCTGGCATCTTTCCCAGTCCCTGATTGTTTTCTCATTTTTTTCTCCTTTCTAATGGAATCTTACTTTCAGTATTTCACTTGCTCCTATTAACTGAAGCAAAGTGAATTCCCTAAGTACTTGTGTTATGCAGGAGGTGGGGAACAAAAATCTGGCAACACAGGATTGTTGTTATAAGGTCATAATTGTCACTTGTTGCCACCATATATGCTACCTCACTCAAAACTGAGTAAATTTTAAATTTCTGTGACAGGCCATTTTCCAAATAATATGAATCGAACCTATAAGGAGGGAGAAGTTCTTCTTCATTGTGATTCACCAGTCTTTCTGTTCAGTCACTGTGCCAATGGAAAGAAATAGTGTTTGCTACACCATCCTTGCGTACTGTATTTGCTTTCCTCTAGTTTTAAAGGTAGTCTGTGATCTCTTCCATGTCTTCATTGAAAGTTTGCATAACTGCTTATCAGGTTGAGGAGTCTCAGTCTGCATCCAGGCTAACTTAATTCAGCGTGTCTAACCAAGTACTGAATTAGAGGAATATATTGTGCTCTTACTCTGTACCTGTAGCTTTCCTTATCAATCTGTGTGTGATGCTATTGCACTTCTTGAGTTTAGCAATTGATTTGGTAAACAGATGCCTTGGGAATATAAATGTTGAAATGCTGCCGTATTAATTTGAAGAGCAATAGTACACTTTAAAATTAAACTATTATGTATCACATCCATCCCTTTCTCTTTTATAGAGTAACAATAGTCTTGAATAATTGTAAACCACATTTTCAGAGGTGAAATAGAAAACTCAGAAAGCTAAGCTGCATTTGGTTAAACGTTTCTGATGCAGGAGTTCGAAAATTTGGTCAGGGTACTTGATCCATTAACAGAGTAGTATTGGCAGAGATGTTCAGTCTACTTAGGGTCAGATTTCTCAGTCATACTGAGCTCTCTGTGAACCTTCCAATAAAAAACTACAATTACCTTATTATTTCTGGGCAGATCACAGATTTCCAGTTCTCAGAAGCGCTGGACTCATTCTGTGGGGCTGATGAACTGATATGGGCTCAGTGTCCAAAATTAGTTTCTCTGGAGTTGCATTATCCTTGATGAGCCTCCTATTATAGATGACCCGCTTTAAACAGGTGTCTGAGTTCAGTTTTTCTGCATGAAACACTATGTCCTTGCTGCTTGCCCACTCTTTGCTTGCGGCTGTGTTCTCTACTCTTTGTGTTTCTGAACTTGGATCCATTTTGTGTGTTTGGGGCAATACCTTTGGAGCAATTGTACTTCAAAGGCATTAATAATATTCCTCTAAGCATAGGTTTTAGCTTTATGGTTAGTTGGGAATGAGAGGAACTGAATAACTTGGAAGGCTATTTTTTCTATCCACTACTACTTCAGTTAACTTGTAAGCTCCCTCCTTTTTAGGGATAAGTGGGGTCCCATTTGCATTTATCCCACATCATGCACAATTGCTTGGGCTGCACAGATATTCTGCACCCCTGTGCTATTTATGTACTGTTCTGAAATAAACTGTATGTAAATAACAGGCTGGAGAGATGCTGTTCACTGAAAGGTCATATAGATTACACACATTGTTTTTCTAAGAAATGGAATTATCCCAGAGAATCCATCTTTATGCAAAAAAAAAGATGGACAGAAGATTGCTGAGCTAAAAGGTATAAAAAATGTTTTCAGTTGCTGCCCTTAAATACTGCACTTGTTTGAAGATTTTGTAGAACTGTTTTGTTGCATGACCAAGTTTGTCCATGAAAGACCACAGGAGAAAATACTGATTTTTTTCTCCTCTTACAATCTCATTTAGACTTACCACTTTTCTTCTCTTGCAAATACTCGACCTAAACTTACTTCAGCAAACAGCATGTAATGTGTCTTAGCTGAAAAAATCAGCTATTCCTGTGCTCTTTAAACAGCAATGATGAGGTCTTTGTACACATAAATTAGACTCCTACAGAAAGTCTCTTCTAAACTCTAATCAATGTCAAGAAACACTGTTCCAAAAATAATAGTTGTGCAAAATAAAAAGTCCAAACATTTTATGTCCTTTATTAATCTTTCTTGTAAAAAATGTCTTGATCTAATATTTTGCTCTTCTGCAGAACAGCTTTTGAGTTGAAGCTGCAGAGAAAGACATTTTTATGTTTTAAATACTTTTTAAACACAGTTAAAACACAATGTAAGCCTATCTCCCATTCTGCTAAAGTTGAAATCAGCAGCAAGTTTCTTGCCTGCCCAAACTTTAAAACAAGCTGAAGCAAGATCCTTCCTCTCTGATCTGCACTGTTGTTGGTTGAGCCCCTGGTCTCTGTTCCCTTCAGGTCTGTGGAGGTTTTGGATTTGAATCAAACTCTTCTTTCAAATACTGCAGTTTTAGAAGGGATCATTCCTGTAATTTTCTGTATGATTTGCCTGCCATTATTTGCCTGATGTTCTCCAGCTAGAAACACTCTCTGCTTTATGGCGTTTTCTTTTCAGCATCCCAACTGCATCCATTGCCCATGGTGAGGTGCTTCTAGGTTAGTCAGGTCTTCCTCAGAGTAAATGGAAGATGATGAGGGAGTTGAAATTTCATCTGTCAGGGAGGTCACAGAAAAGAAGGGCAGTAAAAGAAGGGAGTTTCCTGCAAAGCCTGGACTGGTAACACTGACAGGCAGCTTTATATTGGGGAATTAATTACTAAACAACCTCTTCCTCATTTTAGGGTTGTAACTTGGTTTTGTTCATCTTAATCTATTTTTTTTTTGATATTTTTCTCTCCTTCAGCTATAATTAATCATACTGTTTTATGGTGAATGTGAACTGGATGTTTCTTTCAGGCAAACCTACATTTTTCCCCTCTTTCTGGTCCAATGCATTTACATGCCTTTATAATTTACATACCTTTATAACTCCTATTCCTGGTGAGAATAGGAGTCAGGGAATTTTTGCAAATAAAAACTGAAATTGTCATTAAAAAAAAAAAAAACAAACCAGAGACTCAATCTGTTGGCAGGGCTTTGTTTAATTATCTTTCCACAAGAGTAAAAATTTCAAAGTTCAAACCCAGATCTCAGCAAGCACTTTCAAACTCCTTGGCATTTAAGTGTGGAAGCCCCAATTGCTCCTGTCTTGGAAGGATTCTGGCATGGTTTTCTGTAGGTAGTGAACACAGGGAGTTCAGTTAATTAAAGCTGGTGTTAGTGGTGAAGCTCAAGCCCATGCATGACAGAAATGCAAATAAATTAATGGGCTTATGACATCCGACAGGTTATAGTGCCTCTGAGAATCAATCTCTAATAAGAAACTGGAATCAAAAGAAAAAGTCACCCTCAAAACTTGGGCTAAAACTGAAAACATCCCTGAGCGTTGCAGTGATATTCACAAAGAGCTGAATGGAACACAGCTCACCTGAAGCTTTGTTATCCCAGCAGGGTAGCTCATGCAAGCTGGTGGCAGGAGTTATTAACCTCTCACCTCAGAGATGCTGTTGGCTGTCTCCCCTGAGATGATGTGATTTATGCTATTCCTCCCCTTGCTCCTTCTAGGAGTTTACAGATGCCTCTGTCAGTTCTCCCCAGCTGCAGGACCGAGTCTGTCCCTGCTCTGTTGCTTCAATGTCTGTTGTCTGTGTACGGGTGCCTCTTCAGTGGCTTAGTCAGGCAAGTGAAATGGTGTGTGCCAGATTGGAACAGGAGAACCTCAACAGTCACCTCTCAAAATGTCGTGAAGCTGGAAAATGTTGTCATCAGGGCTTGTTTCTAAGGATAGAAAATGTTAACAGCAGTGTAAGTGTGTATAAGATTTTCAAGATGTCATTAGCATAAATCATTCTGGTGTGTGACCAACCCATTCTTCACTGGGGGGAAGTTCTCATTTGCAAGAACTGTGGTCTAAGTGCTGATGTTTGTGGCAGAGGCACAGGGTTGGGGCTGAGCCTGAGCTTTTGAAGGCTGTATTGCTTAGTAACATCATCTGATATACAAGACATTTGGCCTCAGCCAGGGACAAGGAGGCCCCTTAAAATGCTAGCATGTGCTTTTTTCTTTGAGCAAACTGGAGTGATTGGTGTTTTAAATACAGTGGAAAAATGGAATGGAAAAAAACAACAGCTGGTCCAGAGAAAGGCCAAATGAACTCTGTTGTGTAAGCCCAGGGATAAGAAGGTTATAGCATAAGCTGTGTTAATGATATCATATGAAACCTTGAAAGAATAGCATTTTGTTTCAAGATTAATTCCAGACTGCCTTTGTCTTATTTTTCTTAGTAATCTAAATCAAAACCAATCTAATTAAAAGTCGTTGTTTAACTACCACTTCAAAGACTATTCTGTTCATCTTTCTGTAACAGTTTCTCTCACATCAGAGATGTTATACATTAATTTAGTTGGGGTACTTTACACCTCTTGAACTGTGGTTTGAACATTTAAAACTGAGATGTCAAGTTTCAGGAATTATGGGTGAGCTATAGTAGCTATTGTTCATGAATAATGAACTTCGGTGCAGGGGATGTTTACTTGATGAGGTGCTTTCTTGAGAACGTGGCTTCTGTGTCTGCAGCACACCACAAGCATGAAAGTCTTCAGATAGGTGCAAGAGGATTGAGAGATGGAGAAAATTGAACACAGAATTTCACTAAGTTGACCTGTCAGTCCGTGCTATCCCCTTCCCCATCTTCCTTTCAAATTTCATCTCATGTGATGGTGCCAAGAGGACTGAACAGCCTACAGTATTTTATGGAAATCTGTATTTATTTTGGATGTTTCTAAGGATGGCTGATGAGGCAAGGAATAGGATCCAGGCATTCTCTCCAGCCTTCACCCTTGTTTATACAAAATTGCTCATGTTCATCTTGCTTCTCACAGTCCTTTCATTATGAAAATAAGTCATGATAGCTTTGAGCGATGTCTGGAAAAAGTGATGTTTTCTTCATAATTTCAGAAAAAGCAAGGGGAAAAAGCAGTTGAAATTTAAGTCCTGTAAATGTAACATTAAAAATCAAACCTAAGGTTTTGTGCAGTCCATTAGAACAGCTAATTAGTTCTGTTATAAAATGAATGGTGTTACCTATTCATTTGCTCTGTTAGTTCAGGTAAATGATTTCTGAATATTACTATTAATTGGCATCTTCAGACTGATTTGTAATTTTTAAGGTTTTTACGTAGTAAAACTCATTGGTAGCAGGTGAAGTGGTTAGAGATGCCTCTCTTTTAAGCTTGGGTCTTGCTACAGAAATTGCTTTGGTCCTGCCTATTTCTAAGATCCTGAGGTGAGAGCAGGACCATGACAGTGACAGATGGGGTGGGGATGGGGTGAAGCAGACGTCGCTGTCAGGTAAAATGTGTTTGCCAGACAGTGTTGGATAACCCTTCACATTGGAAGCACAGGTCTGCTTTATTTGCTCTCTAATCACACTGTGTGGTCCAGTATGTGGTTTACATGCCCTCCTCAGCATGGAGGTGGCTGTTTCTTCTGGATCTGCAGAACTTTCTGAGCTTGCAGTTAGCTAGCGGCTTGCTGCTTTGCACAAAGTAAACAGAGGGGAGAGCTGAGCATCCTGTGTGTAGAGAGAGGGTTGCAATGGGGGTGCAAAAGCTGTTGGGGGTGAAGGCTGTAGGGAGCACAGCTAAGATGGCTCTGGCAATATGGGAGTCTCAGAAAAGGCTGTTTTTCCTTGATTCTCACATGGAACTGGCACCATGACCTGAATTCTGTTGTGTTTCAGCCTGTGTGCTATGTCATGTCCAATGTGCTCCAACAGGTTCTTGTTTGTCCCCTGTAAACTTAGACTTAGTGAATTAATGAGCAGGTACAGTTTGTAGAAAGGGATCATTGGAGAAATCCTGAGAATGTCACCACATAAAATAACTTATGTGAGTACCAAATCTCGTCTTCACTTCACTAAAAGCCAAGGACACCTGTTTTTCCCACGAGTTTCAAAGCATTTGTAAAACACTGATTACTGTCTTGCTTTCAGGCTTTTAAAATCACTCTCAAGTCTTTTTAGTGCACACTACCTATTAATTATGAAGAAATACTTTTGAGAAAACAAATGTGAAAAGGAATGTGTTTATACCAATGAGCTAAATAAAACATTGAAATGCAACACTAAAATAAAATTTGGCAAATTTGTAAGGGGACCCTAATGGACCTCTGTTCGGCTACTTGGATTACTGAAATAGTTTTGTTTAAAACTTACAGGGAGTACTGCAAATGCTTTATATTTGGTTTTAGAGTACATTTCTTGCATCTCCTTGTCCCTCTGTGTGTTTTGCAGACAAATTGTATGATATATTTTCTTTGACGTACCACAAGTGCATCTACAGCTGACACAGAGAATACCTTCTGGTTAGTTCTGAAAAAAGCAGGGATCTGTCCTCCTACTTAATAGATTTTAGATAAGATGTTGGAAAAAGGGGGAAGTTTAATCTAGATTATTTTTTAACATTCCCCTACCCTTTTGTGTTATAAGTCAGAATTTCAAGGCAGCCAACTGAATTTTAGGCAGCTAAATTTAAAACTATTGATTACAATAAAATAGTTTAAATCCTAGAGGAGGAGCCAATAAATTCTCATTGCCAGTGCTCAGTGAAATAACCACATGTATATTTTACTGGATGCTTTGTTAATTTAGATAAGAAAATGCATCCTCATACATTTTTATTGAAATAATCAGGAACTGAGGTCAGATTATTTCTTAATCAGTCAAATCTGCAAGTACAAAGACAAACTTCTATTTGGAACTATTTTAAAGAAAAAATAATTTTATCTGCTTTATGCTTAGACTTGAAATTATATATTTCTATCTAGGGCTTCATAACTACCACGTTACAACTGGAGAACTCTCTCAAATCCCTGTGTTGTAATCTGAATTCTTGACTTATTTTCACATCTGAGGGAGGTACAGTAAGAAGACAGATAAATCTGTTTTCTTGAAATCTGCCCAATGTTTTTGTGGTGGCAGTTCCAATAAATAAGGGGGTAACAGTAAGGATAGTTTCAACTAGTCTCCCCAGGTCCTTTGCAAGTGCATGTTCAGTAACCTCTCTGTTACCATCTAGAGATTGAAATATGTCACAGTCAAAGCAGTACTTTTTGAAGGCTGAACTAGAAACTTTTATTTCTTATAAATGTGAGTGTATTTGAGTAACTGAATGATAAAATACCCAGAAAATACTAATCCAGTGCCCGAATGTGTAGCAGAAATCTGACATTGTAAACATATAGAATAGCTGCAAAATCAGGCAGTTTATATGGTGAACATAAAGAGATCATCTTTAATAACTTTGCCTGAGAAATTTTATTTAAAAGATGCCTATGGTATTCTCTATAATATGTATTCTGGTTGACCATGTAACTTTTTATATGTAAGGTAAGTGCTGAGCTGGCATTTGTTCTCATTGTGAAACATTGAGGATACTCATGTTCACCACTATTCCCACACAATGAGATCATGTTTGTGCTGATCACTGAAATACTCCAGTGTTCTTTGGCATGGCTGCCAAGTAGCATATAGCACTCTTGGTGCATACATTGAATTTTCTCAGACTCTTGCTCCGAGTGGCCAGATCCTGACTGCTGAGAGGAATGGCTGGGCTGTGCCTCTGCCATGAACATTGTCACAGCAGGTCTGACAGGCACAGCTATCTGCTTGCTGGTTTTGACTCTTAGAGCTGTTTGGAGATTCCTGGGGGATGAGCTGAACAGCGCTTTCCAAGCTCTCTGTGACCCAAAATGAGTCTGAGCATAGTGGAGGTGTCAGGGCAGAGAGTGCTGACATCTGAAAGAGAGTTGGCCTGAAAATGGTGTGAGGGGTTCAGATGCCTGGACTCCTGAGGGTCACAGCTGAGCTGAAACCTTGCCGAGTATTCAATGAGGGGTGTTGTTTGGTGTTTTGAGAAAGGAAGAGGTGCAGTTAGGGAAGGAGATGCAGAAGAATGCTGTAAGATCAGGACAAGGAGCAGTACAGTAGTGGGATGATGTGAAATAGCTTTAGTTCATCAGCCGTGCCTTTCACACATAGTTTCTAACCAAGTTGCTGAGATTCAGCTTTTGTGAGGGTGAAGCTGTGAGCTGGAGCAGTCTCAGAGTGCAGGGAGGCTGCATCCTCTTCTGGGACCACTCAGCAGCCTGGGTAATCACAGGAGTGGTAGTATCTCCCAGCTGTGCTGTGCTGCCTGTTTGTGTTTGCCTCTGACTTCCTTCCTATCCCTCCTGGAGAGGAGGCAGGAGCAGCTGGTCCCAGCTGGCTCTGTACTAATCATTTGCAAGCACAGAGAGATGGAGATGGCTGATTCTGCTTTATTAACTTGAAGGGAAATGATGAGCCGGAGAGGAGTTCCTGTGGTACGCAGGTTGGGTCTTGGGGACCTAGAGGAGGTACTTAAACCCACTGAAATTTGTGATTCTGTGTGGGGAAGCACAAGCAGGCAAAACGGTGCTGGGCATATGTTAATATCTGATTTGTGAGAGATGCTTCTGCCTGAATGAAGGTGCAAACAAGACTATATGCTGAAGTTAACAATATGGATCTTATTTAACAATGAATGTGAGGTAGAGAAATAGGGAGAAGTAGAAGGGGGAGGACGAAGGAGGGTGAGATCCTTCTGCTGTAAGATCAGGACAAGGAGCAGTTCGGTAGTTGGTCTTTCTTCACTTGGCGTCCTGGAGTACCACTTTATACAGCCCAAATCCCAGGGAGCCACGGGATGGTCACAGATGGTGATCCCACAACTTGGGGTGATACATGGATGTGCAGATGCTTCCTTTTCCACCGTTTGCCACAGGAGGAATTTTTGTCCAGATGTGTTAACCAGGATGTGCTAACCAGATCCTGCCACCAGGCCTGGAATAGTGCGTTCCTATTGCAAATTTCTCCCTTCTGTGCTTAACTCAAGTTCTCACGGTGGTGATTTATCTTATGGCAAGTTCCATCTATGACCTTGACAGTGTTTGAAACAGGCACCTGTACTCCTCAAGCCCTTTAAACATACTGGTTTGGGCATGATGAGGATATTACAGGGAGCATTTTGCTAAGGGTGTCTGTGTAGAGGAAGTCCTTTCTCGGTTGTTGCAAGGCTGAAAAAGACAATACAGGCCCCTTGGGTGTATGGAGCAGCAGTCTGTCCTCACCAGGGAGGGACAGTGACATACTGAGGTTTTTGCAGAGGGCTATTCTTTGATTCTGTGAGCTGAACAAGAAAGCAGCTGCCAAATGAGTGGAAAGTTCAAATTACATGGAGTAATGTACTCCTAGGAAAACATCTGACATAGCTTAATTTTTAATTGTCCCTTATTGTCTTGGGTTTAATCCCTGGGTAAAAGAACAAGAACATTCAGACAGAAGGACAATCAGGGTTGCAATGGGGGTGCAACACATTGGCAATGATGCAAAACATTGGCAACTTCAGGCATATGTCTCCCACTTCATTGTTCTCTGTGTACCTCCTGATGCCCAGCACATCTATCATTCCATCTTTACAGCCGGAATGGCAATGAGCAGCAGACAGTATCTGATTAAGTGCATCAGTCAAGACAGGTCCAATTTTAGTTTCATTCTACTTCAGAGTGGTGTGACTTCACTGTTTGATATTCCATGTTTTTGACAGCAGGAATGTCAAAGTTAAACAAACCTTGCCGAGTTGTAAGCTTTCTTTCTCTGTGCTTGTTTTTGCTGGGACTTGGGGGTTGTCAGCATGGGCTTGTACGTGATTAAGTAGTTGTAATAGTTTCCTGTGTGAATACTTCTTCACACTCAGAAAGCATTTATGTGACTTAGCTTGGCCTGTTTTAGAAATGCTTATAAAAAGAGCTAGTTTGGTTATCTGTTCAGTTTTAAATTCACACACTCGCTTCCTTTTTTAGAGCAGTTCTCCCATTACAGCATGTGAGTCCTTACTCTTACATTAGTTTTGTCTGTTTATAAGAATTAGTTTTGTCTGTTTATAAGCAGACCCTGTGTGTAAAAAACGACCTTATTTCAGGAGGGGTACTTAGAACAGGGAAGAGGATTGCTCACTGCATTTGATTTGTAAGCAATTAGTAAGTTCTCACAGCAGATCAGCTATGAAAGTTTGCCCACTTTCTTATGAGTGAAAGTATTGCTTGTACAGTGACTGTGTTTCAACACAGTTTATTGACCTCTTGAAAAACTCACCCCTAAACTGTGTAATTTGTTAATACTTAAACTAAAGGCATGACTTAGAACAAAGTGAAGGGTTTTGGAAGAGTCATAATGTAGCAAGTTATGAACAGTGTGGAATTTATTCTTCTAGCATCATTCACACCTCCTGTCTGGGGTTGTAGAGTGGCAAAAATGACAGAGCTCTTGTGCAAAGAGAAGGGAACTGATAGTAGAAAGTGAAGACACAAATCAATGCTACTATATTTTGTGTGACAGTCTTCACTTGTAGAGTTCTCCTCTACAACTCAGTCATTCTCCTCTTCTGGGAACTTCCAGACATTTTCACCTTGCTTCTGCAAAGCACTGTGTACCTCCAAAGATGTTGAAGGCTGGTTATGTGTAGTTAGCACCTTGAAGTCTCTTTGTTTTCCACTGTATGCCACACTCTTCCTTGAGCAACACCAGCCGGAAACAACAGCGCCTTTTTTGTGGAAATCTCAGATAATGCCTTTAAGTGAGGTGAGTCGTGCTTTCTCTTTTAGGGAGTTTGGAGTGGTGGAAGGAAAGGAGAAATTAACTGCTTAACAATCAAGCTCATTTTGAATGGATGAGTTGTTCTAAATGAAGAAGAACTTGCATGGGTTTTTTTTAAAGTGAGATCCCTGATAGTTAAAGATTAGAAAGCTCTTTCTTGCAAAGGACTGACAAAAAATGTTGTCACCTGATGAAAAATTAAATTTATTTGTTAGAGGGTAGATTTTTTTTTCAAATACAGAAACCATACAGATTAAACTGTCCTGAAGAAGTTTGTGGAATACTGTTTTTTTCTTATATGGCTGAATCTTACAGATAATTTTAAGTATTTCCTAGTAGCTGAAATTTAAGGGTCTTTTCTGTTGTTTTTAGTCAAGTAGGATATGTAGGGTAGTTTCAAGGGACCTTTTTATTTTCACTAAAAACAATTTGGAATTTGATCTTAATACCCAACCATTTTGCTGAAGTTTATCAGCCATTTCTATCTAGAAGCTGATGAAATGTCATCTACACCATTTCTTCTGACTGTGCAGTCAAATGCCTGGATATCACATATCCATGTTGGGACATGGTATGTTACTTGTTGGGCTGAATCAGTTTTTTTAATTAAAGATTCACATCTGCAAAATTATTATCCCAGAACAGCTAGAAACTTCTGAGTATTGCTGCTTGAATTTCATGCAGTTTGTTACCAACCTTGTTTTTGTTTAGTCTTAGACTGTCCTGGCGACACTCTCAGCACTACATTCCTTTCCTGTTCCCAAGAACTGCAACACTATTTCTATCTGTGTTATACCTGTTCTTCAGAAATCCATAGAAACCTTCAGGGTAGGAGTACCCCCTTTCTCTCTTCTGTTTCTTTTTTCTGTTTTCTTTCTCTCTCTCTTCTTCTTTTTTCTTCTGTGGAATGAGCTGTGCTCAGCAGTTATGATGGAAATGAGGCTTTCCTCAGGCAGCACTGTTCCTAGTCTCAGGCCATTCCTCACTTCTTGGATAGTCCTGAACTGCTGGGCTCCCAGTCAAGACTTCCATGCCTGGACAACAGGGTGCCTGTGATTTCTCAGTAAATCTGAAAGCACTTGTAACACTTTACTCATTGAAGGTGTTATAAATGAAAAATGATCCAGCCGAATTAAAAAAATAAAAAAAATTATTTTAGCAATAGAGATCTAACTTAGCCAGCCACAAGGAAAAGGACAGTGCCGAGCCCGGGATCGGCGCTGGGTGCAAGACACAGAGATCAGCCTCAGCAGAGGTTTCACTCTATGCTCCAACCCCACCATCCTGGTACAAGCGATTTTTATAGGGAAAATTTTGCCTGAAGCCAGTATTTCGGCATTCAGTCCTTTGTTTCATTCAAAGTCCCATAAGTTGATGAGATTTCCTTCTCGGTGACAAGGCAGAACAATTCGAAGTCCGGTGTCATTGAAACCCTTGATGAAATTTATAGGAACACGGTATTCACATGTCTCAGCCCGGGGGGATGTTCCTGATGTCCATCTTGGGTCATTCACGTGATGATCAGCACCTGGGTGTCTCCATATCGCCTCAGATAAGGCTCATCTCCTGGCCAGCCACATCCCTTTGCTTTTAAATCGGGTTTCAACATACACCTGGTTTTGCCTGAGAAGGGTGGGGGGCTTCTAATGCTAAAGGGTACATTCTAACAATTATTTAATATTAGATATCATGCAAAAAATGGCGCGAATTATACCTGTTACATATAACAAAGGTAAAAGCAAGGTAAGGTTATTTAACTTCAGAGGTGGATGGTTAAAAGAGAGTCAAAATTTGGAGAGACATAAATGCAGAGGTAGAACTGTACTTTGTAGCTGCCTGTATTTTAGTGTGGCTTCAAGATGTTATCCCTCTCTGCTCTAACTAAAAAAGCTGCCAGGAGTCTTCACGCAGTGGGGATCCATTCCTTAGATGTCACCTGTCCAGGTGACGTATCCCACACAGGAGGTTGTCCATCACTGAGGAGAGTTCTTTCTGCAGAATCCTCTGGCTATCTGGCATTCATTTTCACCTCTTCCCTGATTTTCATACAATACGGTGCCTCATGCTTAACCAGGACTCCAAACTTTTCCCTGAGGGTTGTTCACCACTGCTGTCTCCATGACTTTATACATTTTTACCTCCAGTGCTATCAGCTGCCCAGACAATTAGCAATACTTTTTGCTAGCTGTAAACAGAAAACGTGAAAGCTGGCCTGAGCTTTTATTTGGCCATAAACAAAGCACTTAACCAGCAGTCTGAATGGAGATTTTTGTTCAGATAGCTGTGGGGAAGGTTTTTCTTAGCTCAAAACCCTTAAAAATGTAGATAATGAGAACTGTGCTTCATAGAAGTAAGAATGCTGAAAACTGCGCAAATGTGCAAGGGGATTAATGAATACCAGCTCATAAATAGCCCCTCACTGAGGAGACAATTGCTGTGACTGAACAAAGATTGAGGGAGACGGGTGGAGTGGTGCTGCAGTGTGGGTTAGTGGGGTTAGGTTATAGCAGTGATAGCTCATTGCTGTTGTGTACAGGACACTTGTGCACAGTGGCTCAGTTCTAAATGTGGCCGGTGTTGTTTATTAATGTGGCATATTTCAATTGCACACATTATGTGTTATCAGAATCGAGGCATCTTTCAGGCTTACATCAGAGAACACATTTCTGAAAATGTGAATGTATAAACCAAGATACTTACCATCTTTTACACCAAGAGATACACACACCCCGGTGGTGCCGCATTTTGTTAGGTACACAAGATGGTGTGATTATTCTGTCTGCGCTTGGGTCTAAAGGGCAAACAGCTCATTCATGACAAAGGTAAAGCTGGTGTGAAGGGACCCAGCTGCCAGATCATCTGTTCTTCAAGGGCAGAGTGTCTGGGTAGCTACTTCTCAGCACTGGGAACTGCTGGACTGCTGGAGGTAATGTTGGATAACTGTCCCCTGCCGCATAGTCATGGAGGTGATGCTGGAAAGGCTGTAAGCATTTGGAGCTGCCTTTCTGGCCTGTGGATGTGCCCCATCTGGAATTAGGACATCTTCTTTCATGAGTGAGATGACAAGGGACTACTGCAATACATGTAACAGAAACAAGTGCTCCTGATCCTTTGTAGGACTTGAGAAATCCCACCGCTGTGGAAGCATTTCTCAGGGTCGGGGGTTGCGGGGATTGGAAAAATGCCAGCAGTTGCTGTGAAACTGGCATCTCATTTGCTTTTTAGGCCCTGCATTATTTAAGTTGCTGGTATTTCCCTGGTAACATGGACAGCTGGCATTCAAAGCTAGAGTGAGTGGAGAGGCATTAGCTCCACTGAATACAGTGCAAGGTTGCTAGCAGCCCTACAGAGCAGAGGCTTCTTCCTGAAAAGCATTAGACGCACAGATCCTTACAGTGGAAGCAGTAAGTGTCTGTCCTATCATCAGGAAGGATGGCAGCAGGCGAGGATCCCGTGGCCACCCTGCTGGTACTTAGATGACATCTGCTGGTCAAGTGTCTCCACTTGTCAAGGATATTCTCCATGCACAGAACAAGCCATTCTTGGATGTGCCAAGAATGTGTTGGACTTAATGTGTCATCCTGATGGGAAAATGAGCTGCCTGCGAGGAAAGCATATCCCTTATCTTAAACTATCAGCTGGTGTCATTGGAGGGGTTAGACCCAATCCATAGGAGAGAAACTCCTTGAAAAGGGCATCCTCAATTCAATTTTTTTTTAGCTTGGCTCTGTCTCACAATGTTAATCCCTTGTGTTTGAGTGGAGTGACTTTTTGGTGCATGTTTAATCCATCTCAGGAAATTCAGAATTTAACTGGACAGCACCTTTAGCAGTCTGGTGTCACTTTGGAGTTGCCTCTGCAGTGGTCAGGTGGGTGGCAGCCAGAAGAGTCACTTCCAGCTAATATCATCCTGTAAGTGTTACAGCCATACAGTTCAAGCTTGAAAATATTTTCAAGACAGCATTGCTTTTTACTCTTCCAGATACCCACAGCTTTTTCAAACAGCAGCAGCATCAGAGGGAGAGATGGGAGCAAAATCACACAGCTGCCAGGAGGGTTTCTCGGCGCTCTGTCAGCAAGGAGCGATGGGTGGAGACGCTTGTGGTGGCAGACAGTAAAATGGTTGAATATCATGGAAGTGACCATGTGGAGTCATATATCCTCACTATAATGAATATGGTATGTACAATGTTTTGGGGTTTGTAGATAGGCGAATGAAGCAAATCTGAATTTGGTTATGCTGCTGATCTTCTAACAGGTCTGCTCATGGAGAAAAATGTAGTATCATTAATATATATGAATTGAAACTCTGTATTTTTAAGTATTTTTACCTTGTATTTTGTATAGGCACAATTTTTCTCTGGAGATAAGTCTCATAGCTGTAAGTGCTAGCACTAGCTTTCTTTCCACTGAAATTCTCTGTCTCCCTTGGAACTTGTTGCTCAGTGGTGAATTCAGATTTTTTGCTATGGCAGAGAGAAATTCTACAGGTTTTAAGTATATAAATTCTTTCACATATCTGTGGATGAGAAAGGCACACAGGAGCCTGCTGGAAATTGTAGTAGCTTTGCAAAAGCTAAAATACCATTTTAGCGTTTTTTAACCAGCTTGTTACTGTTTTGGTCACAAATCCAAAGAGCAATATATGACCTATTATGAAGCAAGTTAACTGTCCCAGTTGAAGCCAATACAGCTGTTTTTCCAGGTAAATATCCTTCTTGGAGTACAGAGTTCACAATGGAATAAAGTAAAGTTGAACTTAAAATGCTTTCCTGTGTGGCAAGTTTCAAAATATAAGTTGTTCTGGGAAAAGCCATAGCATCTGCCCATAGATATGCCTTCTGTTATTAATACCTGTTATCAATATTATGTGTATCATGGTAGATATTGAGCTTGAGAGTACATTGAGGATGTGTTCTATCTGGTTATCATGGAAATGAGCAATATATGTGGAGGTAACCAGAGTATAATTCTAGCCATGGTGACTGATCTGTCCTGTAAGTTTATACAGTATGTTCCCAGCTGTGCCCCAAGCAGTGCCCCAGTTTGCTACTGAGGCAATGAGCCTGAGTAAACAGGTACAAAGGTTGTTCGAGCATGTGAGATTTTGTCCACATAGGGAAAAATGCTTGGAATAAAATCCAGTCATTATCAGATTCAGGAACAAACAAGACTCAATATTTTCTCTGCAGTCTGACCTTAGATATCAGGGTTATTGAAAATGTTTCAATTTTCACTAGAGTACCTTGAAAAAGACCCATACACGAATCAGACCTCTGTAAACACAATTTCTACTTAATTTTGGTATTTTCTTCTTTAGTGGTCTTCTCCATAAGAGTTTTGACCCAAAGGCAATCCATTTTGTTCATTCGTATTTCCTGTGATAGATGGTATAGGTCACACATACAGATATGTATAGATAGGTTGTGATTATCTCCTGCTCTGATTCCTTTTCCTCCTCTCTAGTTCAACATTTTGATGATGTTTATAACAATTGAGTCACATTTTTCCAGAGTTCAGTTCTTGTTCTTTTTTATGTGGAGTCTTTTTTGAATGGAGTTGTTATCTTTTTTGTTTGCTTTCGTACTTATCATCCTCTCCTGTACTCTGAAGAGTAGCCATTATTCAACTAATTTCTCTTTGCATATTACTGACTAAATTTGCTTTTTTTGTGACAGAATCTTGTTTGTTTAAAACAGGATGATTTGATATGCTGGTTTATTTGCACCCTGAGTGGTCCTCTCCATCAGTGTTGTATGACTGTAGATGTTGTGTTCCTTTCTGCTAGTATTTTTTATGAACTCAGAAATTTTTGAAAGGGCAGTGGACATAATGTAATCTTATTTGGGCTTTTGCTCTTTAGCTTAGTAACTTTTGCCAAAGGCTGTATCATCATTCATTAGGCAGAGTTAGCCTTTGCAGTAGTTGTAGTATTTATTGGATTTCAGTAAACTTGCAGTGATTCGAGAATTTAAAAAGCAAAACAGTACGCTAGAAGAAAATGTGTTTTCTCTCTGAAGTTGTGTTCTGCTATCGAGGAATCAGTTAATCTCGTATCTCCTGGCTCTGGCACAGGTCACAGGGTTGTTCCACGATCCAAGCATTGGCAATGCAATTCACATTGTGCTGGTCCGGCTCATCCTCTTTGAGGAGGTGGAGGTAAGGTTTTTATTTACCTCAAAATATCACTTACAAAACTTCTGGGTTCAATGCATAAAGCTGTAATTAAATTTGCTTAAAATAATGGTTTTAATTTACTCTGTTAAAACCTACAACATGTCTGGTTTTAGGAGAAATGATGTCCTGGATAGCAAAGAATTTTAAATGATGACTTCAGGTATTTCTGCATAAAATTGCATAGGAAACTGTAATTAAAACAGGCAGGTTAAGAATGGGGAAATGGAATCTCCCCAGTGTCAGAAGAACGTGGGATGCCAAAGAAGACTAGATAAGAAACAGAAACTACACATCAACATTCAGGATTTAATTTTTTAGCATTGCCTGAAATGTATTATGAAGTGTAGTGCTATGGAATTTGCAGATCTCTAAAGAGGCAGATTTCTTATTGTGCAGTTCAAACACATTTTTTCCTTTTAAAATCTCTTTTGAAGCAAAGAAAAATGAGGACAAAGTAGATGTTAATTGCTGTAACTAGTTGTCTATTGATAGTTTCCAGTGTCTCTGTCTCACAAATATGTTACTATGTGCTTAAATACATGCTGATTGTCATGATTCTGTGGTTATTTTTTAAATGCTGTGTACAATATAGCTAGCTCTGACCAGAGGTACACCTTTAAAGGGGTTTTCTCAGTGGCTTAGAATTTATAACCACAATCCAGATGGTCCCAGTGCTATTGAAGGCAGTAAACCAAACCTCATGGCTATGTCTTCAGAAATATTTACTGAGATAGAGTCCATCCTTATAGCTGTCAGCATAAGTAGGACAAAAACTTGAGGTAGCACCTAAACAGGACAGTTATGACCTGAGATCCATTATGCCCTCCAATTAACTGTATTTGCTAAACTTCTGTGGCTGTTTGGGTAAAAAAATGTGGATTCCTGTTCAGTTGAGGAATGGCAATGTTGGAAGTAACAGTGTTAAATACCTTTCAAAATTTGTTTTTAAGTTCCCCAGAAATTACTGTCTGGTAACAGTTAATCCCATACTTTGGTGCTTGTTAAAAATGAAGCAAACTGAGGCAATATAAAGTGAATGTCTCAGACAAGAAATTAGAAAATTCAGTTTTGGATTAATTTATTTTCCATACTTTTTATTTAAGGTTTTCAGTAATTTGCATGTAAACTGTATAATAATAAGTTGAGGAAAAAGCATTTATGACTGCATTGTTTCTCTTTGGAATTGAAATAAATACTCTGTTAGAAGCATAATTGTTGTCTGAATATGACAGTGTTCACATAACATTGAGTGACAAATTTGATCACAAAGTCCCACAATAAATAATCTTCACCTTTTCTTCAGAGGAAAATTTGATTTCAAGAGAATATAAAATGTTTGAAAGTTTCAGTTCAGTGTTGGATATTATGAACTCTCATAAGAGTTGTGCATGCTGTAATTTTTCTTGTAGCTGCACCAATTACAGAAATGTCGCATTTTAACTTAATGTTCAATGTTAGATAAGTAGGTGTCATTGCTCCTAACGATGGCTCTCACTTCAGGCAAAAGCATAATCGCTTACATTTAGATTACCCATCTTCACAGCTGACTTCAGTGAAGTGTTACTGCAATGCAGTGTGGTCTTTACAGTAATATATTCCTTCATTTCCCATTAGCAAGGCTTGAAGATAGTGCACCATGCTGATAAGACATTAGCCAGCTTCTGCAAGTGGCAGAAGAGTGTCAATCCCAAGAGTGATGTCAACCCCACACACCATGATGTGGCTGTCCTTCTTACGAGGTATGACAGCAGTGACTGGCTGTTGTTCAGTTGCATTTCTTTGGTGATGATATTTCCTTTATAGGCTCATGCCATCACTTAGTTCATGCTGCACAGAGCTCAGAAACGTGGTCGAAATGTTGATGACACTACATGTACAGAGGGGTTAGAGATGCATCTTAGTCACAAAATAGAGATCTGTGGGTCCCGAGAGGTGAGCAGTTTCCACAGCTCAGGCCATTTTCCCCACTTGATCCTATCTCATTTTGTGCTCAGTGACTGCTCTATTCTTCTTTGAGACAATATACCAAAACAAGATAGCATGTAGATGAACAGCTCTTGAAGAAATGTGCAGGTGCAGTCAGAAAGGAAGAGTATTGTGCAAACATGGTGCCATTCATTTTTAAGCTTTAAAGCATATGATTTTTAAATATCTTCATATTTAAAGAGACACAAAATGTTAAAATATTTTTTAATGTCTGAGCAAGGGAGGAACAGAAAACTTGAAAGTGAGGTTGTCTGACATTATGCAGGGAGTTTATGTCATAGTACGGAATGGGACTTTTGCAGGTCTGTAAAAATTGATTCAGTCTGCACAGAAATGGCAGAAATGATTGAGTCTATGGTGTGAAAAAAACAGCCCTTGGATAAAGTCTGTCAGGCAAAAAAACCCAACCTAAAACACCCCTCAAGTGGCTGAGTAAAAAAGAATCACAGAATCGTTAGGTTGGAAAACCTCTAATATCATCAAGAGCACCCTTTGACCATTCCCCACCTTCTCAACCTTTTCTCAGTCAAAAATCTTAAAATAAGAATGTGAGATAAAGTCTCACAGTGATGTGAGATTTTACTGTCCAAATATAAAGCACCCAGACAGTTCACTTGAATGAAGCTGAGCTATGGTGACTTTGGTAAAATGTGCTTTAAAATGCTGCCAGATGTGGTGGTTCTAAAACTTTGACTTATGGGAGTTGACAATAAGTGTATGTATCTAGTCACTACAGCCACATAAATACTGGCTGCAAATTACAGCATTTTAATATAGTAGTAGAACAAGTTGTTCCATACATGTTTGTAAAAGACTAACCACTACAATTTACTTAAAATGCAAATTAGTGCATTATGAGATGGAAGCTTGCTATCCAGTGTCAGTGACACTCCACTGGAGTTGGTTTTAAGCTCTTTAAATGGCACATCTCTTTTGTGATTCTAGAAAGGACATTTGTGCTGGCATGAACCGTCCCTGTGAAACCTTAGGCTTGTCTCACCTGTCAGGCATGTGTCAGCCTCACAGGAGCTGCAACATCAATGAGGACTCTGGCCTCCCCTTGGCTTTCACTATTGCTCATGAACTTGGACACAGGTACAGTTGACAGGGAAGGGGGAGCCTGTCTGAGTTGAATTTGTTATTTGCATGTTAATACTCAAATTGTGAGACAGAAACAAAACAAAAAGTGAATTAATCAAAACTTATTTCAAAGCAAAAAAAAAATTCTTAAGGTTTTGATGTGTGTTTCACATATACAACTATTCAGTACATCAAAATGAAATAATTAAGCGACAAAGAAGCATCACTCAATTGTGCTAATTTTTCCAACATGTGCTAGATTTCTATGCAATTACTTTGGATAATCTCCAGGTTGATCCAAAACATTTACAGAAAATGAACCTGTCTCATTAATGTTAAGGTGTTTCAGTAGTGCAGATTAGCTAGAAAACTCATATATTTTAACTCATATAGTGAAACTTATACAGAAAAACATATATTAATCTTATAATATATTTAATATTTATCTTTTTTTTTTTTTTTTATGAAACAGTAAAGTCTTTTTAGAGCATTTCTTAGTAAGTGGTATTTTCTGTATAATAATGCTAAGTGGGTACACTTCGGCCCAGGATAAATAAAGTTCCTGCATGTTTAGTTTTAGATATGGTTGTTTTGGTTTTTTTGGGTTTTTTTTTTTATGATTGGGTATTTTTACTTAAACTAAATTTCTCAGAATTTTAGATTTTTGGAGGTGTTTTGGTTGGTTAGATGGTTTATTAACTCACTTGAAAAAAAATTGATTTTTGAAACTGTTTTGACAAAGCTGTTTTGCTCAGGGCAGAGCAATTATCTCATGGATACCCTGGTTTGACTGTAATGCTGCACTTTTCAACTGGGCTATGTTGCTTGGCTAAGTCACGTGTTCATTGGTTTATCTACAGTCACATTAATTTCACTGTGTGCCCAGCCACCAATCAGGATGGAGTCTCTTACTTCCTCATAGGATATAATGATGATGATGATGATGGTGGTGATGGTAATGACCCTGTTAACCATTAATTTGCCACTATTTATTCAACTTCTCCGTTGCCAGAAAGGAAATTGTATAAATAAGTAATGTTGAAATCACTCCAATTGGATCTGGGTGCTGTGGGTTTAAGTCACTTAGTCCCCATAGCCTGTTGCTGGCAGGGAGCTGTTTTCATTCACACTAATGATCTGAGGAGGATTCTTCCCTGCAGACTGATCCATCTGTGACCTTCTCCTTGTCTAGACTGGCTGGCTGGTGACTCTGTGTCCTTTGGCGGCTGTGAGGCTCAGTACTGCTGTGCTTGCCCATGCAGGAGTGGTGCAGGGCCTTCCCTTAAGGACTGTCTCCATAAGGAATGTCAAATACTGTAGGGTTTGTTGTCACCCTGTTAACCTCAAGCCAGGCTAGTGTGCACAGGTTGAGAAGTTCAGGTATAGACAAATTTGTAAGAACAGATGAACAAAAAATAAGAAGACAGACATGCTCCCATACCTTAGATGAATGCCAGAAGTCAGCTCTTCCCCACACTGTCTCTCTAGATGTTTGCAGTCTTAGGATTCAATAGACCCTGTTTGTGGAAAAAAACCTGTCAGAAAGAGAAAATCGTTGCATTTATGCTTCTGACTCATTACTGGAATTGGTTCTGACTGAAATTAGCTCTGCTTTCAGAACTTTTGAGTCATGATATGATTACATTTTTGAGAAACGTAATCTTAAGTATTTTGAACATACTTTATCTGATTCGTGACTGAATCATGACCTGAATAAAGCTCTCACTGCTCTCAGGACTTAACACACCTCCAGGTGTTAACAATGTAGGTGTCAACATCTTCATATATCAATATCTATGTATGTTATTTTTTCAGATAATCTTCACTCTGAGGTGATGAAGAGGCATGTATGTTCACTCAGTTGAATACCATCCAAACTTTTGTGTTTATGACTTCTGCAAGCTGTTGAATAAAAAAAATTCTCAGCATGTTGGAGATGCTGGAGAGAACCTGCTGTGGAGATCTGTTTGCACAGATTGAGAAAATTAAATGGGATGAAGGAATAGAGGTTGGAGGAAAATTCACTGAACATTTGATAATTTTGTAAACAGTATCTCTGATGCAGTCTATCAAAAGTTCTAAAAATGAAAAAAACAGTAGAGACATAATTATGAGAGAGTCTAAGAATGTAACAAAGACTCATCTTAGTTAAAGTGGTGCAAGTTTGGGTTCAAGAGTTAGGGAGCAGTCTTAGCTGTTATGGTTGTAACCTGACTTTCAGGTTTAAACTTTGATTTCTGCCCCAACTGTGCACTAGTGTTTGGACTCCCTTAAAAGTACAAAAGTATAGTTTGTGACAGCCTGTTCTTTATTTTGTGTAGGGCAATATTGTTGTGCATAACAGACATGTTTGAAAGCCTGTGGGGGTGCAGATTTTTCATAGATTTTGGGTCGTATGTTCTGTGTGTACATTTTTTTTTAGCAAGCGGATAACTACAGCTCTGCAGGGGAGGAAGCAACCTAAGTGTTTTTTTAAGCATGGAGTGGAACATGGAGTATGGAGTAGGTAGGTGTTGTGGTACAGCCAGTCCGCTGGAATTATTAGTTGTTGTTTTTTATCTCCAGTTTTGGAATCCAGCACGATGGAAAGGAGAACGACTGTGAGCCTGCTGGAAAACGCCTGTATATTATGTCCCGACAGTTGCAGTATGATCCTACTCCCCTCACCTGGTCACAGTGCAGCAAGGAGTACATCACACGGTTCCTAGAGTGAGTGGTCAGGCTGTAGCAGTTGCCTAAATTGAGCACAACTCTGCTGGAGTTCAAAGTACATCTTGTATTATTGTACTGATTATTATAGGGGCTTTTAGTGTGCTTGAGTTAATGTCCGTGGGGAAACACTGCCCTGTTGCATACTTATTTGGGAAAAGCTCTGTCTAGTCTTGTAGTCTGGAATTGAACTTCAGTCTTGTCATATTGTCTTGGGTTTGGTGCAATCTGCAGCTTTTTGCAGTTACCAGGAAGAAAGAAGCCGTTCCATCAAGGGCCCTGACAGAACTTCATAGACTCTGCCTTTGGCCACAGTACCATGTGTTTGGCTTCAGTGACTTGTTAAAATCTGTTGCATTCTTTTTAAGACCAGCAATGTGGTATAACTAACCAGTTATACCATACTGAGTATATGCAAACCATACTGAATTCATGATACTTCCTTTTTGACAAGATGTATTTTGCCATTTTAAAACCATCTCTTGCTAGACAGAGTAACGATTTGTTTGCAGCATTTCAGCAAAACTTGGCTGGAATCTGGAAGTATTATTTACATGGGCCATAATCAAAATTACCTCTAAGAAATAGATACTAAAAGTCGGTGTAACAAAAAAGCTGTGGTGGTATGGAGTCTTTTAATATGGAATTTTTGTCTTTTAGTCGTGGGTGGGGATTCTGTCTGGATGACATCCCCCAAAAAGAAGTTCTGAAGTCCCCAGTCATTGCTCCTGGAGTGATTTATGATGTGCACCACCAATGCCAGCTTCAGTATGGTTCCAATGCTACATTCTGTGAAGATGTGGATGTAAGTGCTGAATGTTTTTCTTCATTCTCCTAGTAAGAATTCAAAATGCTTGACCAGCATGGAAGTGTATTCAGTGCACCTCATTTACAAATGCAGTGTGTTTTGAGTCTTATAGGCTAGATGTGCAGTGCAGGCATTGCCTAACACAATTCTGCATATTCTGGAAGCGAGGAGTTGTGCTGTTTGCCTTGTGGTTCACAAGATCTTTGCTGGGTCTCAACCATATCTATGGTTAAGTGCCTGGAGTGGAGTCTGCAGTGGAGTTATTTTGGTTTTAAACTTGTAATACTAATTCTTAGGTAAATTATTAATGCAACTTAAGTTGAGTTTTAAAATATTCTTCAACCTTGTGGCTTTCAATTGATCAAATCATTCTGGGAACAAATCTTCAGTTCCAGGAAGAGTTTTCTGAAGAAATTAGGGTTGTGTTCTCTTCCCATACATCCTGATTTTTCATACTCTTTATGATCTAACAAACAAAAGAATATTTCAGTCCCTGTGGAAAATATTTGTTTTGAAAAATCAGTATTTTTGTGTGGAACATTAGATATTTATGCAGAAGTGTATAATTCATAGAGTACCCTGGGGTCTGTCTCCCAGCATAGCAAATCAGTATTGTGAGGAGATGCAAGGGAGCAATATAGTCGCAGCAGCCCTCACAAGACCTTGGAGCCCTGCAGAGTGCTAGCTAAAATACAGTGATATGGTATTTTACTAGAATAATGGTCCCTAGAATGTTCAGGGGTTTTTGGGTCTGTACAGCATTGTTGAGGTTATCTTGGGTCTTGGGTCTTCAAAGAGATAAGAGCAGCTGGTTGTAGTAAAGTTGTTTATTGCATGAGTACATCAGTCTCGAAGGCAAGGAGTTCAGAGTATTAAAGTCCATGCTAAAAGCTTTCTGGCACAAAGTCTCAATGTTTTGAGCAAAAACAGCAGGAGCAGCAGCAGCTCCCACACCTTTTTTCTTCTTCTGCCTTCTTCTTTCTCACCCCAGTATAACGGATTTTATTAATAAATCATCCAATCAGCTAAAAGCACAATTCTAAAACATTTTTCTTACACCAATCTGAGCTTAATTCTAATGTGCAAAGGTAGTGTCAGTTCTTACCCGAAATCTATGTACATAATTTTATCTATCTATGGAAAAGGTACTATCTGTTTTCTTACCCAAAATCTTAGTATATAATTGTATCGATTTACGTGAGTAGTTCTATCTATTCTATCTAGAAACGCAAGCAATGCTGCTATGCTTTTGTTATGTCTGAAGCTAAGTTAAACTAGGCTTTAGGGCCTTTTACTAGCTAACAAAGCCTCTTAAGGCGCTTGAAACATATTTCTACTTACTTAAAACTAAAACTTACACTTCTGTTTCATGTCTGTATGACTTAATATATTTCAGCTTCTCTAGAGGTTCTAATTCAAACCCTGCATTTCTTTTCTCTCTGCAGGACTCAGAGAGGCTTCTATTTCTTGCACTCCAACACAGCATAATTATACGTAGAACAGCTCAGCAACAATTTTTCCAAGTGCTAGCCTAGCTAAGTGATCACCAATTTTCCTGTGGTTTGAGCCGCAATACTCAGTAAATGCTGGAGACAGCACCCAGCCTGCTGGCCCTGTCAAACACACATGTATTTTGGCTCTTGGCAGTGCTGGTATGAACACAGCCCTGGACTGGGCCTTGTTGATGTTGACCGTTTATTCCATTCAGATAATTGTGTGCATCTCCATCTACCCTTCTCTTAGAGAAATTATTTCTGATTAATCTTTTCAACCTTAATAGATAACACGATTACCAGTGTTGAACTACAGCTGCTGAATCTGAAGAAGGTATTGAAAGATTGCTTTCATTACCTGCTGTTACAGTTTCCTTAATTACTGTAATTTGTCTGTTGGTACAGATAGAAAATTAGGATGTAATTTTGCAGTATTGGCTCAGTCTGTCTCTCCTTGAATTTGAGCCTAATAGGCCTTTACATTCGCATCTCCGGATTAACCAATTTTACAGCTAGACATATGTCAGAAAATTCATTGGTATCCTCTCGTTTTGCATTTTACTGAAAGGCCTGTATTTTGCTGCTAGTTGTACTGCAGGGGAACTGGAAGCAGTAGAGTCAACCTGGAATGTTGAATCATCAGTCTTTTTGTCATTTTGTTTAAGAGGTCTGACTCTTTTTTGCCTTTCCTCTATTTACTTTGCCTTTCTCACTGACAAGCTGCTTTTGTTTTGTGCATTTTAATGTCTGACTGAATTCAATCCACAGATCCTTTTGAGAGAACAATCTGCATTTAGCTGAAGATGCCCTGGGATTCAGTGATTACACTTAGCAAAAACTAATATTTATAATTTATATAGTTGTTTTCATGAAGCACTTAGGCAGTGAAGTGTCCTGTGAAGTATATAAATATTGTCCCTCTAATAAGGCAAAGAAAAGCAAAATATGTATTAGATGGAGGAATTTTCCAGGTCATAGCTAGACCCATAGCTTCCTATAGAACAGTCTGTAGGATATCAGAATGCTCATCTTACTGCCTTTTTCTCTAAAACTTCCATTGGCTTCTGTGAAACTGAGTTTTTTTTTTTGATTCAACTTTCTTCAAGGCACAGACCCTATTCTTATAGATTGGGTGGAAAGTGTGTATCATACTGCTGATGAACAGAAAACCCACTTGCTTTGCAGTGAGTCCATAGCAGAGTCGTGAATTTCTGCGTGTTACTTCCAAAGGCATGCAGTACATAGTGCATCCTCTCATATTGTTGTTTCTCATATTGTAGTCCATCTCCTCTGCTGTTGTTTCAGTATTCTGGGACATGGAGATAAATATGGAAAATCCTTGCAAAGCCAAAGAATTCCCTTTGTGAAGTCTTGACTTAGAAATCTATGCGTGCACCTAATAATAAAAGTAACTGCCAATGAAAAGCTGTGTTCATTTTCTATGCCAGTTTCTCTGATGTTGTCTGATGCATGGTGCAGGAGTACACTTTATACACTAAAACCCCAAAATATATTCTGTGTACAAGAGTTAAAATAAAGGATTACTTTGATAATGAGAGAAAATTCATCAGCCAAAAAACTTGGGTAGCTCTGCCTTAAGACAGCTTCTAAGGCAGAAGGCCTTCATAAAGAATACTACCCTTAAACTATAAAAAGAGAACTGCAGAACAAAGTTTGTCTTGTGTACATTGCCTAAAAACAGTGAAACAAGATGCAGCAGCCCAGACATGGTATTCCAGCTGGAGGCTGGTGTGCTTTGACATGTTCCGTGCCATCAGCTTTTTTCTGGTGCTCTTGTTGACAAACCAAAGTAAACACACAATGGAGAAGGTAAATGATAGTGAACTCTCTCAAAACTTGTGCCCAAGCATAGCCATTTTAAACAGAAGCAGGTCAGAAATGGGCAGCCAAGCTTTGCATTTCCCACTTGGATGAGCTGCTAGCTCATTGGGGATGCATTTTTGGAAGTGTGTAGTTTATAAGTTAACTTCCAAATCTGGTATGTGACTTGCTCTCAGAATCCCAGTAGGAGCTGCTAGTGGGATCCTTCTTATCAACTCTTTTCTCTGATGGCACTTGGAGCCATCCCTTCTTCACAGGTTGATGCTGCCAGCTCTGTTCTCTTTTCCAGAACTGGACTATGGCATCCAAACACCCTGAGTCAGGACCCAGGCTTTTGCTTCTGCT
Organism: Vidua chalybeata; assembly: GCF_026979565.1. Lineage (NCBI taxonomy): Eukaryota > Metazoa > Chordata > Aves > Passeriformes > Viduidae > Vidua > Vidua chalybeata. The sequence goes on from NC_071570.1 coordinate 40,037,380, forward strand.
GTTCCCGTTGGCAGCGTGCAGTCCCTCTGAGAGACCTGCTTTGTCTACTTTGGAAGTGGTGTTTCATGCAAAACCCTGATCACTCAGGAGTTCTAAGCATGCAGGGCTCCTGCATGCCAAACTAAGAAAAGCTGGTGTGCATGTGAACTGAAGAGGGAGAAATGGCCCTCCAACTCTGTCCTCCCTTTCTAGAGAATAGTTCTGACTCACTGAAGTGGGTTTGGTAAAAGGTAGCTGGAATGTTTTTTGCTCTGCTTTCTTTGTTGCCTCTCAGAAGTTTCTGTCCATTCTGTGGAGTTGAGCCACTGCACCTGGAGCAGCATCTGGAATGCTGTGTTTTATTGGCAACCTACTGCATTAAACTGGTACCAGTTTCTGAGTTACTTAAAATGCAAACATTCACTAACTAGAGCCTTTACTCTTCCTAGCCCACTGTGCTTTTTTCTCTGCCAACTAGCTGACTGCTTTTTTTTTTTCAGATAATTTCCTTGCCATCTGCCAAGCTGATGTTTTAAGAAGACTGATCACTTTTTCCTCATCTAGTTTTGCAACCTCCATTAATATTGTTGGAGACATGATGTTGTTTGTATTTGCCTGCCTGGCTTCTGTAACCTTCTTTGATTTCACTGTTTCTTTCAGGCAGACAGCAATGCAGAATTGAAGATGGTATTGGTTAGTACTCTTCAAATGAAAATTGTTCAAATTTCTGCTCACCTTATCTGCAAACAGCAGTGACCAAAGTTTGTTAAGCCATTTTTCTTGTGTTTATCTAGGAGTTGAGCAGCCAATTAGGAGAATATCTGAAGTCACAGAATTCACACGATAGTATTTACCTTTTTTTTTGTTTTTTTTTTTTTCAAATAGTCCCTTTTTGCAGAGTAATCACAAGTATATAAATTTGGACCCATGGCAGTTCCTATCTTGTGAAAAGCCCTGATCCCTCTGGGAATACAACTCTTACAAGGCTTTTTAAGTGGCTGTACAAAACTCTGGGAGGCTTTTGAAGATCTTGGCCATAGGAGTTCTGCCCTGCCTCAGACTGCTGCAGTTTTCTTCCTTTTTCAGAACCTTTGCCAGACTCTCTGGTGCTCAGTGAAAGGCTCCTGCCGCTCCAAACTGGATGCAGCTGCAGATGGCACTCGGTGTGGAGAAAACAAGGTGAGCCACACTGTTGGCAAGCTGTACTGCCTGCCAAAGCACAGAGAGGAGCCATGAGTAGCTCTGCCGTTGTTGAGTGTGAAGGAGGGTCATCCTGTGACATCTCCATTTACATTTCCACTTAAGTGTTCAACCCTCATGAGCTGTAATAACAAATAATTCACAGAAACTCAAAAAATTAATTATTTCCCTGTGATAACAATCTGAAGCTCTTTGTGCTTTCTCTTCTCTCCTCAGTGGTGCTTCTCTGGTGAGTGCATTACAGTGGGGAAGACTCCTGAAGCAATCCATGGCCAGTGGGGCGTTTGGTCATCCTGGTCCCATTGCACAAGGACATGTGGGGCAGGAGTTCAAAGCGCAGAGAGGCTATGTGATAATCCAGAGTAAGCTGAGTGCACTATTTTTACCTATTTTTTGTTTAAAATTTTTGAGGTTCTTATGACATTGGAAACTCTCTTGTATGAGACTGTTATCAGCAGGTGCCACATCAACACGTCACAGATACTGACACCTCTCTTCCCAGTTAGGCATACCTGTGTGAAATTCAGCTGGCTCATCTTTTACAGTCATCTTGTTCTTTATTTCTAACCCTCCACGGAGCTTATTTCAATGCAAAATTAATAAAAAATCATACTTAACATTTAGGCTTTGCAGAAATAGTGTAAATATTTTGTTTTATTAATACTGCAATGATAAATGTCCTCACACACTAGGTGAGAACAGTTTCTAGAAACCTGATCCTGAGGACTCACCTGTCATGTTTTCTTCTAGTCATCAGCCTTGTTTGAGCTTCAGACACATGAGTTGTCAGGTACAGACCATGAAAGGCAGAATTCCCCATTACATATCTGAGTTTATTAAGACTCTTCATCTCATTTTCACAAATCATTAGCAGCAGGCATCATTTATCTTTTTAGAGAGAACTGTCAAATGCATTGCAAAGCATAGTATTTAAAGCAGTCCATTTGATAGGTTAATTTGTTGTGAGCTCAGCCAGGTATTGTCAAGCACGTTTTTGGAATACAGGAGTTGTCTAGATTTCTGTGCTTCATGCTGACATATTTGAGTACTCAAACATGTGATGTGAACAGTATCTCTACACTGTCTAGGATTCAGAGTCATCTTGTTGTGCTTCTGGGGCCTGAAATACTTTGTTGGTTTAAAACTATTTTTTTTTTATCCATGGTCTCATGTCCCAGTCTCAATGTTTCTTTTCTAGACCACAGTTTGGAGGAGACTACTGTACTGGAGAGAGGAAGCGCTATCGCATGTGTAACATCAGCCCCTGTCACAAAGACTTGCCAACCTTCCGTCAGATGCAGTGCAGTGAATTTGATACAGTTCCCTACCAGAACGAATTCTACCACTGGGTTCCCATTTATAACACAGGTATGAAGCTACAAATCTTTTTAATGTCTTGTATAAAAAGTCAAAGTTACATGCCTATGAGAAACATCTGTGAGGGTGAGAAGTCACTGAATTATATGTTTTCTAATGAATTAGAGAGAAAAATCTGATGTGCCCCCATATGCTGGTGCATCTTTCATGTGAACAAAAAGGCAGTGGTTCTTCTCTACACTTAGCTGTTTTTTCAGAGCTCGGGTGATAATGGCTGTGATTGTAACTAGTTCAGTTCCTGTAAAGGTATTGCACTAAGAAAAACTGTTGAAGTGATGTCTGTTCTATTTGTTTAGAATAGATCTAAACCGTCTTTTCCAGTGTCAACCACAGAGCAAGAATTCGAGTAGTGTGGTGGAGAGCTGCCTCTTTGGGCCTGCAGACATCACTGCACCCAGTGACCACAGCTCTTCCACTGCACAAATATGATTTTATTACTTCCAAACTCAGATCTGAATGGTAGGTGTACTTGACGTTACAGTGAAAAAGTAATATCTGAAATGGTTCAGTGTTGTGCTGCTCTGTATTGTAGAGGCAGAGTCAATGACTCTGCTTTATAACTTGCTTTGGAACAGCTAGTTATTAAATACAAGGGCATTAAATACTAATAACTGCATTATTAGTATGCAGTATTAGTATACTAATAACTGCATTATTAGTATGCAGTTTGAGTCTTGGTTTGTGCATAAATGTAAGGTGTAGATTATACAATAGAATCACAAAATTGTTAGAGTTTAAAGGAATCTCTGGATTCCTTCCTGCAGTCCTTCAGGAACAGGCTGGAATCATCTTTGTAGCCTCTGCTGGACCCTCTCCAGTAGCTCCTTGCTTTTCTTGTACTGAGGAACCCAGAACTGCCAAACTCTTTCTGATAGATCCCAGGGGCCCATTGGCCTTCCTGGCTGCCGGGGAACACTGTCGGCTCATGGGCAACCGGTCACCCACTAAAACTCCCAAGTCCTTTTCAGCAGAGCTGCTCTCCAGCAGGTCAGACCCCAGTCTGTGCTTGGGGTTATTCGTCCCCATCAGGACCCTACACTTGCCCTTTTTGAACCCCATTAAGTTTCTCCCTGGTCAACTCTCCCTCCTATCAAGGTTCCACTGAAGGCAGCAAAGCCTTCAGGGGGATCAGCCACTCCTCACAGTTCCATAGCAGCAGCAAACTTGGTAGCAATATGTTTTTTAATGAAAAAATAAGACAGACAGGGTAGGGAAGATCAGGATTAAACTTCCATTTTCATTTGCAAGTAGTATTTTTCAGCATGTTACTTGTTTTTTCAGTTATGAAAATAAATGTCTTGAATTGGTTTCCTAAATTTCAGCTACTGTTTCCATGTCACGTAACAAATACAAATTGGTTTCCTAAATTTCAGCTACTGTTTCCATTTCATGTAACAAATACACCACTGACGATTAATCTGGAGCAGGCATACTTCCAGTAAAATTTCTGATGAAAACAAATATGGTTGATAGAGACTTTTTTTTAAGAAATCCAGTAAAGCCATGACAAATGCTAACAGCCTAATGTTTAGGACAAAACCAAACCCCAAAACATTTTCTGCAGTCACCTGTCATTGAAATTAAGATTCCAGACCTCTGTTACTCAGGGTGTGCTACTGCAGGGTACAGTGTTCATTCTATTCATGTCCTGTTTGTGACACTGCAACAGAGCAGGTAGTTCTGCATGTGCATTTCTTACAGAAGGTCTGTTTTTAAAGGAAATTGAGAATCATGAGTCAAATGCTTACTGCACACTGGGAAGCAGGGCTGTGCTCTGTCCATGCTGTATTTCAAAAAGAACTGTTCAGAACTGTACAGACAAAACAGCTCTATGTAAAACTCTGTGCTGTATTTCAAAAAGAACTGTTCAGAACTGTACAGACAAACCAGCTCTATGTAAAACTCTGTGCTGCTGAGCCTGATACATTTAATCTGGAAAATCATTTGCAAAACCCTTCAAATATCAAGGAGATACTTTTTTCTGTGGCCTGAAAACTTATTGACTGTTTTCACCCATTTTCTCAGCAGCCAGAATTTCAGCATAGATTTCCTTGTCTTTCCTTGGAGGCCCTTAATGTTTTCACATTCCACTGACAATATTTAAAGTGTTTTCTTGCTGCTAAACTCTTAACTTAAAGTAAAATCGGCTTCCTCAGATAGACAGGTTCTCCTGGTAACACTCAAATAAGCAGGGAACTGCCCAAATCCTGTACTGATTTTTCATCTGACATCACTGTATGACTGAGGGCGAGTGGCTCTTGTGGGCCCACTGCTTCCAGTTTTGTCCAGCCAGCATTACCTGAAATACATCTGAGTTTCATCTCAGTTTCAAATATTCTTTCATCTTCTATCAGTGGCTAAAGATGTCCTGGGAAAAATACCTGCAAATAAGGTCATGAAACAGTGCTGTCTCTGAGAGACACAGCAGTTTGAGCCTTCCTTCCATGTGTGTGTCCAAACAAACCAAGACTTTAAAGAAAAACAAGCCAACCACCAACTTTTCCTTTTTAAAACCCCCACAGAAATGAGCTGATGTTTCAGGTCTCTGGAGATTTACTCACAGTGTCCTCCATATATACACCAACCTTTGCCAGTTCCCTTACTTACTCTCTTAACTTGTGCAATCCAATTTCAAGGATTTTTCACAGCATGCTGTTACTATGTTGTCTTGCTGCCAAGAAGGCTTTGGCTTTTGTAGTGGATTAATCCTGCCTGGACACCAGGCGTCCACCAAAGCCACCTTGTTGCTCCCTTCTTCAGCTGGATGGGGAAGAGAGAATGTAACAAAAGGCTTGTGAGTTGAGATAAGGGCAGGGAGAGATCACTTGCTGATTACCATCGTAGGCAGGACAGACTGGACTTGGGGAAATGTGTTTGATTTATTAGAAACTAAATCAGAGTAGAATAGTCATGGGAGACAGTATTCCTTGAACCTCTCCTACATTAGTCCTTCCCTGCAGTCCTTCCTGAACTGCTCCTGCATGGATCCTTTCCACAGGCTGTAGTCCTTCAGGAACAGGCTGTTCCAGCATGGATCCCTGGTGCATGGGTCCTGCCAGGAGCCTGCTCCAGCACAGGCTTCCCATGGGGTCACAGCCTCCTTCAGGCACATCCACCTGCTCTGGTGTGGGCTCCTCCAGGGACTGCAGGTGGATCTCTGCTCCCCCCTGAACCTCCAGGGGCTGCAGGGGCACAGCTGCCTCACCATGGGCTGCACCTCAGGCTGCAGGGGAATCTCTGCTCTGGCAGCTGGAGCAGCTCCTGCCCCTCCTCCTTCACTGACCCTGTGTCTGCAGAGCTGTTCCTCTCACATGTTTGTATCCTTTCTTCCAGCTGCAGTTGTGCAGATTTTTTTCCACCTTCTTAAATACATAATCCCACAGGTGCTGCCACTGTCACTGGTGGTTTGGTCTTTACTGGCAGTAGGTCCTTCTTGGATCTGTCTGATGTGGGCTCTGTCAGTCATGGGGGAAGCTGCTAGCAGCTTCTCACAGAGCTACTGTGACAGCTACAGCTGGTTTGAAGCTGCACAGATAAAATTGGCCACAACAGAAACTAATTTGGCTAGCTTAGTTCATTAAATAGTAGAAGTAAACAAGACCCTAGGTAAGACAGTGATAAGTTGGATTCTAACTCAAACAGGGGACCTCTGCCAGTGCCAGTCAATCCTGAATGCAGGCATATATTTGGTCAGTGAGCTGAATAGTGTTGAAACCTCGACCAGTTGGTTGTTCAAGCACGGGAATTTTGAACTCCCTATAAAAGGGGGCGTCCATCAATGAGCTTTGTCTGTTGTCGCATGACCTTCAGTGTGTCCAGTTGTGTGCCTGTCTCCAAAAATGTGACCAAATGTGGGGACCTCTGATGTGACACAACAGCTTCTGCTACCCCTGTAGACTCCTGCTACCAAAGCCTGGCCACGCAAACCCAGTACAGCTCTTGTTTTAGTATCAGGCATTTTGTATACTCTCATGCTGCACTTGGGATATAAAGGGGAAAGAAAACGTAATTAAGCTTTCCCAAACCCTGAGTGCACATATAGTTTTTATGTGGAAGTGTCTAGCTGAGGAAATAGACTCCTGAGCCAGACATTCTGCGACATTTTAGGCATTCTATGTTCCTTCATCCCACTGGGAAAAAACAGTAGATTTTCTGGATGGTCACAATTCTCTCTCCTGGCTTTAATTTAATTTCATAGCTTGCATAAGGCAGTTATAGCAAATGTCAGATACCTAATAGAGAGCCGTTTCTGTTGTATAAATTGTAACTTCACAAGATAACAAAGACATTTTTGAATAGCTAATGATTTAATAAAACAACCAGCTTTAACAAGCAGTCTCACAGAAAAGCAGTAAATCACATCTTGCTGTTTCCTGTTGTTTGAGGTTTCAATTGAGAATTTTCTGGTTCAAATGACTTCATGCCTATTGAGGAACTTGCATAGTCCTGTTATGGAATTTCTCTGGACCTCAGAAACCCATGTGCTCAAGCTGGAGCATCAGAGTACCCCTGGGAATCTTAAAATGATGGAAAACTCCAAGTTCAAGGGTAATAAACTATCCAGCAGCCTGAGCGGGATATTTTCTGAATTTTTCTCATGACCTAGGCCCCTGTCTTGACACTTTGGGCACACTTCAGTATTCACTTCTCTTTCCATCAAACTGACCCTGTGTTTATTTATTTCATACCATTTGATAAATTCTATTTATATGAGTCTGATAGCTTCTCAGGGCTTAACTTCCATCTATAAGTCCTACATTAAATCATATAATTACCTTTATTTTCTGTATCAGTGCCAGGGTCATTTAGTGTATGGTCAGATAGGGCTTGTGTTAAAAATGTTTTAAATTTCATATTTCTTCCAAAATATTTCTGTGTATCAAATAAGGTATGTTTTGATAAAGTCACAGGGGCAGAGCTAAGAGGATGAAATGTTCCTGTTTCAAAATTAAACTTTGTTTTGGAGCTCCAGGCTTGGTTAAAGTAATAAGTAGCTTCATCTCAGATTTTTCCCCATTTTGTCTGTTTGGTAATTGCCTTTTCTAATTTTTTTTGTTTGGGATTTCCTCAGTCAATTCTGAGTTCTCACAGAAATGAGGGGTTGAAGAGAAGAGGCTCACCTCTTTTCTTCCTTGTGAAGCTGGGCAAGATACTGAAGCCTTATCTTCTTCTGACAGACACGTTAATCACATCCTTCTTAAGTCAGGTTAAGCTGGATTCCTCCTGCATGTGAACTCATGGGAATCAGCTGTAAGGTAAAAAAAAAATTAAATTGGGAAGGAAATATGTTCCTTTCTACTTATCTTCATGTTGTTCTGTTTACACTTGGTGAATCTGAACTTTTTAATAATATACAGAGGGGAAAAATATCACATGCCCAAATTTCAGGACTTTTACTCAGCTTTGCTGATTTGCTTCTTCAGTCTCATTCTAATTACAGATAAGTCACTGGGCCCTTAAGGGAGCTCTGTGACTTGGGATTCCATTACATCTTCTATATATTAGGGAATTGATCGTGTCTCTGGTCATATCAGCGGCAGGTGTAAGATGTGAACACCACGTTAAAAAACAGGATATAATTTTTCTGGGCTGCTGAGTGTTGATGGTACTTCAGCTAAAATCTTATGTTCAGCTAGGAGCAAGGCACTGGCAGAGGGATGCAGCCAGACTGAAGAAGGTTGACAGGAGAGCAACATGGAAGTCAGAAAGTCACTGAGAGGGACTTTTTACAAGGATTAATAGAGATAGGGCATAGGGAATGCCTTTAAACTGATTGAGGGCAGGTTTAGATTAGATACAAGGAAGAAAAATCTTTACAGTGAGGGTGGTGAGGCACTGGCACAGGTTGCCCAGAGAAGTGGTGGGTGCCCCATCCCTGGAAGTTTTCAAGACCAGGTTGGACAGGGCTTTGGGCACTGTGGTCTAATGGAAGATGTTACTGCCTGTGGCAGGGTGGTTGGATAATCCTTAAGATTTCTTCCAGTCCAAAACATTTTATGATTCTGTGATTTGAAGAACACAGATTGAGCAAAGCAAGTTTTGCTCTAGAAAGGAAAACAAGGAGTGAGTTAAATGCCAGCTACTCAGTGGAACATTTAAGGAGTGTTTAGCATGTGTATCCCTGAGCTGGTAGAGATACATGGTCATTACTGAGTGCTCCCAGATTGGATCTAGTATTTCATGTATATACTTGTCTGCAGCAATTTATGTATGTTTTGTCTTAAAAGTTACAAAGATGACAGCCTTTTTGTTAAAATCTCATCATGATTTAATTGAATTTGCTGAAATAACTGAAACTGAACCAGCTGCTTTAATGAGTTCCTTCTGAACAACTCAAGTGCTCCTATTAATCTGAGTTTAATATTTTTAGATTTTATGTTGGAAATAAGAAAAAAGATGGAACTCAGTGCAAGCCTTCCACCATTTCAGGAAACATGTTTGTTTTCCTTGTGTGTGAATTTGGTATCTCTTCTGTGTTTAAAATATTAGGTATCTATTCTATGTAAATAATACTAAAATATTATTTTGGGGGTCGTTGGCTGATTCTGATGCAGTTTATTTACAGTCCTAGAAAAACAGAGCCAACGTCCCTGAGCTCAAACATAATAAATAATAATGATAGGTAGATAAATAAATAATTTTAGATAGTGAATGCCAAATACAGTGCTAGCATAATTTCCTCAGTGGTGGCTTAACCAGCAGATGAAAAATCAAATAAATACCAAACAGAATTGAGTTTTGGGTGGAGAAATAAATACCCTGTAATTTCCAGAGGGGCTTCATAAAGAACATACAGAATGAAAAACAGTAAAAATTTGTGGGTTGGGTCTAATTTTAGATCAGTTAACAGAATCAGGAAAAACAGGAAAGGTTTCATACATAGAAAGCATTTGTAAGTATGAAAGTTTCTTTTTTTGTTTTTTTTTTTTTTTTTGTTTTTTTTTTTTTTTACATTTTATTTTGACTTAGCAAAGGAGTTATTTTTCTTTAAAAACTGATTCCAAGTTATAGATTTACAGCATCATAGTTATGGTAGAAGTATGCCAGCACTGTCTGCTTCTTCTTATTCGGAGATTTCTGAAAAGAAATTGCTTGTTTTGTCAACACACAGCTACGAGGAGGTACAGATATCAAACTTCTGTTTGACATATTTCATTAGAAACAATGCAAAAGCTGAAATGGCTTTCTGTAAAATCTGTCTATCTGAGCAGATAGCAGAGTACCTGGAATTGTATGATTCTCCTTGTCATAAATGTATTGTACTTTGTATAGAAAAGTGCTACATTAAGAAAGTAGGCAAGGTGAACCAAAATTTAGAGCACTAAAATAATCACTTTAATCACACTGCCATAAAAAGAATTCTACAGACAGAATTAAAATTACTTGTATCACTTACTATGACAGCTCTTATCAAAGCAGCTGGTGGGTGTTATGCTGGCAGCTTTCACAGAAGGGCTAAGGGTTTATGAGGATTACAAACTTTATATTCTTGCCTGAAAAACTTTTTTAGCTCCACCTCCACTGATATTCTTGAATACAATTCACATCAGCTGGAATTCCACCAGTTGTTTAACCATGGTCGGTCCATGCATGTGCTCTGGGTCTCATCACTGTTGCACTTTGCAAAGGTATTTTTGTTTGAGAAGGCAGAAGCTCACATTGGTGATAGACCGAAGATGTCATTTTAGCTCTACTGACAAGATGGGGAGAAAAAAACCTTCATTAAGGTTTTGAATTTCCTCTAGTGTTCTGTTTTATCTTTTTTTTTTTTAATTTGTTTTTGTTCCCAGTTCTGCAGTGTTTCTGTTTACACAAGTGAGATTCACAGTACCAAAGCTCAGGCTTTGCAGGATTCGGCTCTTAATCTGCAAGAACTTTGAGGGGGAGAGTTGCAGTCACCTTTGTGCATTGTGTGGTGTTGTGTGAATGTTGGTGCTGTACAAACCAGAGTAATGAGAGCAAATTTTCCTCCTTCAAAAGGATAAATCCTTTTGTTGGAATTAATTAGTTTATTTGCATTACCAAAAGATTGCATTTCTCTCATTACCAAAAATTTCTTTAAACACAGTCCTTTCTATGGCATAAACAAAGCCCAATAAAGGAGGAAAAGATAAAAATAAATTTATCAACCGGGATATGGAAGGCTTATAGTTAGCCTGCATCCCTCTGAGACTAAGGAAGCAGCTTCTGTCAACTCTGTCAGGCACAGGATAAAACTCACTCCGCATTAGCACCTCTGCAGCACAAAGGGTGATAGTTTTAAAATTATTAAATAATGGTGCCTTGAAGTCACTACTGACTGGTGGATTTAAGGCCCACTGCTTTTCTCAGCAAAGCATTTCAGGTTGCTGAGCATGAACAAATTGCTTTAGTACTGGGTGAGACTGGGGTCTTTGAATAGACCAAAACCTGAAGACAAGTCTTGTGTTGGTGTCCTTCATTAATATGATAGTGGATGATTTTTAATTCAGGCAGATAGTTCTGGTTCCACTGCAGAGTTTTCAGAGGGTTACAAAGGCTGGGATTATGTCAGTCCTTGCTTTGACCCTAATTTCAGCTCTAACTCATCTTCCATTCAAAAAATTTATTTATCAGACTTTCTGTCCTTTGTCTCTCTGATGTCTCAGTTTCAAGATTTCCCATTCACAAAGGCCAGTATCTGTGGGACAGGGAGGTTGGTGTTTGGCTCTTCTTACTCCGTAGATGGAATAGATTAAGGCCTTGATCCATTACAGAAAATCTTGTTTCAGAGGCCACTTGTTGCTCTTGCTACAGCTTTTCTCTTCCCTGTTGCTTCTGTGATAGATCTATCTGAAAATAGCCTGAGTCTGTCAGACTTGAAATATTATCCCTATTTCATAAGTTGTCAAGCAGAAAAAAAAAAAGAAGTTTGAATTTATTTATTAAGTGCCAACAGGTAGATGAAAATGATGAATGACACATAAGATCAGAAGCAGGCAGCTGGCTGCTCTCTGAGAGAGGTTGACAGCAGTGATGAAAAGTTTAAATTACCTCTGAAATCACTCAGTAATGGTGTGGAAAACTTTCTTGTCAGTGTCCTTGGTAATCCCACCCCTTCTCTAGTGATAGCTGGATTTGCTGGTTTCCCATCCTTTTCTCCATCACAGCTGATGGCCTTGTTGCAGCCTCGCTCAGCAGTGGCTGCTGATGTACCAGTGACAGATAACACGCAGGTGTTAGGGGACCAGTCTCCAGCTGCTTCCCACAAATCCACAAGTGCTATTTCTCAGGCCTGTGCCATCCTGGCTCTGCTCAACTCTTCTAATTCTGCCAGTTCTGGCAAATGACAGGGAAAGTGAGCAAATGGTTCAGCAAAGTCCCTGTGCATTGCACTTCAGTGTCCTACTGGCGTGTTGTCTGAGTGAGTGTTCTTGTTTTCCTTTCAGCAAACCCCTGTGAGCTCCACTGCCGCCCAGTAGACGGCAATTTTTCAGAGAAGATGCTTGATGCAGTCACTGATGGCACTCCTTGCTTTGAAGGAAGGCACAGCCGAGATATCTGTATTAATGGCATGTGTAAGGTATTGGGTATGTTTGCATGTTTCTTTCTCTACAATTTAATTTGGAAAAGTTACGGGAAAATGCTTAACCATGCTTTTGGTTAAGGATCAAGGCCAAGTACTCCATTTTATCACATTTTTATAGCAAGTTTATAGCAAAAGCTTTCCAAGTAGACATAAGAGTAATTTCCACCCTTTTTAATGAGTCTGTTTGACTGACTGCTGATTATTTTAGGTGCCTTTTATGTCCTCTGTTTTTTCCCCACTAATTTAAAACTTCAGTTCAAGAAAATCTGTTTCTGATTAGAAGTTTTCACAAAGTATTGTAGCTTTAGGGTTGTAATAGGTATCACCGCTGTCTGTGGGGTTTTCTATGAAAATGTGATTTAACCATATATGTGTAGCTGTTCTGAGCTGTCTTTTAATAGGATCAGACTTTGCAGTTGAGAGTAATAAAAATTATTTTAGTTTACAACATTGAATTGAATAATGTTATACAATGAGATAATTGGCAAACACAGAGTATGTGGCTCAATAATGTTGTGCATTGAAGAATAAGTATAATGGTCTCTGCATATTTTATGTGTTGCTGGCAGATTTCCAGGATGATGTCTGTGTCTGTATGGCATTTGAAGGAGTGCTCTGTGAATTCTATAACCTCCCCAGTCTTAGCATTGCTTTTAGTCGCTTCCTTATAAATAAAATGAGTACTTTTCTTGTAGAGGATATATTTACATCTGTGGTTTATTTCTTCAAATTGAGGGTTTGTCCTGTACCTCCTTGAAGCCTAATCACTTTTTTTGCCTTTAGCATCTTTGGAAACAAAAGCAGGACTTGGTGATTTGTGGAAACTAAATTAGCTTATCCAGTATGGGAGTTGTATGCCCCAAACCACTTAATCGTATAAAAATGCAAATGGAAAGTACTTCAAGAAGTTGTCTGTTTCATCCCTTTACAAATTATATTCCTTTTTTGTCATTTTTCACATTCTTTTCTGGAATACTTCTAGTGATGGAAACTTCACATTTTTAATACAGAGGGTATTTGATACACCCTCTTTTTAAACTTCTTATTTTATTAGAATGACAGTGCCTCAAAGACCACTAATAAAATATGTGTTTTAAGCTTTCCTTGCAATACTTGCATTTATGAAAGGTAGTTACCAAGACTCTGCTCAAGTTCACAGTGAAGAGATCCTGCTTAACTTTGCTGAGAGCCAGGATAGGCCTTTGAACGGTTCAAGCCAGAATTAATCATATCTTCAGCATATTGAAACATATAGTAGATGTTTCATACCATAGCAGTGCTTTTGACCTTAACTTGGAAGAGACCAATGACCAAATTCAGAAAGGCTGTCCTTGTGAAACATTCATTTTCTGATTTCCAGCCCAGCTGGACTGGGATCACTATGATTAATTTTAGTTTCTATATGCTTTCTGTATTGAAACCTTGCCTGTGGCTGCTCAGATTTATACCTGTTTTAGAGATAGTAAGACTCAGTTAATCCAAATTGGGAGATCAGAGGTGAAAGAGAAGCTAATCTAATTGCAGTTTGTGGAGCCCAGATACACTTCAGCATTAACAGTTCTGTGGACCCAAAGCATTTCTGAGAAATTCCCTCCAAGGTGCTGTCAGTGTTGCACATGGTGACTGCTACTTCACATCTCCTGGCAAACAGATTAATTTGGAGTCAGGATCACAGAATGAACAATATACCCATGTAAAATGAGACCAAATGATGAATAGGTAACCCAAATAGCTCACAGTATTCAAAGATAGCATGCTTTCATCTGAAATAGGTACCCAGCACAACATCTGAGGAGAAGCTTTTTCATGTATTTAATCTAATTTACTAGTATTTGAGTCCAGCTAGCTAAACACAATAGATACATTACAGGTCCTGGAGAATAAATCTGGAAATGCTTTTAATAGAATTAGTCTGGCACATCATTGTGGTCATTTGATTGCAACATGTTGCTAATGATATGGAAAAGACATTCACAAATGTTAAAGTGCTGTTCTGGTTTTCAGAACTGTATCTCACAAGAGCACTTCACATTTGTCCCGAGTACGAAAATAACACTTCACTTTGGTCTGAAATTAAAAAAAAAAATTAAATTAGTAAGATATCAGGTCCACTGTCTAAATTGCTCACATGTGATTGTTGTGTAGAGTAGCTATTTTTTATCAAGTAAGTTCAGAGTTTTCCTACAGTAGCTATTTTTTATCAAGTTCAGAGTTTTCCTACTGGGTATGTCAAAACAAGATAGATAGATCCAATAAAGAATTTCATCTTCTAAATTAATCTGATTTTAGTCTGATTTTGCATTTTGTCATGAATTTGTTCAGAGCAATCAGAGAAACTGGTCTTTCTTTGATGGCTAAATGTGGATTGAGATGCTTCATTTTAGCTACTGAGGTATACTGGATGCTTTCCGAGCTGGCCTGACAAAGCCACAATGTGCATCTTCAAGTGAGAAGTAGGTACAGACAGACCATTGATTCACTTGGTCCTTTTAATTTATCCAATATCTCCTAATTTTTTCGAAGTGCTGCCTGTGCATCAGTGCTGGATGAAGGCTTACAGCAGTGTGTTGTTTGCGTGGTATTCCTTTAGAACTTGTTAATTTGAAGACAAGCTAAAATTGTTAACTCATTTGAAGGCATGGCCTATAAAATATCTGGGTCCTCTCTCAACACTGACCTTACACAGAAGAATTCTGTCAGGAAATCTAACAAGATCTGTCAATAACTTATTCTCAAATCATCAAGCTATACTATGACTGTTGGAATCCTGGATGCTGAGAATTTTAAACTTTCTGTGCTAAAAGGCATAGACTTGCAAGAAAGCACTTCATTTGACCTGAGGCTGTGGAGAAGACTTCCAAAATTGATTAAACAGCACTGGGATTACAAGTGTGTGGTTGGTTAGAAGTGTGTAATATCACAGGGTGGAAAACTTAAGAGTTTAGGTTTTTAGAATATAGTAATGGAGATGAAGCAAGATTGAGGTTTTAGGGCGGAGGCAAGTTGTTCTTTTTCTTCCTTCTTCTTCCTTCTTCTTCATGGGTTTGGGTCGTATCTTGCAATTGGACAGAAAAGTCCGCATTGCTAGGTCATTTCTTCATAGTAATTTCTTAATTGGGTAGTTTAGTTTTAGTTCAGCCTTAAAAGACTTTGTAACTGTACATCTGAGGCCATTTTTATGCTGTTTTTCCTGCCTGCAAGAACTGCTCTAGGAGGGCTTCCCCTGTCAGGGGAGCCCCCAGGGAGAAGCCCAACATGGGGCCAGTGAAGCCATATATGACTAGTTTTCTTTTTTACTATATGCCTTAGCACTCATTTTTCAATTGTTGTTTTCCCCCTTTTATTTGGGAAATCTTTAATGCACATAGCCTAGATTCCTGTGCTTAAATTATACATCACAACTGCACTCTTAATTTTTACTAGGTGAGTTGTTCCCCCAGTGTTAATGAATGAAGGTACTGCCACCATAGTATGGTTGTTTAGCACTGATAATGGGGATTTTTGATTAAGTACAAGCCATCACATCATCTAAAAGTTAAGGCTTACATGTTCTTTGCACTGGAGTGTGCAGATGCTGAGGGTGGAGGATCTGGCATCTCTGATGTTTCTAGCAGGCATTCATCTCCTGCACAGAATTTTGATAGGCCTAAGTGACCTTCAGTCATGCAAATCTGTGGTAATTCACTGTTGTGATTGTGAGAGACTGACATTGTACTGGAAAATTACACAGCTGTGTAGTAGGGAAGGAACCATTTTTTTCTGTTACTGAAAAGCAGATTACACAGCTTGGATTTTTGTGCAGTAACTTCACTGCTTTGCACTATGGTTCAGCTTTCTCCTCCCACTGCTAGTCCAACAGGACATTTGATTCAGACCCATGTAGACAAATTACAAGATAAATTATCAACATCAGGACACATTTCTCTCCATTCAAGGCAATGTCAGGGCCAACATGAAGTAAACATGATTTCTTTATTTGAAGACTTAGTGGGGGAGACAAAAGGAGGGAAGACCTTAAAGTTCAATATAGCATTCACATAATGGATATTGAAGCACTATGTCCCTTCAAGGCCATACCCTTCAGTGACAGCAAGGACTTTTTGTATCTGCACCCCACTGCCAGTCTGACACAAAAGCCTCTCCTTCTGGAAATGGAAAAAGGCCAATATCTCTGGCTGTTTTCCCTTTAGTCACTGAGCAGCAGGAAATAAATTGTTTCTCCTTCCTGTAATTCAGCCGGGCAGTTCAGGTCAGTACATCTGCCTCTGCACTGTGTGCTGTGACCAGAAACAAAGCTGATCTCAGATGCATTAAAAAAGGCTCTTTGTGAGTGGGACAATGCCAAAGAGCTGCAGGGAGGCTAAGTTGTGTTGTCTGTGCCATGGCACACAGTGATTCCTGTAACACAGCATGGTTCACAGGCAAAGGGTGCACAAGGTAAAAATATCAGAGCCTAATTGCTGCTAATATTCTTTCCTACTTTATAACCTGCATTAGTCTCCAGAGCTGCTTTAGCAACTGCTTGTCAGAAATTCATCATAGAGTTCAGGTCGGAATGGACCTTAAGTATCATCTAGTTCTGGACTGTAAGTGCACATTAATAGGTCATATTGACCTTCTGGGAAGTTTGAGGCATGTTTAGAAAATGCAGCAAATGCATCCACAAGAATAAGAATAAAGAGGAAAGCAAGTAAAAAGAAGAATGAAGCATCTTGAAATTAGTCTAATGGATGGCAAAAATAATGTGGTATTCACTGGAGTGATAAAGGAAAACATGGTCTGGAAATTGAAGTTCATGGAAATGTATCTGGAGTAAATGAATGCTGTTTATTCTGACACATGAGAATATTGCTTTGTGGTGGTTTTTAATGCCTTTGTAAGATGAGGCCCTGCTGTTAGATGTGAAGGTCATGGCAACACCAGCAGCACCCAAGGGCTGGGGAATAAAGCAAAGGCTTTATTTACTGTAGCAGAGTAAATTGCCCTGCCTCTTTCTTGGTTATTCCAAAACCCCAGGAATGTGTAGGAATGTTGCATGTATAGATGAGGCTCATATCTGATCAGATAGAAACTGTTTCATATATCAGAAGAACCCTGAAATACAAACTGCTGCTATTATTGGAAGGGACAAAGGGATTCCCTTCACATCACAGTGATGCCATATTTTGATGCCATAGACCTGTCGCTAAAGGAAATGGTCAAGTGGGAAAGATCTGAGCTGATTGTGACCGAGCTGATGGAGTACAGCCCGTGCAGAAGCACTGATTTGCCAATCCCAAAGGCAGGGAAGTGATGATACTGTGTTGCTGCCATCTCAGTTAGAGCCAGGGCTGCAGCTGTTCTAGTCAGAGCTAATTAGTTAAACCGTTGGGGGTTTTTACACCACACAGTACTTGGAAGGGAAATATGCTCAGTGATGTTCATTTCAAAGTATCTGATTGACACTGTGAACTAGATAAATTAATTCTGTGTGCAGCCTCTCAAACAAGAATGCACAGTGAATAAAGAAGGACAGAAACCTTTTCCAAAATATGAATATGATAATTTGGCAAAAAATATACAATTTGAAGACAAGTAATTTTTAGGGAAGTTCAAAATACAAGCTCCCAGCAGTCATTAATCATATTTTCTAATAGCAAAGCACAAAGCATAAGAGTTCCATCTTCAGACTTTACCCACCTTTTTGTTGAAGTATATATGTGCATAGTATAGAACATAATCTTCAAATTCTATGACTCTCCAGAGTGTCTTATTATTTCTCTGGTCTAATAATAGGCCAGATAACTATGACTTCACTGTTTGCAGGTGATTAACAGATGTACTAGTAGTACAGTTGATATACTGTGGAATGCATCACTGAGAAAACAGCAATGCTTCAGCCTCTCTAAATTATTAGGAAGTGTTAAAGATAAACTGGTGAAGAGACAGATCTGAACTCCTGGAAAGATAAAGAAACATCCTGTTAGTGCAGCAGTGGCATCTGTGTATTCTGAATGGTTGATTTAATCCATCCCAGTCAAATAGCTACATACTTGGAGGCAGAAAGTTAGTCACCTTGATGACATATTGTTATCTCTGTAACCTTCTGTATTGCTCATAAGTGTGGTCCTTGGCGCCAGGATCTGTCTATGTGCAAGACATTACAAAACCTTTCATTTTTTGAAAGTGGTCTTCTACTGAAAGGAGGGAGAAGCTAAGGCTGCTGCAGAACCTTTTGACATAGCTGTGACTTTTCAGAGTTGGTGTGAAAGGTGCTGGATATGAATTGGCAGTAAGTGATGGATGCATCTTTTTTTTCAATCTTCTTTTAAGTGATACAGTTTGGCACCATCTGTAGCTTGAGGTCTTCCCTTGCTTCTGCTTCTCACGGTTTCTCTAATTGTTCATTAAATCCTTGGCACTTAGACAAATGTTCATGTGTTTCTTAAGCTGAAAATGATAGAAAAATACTAGAGAATGCAGGAGCCTGTATACTTCGATTAGTCAAATAGATGGATTTTCCTGTCAGAATCTTGCAGAAAAATACAGTAGCTGATGTACTGAAGATAAAATAAAATCAACATCAAAAGAGGTTTATATATCAGATTTTCATACATCAAGAGGGTTTTAGACAGGTTGGCAGGCATAGCACCTGAAAGCTTATTTTGAGAAAAATCAGCTGAGAAAACCTGTCTTGGAGTGACTTTTTGATACTGTATCCCCTATCTCAAACCAAGACAAAACCTTGACATTCTACCAGACTTCTGGCTATTCATCTGTATCACAGGCCTCCAGGTATCTTAGATGCTATTAGCAACCACTAAGTGTTGGACTTTATGCTGCATTATGCAATCTTGCTTGTTTTTAAAGAGAGGCAGAAAAAAAATCCCAAAACCAAATGCAAATTCTGTCAAAATTTAAAGACATTAGAGCACAGAATTTTTGGGTTGGGCATGGAAATTTTTTCCTGACTCAGGATGAATACATTTTCCCTGACTTTCTTCCTGTTGCAAGCATAAACTGAAAAATCAGTTTTTACTAGAACTTGACCCACTTGACCCACTGTATCTGGACCCATGCCCCTATGCTGGCAAGGTAGAGCGTCATTGATGCCTGCTGAAAAGTTTCTTCATGCCAGGGGGTTGACTGTAGTAGACATTCTGTGCTGTGAGATGGCCACAAAAAGCTGGCAGAGCTTTCAGTTCTGTTACTACATTGTATTCCCAGGAACCTGTGGATGGCTCTATGACATAAGAAAGCAGACACAAATCCTAGATGTAGTGCCCAGTCCCAGATAATGAGGCCATTTGGGTGGCACATTTCTGTCTCAACTGACTGGTCACTACTGTATGTTTTGTGACATGGTGATGGTTATTGTTTATTAGTTTGTTTTTCACCTTGGTGTAAAACACTATACAGTATATATACTACTATACTACTACTCCCCTGCTCAGAAGTCCAGTGATAGATGAGCACTCAGTAATTCATTGTGGAGGCTGCATTTATTCTGACACTGTTTTTCCTTCTAGGCTGTTGGCTGTGATTATGAGATAAATTCCAATGCAACAGAAGACCAGTGTGGAGTTTGCCTGGGAGATGGCTCTGCTTGTCGTACAGTGAAGATGATGTTTAATCAAAGTGAAGGATTTGGTAATATGGGTTCTTCCTTTAAATTCTTCCATTGGTGAAGTAATTTCTCTATGTAAAAATGATTAAAGTGCTTCTCATTTAAAACTGAGTGGTCATCTATGTGGGAAATTGTAAATGGGTGTTTCAGTGAATCATGCTTCTGCCAGAAAAAAATGCATGCTCTGTGCATAGTCAGATCTGGTCATCATGTGATCTGCAATGCTGGGCTAATGGCCTGAGTAAAACTACTCTTTTCTCACTGAATTGGGAAAGGAGAAACAAGTTCTTCAGTCCTTGTAGAGCTGTGCATACAGCAAAAGTTTCATTAATTTGTTCATATCTGTTTTGGTAGCATGTAGATTTAATTTTAAGGAAGGGAAGGATTAATAGCATCTGAGGGTTGCCAATTCACAGGTGTGCAGAAGAACCCACAATAAGGTTGCTCCAGGATTTAATGAGCCCAGTGTGTAGGTAAGACAGCTGACATTTTGACTGTTATTGAATCTTGGATCTCTAGATTCTTATCAAATGAAACCACATAACCAGGAACAATTACATAAACACCATCCACAGAATTTTAAGACAAAAATTTATTATGTTGAGTGACAAGCTCAAAAGCTTGCTGCTGATTAGCTTTCCTTTCAAAATCTGATAATGTTTATTGGGAATCAGCAAGAGGCTCTGGGAAATCAGGAAGTAATTGAGCTGGTGGGGAGGGCCAGGGTGAAGGCAGAAGGCAGAAGATGATACACTGAACAAATGGTAACTTCCCTTACCAGACAGTTGCAATACATTTAAAATAAAGTTTATGTGCAGCAGCAGGTGATTCAGACAAAAATAACTATGCTAAAATCTTGAAAGGATATACAGGTTTTTGTGTTGTAATAGGATACAAATTGTCTTATAGTTTTTATGCTTTGTGTTTTGAACAAATGTTATTCTAATTAAATAGAAAAAAAAAAAAAAAACAAAACACCAACCCAACCCTACTATAAAAAGACACCAACATTGCAAAGCCAAGCTGCCAGGATGTGACATAATTAAGATTTTCCATGCTGTTAATTTGTCCTGGTTGTAAGTATGCCTTCTAATCAAGCCTTTAGTTACATAACCACACTCTGTGTTTATAACATGTCTTCACTGAATGAATAGAACATTTGGGAGAATCATTAGACTTGGTTACTTACTGTAGACCTAGACCACAGATTTCCTGAATAATAGAAGTAATTCAGTGAGTTTCCAGATCTTATTACTTCATTCACTTAGAAAAAACTGATTCACTTAGGAAAAAATGTTTGGATTTCCACAGTCAGTCAAGGAGACTTGCAAAAGGTAACATTCAAAAAATGCTCCTTCTTAAACATCAATCACTGGAAATCCATATATATAATTATATATCAATTTAATTAGGAAAGACGTGAAGTAGACAGATTCTATTTTGTACCATAGGCAGCATAGGACATTTTAACAAATATTTATTACACCACAAAAGAGCTGCAAAGAAAATCAGATTACTGATCAGAATACTGATTAAGGACTCTCAGGCACTTATTTACAGCAGCAGGTTATTGTGCAGCACATAAATAGTTCTGGTAGGAGAAGAACATTGATACTGAAGATTGCTTAGCACGCCCAGTGTGGTTTGTCTCACTCGTGTGAGATAAATCAAAGGTGATAAGCTCATTTCACAAAAAAAAAGGTGAACGGGATGTGACTCTCAGAATTTAATTCATGACCTCAGAAAGGTGTGATGAGAACTGGGGAACTCATGTTCCAGTCTTGAAGTAAACCAGCACAAAAGGCAGCTCACACCCCCAGTGCACCAGCTTGTAACAATGTCATCCATCTAATTTCTGGAGCTCAGCTAGGGGCAATAACAATAAAGCTACCTGTGTTTGTGTTCAAGTATCTATGTGAACTTCCTATTTTTACAATTTAGTAGCAACAACAACAGCAGCTTCCTGTAAGGTGAGAAGCACAGCGTCATCACATATTGCCTGTGATGTGAACAAATTTCTGTTCACATAATAGATGTTCACATCACAAATAGATGCTTTGGGTCATTCTTAACACACAGACCAAAAATCTCTAAAGAGATAGCTACCCATGAAGAGCCCTTGAACTTTGTTATGAAGATTGGTAGTTTACAAAAATGTGCTGAATTTATAGTAGTAATTTGAGGTATTTGAATAGCATTATTTTGTTATTATTGTTGTTGTAAGGCACACAGTCACAGAGAAGTTAAATGCCTTAAGAGAAGGCACATGGAATTCTGTGCATACCTGTACATTGGGTGCAGATGAAAATGTTCTTTGCAAATTGAAAAAAAACCTTTCCCACAACAGGCTGTTAACTTGCTGGAACACCCTGACATTTCTCCAGATTACAGTATGCCAGAGCCCTCGGGCATTGTTATGGAAATGTTGATACTCTTGTGTGGAGTAGATTTCCCCTGGCACAGCTCTGAAAGTCATTCACCTCCTCATCCCTTCTAAATACCACTGGCATTGCCTCAACACTATTCCCCAATTGATACTAGAAACCCTGACTCAGAAAGTCACACTATTAACAAACTTTGTGACACTATTAACAAGCTTTGTGACAGCACATTTGTGTATTTTTTCAAGCAAAGCTGTTGTTTCAATCATCTTACAAATAAGTAAAATGCAGTGACATTTCTGTTGTTCACCTACATAAATTTTTCTTGTCTCTTAGGATATGTTGATATTGGGCTAATTCCAAAAGGTGCAAGGGGAATCAAAGTCATGGAAGTTACAGAATCAGGAAATTTCCTTGCTATGCGAAGCAAAGATCCAGAAAAATACTACCTGAATGGAGGCTTTATCATCCAGTGGAATGGTGAATACGAAGTGGCAGGCACAATATTTCAGTATGACAGAACAGGGGATCTAGAAAATTTGACTGCTCCAGGACCCACCAATGAATCAATATGGATTCAGGTAAACAATAGATCAGGAGCAGAACTTGCTCGCTTGCATGGCAGCAGAATGTGCTGGGGCCCTGGAAGTGGGGCTGGGAAAATATGTATGTTGGTATATAAAGCTCTATTAATGTGCTGTCTTGAAAAAAAAAAACCAAAAAACAGTTGAGCTCTTTTGGATAGAAATAATCACTGTGCTTTTGAGGGTTGTTCATCCTGCCTAAGAGCAGAAGTCCTATATTGCACATTTGTTAAAGGCTGGTATAATCCTGTGCTGCCAGTAGGACAGGGATCCTGTTGCCTGTAGATGGTCAGTTCTTTGCCCAAACTTTCTTATCTCTTGTACGAACACATTTGACGAACACATGGCTGTGATGTGAACCAGATCCAGATGAAAAATAAGTTGTTACAAAAAGGGAGCTGATGTCAGCCTGTGCAAAGTGAGAGCTAGGGACAGCTGACAGCAGTGACAGTTTACACAGAGCAAGAAAAGCATACAGCATTACACAGATGGATTAATTGCTTATGGTAGGTGAAACTCACCCATTTAACATCCACAGAGGCTGATTTCTTTTGTTTCTTTCATGTTATTTTATGGATTCTGACTTAAGCATAACCAGCTTCTGTCAGTTCTGAAAAAATAATTTGGAAGTAGCCCGTTATCTTTGGAAGTATCTCTCATGGCTTGTTTGCATATGTATCCACCATGCAGTCAAAATAATTGTATTAGGGGTTTGATGGGAGACCACTTTCACACTTTGAATGTCTGGTGAGAAGACAAAACTAATGAGTGCTCAGACTTCACTTTTAGTAAAACTGGGAAGAAGAGTAAAAGTTCATGGCTGAAATATTTTCCCCTTGATTATGTTTACTTTCTGCCTCTCAGATAAATTTCTTGAGTGCTCCTTCTCAGCTGGAATTTTTCTTCTTAATTCAGAAACACTGAAAAATAATATTAAAGCACTGTCTGAATAGCATCTGTAATTTTCTGACTTAACGGTTGTTTTGTAACAGCTATTTCAGAAGGTACTAAAATTATAATTAATAATGGAGATAGGCAATAGCTCTTAATCAACAGCATAGGGATGCTTTGGATGGATCTTTTCTTATAGTCAGTAGAATACCAATTATGGTGACCCATTTATTCCCACCTGTATTTGCAGAAATGTGTGGTAAACAGCTGTGTCTTTGAAAAATTCATGTATACCACTGTCGACAAAGAAGTGGAAATTTTGCAAGTCTGCTTCTCTGAACTGGTAGCAGACTTTATGGGCAGTTTTAATTATTCCAGTTTAACACTTTGAAAGCTTTTGACTTTAAACAAATAATAAACCCCACTCTCTCCAGCTGCTTTTTCAAGAAACTAACCCTGGAATAGAGTATGAATACACTGTACGCAAAGAAGAAAGTAATGAGAATGAGGTTGGAGAGCCAGAGTATTTTTGGCAATATGGAGAGTGGACAGCCTGCAGTGTTACCTGTGGAAGAGGTAATTCCTCACTTCCTTTTTCTCTTACTGTTTGCCTTCATTTCAGATGTAGTCCTCAAAGAGGTAATGTTCTTTAGTCTGCATTTGGTGGGAAATCAGATCACATGGTTACAAAAATAATGTGAGGAATCACTTGTTTACTTTAAGGGTGGTAGAGCACTGGAACAGGCTGCTCAGAGAGGCTGTGGAGTCTCCTTCTCTGGAAACATTAAAACTCTGCCTGATTGTGATCCTGTGCAGTTTGCTCTAGGAGACCCTGCTTTAGCAGGGGGGTTGGGCTACATGATCTTCCATGGAAGGAACCTGAAGAGGTTCCTTCCACCCCAGCCATTCTGTGATTCTATGAATAATGTATTTTGACTTCTAAATAAGCATTTTTTAAATTTTATAAGTCAAATAGGTTTCTAAAACACCTGCCCTGAAATTCTCAGCTTCTGTGAACCAAAATAAGAAGGTACAGTTTTCTTTGTCCTCATAATTTTTTTGTTAATACTGTTCACCATAGCCCTTCTTTGCAGCAATACAAATTTATAGCCTATTGTTTCCCTATTAAGTCTTTTCTAAATAATAACTACAAAAAAATTGTTCATTTCTGTCCTGCCTTGACAAGCAATAACTCTTTTTTGTGCATTGCTCAATAATTACTTAACTGCAATTAGTCTTGAGAACTTCCATGTGTT
The DNA here is from genome assembly GCF_026979565.1 of Vidua chalybeata. Lineage (NCBI taxonomy): Eukaryota > Metazoa > Chordata > Aves > Passeriformes > Viduidae > Vidua > Vidua chalybeata. The sequence continues at coordinate 40,062,201 of NC_071570.1, forward strand.
TGCCAGTTTGGCAATAGCTTGGCTACCACTGCAGTTATACTGTAGTTCTGTGCAGCACATTAAACCAGACAAGCAGAATGATGACTGTGAAGTAGGATCTAACAATAGGTGTAGAAGTTGGCTTCTGGTAACTCACACAAAATGCTAGCAGGAGAATTTCCTCTGAGGTAGCTAACATCAATGAGATAAAGTTAATATTTGTAGTAAACAAACAAAAGGATAAAGAAAGCAAATCTTTACATTAGTATTTTTTTTATCCATCTATTGTGGGAATAATTTTGAAAATGTGATGAAAAAGTTGTATGTGAAGGAAAGTCTGAACTTGGGGGAAAGGAATTGTAGCCTTCTGCCTGAATTAACTCTTGATTTTCACAGGACAGTAAAAGAATTCTGGAGATACAACCATAATCTTGTTCTTTGACCATTCTGTACAGTTTGAAAACTGTACAGAAGAGTAGAAGATCAGTGTTGCAACCAGACCAATAATATGAGAAAAACCTTTTCTAATGCTAGAGTATTGTTAATGGTTTTTGGTAATTACTGCTTTTTTTAACTGCTTTGTGGAAGAAAGGAAAAAGGACAAACAAGTGTTGTAACAAACCCAGTTGTGATTCTAAAAGTAGTGATGATTGCAGGAATAACATTTTTAAATCTCTTCTGCCAGAGAAGATTCTAAAATGATGCATTTTCAGTGGTTTAGACAAAAGGCATTTTATGACCTAATTTTATAAGATTAAAAAAGAGAACTTTTAAAAGCCTAGTATAAAATATCGCATCCCAAAACCATCCACATATTATTTGAAGATATTTATATATATATATAATAATCAACATATTATAAAGATGTGTGTTCATTCATATATATGTGTGCTTGATTAGATAGATGTTGTGGGTTTTTTTCTGGTTTTCTTTTTTTTTTTTTGAGAAGAGTCTCTCAGCACAAAACTTTATGTGCTTTCTGATGGGGAGACATCCACCTTCTTCTTTAAGTAGGTGCCCAGAACAAGTGGTTTTGCTTAATTGTGTTCTGTAAGTTTTATTTCTGATACCTGCCTAAATCTGAGTCATGTTTAATGTAAAAATTGTTATGATAAAAAGGGAAAAGGAGGGGAATGTGTTAGTAGACCGTTTGTTATGCTGTTTTGAGGTTCTTTTTACATTAGCTGCAGTTTTCCCAGAGCTGTTTCTCACTAGGTAAATTGTAGCCCTGTGTACTCTCTTCTGGCTAACAAACTGTGTGATGTAGCTTTGATTTCTGCCACATGAGTTACTTAGATAACTGTGGTATGTGAGGTTTTTTCAGTTCTTATTTACTAACTGAATTCCTCTCTTTCCTGCATTTTTGCTCTTAGTAGGTGTTTCTTGAGCTTGCTGCCTTTGTATAAGTAGAAATCATGTGTTTCAGACAAGATTACAGACTTGGTGGCATCAGTTGGAAGGGAAACCAAGAGGTGCATCCCAGTTCATGAAGGGCACAGACACCTCACTTCTCTGCATTCCTTCGTGGACAGAAGAAAATAAATTAATAAACCTGTAGCTCTCTTTCTACTGAGATACAGATGTTTAGAGAAGTAACTGGACAGGTCTAAAGAAGGATGTAGTTTGCTAGTACAGTGATGCAGAGCATTGTCTCTAACTCCCTGCTCATGAAAACAGAGAAATCCTGGCACAGAGTTTCAATGCATCACTTGGAGCGGGGAAGTCTGATATGCCAATCTGCCTGCAGCTTTCTGCACGTTCACATTGTATTTGGTTGCGCTCTGGGCCATTGGGATGTGGACCAGCATAATTTTTCATAGCACCACTAAGGCTGGAAACACCTGCAAGATCAGGGAGTACCAATCCTTGATCAAACACGACCTTGTCAATTAAACTGTGGCCCTAAGTTCCACATCCAGTTGTTTCTGGAACATTTCCTGGGATGGTGACTCCACCACTTCCCTGGGCACCCTGTTCCAATGCTTGACTGCCCTTTCAGTGAAGAAATTCTCTCTGATGTCCAGCTGACTTCCCCAAAACTTCCTTCTGGCTGTGAAAAATGTGATTGATTTTATGTGAATGTTCACTCTGCTTAGATTCAGAACTTACTGCTGTTGGCAGTAACACACTTGTTGTACCAAATCACTGGCATTTTGAAGTGTTCTGAGAAGTTTATAAGATAAAAGTGCATTGAAATAGAAAATATCATCTTCTGCTATGGCTGTACTGCAGGACAAGTGTTATTGAAGATAAACCTACATGGAGATAAATAAGAAAACTGTATTTATTTAGCCTAATGTTAGTAGTAAATAGCTGTTAAGGATTATTGCAATTACCATTTGGTAAACAATAAACCAATATTTTTAGGATAAAAAGGAGGACCAAGAAAGATGAACTGCTGAACTAACTTTGACAGCCACAGCCAGTGGGAGAAACTGATCCTTACCTAGACTTCTGTTCTCTTGGCAAACCAGGACCTGCCAAAGATCCAGCACAGGTCCTTCCATGACCACTGGCCAAAACCAAAAAATCCAAGGGTACTTCAGCCTTTGGTGGCCACAGAAATCAGGACAATACAAACAAATGCTTTCTGGAGCCAAGAAAGAAAATTTGTATTAGGGTATAAGAAATTGGGCTACAGGCAGGGCAATGGACTGATACAGGAAATCTTCATCAGTCCTAAGAGAAAAAAATATGATTTAGCCCTGCGGTGCATCTCCTTATCCATGGGAAATATACCCAGAAAAAGTCCCAGTGATGAATAAAGACTTTGTACAGTGAAGCTGTCTCTTCCCAGAATGAGCCCAGGGTAGCTCTCTGGACATATTTTCCCCCAGATTCTTGGCCTCAAGGTAGCACCATGCCATGCCCTGATGTGTATCCTTCTCCAGCTCCACTGCAGTGGAGAAATAGAAGATTCAAATGTTCTCATGGCTTCCTTCATTTCCTTCATGTGCTCCCACCTTTTGTAGTGTCAAAGAAGGCTCTGGCCAGTCTACTGTAATGCCACTGAACGGGAAAAAATACTCTTTGAAAAATCAAGGTTTTCTGCATGCAGGGAAAAGGAGAACACACTGCATGCAAGGAAAAGGAGAACACACTGCAATACTGATACTCATTTGCAATGTAGAAAATAGATAAGTAGTTACACTGCAATCCAGTTCATGGCAAACAAGCACCGAAGGGGATAATTTGTAGTAAATGTCATAATCCTCTCTCTGTCCTCAGTGCAGGACAGGTTGAATCTCTTCCTCCTGTTTGCTTTATGCTGAAAGGAATTGCTTTGCAGTCAGAATGTGTGCACGCTGGTGTCCTGCAAACTGCTGCACCCTCTGGACAAGAGCTGTCCCACCAGAGCCTGCTGTCAAGACAGCAGGTAGAGCCTTTAAGCTTTTGTACATGCAGATTAATTGAAATGTGTCACTGAGGTTCTTTTCTAGACCAACTACCTATTATTCCTTCTTTAAATAATCACAGAACAGGTTATATCGGAATTACAAGTATAAATGCTTTCTCCTTGTCTAAAGGCTTTGTTCTTGTTTTTTAGAACCAGCTTTGAGTGGCATTAAATGTAACAAAAAGCGTAGCACAGCACAGTTGCAACTAAGAGAGAATATTAGCCAATATCAGAAGTTTGTTTCTCCATAGATAGTATCGGTAATTGGCAGATTTTCAAAGCTCTGCAAAAGAACTTAACTCTAAGATTCTTTTTGGGGTTAACAGTTATGTGCCCTCTAAATCCTTCACAACTTTTATAAACGCCACTCTACAAAATTATCTCCAAGTGTTCCTAAACTTGCAGTGCTGTTTTTAGAATACAAAGGTCACTCTGTTTCCATTCACTGTTGGGTGTCGGAGAATAGCACTGAGAATGTAAGGACTAAAACTTGTATTCTGTGCATAACTTGTGCATGTGCAGAATATAATTTGCTCATTCAAATACAAAGTGAACTCCTTGCAGACTATCTAAGTGCATAACTGAGATGATATGTTCAAATGAGCTCTGAAGTCAAATATGCATGTTTCTCATACACCTTTTATACACTTCCTTGTGATCCTTCATTTCTGTTGTTTACAGCCCATATTGAGATCTCTGTGGCAAAAAGGTTTCTAATCTCTCTTTCAGAAGGCTTTCACACTCAGATGACTTTGAACTGGTACCTTTCTTTGCAAACCAAGTGAGAAATCAAGATACATGTGTGTCAGCCTCACATCTAAAGACTCCTACTTGTAAGGTTTTTTTCACAAAGCTGAGATAGTACACATCAGGTGAACTAATCAGCATTGAGGTCAGAGAGAAGTAAAAGTGGTGAAGGGAGGAAACACTACCTCTCAAAGCCCTTTAAGAAAAACGGTTAGGTTTCAAATTTTACTGAGGTTTCAGTATATTTAGAATTTTTAATCTGTGGCTTAAATAGGATATTATCCACTTAAGTTGTATAACTTGCTGGGTCAGGGTCAGTAGTGACTAGTATTCTTCTGCAGTGTTTTCCAGTTCAACTTGCTCAAACTGATAAAACCATTTCATTATGTCATAGCATGTAAACCTACATCTATATGTGTGTGTTGCTATATGCATACAGCATATCTTCCAACTTTGGAGCTGAACTGCTAGAGATTTTGAAACTACAGTGGGAGTTCACATAACTTTCTTAAAGAAGTTGTTTATTAGAATAAACTAGTTCATTGATGTCAGCTGGTCATTTTATGAGAATGTACAGCTTCAAAGCAAAACTTTTGCAAATGTTTATAGGGGCTTTTAAATTAATTGCAGCAGCTGAAATGACACTAAAAAATTATCAAAGCAAAAGATTTCTTGTTGTTTGTATTTGGAACAACAACATATAATTTTGAAAGTAATAGAAATATTTCCGCCAGCTGCTTTGTTTACAGCTAGCAGAAAGGTTGCTGAATTTTCTAGACACATTTATTCCAGGGCATAAAAGAGAGCAGTGCTCCCTGGGAGTTCTATGCTGAAACAAAAAGCTTTCTCTTGTTTGAAGTCACCTATGAGTAAGATGTCACCATGTCCAGGCTTACTGCAGTCTTGCAGCTGCACCATGGACCCATGGACCCTTGAATGCCTCAGTCCCTTAATCTTCCCTTAGAGGTGACACTAATCACTGTTCTAGAAGATCAGCCTTCATATCTGGCTGGAGCAGAGTCAGTCATCAAATATTATGCTGTAGTCAGTAATTGTTTTATATGTCTCAGTCATAAGTCTGAAAGTAATCAAAAAGTGAAAGCATTTCCTAACATACCTGATGTTCTCAGCTGGTAAAAAAAAGGGATATAGGTTTCCATTGGTTTATATGAAATTACCCAAATATGCATGCAAAACTCTGTGCTGTGTTCTTGAGCTGGTGCAGGATTAATGATTTGATTTGTTGATCCTACAGGACTTTTCCAACCTTGACATTTTTATGATCCTATGAGTATATAGAGGAATATATTACTATTTCCCAAGTATTTTCTATGGATTGCTGTTCTTATCTTCCACGTAGTTTCCTACACTAGTTATTAGGAGGCCTGAGGAAAGGAAAAGCTTGTTTCCTAAACATACTGCTAAATAGCCTAACACTTATCCTTGCTGTCATGATTACAGTGCTGTTAGGCCCTGTGCATCCCAGGAGGAAGATAAAAGTTCTAGAGAGGCAGTGATCTGCCAGTGTGTATTAATTGCTGAGAATTAATAGCACAATTAATGAGAGTTAATAAATAATTTTTCAGTCTTTTTAGTCCTTAAGATTTGTTTGGACTGTTTTAATGCCTCTATATCAGATGCCTCTATATCATATCTCACTGCAATCTTTCAAACTGTAATATTGCAGTACTTTTGTTTACACTGGGTTGAAGCAAGAGATCTGCCTCAAATTATTGCAGAACTATGTGGGAAGCAGGCTCCTGGAAACTGGCTTTCTTTAGATTCACACTAGCTTAATGTAGTATTTTGGTTCATGTTTCTTTCTGTTTAATGAGTGGGGTTTTGTATAAATGGAAATGTTAGGAAATAACCCAAATGGTTTGTGTGGGTTTTTCTGTGTGTCTCTTCACCACTGTGCTTTGCCTGTTGTGCTGAATGTTGTGTATTACTTACTTAGCAAATAGAAAACATTTTTCATCATCAATTTCAAAATGTGTACCAAAACTTCTTAAAAGTTGAATTCACATTAAGAATCATAGGATTATTCTGTTACTCTGATTTGTGTTCTGCTTAAACAGCCTTCCCAATTAACAGAGAAAAGGTCGGCAAAACCAGGCTTGCTATGAATAGCCTGATTGCTGCTGTGTTTCCTCATCTGTGGGTAACTCAAGAACCTTTCATAACCATTTTAACCTGATTGAGGGTCTGCAGGAGCCCTTTCTGAGGCTAACAAATACATTAAGGGAAGTGCTTTCAAATCTGTCATTTGAGCTCTGATCTGATCCGAAAGAGCTCCACTTAACCTTTTCAGCTTGGCTGAAGGATGCGTGTACCTGGGGATCTCTGCAGTTCCTCCCCAGCCCGGGGGATTACTGCTTCTCTCTTTGTGTGTGTGTCTCTCTGGCAGGGCTGCAGCGGCAGATCGCCCACTGCGTGCGGAGGGGGAGCAGAGCCGTTAAAAGCTCCTTCTGTGACCCAGCGACGCAGCCGAACGGGCGGCAGAAGAAGTGCCACGAGCAGGACTGCCCGCCCAGGTAATGGGTTCTGGGGGGCTCCGGGGGTGGTAAATAGTGTCCCTACTCTAAGGAAGGTATTCCTGATGCCAGGTTGGCATGGCATCCACGGCCTTCCATGGTGCCATGGTGAGGACTGCTGCAGCTTGCAGAGCAAGGTGCCAGGAGCCCCATAATAAACAAATCAGAAGTGAGCCATCCTGAGAGGTTTCTGAGTCAAGTTACTGAGCAGTTTGTGCTGGAAATGGCAGAGATTGTTCTCTCATGTATGTAGATAGTGGTTTTGTTCAGTTTGGGTATGGGTGTGCCTGAACAACCATATAGGTTCTTACTTAAAAGCTGTATTCTTGCCTTAGCTCAAGTGAGCTAAGAAGAATTACTGTGTGTTCCAAAAGCAATTAGCAGAGCCTTTAGATGTTGTTTCTCAGTATTTATGTTCCTTCCCTTGAGTGAAGTGCAGTTTTCTTAGTTCTGCGATCACATGGGAATAATTCTTTCTTTTCTCATAACATTGTCTTAATTTATATTCATCACTGGTTTTTCTGTGCTACCATTCTGTGCTACCATTCTCTGCTACCATTTTAGCATTTAGTAGGGTAAGGAAGATTAAACATTCCAGATGCCTGCAGAACTGTGGGCTTGTACAATAGGCACTGACTTGCTGAAAGAGATCAATATTAGTTTTTGTTTCATGCTTTAGGTACTTTGGTTTTGTTTTCTGCTGTCTTTGAAAGTTGTTTACCATGCTGTTCACAAAGGTACAGCAGTGTTTCAGAGTTAAATCGAAGCAGTGAGTCCTTGGAGTTCATTGTGTTGCATTTGTCAGCAGTGAATTTCGTGAAACTTTAATGTGAAAAGTTATGTGTGGTTGTTGGTTTTATTAGTTGTTTCCAAGTATCTTTATAACAGTGTATGATGCTTTGGTGGGACTTCCATCTTTGTGCTTGCAGCATGGACTACCAGCATTTCATAATTCTTTATAGATTGCTAGGAAATCAATTGACAGTAGACCAAACTTTTTATTACTTGACTAGTTAAGAGCTGAGGCTGCCCATACACATTGAGGTGTTTTTTCATGGCACATACAAATTATACTATCAAAACTATACTGTCAATTTAAAAAATCCTAATTAACTCAATTTATGGCATTTGTTCTAAGTGACAACATTATTCTGACCTGCTCTTAAAAGTGAGAGAGGGGAATTTGTCCCTTATTGAGCAGATTGCACAATGTCATACATAAACCAAACTCTTCTGCAGAGCCGGCAGAAAAGATCTCATCTGCTGACAGCCTGTGATGCTTCTTAAGCTCATTCTGTGCTGCAGGGAAAATCACAAGTCATCCTTCTGAGGACAGCAAAACCACAACAAAATGCAGTGCAGGAAAACCATATGTATTTAATTCTAGACTCATGTTGCATATTTATTTTTCTCTTAGGAACTGTAGGAACTTGACCAAGGGACTGAGTTCCTGTTCTGGCTCTCAGCAGGGCCTACATGCCTAAGGAGAAATAAGTCAAACATAAATCAGATTTCTTTGTAATGCTCTTCCAGCTTCCAACTGGTTTTAATTCAATGCATTTCCAGATGTTTTTATGGCTTGTCTAATCAGTAACCTCCAATGAACTTCACTCATCCAGCCTCCTTCTGCAGCCTTGATAAACTTCTATTACATATAACATCCTCTGCAAGAAGGACCACCGCTCTAGTGCCTGTGTGAAGCATTACCACATTTTAACTGTTTTAACCTGGCTCTCACTATCTTCTGTTGGTGGCCCTGAGTTCTTGTATCAGAAGAGATGGCAGCAAAGAACGAATTATTACTCACTCTTCCCAAGCCCTTCCTCTTGTAAATCTGCTCTCTGCTCCAGGGTGTGGTCTCAGCATGGGGTTAGTTGGTGTTCACTTTTCCATAGCATATGTGGCACCTCTAATCCAGACAGATGGTTACTAATCTTCCTTCGAAACCCAAGACAGCTTAGTGCAGTTTGTTGGTTCTAAAGGAAGTCTGAATGCTGGAGGCAGGTGTGACTGTCCCACATGGCATTCTGTGGGATAACTGAGAGTCACATGGAGCTGCTGAGGACTGTTCCGTAGAGAGGCGGCTAAATTCTGTGCCAGAGGGGAGGACAGTGCTGTTAAACACAACCCTGCAGGAGACCTTTCTTTAGTGCTGCAGCCACAGAACTGAAATCGCTGGATGACCTTGTACTTCTCAACAGGTGCTTTATAGTAGGTTCTAGCCAAAAAATGATGGCTGTTCCCTACTAAATTACACCGATGAAAAATGCTACTGACCACTAAATAAGAAATAGATAATTTATCAAACAGAAGCTACAGACAAAGAATAAAATGGTTGTGACTCTCACAAATAAGATCTTACCTCATGAATCCATTTCAGGAAGTCAGTTGTATACTGTTTAAATTACAGACATCTAAGAAGTCTAAGCCTTAACATTCTTGTTTGTCAGCTAATTTGCTCTTTGTATTTATTTTATGCTTATTATTATACTTTCTCCTAAAATAATTCAGAGGAAATTTAAAAAAAATTAAAATATCACAATACGTGTATTTTGCTGTGTTTTGATTCAGAACAAAATAAAGGTGACTGGACAGCTGAGAGTTAAAATGTCATGCAGCCATTCATGTACTGCTTCAGTGATATAGCTTAGGTGCAGTGCATCGAGACTGTAGCACAAATGCTTGCTTTTTCCCACATCATGCTATGGAGTATGGTTTCCAGTTGAATGTTTCTTTGGTAGACAGGTATTTAGTCCCATAGATGTTAATGTTAAAATCAATGGATACTACTTGAAAAATAGTGAGATTTTAACTACTTATAACATTGTGAATAAAGTTTTGCTTTCCCTTGTAAAGAAATTGTCTTCGGCCTTTTTAACTTGACTACCTACTTGAACAGAGTAACCATAAATAGATTATTTTAAAAGTACTTGGAGTTTGCTACTTTTTATCTGTTGTTATTGTGTTGTCCTGCTTCCAAACTGCTGACTAAACTTCCAACAACCTAATAAGAATGGTTTCTATTCCAAAGCACAGAGTAAGAATCCATGCACTGGATTCCATGTTATTTGCTGTGCCTGATGCTGGACAAATACATAATGAAAGCCAACAGTCTCTCTTCAGGTGTGACATGCCATGATGGGAAGGAGGGAACTTTTGGCCCCATAGCCCCAAAATCCCATGCTATTGCTTTTTCAACAGGAATCACACATCATTCACCACACATCTTCTATGTATAGATGAGGACTATGTCACAGGCTTTTGAGCTCTGCCTAATTTGTTACAAGCCTTAGAAACCCAGTTTGTAAGGAAAAGATAAGTCTCATTTAAGGCAGCTGAATGCCACCTGAAAGAATGAGATTTTCTTCCTATCTCTGTCCCAGGCTTGCAGAAGAGCTGAGCACTCATACCTGCAGCTCAAAACTACCTGAAGTTATGTTTTCACCAGACAGGCTGCTCTCTGTTTTGACAGTCTCAGGAAAAACAGTGCTTATGCAAATTAATTACCTAAATTGTGCATTTTGCTTATTTGTTTGTTTGTTTGCTACCACAATCTTTCCATGCCATGCCTGCCTGTGGAGATAAGACAATCGTTTCACTTTGCAGGGATCTGTTGATGCATTAATACTTTTAAGAACCACTCAGTTGCTGTAGCAATAAATGCCAGAGGTATAATCAGAAACCAGAGGTAGGAACAAATATTGAGTGCTGACTCCCATGAGTCAGCCCAGTTTGTCCCAGTCTCTCACTACAGTCTTTAGCTTGTCCCAGTCTCTCACTACAGCTTGTCCCAGTCTCTCACTACAGTCTTTAGCTTGGCTGGGAGATCCAACATCTTGGTCATTTCCTCTCAGAAGTTGCATATTTAGAGCTCGGATTGCTGGATTAATTCTGGATATGTGTTTGGCAGTCACATCCAGTTTTGGTTATGCCTCTGCACTGCGAGGAGATAGCAAAAGCTCCAAGATAAGCAGAGCTTGGCAAAGCAGTCACTCAGGTGCTGCTCTCTTCTCTGTGGTCCGGAGCCTGTGCCAGAGCAGACAAATGGATGTTGGTTGTTTTGCCATCCTTGCTTTGCCTTTGTTCCCCTTTGGCTGAGATGCCACAGTTCAGGTCCTCAAGCAGAAACCATGAAGAGACAGGAGCACAGGTGATTGTCAGGTTTCTGACTCTTGGATAATTAGGCATATGCATGTACCCTAGGATGAAAATAGGAAAACACATCAAAAATTCCAGTTACTCTTAAGAGTAAACTTCCAGTTAGAGCAAGTTTTTTTGAAGTTACCTGCACTGAGTGAGAAAGAAGTCTACAGAAAAAAAATTACCTGGCTGACTGTAGTTTTATTTTGGTCATGAAGATGGAATAGAATAAAATCTTAATTCTGGGATTTTCTAACTGTGGAGCACCTGACTTTTTTGACTACTTCCACAGCTTTTAAAAAGTATATGGTGTGCAACAGTTAATCAAACACCATTACTGCTGCTCAAGGGAGGTTCTGTGATAAGCTCTGATTATATATTGCTTGGAATTTGGTATTTCAACATACCAATTGTTAAACCCTCAGTCAGAGCCACTTGAAAATGCTGAGGGGAAAGAGGTGTCAGTTTAGCATATCTGTACCTTGAAATATGTAATTTGGTCCCATTAAAATTAATAGAGCAATTCACATATTCCATTTGTGCGGAAATGTCAGCAATTTACAAGATTATAGAAAAGATAAAATTGTAAAGAAGATGCAAGAGATGATAACAACCCTGAAATAGCTTGATTCAGGTGATGATAATTTTTTCTTTTTTTTTCTTTTTATTGCTGTGTTTAGCTGAGGTGTACTTAGTTTTTATTTACTTGTTAGAATTCCTTTGTTGTTTGCAGACCTGGAAGAACAAGAAACAATCTGAAGGAAGGCAAGAGGAGGAGAAAGATATTTTGGGTTGATATTTTTGGATGTTTTTTAGTTTAGTTTGGAAATATTCATTTATTTGGAAAGATATTTTGAGATATTATTTAGTTTAATTAGGTCCAGAGACCTTACCACTGGGTTCTGGTGGCAGTGGACTGCATTCTGGAGCAAAGCAGTCAGTGCCATGAAGGGCTTTGGGGTAACTTAAAAGGAAATGCTGTATGTATAGATTACTAAACAGGAAGAAGAAAGGTGTAGGTACCACAGAGAGGACCAGATGACTGCACAAATAAGCTGTATTGTAGCTTGATGGCTCTGAGTCTTGTTTGTTTGGGTTGTTTTTTCTTTAATTATTAGGAATAGATACCAGTGCCTTCCACATGAGTGGCAGCTCATTTGCAATGGAAGTAAAATAAATTAAGGAACATGGAGACCACAGTAGGGAGAGGAGAGGGATTATCAGCAAAGACAAAGCATAAAAACTGTTATAAATCTGGATGCTGAACTTTGATGTATTTATCAGAATAGGATTATTTTGTCTCGAAGTTCACGGACCTTAAAAGAAAAAAAAATTAACAAAACTAGAATACTGTTGGTTCTAAGATTCTACTTTTTTTTCTAGAAAGGTGTTTTTAAAATATATTCCTGCTTTGTTTTCGCTATAAGGCTTTGTTGTGACCTCCTTAAAAACTCTGGAACAAGCAGTATTGTTAAGGAGCATTTTTAGCTTAAGAGTTTAGAGCTGGGCCAGATTTTTTATGCAGCAGCTTGAAGTTGTATTCTTGCTTAGGGCATGCTTAACTGAAGGAAAAAGGCTGTTCTTGGTTTGATGTTTTTTTCCTTCTTTTTCAACTATAAAGATAAATCTTCAGGTAAATGTCACAGTTGATGCCAATGCTTCTCAAACTGTAGAAACCCAGAAATTTTTGCTCCCGTTTCTTATCACAGGGGGCAGATACGCAAGTGCACAAGTTGCTCTGGGTCAGCAGGGGAAAAAGTAGTTGGGTGATGCTGGAGAAATGCTAAGGTGAACCAAATGTAAAGGGAACAGCTCTTGTAGGTAAGGTGTTTTGCACTGGAAAATACTGTTATAGAGGAAAGGATTACCCTCAGTTTGGTGGAAAATTGCATGCCACAGCATGGAAGACTGACTTCAGTCATGACAGAGACACATAGAGAGCTCGTTTCTGCTTCATGAAGGAATAAAGTACAGAAAAGTCCAGCCTAATGCAGGCCTGGACACCATGCCCACAGGGGCAGTACTACAGGTCACTGATCCCACACAGCATAGCTCTGACTATCCTGGTTTTGGGGCTGTGTGCCTCACTGCTTCCCCTAATGGGAAGAGGCCTTGTGGAGGGAAGTAACCCTTATGGAGAGCCAGTTTGAGTATTTGTGCAGTACTGGCTGCTTAGACATGTGTAAAGGGACCTTTTCCACCTCTGTGCTGTCATTACAGACTCCCCAGTGATTCTCATTTGTTAACTCTTCTGTACTGAGGTAGCAATAAACAGACAAACAATAGGATAGAGTAAATAGATTACTTGCTTAAGTAGATTTGCTAGCAGTTCCTCAGATTTGGATTTGAAGGACTATCTAGTCAGTAGATTTTTACACTTTATTGAAGCATAATGCTTATTGCCTACTTCTGTCTGGAAATCATGCCTACTTCTGTCTTCTCTCTTTCACTGACTGGCTGGTACAAGAGCACAGGGTGGATGGGAGAGCTTAAGTGATCTGAACCTTATATGAAGAGCATATATCTGAGCCCACATTTACTGGCTCTTTTTCTTGCAGTCTCTGACCATTTCCTTGATGTGCTTGTGGTGGGTTGTTTTCTGATGTTTCTCACCCTGCTGGTTTTCAGGTGGTGGGCAGGGGAGTGGCAGAAATGTTCGACCACATGTGGCCCAACAGGCCAGAAGAAGAGAACTGTACTTTGCATCCAGACAGTGGGATCAGATGAGCAAGCTCTGGATGTCACAGAGTGCCAGCACCTACTTAAACCAAAGACCCATCTGTCATGCAACAGAGATATCTTGTGCCCATCTGACTGGACAGTGAGCAACTGGACTGAGGTAAAGTCATGTCAGCTGAAACACTGAACTTTTTCTCAAAATTATCTATTATAGTCAGCAGAGAGGACCAACAACCTGCTGTTTTGCCTTTTTAAATTTTTTCTAAAATGCCTTTTTATAGTTTAGTGTGTTCACAGATCCTTTGTGCAGAAAGGAAAAAAAAAAAAAAGAAAAACAAACCAAACCAGTCCTGCTTCCCAAAGACTTAAGGAAGTATTTATTGCATGTTAACTTGCTGAACTTTTGGGAGTGTAGAACGTAATGTGCTTACTGCTAAAGAATCTGTATGAGAGCAGTGGCTGCTGTGGGCCAGACTATGGGGATGATGACTGCTGTCATCTCTGTAGGTCAACAAAGCGTTTTAAAATTCTTTACATTCATATCTCTTGCATCCAAGACTCTGCCTTTCTCCCATAGCTTTGGGAACATATGGGAATTGTTCAGATCTGCACCAGGAGAGGTTCAGGTTGGACATTGGGAAGCATTTCTCTTCTGGGAGGGTGGTCAAACCCTGGAACAGGCTGCCTAGAGAGGTGTTCAATGTCACCAGTCTGTCAGTGTTTAAGAGATCATTTGGACAGTGCCCTTAGCAGCATGCTTTGACTTTTGGTCAGTCATGAAGTGCTTAGGCAGTTGGATTGTTGAGGGTCCCTTCTACCTGTAAATACTATCTTCCCTTCTTTTTTGAAAACTCCACTCTCATCTTTCTCCTCCGTCTTTGTTTTTATTGGACTCACTGGTATAAGAACAGAGTTACATACTGTACTAAAGCAATCTTGTGACTGTATTGGATTGGTTTATGCTGCTCACAAACCATCATCACAGAATGTTGATTGTTTTGTTAATTGAATAACCCTCATGTGTTAAACACCTGTGAAAAAATAAATTGAACTTAGATGACTAGCAGTACAGTTACATAGGAATGGCATGCTGCTTGTGCTCATGTACTGTTGGATTATATTTACAACTTACTGACAAAAATGCATTTTTACACCTGCAGAAACTGGAGAATGAGTGTAGGACAGGTATTTCACCTGCAAAAATGACGGGAGCTGATAAACCTGTCTACTGTGAAGCTACACTGGTTGCTTTCCTGCTCCTATTGCTGCAGAGCTGATGTTATTTTACAGCTGTGAACAACAGAGTCCTCCAGCAACAAAAAGTCACTGGTGTTTCTACTGCCCTGTGACCCAGACTAGCTCTAAAATGAGTTACCTCTGCCAGGGGCAATAATGTCCTGGCAAAATGAGAGTTTATCACTTCATGTTGAGCACCTGGTTAGGCTTCCCTGCTTCCTAGGAAGAATTCTACCAGTAGGTTTTTTTGTAACATCTCCAGTCCTACTCAACCAGTCATCCAGCCTTAGTATCTCCAGCCAGAGAAGTGTGATTTTACAAGATCCTTAGTTGAGGGACAGCTGGTGAAGGCATTTCTGTACCTGTGGGCCTGAGGATGAAAAACATCACAGAAAATCTGTGTCTCCTCAGCTGCCAGCACTCTTTATACACAGCAGTGCTCTCATTTAAAGAGAAGCCAGGTTGGCTAATTAGTTTCGGTAGTCTCTAATTGAGGACATACGTGCTAGTAGCTCTGGCAACAGTTCATGGTTGTACTAAGACTGAATGAAAAATCAATTTCATAGTCAGCAAGGGTCTGTGAGCTGCATGGATCACCACAGCAGGTTTGCGGTACTGTGAGCAGCACTGAGCCAGTCAGGTGTCTGTTTGATTCCAGGTTTTTAGTCTGGTTTTTTATAAATCTGGTGGAAAAGGTATTGGCTAAATGACTTTGTGAGTCAATGAAGAAGTCAAATTCTATTGTATTACTTGAATATTTTGTCTTTATCATGTAGTTTTTTCTCACTACTATTTCCCTGAGGTGATATTTACTGTTGAAAAATAGCAGAACATCACTAGAATGAAAGGCTTGTTCTTCAGGAAAAGCTTTGTAATTGATTTTTTTGTCATGATGCTTCTTTATTATAAACAAATGCCATCCAATACTTCTGTGCAGGGCAGATACATTAATTCTGTTTCATTTGCAGTGCACAGTCACTTGTGGTGGTGGAATAAGGACTCGTAATGTCACTTGTGCCAAAAATAATGATGAGCCATGTAATAGTTCCAAGAGACCAAACTCGAAGGCCCTGTGTGGTCTTCAGCAATGCCCTTCTGCTGGAAGATTTCAGATTCCCCCACAGGCACCCAGAAGAGGCAAGATCATAATCAGAAAAACAGCTGCCGATCCTGAACAGAGTCTTCCTCACAGAATACCCAGACCAAACTCCAGGTTCCATACTACAACAAAAATACCTAAGCATGAAAGTGTAACTCCCTCTTTGCCTAAGTCCTCTAGTTTGGTCAATATCTCAGGAAAAGAAGGAGCAGCCAACAGGACATTACAAAGTAATTTTGCTGAATCAAGTGATGTTTACAATTACCAAATTGTTTCTACTGAAAATAGCTCATATCAAAATAGCACTTCGTGGCTTTTTCATAACAGCTTAAGTACTGAAATTATAAGGCATGCTGAAAACACTCCTAAAAGTGAGCCAGTTTCTACTGCAGAGAGTGAGTTGCAAAGAAGTGAGGACACTCCTGTTTCCTCTTCTACCAGTAATCCAGAAATAACTTCCAGCTATGATTACTTAACTGAGGAATCTGACAACACTGATGGGCCACTTGGAGTCAGCAAGAAAACAGGTGATCTCTTTTACAGCACAGAACTCAATCCTGAAATCAGGACCACAAGCACAACCTTGGATACTGCCTCTCCTGTCACTCAGAATGAGAGTGTGACTTCTCAGACCCCACAAGCATCTCATCACCAAGACCTTTCTGTGCTCAATCCTGTAAGCAGAGCAGCACAAGGGCTGGCATTTCCAACAGCAGCAAACTATGTCAGTCTGCAAGTTGATGTGCCTGTTGTAGAAGTAACAACCCCACAAGCACTGGTTACAGAAATGCCTACAGAGCTTGGTCGTGTACCAAGAGAACAGGCTGACAGCAGAGAAGAAATAAAGCTGCCTGACACCATAACCACTAGCACACAGTCCTCAGCTCCCAAGCATGCTCCGAACAACCAAAGTGCAGCATCTGAGGGTGTTTTAATGAATGCCACAGACAACAGCCATATAATAATATCCAACAATTTGCCCAGTGATGCCTATTGGATAGTAGGCAACTGGAGTGAGGTAAGTTATTTTTTGCTCATAAGTGGAGAGTGTGAACAGCAGTTTGAAACATTGCAGAGGAAATGGAGTTTTTTAGTTTGTCACAATTATCTGAAATCAGTATTGTAAATATGAAAAACTTATCACAAAAACAAAAAAGTGGTAACTTGGGATACCAAAGATTAGATTGCTTACAGAGAATGAATAGAGTCATTGTGGGGCCTGGCCATAATTTACCAACTTTTATTTAATACCCTTCCCACTTTCAAGTTTTATTTTTCTGTAAACAGAGTTCCATTTATGCTAATGGATTTTATATTCTTGAGCTCATGATACCTGAAGTGAGAGATATTGGTGTCTGAACTAATCATCTCATTTTTTGATGGCCTTTTTTTCCAAGCTAAAGAGGGTCAGATCTGGAAACCTCCTAGTGCTGATCTGCCTCTATGTCTCAGTACTGATGGAGAATGCTATCCAAGGTCTGTTTCTGTGTACCTGTTTGTCTTGTGTCTGCCAGGAATGATTCACAATCATAGAAATGCAGAAATTCAGGCCCAAAAACAACAGTATGAGATTACTAAGTGTATCTCATGTCAATGGAGGCATATCTAGACCCCTGAGATCGTGTTGGATGCAGACAGTGGGTAAGACCCCTGCTTTGTCTTCAGTGCATCAGCACTTGTTCAGGACATGTACTCCTGATGGCAATTTGAGCTTTCATCTTGTGCCTTCCTGTAGCCAGGTGAGAATGGCCTTAGCTTCCCATGTTCTACTGGGACAGGTGAAGCATTCCCTCCTGCACATATCCCTGTAAGAGAAGACCTGCTTTTAGATCTGCTTGAGTGCAAGACCCTGCAAGAGAAGATCAAGGGAATGGTTGTGGCCCCAGGCCCCCACAGCCTGAGCAAAGGCCTGTCATGCAGGGATGCTACTGTCCTACTCATTCATTATCCACCTTGAAATATTTTCCTTATGCATAGCAAACATCTTCCATACTGAAAGTGAGGATACTCTTTTCTTATATGCAGACTGTGGAGGAAAATTATCTTCTTAGTAACTCTTTTGGGGTCTGACATCTAAATTCTTTTGAGATTTTCCTTGTGCTCTCTAAATATCTGGGGATTTTGTTTTTCTTATCTGATCTTGCTTCAGTTTTACCACATATTTTTTATCAGTAATGTTCATTGTGGTCCCAGTGGACACATGGCATATAAAATCAATTCATTACTATCATTTTATGTATTGCCCTCTTTGTGAACACAGAAATGAGATTTGCCTTGTTTTGTAACCATCTTGCTTTGATATATTCAATTTGTGGTCCATTGTAAATGCTGGATCCCTATTACAGTATTTCTAGATCAGAAGTTCTCAATTGCATTTGGGAGCTCTGTGTGTGTATGTGTGTGTGTATGCATAAAAAGTTTTCCCTAAATGTAGCATTTTGTATCCATTTTTTTATTTCAGGCTACTGCTTTCTTACAGTTTTTATTGTGGTGAGGTGTCATTGAATTCAGATTTCAACATTCCTGCCTACTCTCCAAGCTTGTCATCATCTTCAAATGCCTTAAATGCATGTTGTCTTTCCTCATTCAGTTAGTTAATGAAAATGCTGAAGAGAGCCTGGCTTTGGAGCCCTGTAGAACCATGTTTGAAATGTCAGTTCATTTTGACATTGAAAGAGTAAGAACCACTTTATTACAGTTTTTCAGTTAGTTGAACACTAACCTTGTAATTATTTCACCTAAACTGTATTTATATTTGCTAAAAGAACGCTTTGCAGGATCACGTAAAAATGCATCGCAGCAGCCAGCTCCTTATTTTCATTAAGCCATGTTCCCCTGTCAGAAAAGGTTATTAGAATCAATTGAATTATTTCTTCTACATGGGTCCATGTGGGCTTTTCAATTGCATTATCATCTTCGTTAGTATTTGCCATTTTGGTCTTGATTGTTTGTTTAATGATTTGATTTTATCTTCTTGTGAAGTGTCTTGGGTGAAGCATTCCATTAGACCACAGATAGGACTTTTTATTTTCCTAGTGATAAATTGGAAGATATTCTTATCTAATCCTCTGCGACTTTTCAAATCTATTATAAAAATTGATTTTCAACAGTTCAAAGATTATTGAATAAACACTTGAATGAATGTAGAGATAAGGTTAGTACATTTGGTTTCACAGAACTGATGAAGTCAATTTGAAGGTACTTAATGCATCTAACTTTGTTATTCTTTAATAATTTAGTAGTCTTTTGCTACTGTCATTCAAGCTGTTGTTCCATGTTGAAATAAATGTTATGGGAAGTGTGGCACATTGTACTTCATTTTTCAAATTTGAAGAAGTGATGAAAAAGAGAATTAATGGAATCTCCATCTTTGGAGATATTCTGAAGCTGTCTGGACATGGTTCAGGGAAACTGCCTTTAGGTGGCCCTACTTGAGCAAAGTTCCTTTCCAATTTCAACCATTACATGGTTCTATTAATAAATTCAGCTATTCTCTTTTGCATTAAATAAGAGTTATCTATTTCACATACACACCTTGAGTCTGACATTCACAGAACCATGTCTTTTTGTTCATTACTTTTAATTAATTTTCAATCTATAGTTTTCTGACTTTATTTCTGCTCTTTCTGTTTGCCCATCCTTAGTAAAACTTTGAATCTGTTTCTAGATGACATCTCTCCAAGGCATTGGTATTTCAAGACCACTGTACCTACCCTGATGAATATCTTGCTGTGCTCTTTCTATTTTAGTAGCTGTCAATATTTTGACATTGCTTTGGTCTGTAGGAGATGTCCATACTAGTAAATAAATAGTGCCAAGAGCAGTGATAATCACTGAGGTGGAAGGGTGTGACATATCCCATAAGAGGGCTGGCACTTGTCCCCTCAAGGGAGAGCACTAATTTGAGTAGGGGAAAACAGTGCCCATTTCCACCATTACTTGTCTGTAAATTTTACTTCTTTCCTACTACTTTCCTGGGCTGTTCTGGGCTGTCACTTTTCTTTCTAAGAGCTTTCTGGGTAGCAAAGATACTCCATTACCACGAGATCATCTCATACTAATATTGGTCATCTCATTTTTCTTTTGGTCATGTAAAGTCACCTGTACTTTCTCCCTCTGTGACCAACATATACTGTGCCAAGAGGAAATTTTTGGTTCCCAAATGACAAAGGGAAAAGCAGTATGTCTTCAGAAACTTACTGAGCATCAAACAACAGTCAAGAAAGCTAAGGCTTTATTCTGAAACCATTTGAAGTATCATGCCTTTCTCTCTTGGCTCTATGCCTGCACACAACAGGGTTTGAAAGAATCCTGCTGTTTCACCTTCACCAGACAAGAACATAAATCTTCCTCAGTGTGATCTGTCCAGCATCATCATGGAGCCACCTTTGCTCTTCTCACGTGTGCTCAGAAAGGGGCTTCAGTCAAAGACTTAAGCATCCCTTTAGTGAAGTCTTGGTGCTGTCAGACTGGTGTGGCAAAGCTGGGGAAGGCATCAAGCCATCAGAAAGCAAGACAAGGGCAGTCTGTCCTCTCAGTCAGAAAAATTGCCTTGGATAGGTGTGTCACTATGCAAAACAGAGCAGTGGTATGCAGTTTCCTTTAATAGGACCTTTGTGGCCACTTGGACACACATCCCGGGAATCACCATCAGATAAAACATCTCCAGTGTTGATTTTCTTCCTGCCTTAGCTTCAGCTTAAGTTTCCTTATTTTTCCAAGGACACTTACTCAGCATTCCATATTTAACTTTCCCACTGCCACGCAGGGAGTTCAAACCACACAATAGCATTTGCTTTCTTCATCATTTTGCTTGGATTAAGTCTAATCCAAGATGATTTATGCTGTTTCTCATGCCAGCTACAGGCTGCTTAGTGTGTGTTGAACTTGGCTCTATGTGTGTAGCTCACTGACCCACCCTTTCTAAGGCAGAAAAAGGTAAATGGGTATCTTCAACCACTTTTCAACCCTTCCTGCTTCAGAATACAATGACAATGTTTGGGTTTTTTTGTGAGGAGTGTGCACTCTTGGGATATGGATTGGAATAATCAATATTCTCTTTCCTCAAAAGAGATACAAAAATCCTCCCAGATGTTGAAAACACTCAGCCACTTTCTGAATTAATGATTTAGAGAAACATTTTCCTGTACAGTTTTCTTAAGATTCTCACATATTTATTTAAGATTTTCAGCATCATGCACTCAATTAGCTGACTCTCTCATCAGCAGTATTAGGGGAAGAGAGAGAACATCCTGAAGATTGGATGCAATTACATTTTACTTTGGATCCCCAAAGATAACAGAAGAAAATAGTGGAACAGCTGGTACAGATTTAGAATGTCTTGGTAAGCAGGAGTTTGCCAAAGAAAAGAAGTGCATAGTATAAATCAGGATTGGTATTTTCTTAAGAAAACAAAAAAAGCCCTCCTTCAGAATATTAAGTAAAAATAGTGTGAATTTCAAATCTTTTTTCAGGTATCTCCCATAACATATGTCATCTAAAATGGCTCTAGATATTTATATTTAGGTTCCAGGATTGTTTCCAGAATGATGTATTAATGTTGAGTTTGCCCCTGGGCTTTCCTCTTGCCCTTGTGCAGTGCTCTACGACCTGTGGAATGGGGGCTTTCTGGAGACACGTGGAGTGCAGCAGCAGGAACACATCTCACTGTCAGGACATAAAAAAGCCTGATCCTGCAAGGAGATGTTATCTCCGCCCATGCGCTAGCTGGAAAACAGGAAATTGGAGCAAGGTAACTTCATTCAGAGCTGTGTATGAACAGTAAGCTTGCAAATTTCAGTGGGTATGAAACTCTAAATATTTCATTTTTAAAACAATTATTTACTCAGTGAATGCATGCATGATTCCCAGTTGACCATTCAGCACTAATTTTCTAATTTCCTGACCAAGTTATATCTGGAAACACATCTGCTGTGAATTTCTTTCTTCCTGTGGTGGATTGTGCTCATTAACTCTTGCATCTAGAGCAAGTACTCACTGCTCATGTTCTATGGAGCTGACAGGGCAAAGGTGTGCATAGTTGCTTGTGGCATCTTTTAATCTCTGCCTCCAGAAACATATCCTAATTTTAAGAAGCAGTGGGAATTTGGGAAAGGGAGTTGTCACGTTCTTACTCACCCTTGTCACCACATACTGTCTCTTGACATGGTTTATTCCCCATTCATGTAACCTCTAAGTCTGCTATGTGTAGGATTCTGTTTGGTCCTAGTTTCATACCCATAGCCTGTTCAAGGGACAGAAGAGTGTCCAGGGGTGCTAAGTGGAGCCCAAAGAATTGTGATTGAGTCCTATTTTGATATTTTAAGCTATGTGAAGAACACCTGGAAGGACTTAGGTGACTTCTTGAAGCTTATTGCATTTTGCCTTCATGCAGTCTGAAAATTGAGTTTCAAACCACAGGTTATTTTTCAAGACTGAAAAAAGATAAACTACAAAATTCTGTTTTAAATATTGTTGATTTAATAAGGAAAAAGATATGTGTCTCAAATTTTTCCAATATAGATCATTTCTATGGACAATGTTGTTGCCATTGGGCTAGAGGGTAGATTGAGATTGATATAAATAAAAGGTTATAGTTACAAAACCTGTGTTATTATTGACCTCTTAGACATAAAATTGATTTGTACAGGAATTACATGCCTCTTTAGAAAGTTCAGGAAAGGCCAAGGCTTTACATAACTACATTTAAGCCTTTGAAATTAATTTTAAGAGATACATAGACATCCTGCCCTCCCAGCTGTAGTGGGCAATTTCACCTTCACTTTTTCTTCATAAATGTCATTGCTCTTGCAACTAGTGAATTATGGTCATGTCACAAAAAAATAGCTGGCAATCAGGTTTAATGATGAAATATAACAGGAAGCAATTTTTTTTAAATGTCAGACCAGTTATGAAACAAGTTTGAGGCAAGAAGCTTCTCCTATCAGATTTGTGTTACCCTTCATTTTTTCTATCAAGTGAACTATACAGACCTAATTACAGTTTCATATATTGAAAAGGGTTAAATTTTGCTTGCTTTACAAGTGGCAATTATTTTTGGTTACTAATTTCAAATGTTTTGAAGACATGTTGTCACAGCAAGATGTCTGGGTTCCCTGCTAGTGCAGTAGAGCTTTTTCTGTTTTCTACTCTGATTTAATTTTTCCCCTCCCCTAAAAGAAAGGTGCTTCAGACTAAATCTTAGAGTCTGTGTTTAATGCCAGATATAATTTGCATATATCTTGAGACTGTTGTACTCAGTTTCTTATGGAGTCACTTTTGTCTACTGTTTCTATCCAGAGAGACAGAAACCTGTCCTGTGGACAAGCATAAGGATTTCCTTTCCATCCATTCTTCATCCCATAGGGGAGGTATTACATTCAGATTCCTTGCTCAACTAAAGGATGCTTATTTATGCAAAGGAAAACATAATCAGTTGCTATTGCATCATAGTGGTAAAGGTGAAAGGTGATTTGAGAAGCTTTCAGTGGTGCAGCTGGAATTGGCTATAATTCTGCTTAAAGACAAAATGTACATTTTTCCTTATCCCTGGGGTAGCAAATTCAGTTCTTCCTCAAGAGCAGGAAAGGTCCTGAATTTTGGTGCCTGGAGACTGGGCTTGGTGATGCTGCATGAGGCTTGGAAGAAGCTCTGGCTAGAAAAAGGAGACTGGAAGGGTTAACTTAGCTCCTCAGCAGAGCTCTGAGCTGGGCAGTGATTTCACAGGCTGTTAGTGAGTCTCAGAGTGCCTCTCACTTCCCTCCCACCCTCTCAAACCAAGGCTGCTCTTGGGGTATGAACTTTCCTGGTGCCTTGGAGGTACAAGAAAGATGAGGCTGGGAACTACTACTCACTCCCTTCCTCTCTCTGAAGCAACTAAGGAACTGACAATATCCCTGCATACAGAATCCATTTTCTGTATTTACTGCATTATGACTCTTTCACTATGACATTTTCGGAAATAGCTGGCAAGATTTCCCAATAAAATATATATCCATATTATTAATGGCCATAGCAGTGTAGCAGGGGAAGTACTTACATGGCATGTTCTAGGCTGCTGTGACGAAAGCCACAGTGTTTAAGCCTCACGACAGGTTGGTGTTACAGTAAACTTGAAATTCCTTCTGTTCAGGATGCTCAAAGCTCAGGCTGTCCTCCTGCTCTGTGACTGGGTAAGGTACAGCCCTTCAGCAGGGCTCATCATGTGGAGATGTGCCCCTCTCTGTTTTGTGTACAGTGCTCTGTGAACTGCAGCGGAGGCTTCAAGACCCGAGACGTTCACTGCATTGATGTTGGGGAAAAGCGACTGCTCAGGCCTTTCCACTGCCACTTACTTGGCTATAAACCACAGCTCAACACTAGCTGTAACACAGAACCTTGCTTGCAATGGCATGTGGAGCCCTGGAGTGAGGTACTGTTCTTTAAAAGAAGTTTTGTCAGCAATTTCTTTTCAGGCAACAGCAGCTGTTGGATCCCGTGCTGTCAGATAGAATTGTGCTCCAAGGAAGACACGCAGCTGGTGACTTCTTGTGTGACTACAGCAAAAACTATCACAGGTGTTCATAAGCCTTCACAGAATCATTCTTAAGATTGAGTGTGATTTACAGCTGGAGCTCTAAATTACCATGTCCCAAAAGGGAGAAGCAGATGGCCTGGAAGAAAATTTGTTGTAGCTATCCTCTTGCATCAGTAAATGTGGTTCATTTAGATGAATCCTTTTTGCTGCTGTTTTAATGTTGCCTTCTCATTATGGTAAATTTAGAATGTTCCTTTACACTTTTGGACTGAAATTTTATGGAGCAAAGGCTTAGACCAGACATAAGATAAATCTGACTTTTGTGTCCCTTTGTAATATAAATCTGTGCCAGCAAACTCAAAGACAGCCAGGCACATATTTATGTCAGCTAAATCATGTGACCTGATTATATTGTAGAATTTAACCCCACTGAAAGCAGTGCTGGAGAAAGTGCCATGATGTTTGCAGCCCTGTGGACCTAATGCTTTGGGATTTTAAGGGAGGTGATCGCACTATCTTTAGGGGCACTAATAAATCACACCTGGAGGAGACCAGGGTGTGCTGTTAGAGCAGTCAGCAGGGGTAGGAAAAACAAAAATAATGGAATGATTGCATTTGTTTGCCACTTAAAATACTTTATAGAAACACTAGTCCAACCCTGGAAGATGTCCTCATTCTAAGGACACTGGATAGAAACGATTGAAAAGGTTCATTTATCAGATGTCAGATATATTGTTCTGTCCATAGGAGTTCCTTGTAGGAGAGTAACAACGCATTATTCAAAGTGTATTTGGTACCTCATTTCATATCAGAGTATGAAATACTTTGTGTATTTCAAGCAGACTCTACTACAGACATAGTGAAAAAAAATAGTAAAAAAATCAGTGAATAAGTAATTTTAGAATGTGGACAGAAGAATGTTTAAAAACTAACCTGGGTCACTATGTTTGTATGACACTTCTACTGCCAAAGAGTTCAATTTTTGTATGGATTCAATTTTAATGTCCCCAACCACCTCATAAAAATTAGATGCTGCATCTTATGAACTTGTTGTGTCTTCAGTCAATGTTACAGATTAATCCTGCTGATACATGACTTCTACTCTCGTTAGAGATGCTACTGGTATTGGTGACGTTGATGAGCAGTTCTCTGTTGCCTGTTCTGTGTAGCCACTTCTACTCTGCCCTTTAGTCCTTCTAGTAGTATGTGCCAGGAGCAGCTTTTCCCTGCGTAGCAGGTTCTTCTCAGTCTCCTTCCAAGCACATGGAATAAGTGTCTCAATGCAGAGCTTTTCTTCATGTCTGGACTTTAGGACTTGATGTACAGGCTAGCCTGTACATCTTTCTAAACTCATGGTCCTGTAACCCTGAGTCCTTGTTATCTGTGGCCCCACATTTCTAAATGAACATGTCCAGCCATCTTTGTGGTCTGTTTCTGGTTTCTCATCCTCTCCTACTCTGACTGTGCCACTTTCTTGCCAGTGTTCGAGGATGTGTGGTGGTGGCCAGCAGAGGCGGTACGTCTCCTGCCCACGGGAAGGGCACTGTGACTGGACCAAGAGACCTGAAGCCATTGCATCCTGTAACAGGCAGCCTTGCACACAGTGGATTCACCAGGCCTGGAGCCCGGTAGGATTCATTTTATTTCTGTTTCATTTTTTGTCATGAGTTGGCCATATCTAGTCTCATCATCCACTTGTCTTTGAACCTCAGCCCCTGTGGCAAGTTCCTTATGCACAGCTGAAGCTGCAAGAGAAGAACTTCTGAAAACATTACTGAACATTTCATAGCCAGCCTGTGTCTGTTCCTTCAGATGACATATATTGTAGCTTCTATTTTCTGTTGCTATATTAGATGTCATTGGAAGTCTGGGATCTTTTATCTTGTCTAAGAACAAAGGGTTTTTACCATTAACATTCTTACTCTGCATGTTTGAAATTTTCTGCTGTTTGAGGCTATTGGAGGGAGAGGGGATTGGGTGATCCTCAAAACAACTTTGGGGAATATTGTATTTGCCCACACAAAGAGAAATTCTGAATTTTGACCAATAGCCTCCTAGTTTGTACCTGGAAATCTTATTGATAAATGTGAGGTGTGTCTTTGGGGAACCTTCCTGTATCTGCTATACATATTTATCTATTGCTATACATTTTTATCTATAAAGAAACTTGTATATCTAATAAATCTTTCCCTTCAGTTTCATTAATAAACATTGCATACATTACAAGTACTCTTCACAGCATAGTGGAATACTGAAGGAATGCTAAAAGCAGAAGCCACAAATCAGGAAACATTGAAGTCTCATTTAACGCAGAAAATTCAGTGAGTTGGTTTTGACACAAAGCCATTAGGTGGGACATGACTATAAGGTAATGTAGAGTCAGTGTAACACTTAAATATGGAAATTAAGCACATAAAATAAGTAACAGAATACCAATTGTTATAGCAACTATTTTACTTATTTATTAATCTCATATTGATGTATTCATTAATAATTTTGCTTTATAAAAATATTTTAAACATCAATATTGTTGCAAGAATACTAAGATCTTTCAGTCTACCTCACACTAGTACTATTGTGCTTCATGTACAGGGATACACATGAGAGAGGGGATAATTTGCAGAAAAATGACAGAGGTTCCACTCCTGTCTTCATCTCTTGTAATTTGTTAGCTGACATTCTCCAGCTGCTGAATTCTTTATCTCATTTATCTGTTGGCACTACTTATCTGTAGAGAGAAAAAATTTAAAACTAATTGGGGTTCTCAGAGGCTCTGGGAAATCACAGGAATTAAGTACATTTACAGAATGGTATAGAAAGATATTTTAGAAGTGCTTGGGTTTTATGGCCTTCTGTATACAGCCAGAACAAGAAGCTGTCAGTACTTTTGTGGTCCCAAAGAAAGGGTAACCACCTGTTTAAAATCCAGGAAAGAAACCAAACCTTATTGGGCTTTTTTAAAAAATCTTAACTTAGTCATTTATAGACCTAATATTGCAATTGGTTATTCTTGTTTTACTTAGATAGTCAGAAAACACAGGAAGCAAAAACTGTCCTAATGGGTACAAATTTGGTTTACAAGTCTCTTATATTGTAGGACTGGCATTGCAAATCATCCTTTTCCTCTGTAGAAAATAGTCATTTTCCCCTGTTTACACATTCCAAGATGCTATTACCCTCTACTGTATCCTGCCAAATCTGGCCAAAATGCACCATGGAGGTGTCTGGATGGAGCATACAGTACACAGAGTACTGTAATGCCATTGCTTCTGGATCACATGGCAGTTTTAGCTTCCTGTCACATCACAGCTCAAATACTGCCAAATTACAAAATTTCCGTGTTAAAAAAAAATTACATATGTTAAAATTACTCTTTCAGTGTGCTGTTTCTTGTGGAGGGGGCATTCAGCAAAGAACTGTGAAATGCATGAATACAGAAACCAATGAAACTGAAGATGACAGTATGTGTGTGGATAAAGCCAAGCCCACAAAATATCAGAAATGCAATCTGCAAGAATGCAGGAAAAATACAGGTAGAGTAATACACACACATGAAACAGGTTTCTCCATTTCTGCTGAGATTCTGCAAAAACTGGCATCTGACTCAATCTATCAGCTTCTTTTGAGTAGTGTGGGGTCAGTAATTGCAGGTCACCCTGGGCTGCTACTGCTCAGTTGCTCTGTTGGCAGAACCACACTGTTGTCTCTTCCAGCACTTCTGGCCTTGCATTGCCATGATGGGGAGTGCAGTCTCTGAGCATGCATCCCTAATTTATGACGACACAACTAAATTAGTAGGTCTGTTTGTATTGGCCTGTTTTAGGTAACTCAGGGTGCAGTGAGGACTGTGGAAGGACACACAGTGAGTCCAAACAGATGCCATTTCTTAAGATAGATTCCTCTATGGAAGCTGTAAATTCTGGACTGGGAGTGCAAGCAAATTCTTACAGACACTGTAGAAAAATCAGTGTCCCACAGGGTGAGACTGTCCAAAATCAAGAGGTGAAGTGCTCTTGTGACTCAGGGTGTCCTGTACCTCTGTCCTTCAAAGGCCCAGGAGCCCAGCTGTGTAAATGGTTAATAGCCCCAAAAAAGAGGTATCAGGGGAAGAGGGAAGCTTACAGAAGGAATAAGATCTTTATGAGCAGTCTGTGTACTGCTGTATCCAGGAAGTACCCTTGGATAAGAACAGCAACATATCATAGCCCTTCTAGAAAAACTTTCATAAGCCTTTTGGAGTGCTAAGGGTCTAATTGGACAGTAGGACAATATTTTGAATCTGGAGGGCAGTTTAGATCTGACATGCTCTTGAGAATGATGCATCACTCTTCCTGCAGTTCAAATAATTTTAGCACGTGTTTTGCCCTGGGGTGGATTGGTCTGCTTATTTCCTGTCCCTCTCACGTTCAGAAAGACAAACTCAGATAAATACCGCCTCCACATGTTAGTAGTAGTTACTTCTGTGAATATAAGCTCAAGTGGCCCATGAAACATAATAAATGCCCTACCGAGTAAGCACTAGTCCATGCAGCCCACCCTTATGGCTCCAACAATGGCATTAAAAAATGCTACTTAGCAAGAATGCAGGAGGTTGGTGCTTTCCTGAGATTCATTTCCATGATAGTCCTCCAGCATTTCCAACTGATATTTATTAGAAGTTCTCCATGCAGTACCTTTTTATTTAAACTTTCATTAATATGTTTCAACTCTTTTTGATGCTGTGGTGCTGTCTGCTTCCACCCTCTCCTGTGGCAGCAAGTTCACAGAATCATGGAATCATCAATGCTGGAAGAGACCCTCAAGACTATCCAGTCCAACCATCCACCCAGCAGTGCCACTGTAAGCCCTGAACCACTGAAACACATCACCCAGTGTCAGATCCAGATGCCTCTTGAACACCTCCAGGAATGGTGACTCCACCACCTCCCTGAGGAGCCTGTTCAATGCCTGACTACCCTAACAGTGAAAAAATGTTTTCTAAAGCTAATCTGAACCTCCCCTGTCTCAGCTTGAGGCCATTTCCTCTTGTCCTCTCACTGTAGGTGTGCCAAGATAGGCTGACCACCACCTCAATACGGCCTCCTTTCAGGTAGCTGTACAAACCTGTAGTCCCCTGGATCATCCTTCTGATCCTCCTATAGGTGGGAATTACATTTGCTAATTTCCAGACAGCTGGAACTTCTCCAGTTAGCCAGGACTGTTGGTAGGTGATTGAGAGTGGTTTTGCACGTTCTCTCACCAGTTTCCTCATTACTCTGGGGTGAGTCCATCTGGGCCCATACACTTGTGAGTGTCTTAATTGGCAAAACACGTCCCTAACCATCTCCTCCTGGATTATGGAAGCTTTGTTTTGCTTCCCATCCCTAACTTCCAGCTCTGGGGGCTGGATATCCTGAGGGCAGCCTTTCTGTCACAGCCTGGTGTGAAAAAAACTGCATTCATCTGTTTTAAACTACCTTTATACAAGTTTTCATTGAATTGCCCCTGTTGCAGTGTTGAGGGATTTGCTGGAGAACAGTCTTGCTAATATACCATCGTCCTTCTTTTGCACACATTGTCTTCTAGCAGCTGAGGACCTCCAGTTTCTAATACCTGGCTAAAATCTGGCCCATCTCAGTTCATTAGAGCTACCACCTATCAGCATGGTGGTACAGACAGCAGCAGTCAGTCCCTGCCATGTTCTGATGCTGCAGGAATTAAAGCATAGCCAAGCTGAACATGCAGTTGCATGTGTATTGTCTGTGCTCTCCTGCCTGCCCTGGCTGGCTGTGCAGCACACTGCCAGCCCATGCTACTCATCTTAGGGGCAGTTACAAGAATGCAAAAGGACCAAATTCAAATCATTGTTGCCAGGCTTTCTCTGGTAGTCCTTATCGCCAGAAAAGTCAGAGTGGAAAACATAGATCAGCTGTGTCTGCCATGAAAGTAAAGTCTCACTGAATAGTCATGAGTGCTGTATTTTCCAGAACAGAAGGTCATGTGTTCACTAAAAGATCCTAGAATTTCAGTGGGAAGTCAAGCTGACCCATAATACAAGGGAAGAGAAAGCCACCACAAATAAGACCCTTAACAGACATGACCATCTGGCATAAAGCAGTGCAAAATTCATAAAGCAGGGAGTGTGTCAGCAAAATACAGCTAATTCTTGTTGTCTTCTTCACTACAGGGCTGCCCTGCAGCAAAGACCAGCTGTCAGTTCACTTCTGCCAGAGGCTGAAAGGTATTGGCAAGTGCTTGCTGCCATCAGTACAGACTCAGTGCTGCTTCACGTGTAGTCAGCCCCGAATTCGGAACAAAGCAAGACATGGGGATCAGCGAGGCTTCAAACAACAAAATTACACTCAACCTAGAAGAAAACCACCTCAAAACTAAGAAAACAACAACCAAGCAGCTTGGCACTAGCTGTTTTTTTTTCTTGTTTCCTTGAATAGAGCTTCTGTTTACAGGTTTTACGTTCATTATTTTTTTCTGAACCATGCAGCATAAATGGAAATCTGAGATCAAAACTGGGAAAGCACATCACCTAGGGTTATCAGTCATAATTTACTGCTTCTGTTTTTTCTCTGTAATAGTCCAAAATTTATAACGTAATTTTCAATGTGCCAGCAGCTAGTACTACTTAGGCATGTGTAGACACTATAGACAGGCTGCAAGAATTTTCTGATTTCTTGTAATGAATGTTTAACTTGTTCTTCCATCTCTTTTCCAAAACCCACTTGAAACACTAGCACTGCTTACTCAAGAGTGCTTAGTGAAGGTGGCTCTTGGGGCACATACCTGTGCCATGGGCCAGTTCTCTTTATGCTCTCTTGCCTTTCTTTTTTAGAAATGAAGGTGAAGTGGCAGTGTTTCTCTAAATTCATTGCTCACGTAATAAACTTAAAAGCAGAGTTTTGTAATATCTACTTATGATAGGCAGGATGAATTGAAACATTGTTTTTTTTCAGGAGAAAAATTTTCGCTTAGTACTTGACTGAATCTGTAAACGATACCTCAGCCATAACATGTTCTTGACAATTTTCTTCTGCTACAAATGTCTTGCTGTAACCTGAAAACCCCATAAAATGTGGGATATTAAGTTCCCAAATATGTTTTAAGCAGCATTTCTTGGTACCACAAAAGCCAAGACGTTTGCATCTACCACCTTAATAGTCATAGAATAATTTAGGTTGGAAAAGACTTTTAAGATCCAACAATTTCAACCTCTAACCTCTAACCCAGTGGTGCCAAGACCACCACTAAACCATGCCCCTAAGTGCCTTATCTATGTGCATTTTTACACATTTAAGGGAGAAACCAGCAAAATCTTTGAGACAGTTTTATACATTCCATCTGATAGAACAGATGTTCAATTTCAGTATAAAGAAAAATTTTGTTTTTCAGATCTTTTGCTAGATGGGCAGTAACATTCTTATGTATCATCTGTAGTTCCTCTCCATTTAAAATTAACTATCCAAGGCCATTTGAAATTAGATAAGGCAACCAGCTCAAGACTATGGCCAATCTGTATAGCTGCAGATATTCAGACATAAATGATACATGTCAGCAGGACATAAAAAGCTGTCAGGAAACTGATACAGCATAAAGGTTGTTCCAGCTTGTTCTGCAGCAAAAATTTAACCTCAGAATTCACCCTTAGGAAAAGGTGGTGGTCTCTCTCTCTTGACTTCTTACTTCCATCAGTTTTATGTTAGTGGTCAGCTACATTTAGTTCCAGAGTATTACAGCTGCTGAACAGAGGAACCAGGAGCCTTCACTGTAGTGGTTTCCACTCTTTACAGCATGAAGAGTAAAGGAGTCACATAGTGAGAAAGCAAAAGACTAAGTCTAAGCTAATGTAGGTAAAGACAATTGGAAGGTGAGTATTTTGCATTTAAAAACTGAAATCTTTCTGTTCTTTGACAAATGAAAAAGGAAGGAGCAATGAATTGGGCCAACAAAACAATTTTGCTAATAGCGTGTTAACCTGTGTGATGAAATTCAACTTTACAGACTTAAACCTTTCCTGCAGCTTCAAATGTGGCATGCAGGCATTTTAGCTGGAAATTACCCATACTACATTTTGAAATCAATTTTACACCGTCAGCATAAAGGCCAACTAGCATCTGGAAACTCTGTAGTTCACACAGATGTTCAGTGGTAGAGCTATCATGTC
This sequence comes from Vidua chalybeata, assembly GCF_026979565.1. Classification (NCBI taxonomy): domain Eukaryota; kingdom Metazoa; phylum Chordata; class Aves; order Passeriformes; family Viduidae; genus Vidua; species Vidua chalybeata. The sequence continues at coordinate 40,094,682 of NC_071570.1, forward strand.
ATCCAGTATCTCCCAGTAGAGCATAAGAGTACATTCACAGGAGCACTCTACCACCTCACTCACAGCAGACAACTCCTACAGTGTAAATCCATAATCATTGTGGAACTGAGGGCTCCTGGAACAGGAATCTGAGGCCCAGAATAGTATCTGCATACCTCTGGCCTCAGGTATGAGAGCACCACTAGTCAAATAGCATTCCTGTTTTGCTAGTGAAGAAAATGCCAAAACAAGCTTCAGGGAACCAAGACCAGACCTTTTGAACAAAGCTGGGCATTTTGAAAAGAGCTGGACAAGAGCAGACATTTAGATTCCTTTGGAATTCTGTAGGATTTGGACACCTTGGTTCTTCTGGCTTTTTCGAAAATCTCAGATTTGCATCCTACTTACCTTATAATTTCAGACTGTAGTACAGGGAAATGCACATTTTATGCAGTATACGGTGAGACACGTGGTCATGAATTTAAGTGTCATTGTGGTTACAAATCTATGACTAGCAGTAGCTTTTTTTCTAGACAGACCTTTATGAAAGTTAATGTAAGTATTGTAGCCTGGCTATAATGTATTACCCTAATGATGGCCACAAGTCAAATTGTCATTTTTCAAAGGTTTGTGTCCTTTGGTTAAGGACTTAACTTCTTCACTTGAAGTCTCTGGGAGTTCAAAATATGCAGCATGGATAGGTTAGATTTATTAACCTCTGTGATGGCAACATAACCCCAGTTTTAGGTGCTGATAAAACAAAATCCACTGTTAAAAGTGTGGTGCTAGGTTAACAGATATGGGGATGACTTGCAATGGTGCATGTGTGTACATGCACACACTCTTACAATAATATATGTCTGTGGTGTTGCTGGCCAATGCCAGACATGATGCTTTTTAAGTTTCACAGTTTGCTTCTCTTCTTCTGGGGACCCTTTGAGCAGCAGAATTCTGGGCAGTTCTTACTCCTCTGGACACAGAAGTATTGAATCATATGCAGGAGCAGAGGTGTCATGCCTGATTCAGGAAGGATTTGGGCAAGGCTTGGGCTCGACCTGTGTGGCATAGAACAGTTCCCTGACAGCCAAACAACCTGGAGTGGTGGGCAGTGCAGGTGCTCCTCACATTCCCAGAAGCATTCTATAGGATTTGGATGGGACAAAGTTCCTGGTCAGAGTACTCTGTGCATAGAGGTACCTGCATAGCATTTTATTCACAGAGGTCAGCAGAAAGAGGCCACCAGGTGTTTGGGCTAATGAGAAAGGAGAGCTGACTGAGTGGATGTGGTGCAGGTTGGAGGAAAACGCCTGCAGGAGTTATCCTTTCCAGTGCTCCTTAGGGCTAGTATGGAGTTAAACCATTTCTGCCTTCACTGTTTTTCTTCAGGGAGCTGTTATTTCATTTGAAAGTAATAAGAAGTGAATAAATTATATCATCGATATTAGTCAGATAATCGTTCTACCCAGGGAAACATAGTCATTACTGTTTCTCAGCTTAAAACTTAAGGAAAATACTGTGACAACAGGAACCGTTTTAACAGAGCAGTGCCATTGCTATTATGACACAGCTGTTCTTAAGGTGGATTTGTGATCTGAACCCAGATGGTCATTAGTCTCAAAACTGAATTGAATACTAAGTGCAGAGGTGTATTATCATTATATTATCATATTAGCCCAAGACACATCAGCTTCAACAGATTGCTCAGGAAAAAATATATATTTGTCACATTCACAGCTTGTTCTAACATTTCAAGATTTAAAAAGCAAACTATGATGACATATTTGTTTCAAGCTTCAATAAATGGCATTGCATATGTTTGATGTCTCTGGTATTTTGTGTTTCCAGTGCAAGAAGATTCATACAATGGAATTTCCAGGTAAAAACAAAAGCTTTAAAAACGTATTTTATATGCCAGGAGTCCCCATCACTGAGTTGTTTTGGTGCTTGATACTCCAGCATAAAAAAGATCATTAAAATGGGTGAGGGAAAAAAGTAGAAGAATAAGGCATGGTGCTAAGTAAAAATACACACTAAAAGGATTCATTACTTCCTATGAAATAGAGGAAATTTTACCACTTCTTAAGCAGATATGTCTTAATTTGTTGGCAGCAAGTTAGAGTGTCTGTCGTGTATATAACACGACAGAGATGTATATAACATTTCCATGCCTCTTGCCCCACACCCTGAATCTTCCCAACACTCAAGTTTTGCCAGTCCTGCTGATGCCTATGCCCAGAAACTTGATCAGACCAGCCCTGATCCTTAACATGCTGCCAAGGAGCACAGTTAGGCTCAGGCAGAGAGCACCATCAGTTCTCACTCTGTCCCCAAACTCCAACCCATGCATCCATGTATGGGCTCAGCCTCACAACACCCTGTGAAGTCACAGGAAGTTGCTCCTTCTTACTTTAGAAAGTCCAGCCCACAGGGGCAGCACCCTCACAAGTGCTCTGAGGGAGAGGGTTGAACTGAGGAGTGAGTGGAAGCTCCCTCTGCTTTGCCAAGTGCAGTATGCATTCCTGGATGACCCAGTGCTCAGCACAGCCTGACCAGCTGATCCTGTGGTTGCTGCCCTGCCTGACACAGCTTGCACCACCCCCTTGGCTTGGCCAAGCATCACTGTTACAAATGGGTGTGGGGGTTTAGTTAAGTCCTTGCCTTTTGCCCAGGCCTCTGGCAGCAGGCAGTAACTTTATTGAGATGGCCAGCAGCCCAAAACCTACTCTCATTTGCAAGTTCTTTAACAATGGTTCATTCGGTCTATTATAGAATGGATTCTTTAGACACAAAGCTAACAGACAGAAGACTTAAACCAAACTAAGTAATACACAGGAATAAGGACAAAAAGAGACTACTAGTAGGTAAATACAGCATGAGGTTAAGGTACCTTTAATTAATGTTACAGCTAGTGAAGAAATAATATAACTTACAATTCAATCTTACCATCCCATTGCTGGTGGAGCACACATCAAGATCCTTTCTCTCAATCCCTAGGGAAGTAACCTAGGGAAGTGTCCAGACTCCAGGGAGAGGTCTCCTACACTTTTAGGGTTTCTGCCTCTGTGATAACTTGCGTGTCTTTCATAGTTTGTAAAACAGGGTCTCTTAGTCGAGAATACTTCTTTTATCTCTTCCCACATCAGCTCTCCAGACTAAAATGTTCATTCTTAGCTGAGGCCTGAGCCCTTTTGGTGCCAGATGCCCCCTTGCTGAGCCTTTCAGGCCAGGTTATTATAGGCTACCCCGGACCGAGTCCTGCAGGGTAACCCTCAGTTGGTGGTCAACAGGTGCCTGGATAGCGTAATTAAAATCCCCACCAGGAAGACGGAAGGACTCTTGAGCTGCTGGAATCCGAGCGGGTTTATTCAGAATTGATCAAAGGAGTGGGGAGGCAGAAATAGGAGCAGGCAGACAACCACACTCAAGGGAGGCAGATTCCGAGAGCCCCGAGGAAGGAGGGGCCAGAGTCTATAACTGGGGAGGGAAGGAGTAACTAGGGTACAAATGATCCAATGGGAAGAGGGTATAAGGGATGGGGTAACATAAACTGGGCCAATGAGGGAAAAGGGAAGGAGTGGTTTACAGAGGGAACCATTAGAAACAATGAGAACGGGGAACTTTCCAGAACTTGGGGAGATGACAACCATAAACTGACAGGTGATGGGCATGTGCTCATTTGCACTGGGGGGCAGAGGACTCTGGGGAAATGCCTTATGTTAAATGACTCTAGTTTCCCATGGCATTCCCACACTGTCCTTCCCATGGGCACATCCCACAGGTTATCTCTTCATGCACCACCTCTCTGTGGTAAAGGGGCAGGGGATGTAGACATCCTGCCACAAGCACCCACCAAAGAAACTGCCTGTTGGTTGCCAGCATCAGCTCAAAATTAAATCAGCATGGTGACAGGATAAGTAAGAGAAGGGGATATCAGGTGGGGAGTTCTAGACAGAGGTACTTGATGCAGCACAACTGATAGTTTAATTTTGTGGATATAGATAAGAGGGAGAAAGTTCAGCCCTGCTGAATGTCCTTTTGTTGTATTCAGAGGATATTCAATTCCTATCCTTGTGTTCATGTATTCTCATGTTCCCTGGAGAACAGGCATTGGTGGCAGATACTTCTATTTTCCTTGAATTGGCTGATCTGTGTTTCAGAATGGTGATTAATAAGAAACATGGTTTATTTCTGCTGCCCAGCACTGCAGCCTCCTAGCTCTCATTCCATCAGTAGAACATGGGGAGCTCACATGAGGATACTTCTTATTTCTGCCACTGAGTGATCCCAACCTCCTCTTTTCTCTTAGTGAACAAATGCAAATACTTCCAGCACACTCACAGGAACAAAACCTGGGATATGTCAACCAAGGAATACAAGTTTTTCCTACAGATGCAGTGATTACAGCAGTAAGACCCAGGGAATGAGAAATAACCACAGGAGCCTCAGAGTGGCCCACCATAGTCTGTAAGCTCTGTCAGGGTCTTTAAAGGAGTCTCTGGAAACCATGGAGCTGCTAAATAACCTGGGCAGCACTTGGCCAAATTGGTATCACAAACTAATAAAAAAGGAAATACCAAGATTCTTGAAGGCTTCTCCTAATTCACTGTTACCATTATGAGTCATCAAGTTATCATTTGCTAAATCAAAGTTAAAGATTAGGGACAGAGGAAAATATTATCCAGGTGAAATTGGATGTTTTCAAAGGCAGTCTTTTGCCAGATCTCTGGAGTTACCTCTACCTCTGTCATGTTAAAAGCAGGTGAGATGGTCTGGATTCAGTGATTCGGTGGCTTCAACTGGGACCTGAGACATCAGAGAATGAATTGTAGAATGACAGGATGGTTTAGGTGGGAAGAAACCTTAAAGATGATCTAGTTTCAACACCCTGCTATGGCCAGGGACACCTTCCACTAGACCAGGTTGCTCAAAGCTTCATGCAGCCTGGCCTTGAGCACTTCCAGGGATGGGGCACCCACAGCTTCTCTGGGCAACTTCTGCCAGGGCCACACCACCCTCACAGGGAAGCATTTCTTCCTAATATCTAATCTAAACTTACCTTTTATCAGATTGAAGCCATTCCCCCTTGTCCTGTCACTAGATGCTTTTACAATCTCTCTCCATTGTTCTTGTGGCTCCCTCCAGGTACTGGAAGGCCACAATTAGGTCACCCCAAATCCTTTTCTTTTCCAGCCTGAACAATCCCAGCTTTTTCAGCCTTTCCTCACAGCCAAGGTGCTCCCTCCCTCTGATCATCTTGGTGGCCTCCTCTGGGCTCACTCCAGCAGGTCCCTGTCCCTCCCGTGCTGGGAGCCAGAGCTGGATGCAGTGCTCCAGGTGGGTCTCAGCAGAGCAGAGCAGAGGAGCAGAATGCCCTCCCTGCCCTGCTGCCCACGGGGCTCTGGATGCAGCCCAGGACACGTTTGGCTCTCTGGGCTGCGAGTGCCATGGCTGGGCCACGTGCAGCCTCTCACCCACCAGTCTGGGCAGGGTACTGCAGTTTACTCTGGTGCTGGTGGTAAGGAAAGCTCCCACTTGCAACACTGGCATACTTGAGTAATGGCAAATGTGGCATTAAAGGGAAACTGCCATAAGGAAAAGTTCAAGGTGAGGGAAGCTTATCAATGAACTATCAGAGAGGGAATGTTTTATTGCAAGCCCATCAGGACTCATTGTGAAGAGAAGTACAGTGAACCTTCAAGCTCCCCACATGCTTATTACAATGGCAGTCATGGAGATACTGTGTTTCCTGTTTATTCTCCTATATCTGTTATCTGTTTCATACAATAGCTGAACTAAAGAAGCTTGACATTTAATTACAACTGTGTTCACTTGGAAGTATATTTCCGTGTTGCTTGGCTCTGGAAATAAAAATATTGTCAGGTTATAACAAATGGGAGCATGAATCAGACTAATAACAAACAGTGCTGGCTGATAAAATTACTGTCCTGTGCTGCAATACCTGTCTGAAAACTAATGAATGGTGGTCTTTTGCAAGTTCTTTTCTGTTATTCTGTTGCTTGTCCCAGCCTTCATGATAGTCATTACAAGTCACTGGAGTGCCACACGCAGTGGAAGACAGGTGAGATTTTTTTTCCCCTAGCAGCTGTGGATGTAGAAGTGACTGATTTCACCCTCCTGCCCATCTGATGAGATGTTGAGCCCAGCTAGTCTCAGCTTCACAGCCCTGTAAAGCTGAAGTTTTCCTTTGCATCTAAACTGAAGGGAGGCCATGAGCATCTGCAGGCTCCAGCATGAGTCAGGAGTTTGCTTTCAGCAGATGTCCCTCTTGTCAGTAAGTGCTCCCTGTGTGTCACCTGGAAGCTGACAGGTCCCTGTTGCTCCTGGGTCACTTCATTTCTGTTCATGCCTCTCTTCCAAGTTTGTGTTTAGGCAAGGAGGCAGAGGGGATGTTGCAGCTGCCAGACCCTGCTGTAGTTAATGGGAGCAAGAATGTGTCGTGGTAGTTATTACTGTTACATGATCAGCAAACTTCAAATTTTGGCTGAAGCTTCCTGCTGGCACCCTCTGCCCTCCCACAAAGGTGGTCTGACTGACCAGGGTAGCCCTGTTTACATGAGGATCCTGCTGGGAGCAGGCAGCACTGGCTTCTGCAAGGGTGCTGGGGCTTTGGATCTGCTGCTCCTCTGCCTTTCCAACACCCACTCAGACTCAGCATCAGTCCGCCTGACCTGCCATCACCCTCCAAATGGGAAATGTGTGTTTAATGCCTTGTTGGACTCATGGTATCCCAAAGAGTAGCGAGATGGGGAACACAAAAACATTCTCTGCCAAGCTCAACAAATTATTTGAGCAACCCATCAGGGTTCACTGACTGCTGTTGTAATAATCATGGGAGGAGGTAAAAAACTAATACATTTGAAACGTTGTTCAGGGAGCTGTTATTCTGGTGCTGTGATTGACATGGCCATGACCTTTATTGGGTCTGAAACTGCAGAAAGTTAACCAAAACTGGAGTTGAAATTTCCCATCCAATACAGTCCCCCTTACCCTTGGTAAAGAATGTGTCTGTGTAAATGAGAAGTAGCAGTGGGAACAAACTATGCTAGGAAGTTTAGTTTCTGAAAAGTAGAGTATTGTAGTGTTTGAAACCATTTTTTGCATTAATTCAGGTTTTGTGAGCAATCATGAACAATGTCAAAATTGATAGTTCCAGTATTTCTGAAATTAAATGTTCCTTTTGATATGTGTTGGTCAGTGCTCTTCATAGGACAGAAACTCTGTTGGGTAGTTTGTCTACCAGCTGGCACATCCTTGGAGTTCACATTTGGATGAGTGAGTGCCTTCACTGCAGTTTTGTGCAGGATGCTGGAGAGGACCCTCTCCTGTCTTTCCTCTTGACAGAGTTTTCCAGCATATAGTGACAATTATGACAACACAAATAGCATGTCTCGACCACAGATGATCTGTTTGGGATTTTTGTTTAAATATATAATCAATCCACTGAGGAAGAATGTGTTAACCAGAAAAGCTATTTATTTTCTGGTGGTCAGATGTGTTATGCTGGTTTCATACAGGAAGTCTGCTGAGCTCAGAGCTGAAGGCTGTTGGTTTCCCTAGATGTATTTTAGTGGCCAACAGCAGTGAGAAGCTGGTGCTGAATTGGCTTCACAAGAGTCACCAAACAGATTTAAAGAGTCTGACTGACTCCCAATGTTTGTGCACGCACACGAGGCTCTTAGGTGCTTGAGCCTGAAGACCTTTCATAGTGAAAGCAATAAATTAAATCCCTGAAGGAAGAACACTGTGTGTCCTCTGTAACAGCCCATGACACCTGTCCCTCTTGAATGAGAGCTGCCTGCTGAGATGAAGATATGCAGGATATGGCATGCCAAACCCATTGTAAATTAGAGCTACAAGGGCAACAGGTTTCTTTCTTCTCTTTCATTATCTTTATTTATTTAGAGAATGACTGTAAATATTTAGCCCTAGATTAGTGAATTAAGGTTGCTGGTAAGAGGACTGTTGTGTCCTTAGCAGTACTTGCTCTTATCAAAGGAAAACTATGTTCTTAGTTTGAACCATGTGGAGGTTGCTTTCCTGGGGAAAGCAGCGCATTTTGCATGCTCATGAGCTGGGCTGTTCAGATGACGTGTTTCATTTAAGGAGTGAGATGGATTTGACAAGTGGTCTGTTAGATGGATATGAAAGGGGTTGGATAGTAACGTCCAGAGGGTAGAGGTCAACACCTTTGAGCCCCAAAGGACATCAGTGACAAGTGAGACACCCAGAGGTCCTTACTGGGACCAGTGTTATAGCTTTGTAATGATATTGACAAAAAGATTGAGTGCACCCTCACCAAGTTTGCAGATTACGTCATGCTGAGGTGGTTTGACACACCTGAAGGACAGGATGCCATCCAGAGATACCCAGACAAGCTCAAGGAGTGGCCCATAGGAACATCATGAGGTTTAACAAGGCCAAGTGCTGGTGCTGCACCTGGGCTGGGACAGGCCCTGGTACCAGCACAGGCTGTGGAATGAACAGACCCAGAGCAGCCCTGCCCAGGAGGGCTTGGGGGTGCTGTGGGTGAGAGGCTGCACATGGCCCGGCCATGGCACTCACAGCCCAGAGAGCCAAACGTGTCCTGGGCTGCATCCAGAGCCCCGTGGGCAGCAGGGCAGGGAGGGCATTCTGCTCCTCTGCTCTGCTCTGCTGAGACCTGTAGCACTGCATCCAGCCCTGGGCTGAGGGACAGGGACCTGTTGGAGTGAGCCCAGAGGAGGCCATCAAGATTATCAGAGGGCTGGAGAACCTATCAAAGCCAGATTGGATGGGACTCTGAGTAACCTGGTCTAGTGGAAGGTGTCCCTGCCCGTAACAGGGGGTTGAAACAAGATGTTTAACTTTCTTCCAACCCAAACAGTTCTGTGACTGACTCTGTCCATTCCATGACTGATTTTTCAACCTTTCTGCCTTTTGCTCGCTGCCATTTTTGTACCTTCTTCTTCCAAACTTCTTTCTTTTCAGGCTAGGAATAGGTGCAGCTTTCATTAGAAATCTGTCTCACAGAGGGGTGCCTGCAAACTTCGGTCAAGTCACCTCTGTCTTCTGTTAAATGAGATAAATACACTGTGTTTCGTATTCCATGCACTTAAATTTTTCTGCTCTCATTGAATGCTTAAAAATGTAATTTCGAAGTGCAGATGCACAAACTTGCAAATCTGAATTTGTGACTGCACACAACATTGGTGTTCTGTTACTTTTTCAGCCTCAGATTTTAGTTATTACACCTTTTCCATTACATTATAAACACAAAGTCAGATGGTAGTTTGTGATTACTATGATGGTATTTTGCAGTGTCACAAACTTCAGCATACTGCCCCCCTCATATATGACCTCTCAGCTTTGCTTTTCCTTTTCCTTTCTTTATGAAAGCAGATTTTTAAATTCCACTGACTTTAGCAAGTGACCCGGTTCACCCTGTCTAACCAATCTTGCTCATTTGCTGTCTTGCCAATTTTTGTCTCATCTGAAAATATTCTCTGCATTGATTTTCTGTTTTCTTCCAGATCACCAGTAAAGCTATTTAATGGCAGAAATATCTTTCTACAGGAGTAAAAGGTTTTGGTTGACATTTCCCCTTTATTTTTATGATGAATTCTGAATGTGTTTGTGTTTGACATAGTAGTAGTTTTTGCAATCAAAATATCTCATGGGACAAATTAAAATTTTTCATATGTCTTTTGCCTTATCTAACCCAGCTTGTCTGCTGGAGGGAAGCTGTATGAGGACTGTGGTTGTACTAGGCTGGAGAATCAAGCTAGCATAAGCCACAGCCCTAGCCTTTGTCTTACTGAAATTTCAGCCTCAGGGCACACTCAAAACATGCTCAACAACAGCTTTGAAATGTCTTTGATGTCAGAATTCTGTTAGCATAACCACTGAGACATCTTTGGGTCAGATGGATGGTTGCCATCTTAAATATTCAAAATGGGAAGGAAATAAGATAAAAGATTCCTCGAGATCTGTTGCAGGACATGCTTCTCTGTTGCCTTTTGACACCTTTAACCATGTGTTTGAAATCATAGGAATTTTGAAAACTTAAGCAGCTGCTGCTCCATCCAGCTACAAAGTGGATCAGAACAGCAAGATTCCTGGAATTTGCAACAGCAGAGAAAATATCTGACTTCCCTTCACAGTAATGGCTGATATGCTGACTGTAAAGTTTCAGCCTATAAACGTTTTTAGCTCATCCCCTAACCTGTCTGACAGGAACTTGCAGATCCAATGTTTACAGCTGGATGAGGCCTGGCTATGAAAACAGGGGCTTATGATGTGCTGGATCCTGGGTTTGATGGTCTTCCTGAACCAATATTTCAGTGTGCCTGGAGATTTGATCAGCAGAGAAAACTGCAATAGAAGATGGGGTGCTCCAGGCTCATGTTGGAAAAGATGCATCCCAACCCCACCGTGCTACCTTGGTGCAAGTATTAATCCAGAGCCTCCCTGATCTTCCCCAGTGACCATTAGTTAGCCATGGCTCCTACAGCGTAAAACCAAATTGAGGAAGGAAGGGAAACTGGCGAGGGAGCTGGCTGTCCTTACCACTGCAGTAACTGAGCAAATAATGCCAAATACCTGTGTAGCTGAAGCCAGGAACAGAGCTGCTTTTGATCTAGGGACACTATTCTAGCTCAGAAACAGTTTAGAAGGGAAAGTATTTTGTTTTATTTGCAGCTAGTTTAGTGCAAATTGAAAGCAACTTGGGTTTCTGGAAAATAGTGAGAGGTTCCAGGTGACACAGTTCTTGTTATGAATCTAGGTGCTTTTTGGATCTGCTTGCCTGTGTTGTGCTAAGTGGTGATCCCTCCAGGTAGATCCCAAAAGCCCAGCCATAGGTTTATGGTCAGGCAAAATGCCCATGGAAAGCTCCCAGGCACTGGTTGTCACTGGTGACTGATAAAATGAAGTCAAAACATGCACAGTTTTTGTAAGAGAAGGAATTTCATTGTCTCGGTGAAGGACTTGCCACTTTCTCTTTGTGCCACCACTGTATGAGCTTATGAATAAGGAATATTTTGCCTCTGAATTGACTACTTTGAGAGCACTTATCTTTGATCATCTAGGCTCTGAGCCATTTTATGACTAAAAATACCTCTTTCTATACAAAATAATATATTATTTCAAATGTCAATGGTACCTAGCTTGTAAAATAACAGCTAAACTCAGAATGTCTAGGCAGTTCAAAACTAGCTGTTCAGGAGCTTTTTAATGAGTAAAGAGATACTTCACTAAAGATATTTTGTTCAACTATGAGAAGATCAGAATTAATTTTAAAAACGTGTTTTATAGAATGAGTGACATCTTATTAGATTAAAAAAATAGTATCATAGCTATCATTTTCCTTTCACAGAAAAAAAATGTGGCAAACTTGTAATTCTTACTGAAATATTGGTAAGCAATTAAAACCTTGACCTTGTCTATTTGTTTGACCCTGTGTGCAGCCCTAGCAACTACTGAGAAATAACAACATGTTTCTGAAATTATGGTGTTAACTCCAATGTCCTGTCTAATTTCCTTTCTGTGCCTACATTTCCCTGCCATAAATACTGGAGTGGTACTGCGTGGTAACTGATGGGCTGTGCTATCATTCACTATTCCTCTTTGCTGTTGAATAGCTTCTGTATGCTAGGTGTTACATGGCACTGGATGTTATTTATTAACACATGCTGCTGGGCTGTGCTGCACGGGCCCGTTGCTGGCTCATGTCCACTTTGTCCCCAGCTCCTTCTCTGCTTTCCAGTTGACTGGACTCCAGCCCATGCTGTGCAGGGAGTGCAGGAATTTGCATTTCCCTTTGCCCAGCTGCCTGGGGTTCCTGTCAGCCCATTTCTTGAGCTCATTGAGGACCCTTTGAAGAGTGGCACAACCCCCTGGTATTGAGCCACTCCTCACAGGGTGAACGTGCTGTCCCATCATCCACATCACTGATGAAGACGCTGAACAGAACTGGCCCTGGTATTAACCTCAGGGCACATCACCAGCCACTGCCCTTTGCCCTTTTAGCCCTTTTAGTTCAGACACCTCTCATACCCACTTGCCTTGTCCATGCTTCATCAATTTGTCAATAGTGCTACAGAAGACAGTAGCAAAAGCCCTGCCAAAGCTGAGACAGACAGCAGGTAGGTATTCAGGTGGGTGAATTCAAAACATTGATTTGCTTGACTGATGGTAGCTCCTCAGACAGCCTAGTGTAGTTAAAGATGCATTCACAAAAATCTCTTTCCTGACAGCCCCCACAGCTGCAACTCAAAAGCAAAAGGTGTCAAAAGCAAGAATGGACTAGGAATATACCCAGCAAGTTCAGCCCTTTTCAGAGTGTGAAACAAATAATTTCATGTCATAATTCAGTCCTCAGTCTTCTCATTCTGCATTTACTGAAGGGTAACTGAGAGCCAAATGTTTTTTGCAACTGGGATGGAGAAAAGAAAACCAGTCTGTCTTGCACTGAGGCACATCTGAGGATGAAAACTATTGGGTTGCTGTTCTTTAATGAGATTAATTTTTATTAAATTCCTGTGTGCTGCTATTACACCCTATAATCCTTGCTGAGGGTGGTTATGCTGCTCTTCCTGCCCAGCACCTCCCCTCCACCAGCTCTTCCCTTCTCTTGAGAAGCAATGCTTCTTGTCAAGTATAAATGCCTCTTTTTATAGTGCTGCAGAAGTCAAACAATAATAAAGAGCTGTGGAGAGAAAAATATCTCCACCATGAAGACTGAAAACCATTTGAAGGAAGAAAGGAAAAAGTAAATTGCTATTTTTTAACTTTTCAAGAGGATTATGTGGATCTTTCTGCACACTCCAGAGCTGTGTAGAAGCATCTTCATTGCTCACCTGACCCCTGAAGAGAAGAGAAATGGAATGGAATGGGAAGGGAAGGGAAGTTCAGGGAAGGGCAGTTCAGGGAAGGGAAGTTCAGGGAAGTTCAGGGAAGGGAAGTTCAGGGAAGGGAAGGGAAGTTCAGGGAAGGGAAGTTCAGGGAAGTTCAGGGAAGGGAAAGGAAAGGAAAGGAAAGGAAAGGAAAGGAAAGGAAAGGAAAGGAAAGGAAAGGAAAGGAAAGGAAAGGAAAGGAAAGGAAAGGAAAGGAAAGGAAAGGAAAGGAAAGGAAAGGAAAGGAAAGGAAAGGAAAGGAAAGGAAAGGAAAGGAAAGGAAAGGAAAGGAAAGGAAAGGAAAGGAAAGGAAAGGAAAGGAAAGGAAAGGAAAGGAAAGGAAAGGAAAGGAAAGGAAAGGAAAGGAAAGGAAAGGAAAGGAAAGGAAAGGAAAGGAAAGGAAAGGGGAAAAAAGAAAAAATAAGAAAGAAAAAGTGATGGTTCATTGAAAGCACCATGCACAGCATGTTGAGTGATTTGGGAATGGAAAAGAAAAGGCTCTGGGGTGACCCAGTTGTGTCATTACAGTAGTTAAAGGAAACCTACAAGATCAATGGAGAGAGACTTTTACAAGAGTCTGGAGCAACAGGACAAAGAATGGCTTCAAATTGATAGAAGGTAGATTTAGATTAGGTATTAGGAAAAAAATCTTTACTAGGAGGGTGGTAAGGCACTGGAACCAGTTGCTCAGAGAAACTGTGGATTTCCCAACCCTGGAGATGTTCAATGCCAGGTTGGATGTTGCTCTGAGCAACCTACTCTGGTGAAAAGTGTCCCTGCAAGGTGACCTTTAAAGTCCCTTCCAGCCCAAGCCATTCTATAATTCTATGATAAGTTACTGGGGAAAGGGATCGAGCCCTTGTGAATGGCTCAGACAGATCTTCCAACCAACAAAATTGGTGCCTAAACAATGCAGAAGGTTATGTACAGTAATAACACCAAAAAGGCTGCAAACCCTCAGCACACATTCATTTCCCTCTAGAATTGTGCTTGGTCATAAAGTGTGATGAAAACTGCCTGCTTGGTGGGTGTGCCAGGGCTGAAGGCCCTACTGATGAACAGTGGGGCAAAAATAATCTTAGAATAGTTAGAATCTATTTTTTCCAGCCTTTATTATCCATTAGAGTTTCTGAAGATAGCTGTCTCCTGAAGAACTGGACACCTTCCATTGATCTAAACAGTTTAAGGGCACTGTTGGTATTTTGAGGACTGAATCAGTAATGAGCCTGACATACCGTAAGTGAGGGCAGACCAAAGAAGGACAGATTGATTGACTGATTTTTTTCCTTCTGCAACTTTTGAAGCAGCACCCCTCTGGGCTCCCAGGGCTTCTCTCTACAAATGGTGGGCAACTGTTGGGCCAAACCAGCACTTGAAGTATGGGGAAAAATAGGTGTCAAAGAGTTGAGGTGTCAGTGGTGCCATTGAAAAGGGGGAGTCACTGTCTCAAGACACAAATAAAACCATACAGAGACTTGGAGAAGGGCTGTTCATGATTGCAATTTAAACAGCAGAGAAGCTCCATCATTTTCAAAATGAAAAAGAAGTTTTGACCATGTCTCTCTTCTCTTTCTGTGTCTGACAGTGGGATCCACTTGCCACTCTGATGTGAGAAACTGGGTCAGGGCATACTGGCAGCTGGTGAGAGTGTGTGGTGCAAGAAACCACAAACCCAGTGTGCTGTGGCTGTTTGCAGTACTGCAGACAGACTGCACCTCTGCTTACACACACAAGCATGGCTGCTTGTTCTAACAAAAAGTATCTAATTAAAAATGCTGCTTGGCTTGGCAGAGCAGACAGAAGAGGCGGTACAGTGTGGTGAGCAGAGCTCTGTTTGTCAAGCCTGAAGGTCCAGTTCTTCCAGGGCTGGGCAGAGCGACAGGGATTAAGTCAGTGCAGTGCTGTGCACTCCTGGTGCCCCCACATAATTAGATCACCATCACTTCAGAGCAGAGTCTGCTTCTGTACAGCTTTGAACAATGAGGTTTTGATCTTGTTGGGGTTCCTTGGCACCACATTAATACTATTTTATTAAACATAAGATTTACTACCACATCAGCAGGACAGTTCTTAAGAAAGAACTGTGATCACATCATCACATCATCCCTGTGATGAAGGGACAGAGCTGAGGATGGGAAATTGAACCTTAACCTGGTTTTCTGTTATAATTTTGAGTTGGACATTTATTCCTTCAGCTGGCATAAACCCCTGGCTCGCACAGGTCAACTGCCAGTGAACAAAGATTTTCAGAAATTCTCTTGAGATTGCTCTGGTACTATTGTGATGTATTTTGTCTCTGTGAGAGAGATAATTGAATTAAATTCATATTATCAGGTTCAAAAGGTGGCTCCATAACAAAGGGAATGTAGATGACAGTCCATAACCAAATGGTATTGTCACAAGGGCTTGAAGCTAAGAATGAACTGGCTGTCTGGCTGTGCTGGGGAAGAGGAAGGAGTTGCAGACAGGACCCATCTGGCAGCTTGTGACACATGAGAGCAGAGGTGTCACTGCCCCTGCAGTTTTGGGTTGACACATGCAGCTCAGCTTTGTACTGTCACTTCCTCTGTTATCTACAATGGCACCTGTGCTAGGAGAGCAGGGAGAGCAAACACCCACCACCCTGTGAGTCCTGGCACAGGTGTCTGTGCTTTCCTAGCAGCCCCCAGTATAGCAAGCCCATAAACACTAGTCTGAACAAGCAAGATAGATTAACTGTGGGTGTGTGGTACTTGCAGCAGGCTCAGCCTGTTGGCTGAGGTTCTGGTCTGTAACTCTGCAGTATCTGGAGGCAAGCATATTCTTCAGAGGGAGGGGGAAGGAGAGTTTTGGCCTTGGAGATATAATTCCTGACACATCCTTTTTGGTAGTAGAGGTGATGCTGTTGTGGAGGAGATTCTCCATTAGCCAAGGACTCTGGGTAAAAGCTGAAAAGGAAAATTGATTTTCAGAAGTTACTTACTCAGCTCTGAGTTGGGGTATTGGAAGAACCTTCCTGGGTCATCCTCACTTGCACCTTGTTTGCTTCAGGTATAATTCCTGCAGCAGTTTGAAAAAGCCCATTTGTGAAAGGGAAAGTGAAGAGGAAAGCCATGCAAATAGATGGCTTCTGAGAGCTTGGCTTTGCCTCTGCCTGGAGTCTTGCCTTGTGCTGGCTGCAAAGTGGCACAGAAATGTGAACAGGCAGGTAACAACTCAGCTTTTCCTTTCCAGATTTGAGTTTGAAAGCACTCTCTTTTTTGCTGTACCCAGCTGTCTCCTCCTTTTCTTGTCCTTCTCTCACACAATTCCTGCATCCTTTTCCTTCTCACATTTCAGCTCAAGCCTCATGTTTGCTGTTCAAGAAATCTGAAATGTGCTTCGTTTCAGTTTCCCAGTAGCGGCAGTGCTTTATCCTGGTTATAGCAAAGCTGGACAAGAATGCTGTCAGTGTTTTGACCTCCAGCAAAACACTGACAGCTTCTTCACTTACTGTAATGAGACATGCTGAAAATGAAATATGAAATACATACTGATACCTCTCTCCATTCAAAGTTTTATGGGTAGCACTGTTTCTTAGCAAAACAATAATTGCTTTTCTTCAATGACCAGAAAGCAAAATAGCATTATTTGGTGTATCTTAATTCATGTGCAGACTGATGTCACAAACTAGAGCTGCAGCTTTCTTCCCTTCAATTGGAAACACTGATAATCAGAGTGACAGCTTGCCGTATAGTCCCCCTGCATTATCTCCCATACATAAAGATGATTGAAATTATTTTATCAGTGATTTATGATACTGGTTCTGATGAGTTTGTTAATGACAGGATAACAGACTATCCTGTAAACAGAGCACTGCTTTGCAAAGCATATTGTTGGGAACAAAAACCCAGGCACCAAAGTATTGCACTCTGTGCTTTGCCAGATCTGCATGGAGCAAGCATCTTGAAAACACAGGAGTTAGCTGCTGAGAGTTCAAGATTCATTAAAACAGAAACAGAAAAATTCTAGTTTTATATGCTGGTGGTGAGAAGAAAGCATCTCCTTCCTAAAAAAGTGTAAATGTGTTTGAAATCCCCAATAAGAGTTCCAGATCTGTCCCAGACCTGTTTTAGGGCACAGGCCCTGTTCTGTCTGTTTCCTTACTGTCTTCATTTTTCTTGTGTCTTTTTCTATATAGGAGATACCCTAAACTCTCAATATGCTCTTCTTTGGATGTTGAGGATTTGGGTTTGAACCCCTTCAGGCAGAGGAGAGAGCTGAATGAAGGAATGGCACATCTGGGATAGGGACTCAGTGTGTGACAAGTTTCAAGCAAGTTTCAAGAGGAGTAAGACAGTACCCCTACAGTTTAGGTACTTCAGGGCCAGGCTGCAGCTGGTTGCAGAATTCCCACCTGTAAATCCAGGATGATACAAGTTAATGTATCTTATGAGGAAATGGAGATTTGTTGTTTGATGGTAGTTTCCAGTCAGAGCTTGAAAGTCTTGTTCTGTGGAAAAAGTCTGATACTTAAAACAACCAAAACTAACTTGTCATTGGAACGTAAAGCCCAAACATTCTGAAATAATTCTTATTTCCACCCTGTGAACAATTTCAGAAAAATCTTTGGCAGAAAAAGATACAAATAGCTTGACCTGCTGATGCTGAGAAGGTAGGCAGAAAGGAGAAACTTGATTAAGTGGATGTACAATCAGTTCAGGGATTCTCTGTTCAAAGATATAAAATGGTTTTAAAATCCTAAATAAATAAATATTTCTCCTAAATAAACTCTGTGTTTGATCTCTTTGTGCTGTTAATATGATCTGAAGATGTTTAGACTCCACCTGATCCCTCTTCTGACACCACCTGTCCTCATGTGAGGAGCAGAACTCAGAATACTTACGTGTGATCTCATTTCCCATAGCTGAATGGAGTGTTTATGAAGAAATGTTATAGTATGATTATTAAATCTCAGTTGGCAATGGCTTATTGGAAAGGTATGCTTAGCAATTCAACCCATTTTGACATTTCAGTGAGTGCACCAACAAAAGGTGTCTTTCCAAAAAAATCATATTCATTCAAAGCTGTTCCAGTGTGCAGGCTGACATCCTTGCAGATACTGAGGGACAGAGATTTCACATCCTTATGTGCCTGTATCCCAGTAAAGGAAAAACACAGAAATTTTCCTTTTATTGCCAATGTGCTTTAGACAGGTTACAGTCTGTCCCTGAAGCATACAATTGGAAAATCACACATCAAACATGATTAGATTGTCATTCTGCATCTAAGCTCCTGCAGAGTATTAAGTTAACCTGTGCTGATGTGGCCATACACACTCAGTGTAGAAGGGTAAGTTCTGAGTGTTTAAAAAATGAAGAGTCATGCTTCAAAAATGCAATAAAATCAATCAAAGTCTGGTTTAAAAGCCGCCTTCTTCTTGTGATGGATAGCAAAAGGTGTTCTAAGTGTCAGCCCCAAACTGGCATGCAGTGAACATACTTTCTTCTAATTTAGTGATATAAACCTTTCACAGAGTGGGATGTTCTGACTCCAAGTAGCTTAATTATACTTTGCATCTGCATGTCAACAGGGAGAGCACGGAATGTCTTTGTTCCATACTTTCTTGTCTCATCTCTGCCTCTTTCCAGTTTCTCCTTGTCTCTGTGGGGATCTCAGAGAGGCAGTTCTAAAGGCTCTGGGGAAAACAAGGCTGTCTCATGACACATCTCTGTCATGATTAACTGGCATATAGAGATAGATAGACAGACAGACAGACAGACAGATAGATAGTTTTATTGGTGTTTGTTTGTTTCTGCCTTGGGTTTTTTTGGGGGGTGTTTGTTTTTTAAATTATTTTTTCCTTTTGGGATGCTGAAAATTTTGGGTTTGGTTGGTGGTATTTTTCCCAGTTTTCACAGCTACCCTTTGTGCAACTCAGAGCATTTTTTTGTTTGTGGAAGAGCTTTGTGATCCAGTTTGAAGGCTGTAGTTTTCGAGGTATACAGATACCTGATGTATTGAAACTAAACATGTAGTCCAGATGATTTACTCTCAATGTCTAAGAACACTACAAAATGTCCCTGGCTGCCCCAGTTTATCTGAGCACATGTTCTTGTAGTGATTTATCAGAAGCTGTTAATGCATGCCTTGCTCCAGAGGCTACATGAAAAAAAAATTAAACAAAAAACTTTTGGTGGAAGTCCAAAAGTGTCTCACTCTGTATGAGCATGCTCAATCACAATGGCTAACAAGGCATCAGCCACATCCAGACAACTATGAAAGAATATTCCTGTCCAAGACAGACAGAAAACGCTAGTGTGTAGAAAGGCTGAATGATTTTTTAAATTCTCTTTAAGCACCAATCAGTAAATTCTGTCTTTTTTAAAAATAAGTGTAGCCTTTAGCAATTCTTAATTTCATCACATCACTTCATCATTGTCAGATTTGAGGGCCAGTTGCTTAGATTTTTGCCAGAGATGACTGCAATTCAGAAATGATGGAGAAGGCAGTAATGAAATTACACAGGACAGGAGCTGAAGGCCTCAAATGAGTTTTCAAAGACACTTAATCTTGGTCTAGTCTTACAAGGGAAAAGTCAGACTTAGTGAAACAATTCCCTTTTACCAAGGAGCATGTATGGACTGGGTTTGGATGCAGTGGGAAAAAATGTAGTCAGGCAAAACTGACTGAGTAAAGGTGCCTACAGCAACTAACAGTTTATCTCACAGCTGGGTTCTCCCCAAAGGTGATGTTGCACTGCTTCTAGAGGAATTGACACGTAACTGAATCTAAATACTGCAACTGCATCAGACTGACCCAGTGGTGCAATGGAGTAAGTGTTATCATCCCAAGATATGACAGGGAGCACCTTAGGGGAATTACCCTTCATAGTAGCAGCATCCAGGGAAATGGAGCATCCTGCTCCAGAAGAAACTTTTTCAGGGAAGTCTGCAGTACTGAGGAGCTACACAGAACACTGAATCCTGGCACAGTGATTCCTGACAGATACAGAAATTACTGCCGTACATTATTTGTATATAGTTGGATGATCTATCAATAAGGTATCTTCCTTCCCTGTCATTCCATGTGCCTTCTCACATTTTGCATTTCAGAACAGCTTTTGATACTGTCTCTCACAGGATCCATCTGGACAAAATGTCCAGCCCACAGCTGGATAAACACATCCTGTGAGGTGTGAGCAGCTGGCTCATGGGTGGGGCACAAAGGGTTACGGTGACTGGGGTGACATCAGGCTGGTGACTTGTCACTAGTGGGGTTCCACAGGGCTCCATCCTTGGCCCTGTGTTTTTCAACATCTTCACAAACTTGAATGCAGGACTGGAACGGATGCTAAGCTATCATAGCAGGGCGTTCCTGTGGCAGTAATAATTAGCATTGACTCCATGATTCCAGAAGGCTGATCAATTGCTTTATTATACTATATACTATACTATATACTATACTATATACTATACTATACTATATACTATACTATACTATACTATACTATACTATACTATACTATACTATACTATACTATACTATACTATACTATACTATACTATACTATACTATACTATAAAGAAAAACCCATCACCCTTGCCAACAGTCCCATACAGCTTTTACCAGATTGGTCAATTGAATCCAAACACCATCACCACTGGCCAATTAAGAAATCACCCTTTGGTAAACAAATCTCCATAACACATTCCACATGTGCACAACAACAGGTGCAGCAAGTGAAGGTAAGAATTGTTTCTCATTCTTTTCTCTGATCTTCTCACAGCCTTCTCCAGGACAATGCCTGGGAAAGTTGGTTGTGCCTGCTGCTCTCTGCAGCCACACTAAGCAAGTTCACAGATGATACAAAACTGGGAGGAGCTGTTGGCTCCCTTGAGGGCAGGGAGGCCCTGGACAAATGAGACGACTGGGCAATCACCAACTGCATGAAGCTCAACAAGGGGAAGTGCTGGACCCTGCAGCTGAGCCAGGACAACTCTGGATGAAAATACAGACTGGGGAAGGAAATGCTGGGAAAGCAGTGCCATGGAAAGGGACCTAGGGCTCCTGGTCAATGGTGAGTTGAACACGAGTCAGCAGTGCCCTGGCAGCCAGGAGGGCCAACCCTGTCCTGGGGGCATCAGGCACAGCATCAACAGCCAGGCAAGGGAGGGGATTGTCCTGCTCTGCTCTGCACTGGGGCGATCTCATCTCGAATGCTGGGGCCAGTTTTGGGTGGCACAATGTAAGAAAGACATGAAGCCATTAGAGAGTGTCCAAAGGAAGGCAACGAGGATGGTGAAGGGTCTGGATAGAAAGCCACACAAGAAGCGGTCAAGGTCACTTGCTTTGTTCAGCCTGGACAAGAGGAGACAGAGGGGAGACCTCACTGCAGTTACAATTCCCTCATGAGGGAAAGAGGGGCAGGCACTGACCTCTGCTCTGTGGTGACAGTGACAGGATCCAAGGGAATGGCCTGAAGTTGTGTCAGGGGAGGTTTAGGCTGGGTATTAGGGTCTTCATCCAAAGGGTGGCTGGGCACTGCAACAGGCTCCCCAGAGAAATGGTCACAGCAGCATGCCTGACAGAGGTCAAGAAGCATTTAGCAATGCTCTCAGGTGTGCTTTTAGGGAATGGTCCTGTGCAGGGCCAGGAGTTGGGACTTCTTGGATTTTTGTGGGTCCCTTTCAATTCAGCATATTCAGTGATTTTGTGAAACTAAAATTGCTGTGAAGTAAAGCTAAGTTGGAGACATACCTTACCAAATACTCCACAGGAAATCCCCATGAAAACTTTCCTAGGGATACACAGAGTGAAAAGCAAATTGCAAACTACTTGAATTTCTCTTACCTAATGCTAGTAAACAGAGCAGGCTCTGCCAAACTGGAGAGATGGGTTTCAGCCTTCTCCATCCCCAAAATGAATTATGCAAGAGCTTCTTTCCTGCTTGACAAGTGGTCCCACCGTAAACCTATGACAGCCAGGCTGCATCGTCCTGCCTTAGGAGACACACACTACTTTGCTGGGAGCTTATGCTATGAAGGATGGTAAGCAATGACCAAAGCCACTGTTCAGAGGAATTCTTGTTGAACCAAGGGAGAGAATGTGCTACTTATGCAGCACAGTGCTAGTGCTATAGATAAAGTACTGCACTTCACTTGTAACCAAGAAACAGCAATATGTTTATCAATGTAAAACAGTGATTTAATGAAGTTTATCATAAATGCAACAGTGTTTTAACAAGATTCAGGGACAATGTACATTTGATTTTCACTGCATAGAGAATAGGATCAGGCAAAGTTGTTGTCGGGAAACCCTATTGCCATTGAGTCATGAAGTTCAGGGAGGAGTCCCAGGCATTCAACATTCCTTTCTGAGGGGAGTCTAGGCAGCTGGATTCAGGCTTAGTGCCAGACTCAGTCAACAGCTTCTGCCTGAAGGATTACATGTGCACAATCCATCTTTTTTACCATGTAGCCAATATTTCAAAGTTTAGCATGCTGTTAATCACTTGCTGATAATCAGTTGTGGCAAGGATTCTCCCAGCCTCAAGGATTAACCTTGAGCAGAGTCCTTACTCAAGGGAACATGCTGGCACGCAGCCCACTGCTATAAAGGAGAGCCCATCAGGCCCTCAGCTCTCAACTATTTATGGAGTAAGACAATTGACTCACAGTAATATTTGTATACTAGATGTATCTCGGGTTGGTACATGCTCAACTAGCCCTTAGCTGCTGAGGAAGATTTACAGCCCTTAACTCCTGTGGTGCTGTCTGTAAGCCACCTGCAGCCATCAAGAGCACTACTGAAGGCTGCTGCTCCAGCAGGGAAAGGGCTGGGGGAGCACAACCTCAGAGCCAGCTTTATTTCTGTGCACATCCACAGCTGAATTGCACTGACCTGATTTGGAGGCAGACACCTCAGTCCTGTCACCACCCTGCAGGGGCTCTGTGCTGTGCTAAGCCGTAGCTTGGCCAGTGTTTCTAGAAATGTAGGCACACAGTACGTATCCATTGTTCTACTGGTATTTAAGAGCACAATCTCAGCCAATGAGGTTGCTGTAGAGGGACAGCCTCTCCAAAACTGGCACCAGCTGTGCCATAAAAAGCTGCTTTACAGTACCAGCTTTTCATTACACCACCTGGTCAGTTTCTGGGCAGTTTAATGCTGGTGTGTCCAGGGATCCCCACAAAAGGAAAGGAGAGCTCTCTGCAAATCAACAAATATACCAGTGGAAAGGCAATATGAAGCATAATTTCTAGAGAGAAACAGAGCTAGTGGCTCCATTACCCTGGGCCACTGGTATCTACACTGGGTTTGCTTCACCAGTTGGTCAAGTCTTGCTGCCCCAGGGGCAGCTGATGTCTGCTTCCACCACAGTGACTGCATGGGCAACAGTCACTTCTCAGCAAAGAAGAGCAGGTGCTAAATACAGAAAATAACAACCCTCGCAAAAGTAACTCTGAAAGCAGCAAGACAGGGAAAAATAAATTTCCCGCTCTTCTCTCTACAGCAGTTAGATGGAACCTTTAATCTCCATGAATGAAAGCAGGATGAAATAGATTTTGCAGAAAATTGCTGGGGTTAGAGTCTGCTGAGTCTGAATTCACTAAGGGTTCAAATGCTGATTAGATGTGACCATCACCCCTGAGTGAAACAGGTGAGAAAAGGCAGGATGAAATACTTCTGCCCAGACAATGATGGAAATAGCAAGACATGGAGGCTTTCAAAAGGTGAGCGAGCTCAAACCTGTCCTCAGACTTGTCTGATCTTAGCTTAGGCTGTGGCAATAGCTTTTTTTTTCCTTTTTGAATGAACTGTTATCAACCACCTTTTGAAACTGTTCAAGTTAGTTAAGATTAATGAAATAAAAAAGCTGCAAAAAAACCTCATACCAAGATTTTATTTTTTGTTAGTGACAGACATTTGCCTCTTGTTAGCCAGATGTAGAGAAAAACCCCAAACCAAACCCAGAATCAATAGATGAGAGCCCTCAGCAGTAAGATAGGAAGGGCTGCTAATTAAGTGATACCTTGGACTAGAGGGTTGGGAAGGAAGCCTGGATGGGACTGTACCTATTAAAGTGAAAAGTAGCATTTGTCTTAAAGAAATAATCACTACCTTAGTACATTCTTTTTTCTGTGTGACAGATGCCCTTACTGTAATGACAGCTCACAGACATGAACAGAAACTGTATTTAGCACCTTTGCTCCTAATACTACTGGTTTCCTCAGTAAACTTTGGCCCTACTTTGCCCTGCTTTTTCCAGCTAGTGTTATCCCCTTTCTACAGCTCTGAGGACCTTATCTGCAGAGCCAGCACATTTCAGAGCTGCCTTTGGAAAGGGGCGCAGTAGGCTTTGGTTAGCAGCCCTGTGCTCTGTGGCACAGGGCCCCACTGTGGAGTCAGGAATGCCTCACTTTGGGTGCTGAGACACTGCCAGAGGTAACAACCACTATGGAAGCAGGAGGCCTCTGTTCAGATCCCTGTTTGTGTGACTGGGAGTTCTGGAGAGAAACTGACAGTTGGTAAGAGACCATGAGATGGGATGGCAAGGTATCACCTTCTTTACTCATGGAGACACTCCAGAAGCTGATGCTGCAGCACATGGTTACTATGTGGGTTCTTAAGCCTGAGGTCTATTGTTAAACTGGCATGAAAAATATGTTATCAAAATGTATGTTATTCTTAATAGGGCAGGTAGAATGCCAGATACCCCTGATTAACGTTTCAATTTTCCCTTGCAGTCACAGAAAGTCATTTCATCTTGCTTCGTATGTCACTGGTTAAAAGCCAGGAAACTTCAACATTTTTTGAAAAACCTGATTTTTTTTTTATACAAAAAGAGGCATTTTTGACTAAAGAAAGATCCCCGTAAAAATGAGCAAGAAGTCCAAATGTGAAATATACTTCAAATCTGGCTCAGAACAAAAACTCTGGTTAACTAAATTAGGAAAACTACAAATACTTTATATAACAGGTAGAGCAGGTGTTGTCAAAATTCTTCTTCAGCTTGTCTGGAACGAGAGCATTTCAGCTGCAGCAGCCTCTCCACAGTGTCTGCAATGGTTTTCTCCCCATGGACCTTGTTGTCTCGGGTGCGGATGTTCACTGTTCCACTTGCCTTCTCCTTTTCACCAACAACTAGAAAGAACCAAGAGGTAAAGGAATCAACTGCTTCTTCACAATTCTGTCAGTTACTTGGAGGGTAGAGTTTCTCTGTCAAAGGCTCCTTCTAATCTTAATGGATCCCAGATAGTTTTAAGGCCAATGCTAGATCCCAAATTCACGTAACAGGACTAACAGGCTCCTTCAAATCTTGTACTTTAGGATGAGTTTCTGGTATTCCCTGCATCACTCTCTCTGAAAGAGGCTCCTCTTATGCATGCATGCCTAGTTCAGAAGTGTACCACAGATGTATGCAATGGAAACATACTTCTTTTGCTGAAGTAGAAGCACGAGCATGAATTTTTGGGAGGATGGAAAATCACTTAAAATCTGACTGATAAAGGACAAGAGACTTCATATATCTATCCCCACACTGCTGACCAGAAGACAGCAAAAAGTATCAATAATTCCTTGGGTCACAGTGATCTCCCTTCAGGGACAGCTATCCAGTCCAGGAATGCTTATGATGTCAGCAGGAGAGGTTCTCTGTAGGGGAGACTCTCAAGAACAAATTGACCTAAAATACTGATTACAACTCTCTGCCCTGCTCACAGAACAACCAAATCCTGTAACAAAAGGGTCAGCCAGTACAAGGTAACTAATACATTACCCAGAATGAAGTTATACTGCGCAAGCTGAGCATTTCTGATCTTCTTGTTCAGTGTGCACCCAGGATCTACATCAACATCTGCCATAAATCCAGCATCATGAAAGTGCTGCCTAACCTAAAGAAAAAATATCAGAATTGTCACTACTGGATATTCATGGCCATGAACTATTAATGACTTGTAGATTTAAACCGTTTCAGATTATCTGAATCCTAAAAAAAAGGCACTGTCATGTGTGAAGGCTTCGGAGATAAGCCCAGTTCAAGAAATTAAAATACACCAGCTATCATGCATCTATATACACAATAAATAAGTAAGCAGTGATGTGAACCTCTAATGTTTGTGCTGAGTACTCCACTGAGTAAATGTTTGTGTTGTGTTAATTTGAGTTTGATATTGTAAAAGGCAACAGGATAATGGAGCTTACTGATTAGAGGATTTTTTTTTTTTAATTTTGCGAGCTACTGTATTTACATATAATGTGATTAAAAGAACTACAGGCAAAGGTGTGCTGGATGCTAAATAGGCAAAGACTCATTTTTATCTTTCTTACTGCTCTGCAAGAGGCACATGGCCATGGGGGACTAGAACCTGAAGGGTAAGACAGATTTGAGCAAGAGAAAAACGAAGTTTTCCAAAAATAAAAGTCTCACAAAGATCAACATTTGTTATTCATATACCCAAACTCTAACTCACGTTATTTTTAAGAGATCTACAACTTCAGCAGCTAATTGTCACTGTGATATACAAAATCACGGCAATGTAATATGCAAAGACTTGGAATGCATCTCTGAAATAAGTACTATTAATCATTAATAACTGAGTATTTCAGATCAATATGATATACTGAAATCAAAGCCCTGAAACCATATACGTCACCTTTTGAGCGTACTCATCACATGCTGGTCCCACTGGTACCACCATTACTTGCTGTGGGGACAGCCAGAGTGGCCTTCAATAAACAAACAAAACAAGTTTATATAGCTTTCATTGTTTTTTTCAGTACAAAAAATACTATTTACAGAGAGGAATAAAATCTTCACAAGAGACTTTTAAAGCCAGCTGCACAGATTGGGTTCAGAGGTGATGAGAGCCCTATATTCATTACAATTATTTCCCCAAGAGAATTGAGTGTCTAAAAGGATTGCAGTGTGGGCACGAGCACTTGCTGATTGGAAGTTGCTATTGTGTTTTATGGCAGATAATAAAGCCTGACTGATTGAGCTCATTACTAACTAAGCAAAGGAAAGCCTTTACTTTTAAGTCTTGTCATAATCAGAGGGGTCACTCCTACTGGGTATTAACACAGGTAAAGCAGATCACCTACATAAATGACTCTTTACAAATTGGTCCTGCTGCAAAAGCAGCTGGAATGCAAATGCTGTGGGCAGACTAGCTCTATGCTAAACCTGCATTGTCAGTATCATGTAAAATCTACCATATCTTGAATAATTTCATGTCTAAGGAAGGTGGTTCAGAAGAAATTGCCCTGTGGTATTCCTAGGAATGTTGCCCTATCAAGTAAGTGGAACAAACAGACCCTCTTGAATCTCCAATACTTGGGGCTAATTTCTCTCCTACATGAAGAGTTTGCTTGAACTGGAATAATATTTTTTTCAACGTTACCATTTGCCTCCATAGTTCTCAGTTAGAATGGCAATCATTCTCTCCACTGATCCCAAGATAGCCCGGTGAATGATAACTGGTCTTGTCTTGTCATTGCCATCATGGCTGTAAAGAAATGCTTTTGTAAGGTTTTTTTCCTTGATGCAACCTTATGTCTGTAAGTGTCACTGAAGTTAGATTACACAGAAACTAAAACCACCTGCCCCTGTGTTTACCTGACAAAGGTGAGGTTAAATCTGACTGGCAACTGGAAGTCAAGCTGAATTGTAGCACATTGGTGGTAGCGGCCAATGGCATCCTTAATCTGAATGTCGATCTGAAGAACAAAAAGAAATAAACTTTTACAGTTAAGAGACAAGCATTCCCCTCTGAAAGCAAATCCATTGTTTTGAGATGGAAAATTTCACTCAATGCAGAGAAATTCTATGCAGTTTTAAACAGATAGTTTTACTTCAGCCTTCATTAGGCTTTAAGTGATTTGCAGGTTCTGATGCAAAAATTGTTAAGAGCTAAAAAACAGGGTGAGTAATTAGAGAGATAATGTATCAGGTGGAAACTATATTTAATGTCTTGGACATTTTATGAGTTTCAGTCTGGAACTTTCATGGGCCTTTTCACTGAGTGAGCACAGCAGAACATAAATGCAGAACTGAACATATCTCCCTAAAAATGAGATTTCTTCAGCCTTTAAGTGGCAAATTTGCACTTCTTTATAATACAGTACTTGAAGACTTTGTAGCTTGTGTTACAAATTCAGGGCATGAACAAGGGACAAGAATTTGTTAAATAGGCCACTTACCAGCAGGAGGTCCTATCAATCAGTAACACTTGTTCTGACCTACAAGTCAAGCCTGTTCTTTCTTTTGTATCTAACACTTAAATTCTGAGTACACTTATGATACAACTTAGACAGAGAAGATTTACAGAAAAGAGTAGGCTTATAGTGTCCTGACCTTATTTATTTATTACATTGCTCACTTAGTCATAATTTTACCAGTATATATCAGACTATATATTAAGGCAGTATGCCTTTTTTTAATTTGTGTAATAAACGAACACATCAGTATTTTAACAACTCAAGATCTAAATGTCTTTCAATTTTACATCTAGAATTCAGTTTATCAGAATTCAGCTAATCACCAGAGAGCTTCTAATCAAAATAAATTATTTACAACCTAATTTAATTTCAAATCCAGACTGTACGAAGAGCAAGTGTAAGATTAATTATTGTTAACAAAGGTTCCTGTATATTTGTCTTCCTTCAAATACAGAAATTACTGAATATGAGCTGCTATAACGCATTTTACCTAAAAAAAAGACATGAACCAAAACTGATTCAACTGGCATACAAATACAAAAATCAGAACCAGCTTACTAGGTGAGAACACAAATATAAATGTAGTGTAGGCATATTAGGGAAAGATTTAAAAGCCATTTCATAATACTCTGTGTCCTTATGTGCAAGGATAATAAGGAAGTTTCTAAAAAGCCCTATTTAATCTGTCTAAGCTGAGGAGACTGTTCTTAAGAAACCAAACAAATTCACATGATCATGCATGGGGATTTTTAAACTAACAAAACCCACCAGTAACTCAACGCAACTTCAAAACTGTGAAGTTAAAGGAAAAAAAAATTTAACCAGTAAGTTTACTTTTGATTTTCTCCTGACTTAGGATTCAGTTACTGCTGAGAGGATTATTTCCAGTGCAGAAGTTGCTCTGCTAAAACAGATCATACAGTGCCACCTTGTGTTTGTGTCACCCACCAGTCAGCTGTTTAAGCAGGAGACAAATATTTTATTCACATTAGATTAATTAATTGAGTGTTAAAGCAGTTAAAACTATGCGAAAACCAGGATCACAGAAGACTATTTCTCTCTCAAGTATGTTAAGAGTTTATTTATCTGGAAAAACAGCAAATTTCTATCAGACAGCATCTTAAAATGGGATAACATAAAAAAAACTCCCTTCCTCCTCATCCCAGCTTTTTGCCTTACCCAAACAGAACTAAAAACCAAATCCCCAAATAGGGGTTAGCAACACACTAACCTTAGGTCCATAAAAAGCTCCATCACCAGGGTTTAACTCCCATTTCTCACCAAAGGCATTGAGGCTGTTTTCAAGTTGCTGGAGATAAAGCACACACACTCAGTGTTTCTTTACACATCACAGTTTCAGGTCAGCCTGCTCCTACAAATAGGTGACCCTATCAAACTCTTACTACTTCTCAGTAACAGCTGAAACACATTTATTTTCTGAAAAAGGGAAGTTTTGGAAGAGCACCAGCTAAAAAAAAAAAAAAAAAAAAAAAAAAAATTCCGAATTTAAAGACAAAATTAATGCAGTCATTTTGGAAGAGGCCAAACAAGCATTAGCTAAGATATAAGAACTTTTTATACTAAATTCAAAGTTTGTAGTTAATTTGAGATGAAATCTGCCCTGCTACACCAAATATCTATTCCTGCAGTATCTTCTCCCCAGTACTGCACCTGCAGTAGCCAACCCCATCCCTTTCAGCCTCACTTTTGGGAGATGGCTTTAAGTCTTATTACAGGGGCTGCCAGAACTGATTCTCTTCCTCCCTTTTAATTCTCAAAAAAAGACAAGGAGATGCTTACATTCATTTGATGCTTGCATGGAGACTGCCTCTGTACTGAGAGCAAACAGCAGGCAGACTGAACTGAAGGCAATTATCGAAGTTATATTGCTCATGCCCAGCCCAGCTTCACTGTACCTCCCAGAAGGCAGTAAGCTCTTACAGACAATGCAGCTTTACATCATAGAAAAGAGTAAGACTACTGTTTCACCTTTTCAGCTTGATTCCACACTTCAATATCTCCCAGGTACTTTTCAGGACGAGTGGAGAGATTCAGTTTAAATGAAAATCCAAAGACATCATACACGGTACGCAAGAACTCCAGACAGCTCTTTATCTCCTCTTCAATCTGAGGATAATAGAAAACATGTATCAAATACGGAAATTTCAGTTTACCTGATTTTATTACCCAGTTTAATTTAGCAGGAGCTCCCACCTGCTCCATAGTACAGAAGATGTGAGCATCATCCTGCTGGAACCGGCGTACTCGGGTTAGTCCTGTGAGAGCTCCTGACAGCTCATTGCGATGTAGGACACCAAAATCTGCCAACCGCAATGGCAGCTCACGCCACGACCTCGGGCGATGGTCAAACATAAGGCTGAAGGAAAAGTTTATTACTTGAAGCTCATTCAGAACCAAAATTCTGCAAGGGACAGTCAGGGAGAAGCAGCCAGTGATGCACATGCCCATAAAGCCATTGGTGTAATGTGGATACAGCTATCAGTCTTATCTAGATTTGTCAGGGAAACAATCTCCTTCAACAGCTTCCCCTCTTCAAAGAAAGGAGATAAAACAGCTCCTAAAACTGAGCATAAAAAGCTGAATGCCTGAACTGCCACAAAACTGACAATCCCCTGGTAATGATAGGGCCACTCTAATAATGGTAAATGGCATGACATTTCTCAGTGTCTCAAGTGAAGGGAGCATGTACACAGCAAGACATATAATTACATCATTCCTGACAGAATAAATAACTGAAGGTAGCCATCTTTATAATTACACAGGCAAAGGAAGGAGACTGGGCTTTTTTAGGTTTTTTTTCAATCAGCACAATCTCTGGTAAACTGATTTTGCTATGTACTTACCAGTGGCCTGGACAGTTCATAGGCTTCAGAGCAAAGATTTCTTTCTCCACTTCAAAGGAAAACATATTGTCACTGTAATGCTGCCAGTGCCCTGAAGTCATCCACAGTTTGCTGTTGAAAACATTTGGAGTGACAACCTCCTGGAATCCACGTTTTCGATACTCACTCTAGAACAGGCACAGTATATAACATAAGTAATAAAGACAATAAAGGTAAGTACAGGCTTCAATCTGCAGCCAAAAAATATAAAAGTGATGCCATACGAAAATCCCATGACTTAGGAAGGGAAGGGAGGAAGGAAACTGGACATGCCAGGATACATCTCTAGCACCACTCTTGCCCCAAACAAATTCTCTAGTAGAAATTCTCTAGTAGGGTTAGGGTTAGGGTTAGGCAAGAAGAACAAGTTTCCTGCCTGCAAGCAATGCAGCAGTCTCTAATTACTCAATAACCCTTGATATATTACACTGCAGCCCAAATATACAGGAATAAAACAGACTTCAAATCTTAAAGCAGGAAGATCAGCATTCTTTTGCTACATATATTTTCAAAACAAATAGGTCTACAAGACCAAATTAAGTATGTTTATTAAAACAAATCAATATGCATCAATGGAACAGCAGTAGTGTGAGCTTAGCTCTACTATTAGATGTCTAAGAATTCCTATGACAAAGCACCTTTATCACAGCTTTAACTGCAGGTATAAAGTACTGATAAAACACAACTTCACAGAGATCGTGACAAGACCAGTTCAAAGAAACAAGGTTACTTTAGTCCCATGGCTTACACAACTAAAAGATAACTTGAAATGAAAGGCTATTAATACTCTTAAACATAGCATGCTGTTATGTATTTTTTTTTAAATAATGCAATTTCTTCTACAAGATTTCCAGAAGATATTACTTACCCGTATAAATTCAATTAATGTGTTATAAATGTAAGCTCCTTTTGGCAAGAAAAAACAGCTACCAGGGCTGAGCTCATGGAAGAAAAACAGTTCTTGGTCCTGCAGGAAAATAATACCTTAAGAACTTAGTATTTGCACCCTACCTTTTCCACTTAACATTAACAAATGAATTGCTGCTGATTGGTCATCACTAACAAGAATTTCAAGAAGAAAAACATGGGGAAAAAAAAATATCAAATACACCAGATGCATTTTCACTAGTATTTTTATGTCTGTCAGCAGTTACAGGGGAAGGAAAAATTTTAGTTTCCTGTTTCACTCATTACTGATGTGCCAAAACTTTACACTTAACTCCCAACTGTGCCCTCACAGTTCCCTCTGCACATTTACTTGTCAATGTTTAGTTCTGCTTCTGCAGCTCTCTAATTACCTGCATATAAACTAAATGTGTGAACTACAGCTAGTTAATGTTCTTACAAACTGGGCACACACCTTAGGTCTGCATATGGGGAATCCTTCAGAATTTTGTCATAATGTACTAGCAGCAGACATTTTAACCCTGTTCAGAACTATCAGTTAACTGACAGGGGTTTCCATCTGAAAAAATGAACCCAAAACACGGCTGTATACTGCAGATTTTGAAATCATGCAGAAGGAAAGAAGTGCATGAACAGGCAGCAGCAAACTGTGTAGGAATGAGCATTGGCTGCGGACTGGAGCATTCATGGGTTGCAGACTGAAGTCTTTATATTCTGCTCTGATCAATGTGTGCAATAAGGATGTCATTGTGTTGAAAGCATAAAAAAGTTATTTATTTTAGGATTTTGATGCTCCTGAGAAAAGCAGCTGACTTCACAACCCAACTGAAAATAAAATTGTGTCACACTTTGGTTATGGCAGCAAGTATAGGCTATCTTCAAGATGCTTTCAACTAAGGGCTTATATCCACATAGTGCTTTTGGAATACACTACTAGAAAAGCTGTCTCACCCGCCCAATTTTTCTGTGATCTCTGCTTTTAGCCTCCTCCTGGAATTTCTCCCACTCCTTCAGCATTTTTGTATCTGGGAATGAAATTCCGTAGATCCTCTGGAGGGATTCCATATCGGCCTTGCCTTCCCAATAGGTAGAAGAATTCTGAATGCAAAAGAAATGAAACACTGACGAAAAGGACAAGCCTCCACATTTTACTACTTCTGCCTGCTATGAAAAGGCATACAATTATTAATAAAGCATTACTGTGGAACAACTAAATCATAAGGAGATTTTTAATGTGAAATTCAGAGCACTGATCAGAAAAATCCTTAAATGTAAATGCAGTAAATAAAAATGGTTTCAGGCTCTTGTCGTTTTTAAAAGCCTATCTGCTTTGCAGTTATCCTATTCCAACTGTTTATTCACAAACAGCTATAATCATCAGCTAAGCAAAAACTGTAAATTCTAATTGAAATAGTTCAGCCAAACCTTAAACCAAACTCAACACTCCTGTGCTGGAAGTGTCAAGTCCTGGACATGTTGTTGGGCTTCATACTACGTGAATATCATTCTAGCACACAACCCTTTCACAATCCGTAACACCAAGTTTTTGGCCAGATTACTCATTTCACAGTACATTCCTGGCTAAGCCTAAAGGCAGCAACACATCTGAAGTGATGCAGTGGAAACATCTAAGGCAGTTCCAGCACTTACCTTATGAATTTTTATGGTCTTTATCTTGCCAGTATGTCTGACATGAGGCCCTCTGCATAAATCTATCAGGGGACCACACCTAAGAAAAGGAAAGCATTTATTTAGTATATTTAATCCTAGAACCATAAATCCAATAATATTATGATCCATGTATAATTAATTACCTGTATACTGTAGTAGTTGGGGTATTGACCTTCTCATTCAGGATGCGACACTTGAATTTATTATACTGAGAAGAAAAGCAGCACACATACTTGTTAATTCCTTGTTAAAAAAAGATAAGTGGCCGACAGTTTAAATTATTTGCAAACCTGAAGCTATGTTGCATCAGAACAGGCCTGTAAAAGAGACAGACAGGAGGACAGACAGTAGTGGAGCAAGGCGCTCAGAGAATAGGCTGTGCAATCTCTGTCCTTGGAGGTTTTGAAGGCCCAATTGGACATGCCCAGGAAACCTGACCTCAGTGTCCTCATGTCTGACCACATGTCCTGTGCATGAGACTGGACACCAACCTGAAAAACGCTGTAATTCTCCTGATGTCCTAACAGTGAAAACTCATTAATGTCTATTTGCAGCTAGACACTAGAGAGAAATGGTCAGGTTTTAGTGTTGCTTGCACTCTTTTTAGAAGTCCTTATTCTAAAAAAATGTTTTATGAAGTTTTCTGAATGCAGCAGCAACATATGCAGTCAGAGTATCACCACAGACAAGATAACACAACATAACTGCATACATAGTATGTCGTAAAATTGCATTTCTGGAAAGTAAATAAAGAATGTGGCTTCACAGGATTTAGTTAGATCCCCCTGGGGAAGAATGAGAATTTTCAGTTTCAGAAAATCAGAATGCCTGTTTCCAAGAACCTAAAAATTAGTTCCTTTTTCTTTTTTTTTTTTTTTTTTTTTGGTTAAGTATCACAAATGAGTGATATCACTTTTCTTCTACCACTAATAACACATACCCTGAAGTTACAAACAGTTGCACAAAGCTGGAAACAACCTTCTATAACAGCCCACCTTAAACATTTCAAGCAGTGTTTCCTTCTTAACTTCCAGTCTTTCAAAGGCTTGTTTTTCCTTCATTATCTTTTTGCATAATGTTTCCAAAGCAGAGAAGTCATTACTTGATACACCCCTAAAATAAACACATACAGAGAAGTGAGCAATTTTTGCTTTCATATGCAATTTGTGATCCTGGTGCAATGCACCAACCTATGGTTGGACGTCCTGCAAAAAACCAAAGCCATCTGCAGCAGTACACATGACTTTGTTCTAGGAACAAGCACACAGCAGAAATTTTGCTGGGTGACTGCCACCCACCCCCAGCTCCTAAATAAAGAAAAATACAAAACCTACCCTTCCTCAAGAAACATGTCATAATAAAATCCATTTTCTATTGGCGGACCATAGCACAAACAGCCACCATAGATTCGTTCCATAGCTTCACCCATTATGTGAGCACTTGAGTGCCAGTAGACCTAACAGAAGCAAAAAAAGAAGGAATCAGTATGAATACACATGATGCACTTCCAATTGTTTCATTTAAAACCTTTTCTGAAATGCCTGCTTTCAAGGATACTTGAGGCACATCCCACATCAGAGCAGTGTGCAGAACAGAAGTGACCTGCCCAGCAGCACTCACATCCTCAGCATCAATATTTCCAAAAAGCAGCATTTCCACCAGAAAACTGTGGAAATGGGAAAAACTTACATTCTGGTAGCAAACTGTTGCTGACATGATTTAA
The DNA here is from genome assembly GCF_026979565.1 of Vidua chalybeata. Lineage (NCBI taxonomy): Eukaryota > Metazoa > Chordata > Aves > Passeriformes > Viduidae > Vidua > Vidua chalybeata. The sequence goes on from NC_071570.1 coordinate 40,129,937, forward strand.
TTACTCTCAAGAAGTCAAGATACAAATTCAGAAACCTTTTTTTCTATGAACTTTAATCAACCACATCTGCATAATGACCAAAAGATGTGCTTTTAACATAAGGCTGTGGTTCTAATCCAGCAATCTTATGCATAGGAAATCCTGCACCCTCCATCTTGTAGAACACCTGAGGTTTTGACAGAACCGAATCTTTTAAGAGTCAGTTTGCCTTGGTCAGCACAAACTGAAATCATGAACTGGGAGCTGTCATTTAGCCACTATGAAATCCCTGGGTTTGAATGTCAGACTTCTGTGAGGAGTCTGACTGACAGTTTCTTTTAGCAACTGATTTTTTTTCTAAAGAACCTAATCCCAAATTTACTGGCTGGGCATTTATCTGATTGAGTAGCCAAAATAAAAAAGTAGATACTTTTGCATACACAAAGAAAAAGAGCAGTCTACTCAATACTTTTATGATTCTACGTAGAAAGTATTTTTGTACTCAGTTTTGTTCCCAAAATCAGCGCTGAAGACGTCAGTTAAAAATACCTACTTTACATTAACATGAAGGCTGAAAATACAAATTTTTAACAAGAACTACAGCAACTGCAAGCAGACTTGGCTACAAGTACACAGCAGAATGTACATTATCTGTAGTACCACAACTCTTCCAGTAAGGAGCTGTGAGGAAATGCAGAAGTACCTAAACCACAAACCTGTTTTCTTCATCTTCTGAACATAGTAAATATTTAAATAACTGCAAGAGGCTGAGTCAAATGTAAACTTGAAACAAAAGATGTTTTGGCAAAAGATACTCACTGCTTGAGCCTCTTCATCTTCAAACTTCAGTAGCTCCAAGGAACAATCCTCCTCCAAAGCACGGTCTAGATCCCAAACCACCTTGTTCACTTTGGCAACAATCGTGTTGTCAGCTAATCCCTGACTACAGAACAAACACAGAAGTACAAATATAAGAAAGTATTTGTATTTTGAAATCAGCAAGCAAAAGTTCCCCAAATTTGCCCTCCAGTTTGAATGAGACTTTAGAGCGCTCAGAGTGGATATAACAAATTCTAAATAAATGACCAGTTTAGCCAGTCCTGAACATTCATGAAAAATCCTACTTGTATTTTAGGGATATAGGAAGAAAACTGCTATTTACTTAACTGTCACACATATTTGACTCAGAGGCTGCATCCTCCAAGTACAAACCTAACTTCCCAATCCTATTGCAATATAAGAGAGAACCACTCTCTTAAAAGCTATCAAATACCATTTTTGACATAGTAGATTTACTGTTTATATCCACTAGGCAAAATACTCTTTTCATGATCCCAAATCACAGAAGCAAAGGAAGTTCCAAGGACATGGCACCTTATTATGGACAGGGAAAGGAAAAGAAAAAAAAAAAAAAAAAAAAAAAAAGAGGGAGGCATTTCACCTTTAGGAATCACGCAATCTTTGTAATGTTAACTGTCAGGGTGTTCACTGTGTATGGTTCAAAAATACCTCCCATGCAAATTAAAGTGAAGAATACTCATATTGTTAAACCTCTCTGTAATCAATTGAAACATGACCCAGCAGTCATCTTCCTCAGGTCAATACAAACTGGTTTGCAGTGCTAACATTTCATCTGGTAATTTATTAGCAAATCAGTTCTCAATGCAACAGCAGTACTTGGATGGAAAAATATGCTATTAGAATGTTTTATTCTTATTTAATGTTAGAAACTGCATAAGGCAAAAGAAAACTGCACTCCAAAACTAAAACCCTGCTGGTTAGCTTGAGTTCATTGCATCCCAGATGCTTTGAGAAGACTTGAGATAAATAACAAAGAAACTATACATTACCCAGCCCCTTAAACTCAACTGTCTGAAAATGATTGTGTAGCATCACATAACGGAAACATACCTAATTCCACATGCAATTTGATAAGGAGTAGTCTTCCAAGATTCGGCATCAACCTGCTTGCCATTGGGTAATGTAACTTTAATGAGTTTACTGTCATTTGCAGCTCTTTCTGCAAGGAGTGCATCGTGTTCAGCCTTTAGTTTATTGTACATCTCCAAGCGTTCATTGATAAATGCAGGCCAGGGATTTAGCTGTATATAATAAAGACAAAGGAAAATTATTAATCTGATTATTAATCTGACAGTGCTTCATATCAAGAATGCCAACACAACAGATATACTTTTCATAAGCAACTATGTGATGATATCTGTGTACTATATGCAACAAATAATCACCATTATTTCAGATTATATAGTATTAATTATGTCATAATACCACACAGCTTCAACTTAATGAAATCTGTACCACCATACACCTGTTCAATAAACCACATGTTACCAAACAACTACACCATCTAATAAACTACACATGGACAAAAGTCAACTAGAAAAAATTGTGTCAGTTCAATGTAAAACAAGACTTTTTTTATTAAGCCAAAAAGCTGAGGGAACATTCTAGTCTGAGCCACTCAGAGAGGAACTGACTCCAGTTTAAACACGTGTAATGACGTCAGGACTATCCGCCCGGGCACAGCCATGCACTTGGCTCAGGACCGCTGCTGACTAGCAGCTGGCCCTCCGTGGACTCAGAGGGATCTGTGTTTACCCACCGCGAAGACGAAAAAGACGAGAGCACCTTAAGAAGGCTTTCTTCACCTCGGCGATATGTTGCCTGCTTTCCGATGCAGAGAGGCACAGGGAAAAGCATAACCTAACCCAGCTATAGGAATCTGAGCTGTTCTCCTATTACACCAACGCAAATTAATGTAGAAAACCAGCAATGGCACTACAAAGCACGCTGTCGGAGGTGTAACCGTAACGCCCGATACAATACTTCAGAAGGACAAACTGTAGCAATGCCAGCAGCGCACAGGGCAGCAACGAGGACTCCGCATCCTCCCACTGCCGCGGCCCAGGGGCTGCTCACCTCCGACCGCCCTCCATCGCCAGCCCCTTCCTTCATCTTCTTCTTCCCGCAGTCAGCTTTCTTCTCTTCCCCAGCGTCCACCTGCGGAAGGCGAGCAGCCTTTAGTCATGCCCCGGCAGTCCCTCACACCTAAGGCGCTTTAACTCCCCCCTGCCCCACACACTGCGGAAAAGACCCGACCTCCTCGTCCCCCCAGCTCCCTGCTCCTTTTCCTTGGGGCACACCCCACCGCCCCCAGGAGATGGAGAAGTGCTGGGGAAGAGGCCCAGCTCCCATCGCCGGCCCCCTGGCGCCTGCCCGTCCTGCCGAGCCGAGGCGCGGAGCCCACCTGGCTGTCAGCGCCCGCCATGGCCGCGGAGCCGCCCGGGAAGGGGCGGGCGCGGCCCGACGCAGGCGCCGCTCGGCCCGCGGCTGATGCAACTGGGGGCGGCCGCTCCGGCCCAGCCCCAGCCAGAGCTGGTCAGTGGAGCCCAGCGAGGCGGCGGGGCTCTCTGAGGCCGCCCTGCGGTGGTGCGAAGGAAGGCGGCCCGTGACGGGGTGCGGCGGCTGGATGTGGCCCATGCTCTGTCCGCTCCCGTGAGGGCGGCGAGCACGGTCCGGCGCTCGCACAACCGCGCTCTTCTCGCTGTCGCGGGAAGAATCACAGAATCAATTAAGTTGGGAGAGATCAGCGAGTCAGACCTGTGACCGAACGCCGCGTTGTCAGATTTCATTAGACCACGGCGCTAAGTGCCGTGTCCAGTCTTTGCTTGAACACCTCCAGGGATGGTGACTCCACCACCCCGCTGTGCAGCCTGTTCCAGTGTCGAATCACCCTTTCTGTGGAGAAATTCCTCCTAATGTCCAGGCTAAACCTCCCATGACGCAGCTGAAGACGGTCCTCTTCTGACAGTTGTTGCCTGGGTCAAGAGGTGAATTCCCACCTGGAAACACCCTCCAGTCAGGAAGTTGTACAGAGGGATAAGGTCCCCCCTGAGCCTCCTTTTCTCTAAACACCCCCAGTTCCCTCAGCTGCTCCTCATCACACTTGTGCTCCAGACCCTTCCCGAGCTCCATTGCCCTTCTCTGGACTCACTCCAGAACCCAGGGATACCTCGCTACAATTCCCCCTGACACAGATGTTCAATCAAGGATGGATCAGTGATTGGGAGTACTCTTTGTGAAATAGACTAAAATAAAATAAAAATCGGGTTGACCACTGTCTGATTTTCCATGGGAGGAGAAAAAAAAAGATGTAGAAGAGATTTTGAGATGGTTGTGGCAGACTTCAACTGCAGGAGCACCTGCAGCTGTCCCAGGGGAAGCCTCAACTCAGTGGCATGGAAGCTACATATGCCTCTAAGGAAAAGATGTGATATTCAGGCATGGTTTTTGCTCTGCAATCATCTTTCTCTTCTCTCCTGCTGTTCTCAGCTAATAATAATAATAATAATTATTATTATATTTTCATTTAGGAAGGTTACTATCTTGCAGCACAATCTCATGGTGGCTCTGTACTTCCAGAGTGGCCAGTCTCAAGGCCTTATGTGTGTTTGGTAACCTTAGGCATACTACCAGTGAACTCATTCAGTTTAAGCAAGATGTTCATTGTCAGATTTCGTGTTTTCAGGAAATCCTGGCATAACATCCTTACTTAGAAGAGAGTAAATCACGGGTCAGGTCTTGCCATGGACATCTGCTGCCTGCAGGCCTGCAGGGGACCCAACACCCCTTCTGCCTCCTGGAATAGCTGCCTTCTCTTCATCTGCAGCAGTGATTGGGGAGTTCAGAGTGTCTAAAATGTGCCCAGATGGATATCGGGGCACCTCATCCTCCACGGACTTAAGCGTTATAAGCCAAAATGTCAGGAAAAAAAAGGATGTTTTATGTAGCTTTCAAATATGTGGTTATGTAATGGTGAAGGATGGTTGAGAGAACATCACTGGGCTATTTCTCCACAAATGTAGGAGACATTTAAAATAATGCAAATATTTAAAATAATATAAAAAATAATGCAAATAAAATAATGCAAATATTTTAATCTATTTGTTAAAACATGAAAATGGGAAGGTGTAGTAAATAAGAACTTAAAGAAAGAATCAGGACTAGATCTGGATAGTTCATTTGTTGTCTGAAAGTAAAGTATGAACAGCATAAATATTGGCAAAAACATTTATTAAACAGTTAAATTTAATAATATATGTAGGATCTTTTGTAGAAATACAATGTTAAGTAATACAAAGGGCATCTGTTTTATAATACTAATCTTTATATTTGCAAATCTCCTAAAATCTTTTTCGGGTGGAAAAATTACAAGTGCCTAAGAGACAGAACATTGGAAAACTTATAGCTAAATTATGTTAGGCCAAAATGGAACAAAAATGTATACTGATGGTGTTCAAGAGAAAAAGCTATTCTAAAGCAATTGGGAAACTGTAGAACTGTCTCTTGTTCCAGAAGATGGCAGCAGAGAAACACGCTGATCTGCTGAGACACAAATTCTGCTCAGCTCTTGGCTTTAGGAAGTAGGTTTTATGGCAAAAAGCACAAAACTAAATGAACGTTTTACTGACTTCGCTCTTAAGCAGTGTAATTAATGATGTGCGGATAAATTCAGCCATGGTCTAAGAGTGTAAATTGATTTCAGTGTGCTTTAATGATTATCTGCAATGAATAGATGTTTCTGGTTCATGAGAAGTTTGTTGGGAAAAATGTGGTCAGAAATTTCTAGTGGAATTGCAGGGTTACTTGGCTTATATTTTATTTAGGAAAACTAAAGATCACAATGAAGTCAAAGTGCAAATAAAAATTTAGAGCAATGAATGTAACACATTTACACCATTTACTTGCACCAGCTGCTCGAGGGAAACTATCTGACTTGTAATACAGCACTAGGCTTTCTGTAAAATGTCTGCATTTGTTTATATTTGTGTACATTAAATCAACCCTATTCACTGTAGAGTATTTGCTAATTTCACAAACTCTGAATTAATTTGAAAATAAAATTTTATGAATGCCACCCATTTATGTTGAGGGTTTAAAATATATCATTTGAATTCCAGGTCCAGTGGATTTCCATAAGCCCACTTCAAGCAAAGAGTTATTATCTCAAAATTAAGAAAACATACAAATATGACAATCTCATGTTTAAGAACTGAAATACTTTTGTGCAGTTTTCTCTTGTATTAATTTCCCCTGGGCTAATGCAACAAAGGAGTAAACTTTTTAGAAGTCTAGTATAACAGTCTTAGAAATGTATAGTTAGAAATTGAAAAATGTGTGAAGATGAATAAAAAAATAAATTTGATATTAAATGTAGATATTTTGAAAATAACTGAAGCCCTGATTAAAACTGGAACATGTGAAGAAAGTTAAATCTAAGCCTTGACTTTTGATATTACTTCAGTTTCTGGTGACTTATTATTAAAATACTTATCTTTTCAGGAGGTCAAGAAAAATAACTGGTATTTCACACAAAAAAAGAGACAATTTTGGTTTGGTACTATATCCTTGATAGCTTTGTGTACAGCCACTATCATTTGTAGTCTGGTGGTCTTCATGCACCTAAAGTTTTGCCCAAATACTGGGCTTGTTTCTGCTTTTTCCAGGAGAGATACACGCTTGTGCATGCTAGGGAGAAAATCCTCGCTAACAGCAGAAAACCAGACCTTTTGCAAACTGAAAACACACATCACAGAGACAGCCTCATCCCACCTCTGTCCCCCAGGATGCAGGTCCTCTCCACTTTCCCCTCTTACCCACTTCATACCTGCAGCAGTGCAGATAATGCATTCAAATTACTCACGGTCAGTTTGTTCTCTATGGCCAGGCAGGTTTTTTGAGTAAAGAAAAATAAGGGTGTATTTCGTAAAATGTAGGAGACAACCAGTTTCACTGCTCATAGTTACAGGTGCTGAGATCAGAGGTTACACATGCCAGGTGAAACTTCAAACTAGGGTTCACTCCATGACATCAGATGAGCATCAGACTTCTACTAGGAATCCTTAAGCCTTTTAAAGGAGGGAGATGCTGGGTGATTTTCCCTTCCCCTCCTCCCTGGCTTTTTCTCCCTTCAATAAAACAAGATTTGGCTTTCTGCTTCTTCATAACAAACATACCAATTATAACTCATGTCTCATTTCCCCTGCATCTCAATTTTACCCCTAGTTCACTTGGTTAAATGTTTTAGCATTTAGCATGTGTAGCTGAGCCAGCAATATTTTGTCTCACATCAAAAAAAGTAGTAGATGTGCATGCATCCAAACAAACTCAGCTCTTTCCTGTGTTCTTTTTGTAGAGCTCAGACATGCCATTTGTTAATCCATTATTAATTGATGTATCTAGGATTAAGATACTTTTCCAAACTCCTACCTTTAGGATGAACTGCCCCTGCTTCACAGTATAATAGCAGATTATTCTATGATCCTATTTTCCAGTAGGATTTGCACTTAAAACTCTTGTTGTTTTTCGTTTAAAGCTTTTATTTTGGATACTGATCACAGAAAAAGATGTGCTGTCTGCAGATGTGACTCCCATTCTGGTCTCCATTCTGTCTTACGATTCGGCTGTGAGATGTGGATCCCAAGCCCCTGCCTTCCATTTCCTGTTTGTAGGTTATCAAACAGTGAGGCATCAGTCATTTTACAAGGAAAATAAAATGCTAGCTATTTTGTGTAGTGAGGAGGAGGGATGATAAATTTTGAAAAAAGTTAAAATCCTGTGTCCTTGACTGTCCTTAAATACCATATTAAAAATCACATGGGTATATTTTTTTTTGCCAAACTTCTGGATCTTGGATGCATCCTTGGTTTTTGTAACCAAATTAAAACTAGATTTTACTTTAACTGAGCATCAACAAATTATTGCACTACATAAAACTTTTTTTGTAATATATGTAATTTTCCAGAATACAAACTACTTTATTGTTAACCTTTTGCTCTTACCCCCTGAATTATTATATAATATATAATACATAATATTATATATAACATATAACATAAACATATATAATATATAAGATAGTATATAGTATCTAGTATCTAGTATATAGTATATAGTGTATATATATAATATATATTATATTATTATATTATAATAATATTATTCATTTTAGTGTGCATTTCAGAATTCAAAGTCTGAGAATGTGGGGGTTTACAGATATGTTTGTAATAATGGAATTCCCTTTTTTCTTATAGCTATCACTCATAATTTTTCCTTCAGAATAACATGTTCTTTTTCTGTAATGGCAGATCATGGATATATTTATGTAATACCTATACAATTAGAAGATACATTTTATAATTTCTAAAATTTAAGAAATAACTAGCACAAAGAAAAACCCAAACCAAACCAACCAACCAACCAAAAACACCAAAAAAAACCCCTTTCTGGTACTCTTACCGGAAAATGGACTGATTTTCATATGATTGAGATCAAAGTGTTCCTCCATCTTTGTGGGTGCAGTCCTCCACACCATGGCATGACATGGGACATGGAATAATTTTCTACATAATGCCATTAGAAGCAGGAAATGCTTTATCCAGTAATTTCCCAGGTACAGTCCATAACCTTTGAATTTCCAGACTCAATTTCTTATTCCAGGCAATATCTGTCATAATCCATAGCACTAGAAATTATCTCCAGATACCAAGATGAAAAATGCTTGCATTATCTTCTCCTAATGCTCCATCTGACAATTTTGGGAGGAAATTGCAGACAACACAGGGAAGACAGATATTGCATTCTAGGATTTTTTTTTCTCTTCGACTGTATTTTTCATTGCAGTAATGACCTAATTTTACACATTTCCAGTGAAACTTATTTTATTTGAGAAGTGTGTTCTTGATTTCTCTTTTTAGTCATGACTCAAATGTTCTGGTGATGTTCTCATTAACATCCCTTTTTAGTGATGTTTCATGAACACAATCCAGTAATTTTGCTTCAATAAAAGAACACATGAAAGCTGATGAAAAGAGGTACATTATAACTATGAATTTTGTCACACTTCTTGTGGCAAGTTATATAAAAGCTTTTTTCTTTGTGTCCTTTTCACTTGGAAGTATTTGGAACATTACTAAAAATAATACTAAACTGGAAAATTATTTCAAAGTTTTATAACTACAGGGATAGAGGACAGAAGGGACTCCATTCTTAGGTGCTGGTCAGAGGAAAAAGATATTCCAAGGGGACATACAAAGTTTAAATTATTCACAATTCACCTAGAAGAATGGGATGGGATGTCTTTAATAGCATGGGACAGAAAAACCAACTCATCAGTGTCTTTGAAACATTTGCTCCATATGGAAGGACCACAACATATCTTTTCAGTATTTTCTTTCCTAAGCAATCCTAATATTTTAATCTGTCCTATGAAACATGCTTCCAGATGGTTCTTCCCTTCTCAGCTCTCCAGTCTGTGATTTTCTCAAAGCAATGGCGCTCAAAACAAGCACATATTCCTGTAGAGCAGAGAGGATTATTGCTCAGACCTGACACAGAGCACTTCATTTGATATTACAGCACAGTATTGCTCAGTTGCCTTCAGCTGGTGGCTTTTTAGGAAGAGCAGCTCCATTCTATACTGTGTCTTGTTTTTCTGTACATTTACCTGAACACAAAAGCACTGGGCAGTAGCAAATTGTTCCTTTAATTTCAAACTACCTCTTCAGTTCATTGGTCATAGGTTTTAACATGTACTCTTTCCTCCCTCATTAACAGCTAATGACTTTTTGGGCAAGAACCAAACACAGGGTAAAATTGGGGTAGAACCAGCTTGAAATATCCTTTTAGTTTAACACAGTTTCATTTAATCATGGAAGTGGTCAGTAATTAATGCAGCCTGTATTAATTCAGAGCTTTTTGTTTTAATAAATTCAACTAGCACTTCTCATTGCTCTCATTTGATGTGTCTCCCTGATGTGTCTCCCTTATGTGTCTCCATTAGTTTGGCATGATTCTGGCTCAGTCTTCTTGTGATTCTCCCTCACAAGGAAAGCACTGCATCATTCATTGTACACAGCCCATGCTGCTACTTAAAGCTTTCCTTTCACAAACATCATAGGTTCAATCACTCCTTTAAACAATGGCACAGTTAATATTGACACCAAGGGTTAACCACAAGAGAAGGAAATATAGTAAAACATACAAATTTTCTACATTTATTTGTGTATTTTATCATCTGTATCACCTGAGCTTAATATGCCATCTCAAGCGCAGCTGCCTTGGGATAAGAAATTTGTTATTGCAGTTCACCTGGAGCTGTTTTCTCCACCAGAGATTATCACCCCCTCCAGCTTCTTGGCATTTCTTCATGTGGATCCGCTCCTTAGGCCAGTTTTAGTGACCTAGTTTAGCAGAAACACCTTTTACACTGAAATCAGGCTGACAGAATGAGAGTAAATAGCAATTACACAAGCACTTGTCCTGACATATTTGGAAGGGCAGTAAAGTCTGGCAGCCAAAACCAGCCAGAAAGCCCCATTTGTCACATCAGCTATTGCCAGAATGGGCATGACCTTAAGTCTTTTTTCTTTTTTGCCTTTTTTTTTTACTCATGGCAGTCCTATTGATTTTGGCAGTTGTACACAATAACCCAATAGTCCTGCTTCTGCTACAAATTACTTTGGGGTCTTGCACTTCTCTGTCCTGTGTTGGACCTGCTCCCAGCTGCCTTTGAGAAAATTAAATTGGCCAAACACATGTGCCTAAAAAGATCTGTCTGGTGTTAAAAGAAGAACAGTATAACAAGGTTGAAGACAAAAATAATTAAACCGCAATATTTTCTGTCCTTTTTAAATGTGAAAACTGTTGGAAAAATTTAAGAGGAAAAGGAAAGTGAAGAATTGCTTACTTCTTCAGAAAGATGTCTAATTCCTGCTAACATTTCCACCACTGCATGTGTTTGCTCTTTCTGTCTGCTTTGGCAGCAAAAGACATAAGGAATTTTTTTTTTTACAAGGAATGTTTATGTCCTTTTGACCTTAGTCTACAAGTGTACATACAGGAGAATGAGTTAAATATTTTCAAGGAGGTTTTTTTTTGTCTGTGTGTGTGTGATAAAAGCACTTACGCTGTCAGAAAGAGCAAAATATAAAACCAATGGAAAGAACAAGCAGGTTCTTAAGAAATACATGACAAACTGCACATAAAGAATATATCACTTTCCAGAGGTCTCTGTTATCAGTGTGCAAATAGAAGCCACACTTCCAAAAGGTCTTTCTCTCTCTGCATAGAGCATGAGGACACCTCAATTTCCTCCTGCTCTTCTTGTGACAGAAGTATGCGCTGCTGAGTTCCTGCCTTTTAGCAGGAGCTAGAACTTGTGAAGCACTGTTCGTTTTATTTTTTGAGCCCTTATCCATCTTGGTATAATAAATTATATTACTTGATGTGTAAAATGGCCAGTTTGCCATTAATTGTAAGGTCTCCTTTTTTTATTTGCTTTGTTGTATCTCTTTATTGACTGTTGGCATCCCACTCTGCTCTGTACTTTGTCTTCCTCCATCAACTCATCTGTTCCTGGAGCTTTTGTCCTCACTCAGTAATCTCATTTGTTCCCATTCCTGTGTGATGACATATGACAACTGTGTATTCCACCAAGTCCATACATTAATTTTTTTTAACCACATTAGTGCTTTAATAAACTGGAAATTGCAGAACTAATGAAGCACAAGTTTATTTAATATAATTTATTTTTATTTAATTAAATATTTAAAATATTTTTGTATCAGCTCAGTGGAATAACATCTGCCAATAGCATTAAACATGTTTTTTCCATGCATTCCCTGTAATTTAATCATTAACTAACATGCAAGAGAAAAGACATACGGAGATCTCAGTACTAATTTCCACTAAGGAGTTCCTGTCTCATCTCTGGCATCTTGCTGCTGTTGTTTCAGATCTCTTGCTCTGCTGTGCCGACACAACCACAAACCATATCAATGAGCTGATTTAGTTAGAAAAATAATCCACATTTTGCCTTAGAATATTTCTAAAGATCAATCAGTTCCTGGGATGATATTATTGTGTAAACTGACACATCCTGCAGGGCTGAATATCCAGACAAAACATAGATGTCTGGTTTCTTTATGCTGTGAGACTTCTGTTCCTCTTTTATGGGAATACATGTGAAAGTGGACTTTGGAATAGTTCCTGTCTTGAGATTACACATAACAGCAATGCAGCTACTTGGTTGTCCGTGGTCTGGGATGTCTGATCCCAACTCTTTTTTTGAGGGACACTCTGATAGTATTCCTAACTATTTTTTACAAGCAATATGGGTACATATTGTAGGGTTACTAGATCTTAAGCAGAAAAGATCTTTGCTCTCCAAAACCTTTAAAATCCTCTGGACAGAAATGCCATTATATTGGTAAGGTACAGCTGGTGTTTGTTTCGCCACTCATTCTTTATGTCAAACTATGATACAACTGTTTGATGGAGGCAGATGCACATGAGGAAAAAGGTGGCCACTATCCTGTGCACTCCAGTGACCATCCAGTGCTGACTTAAGACATGGAAATGAAAACAAAAGTGAAAATCACAGGAACAACTTGGATCCAAACCAATTTATTTTAGTTAGACCCTCCTAATTTAGTTTAGTTAGCAAAAAATATCTGTTCTATACCCAAGCATTATTATACCCAGATATTGTCTCTAAATACAGAAATTGGTTGCCTAAACAAAGTGAGTATTTTCTAACATAGTCCCGTCAGAAAAGGAAAGTGAGTTTAGCAGAGACCCAGCATGACTCAAGGTAATGTATAAGGTTACCCTGTTAAAAAGAATGCAATAGTTGCATTTTTAATATTTCTATCCTTACTACAAGTACTTGCAAAATAGGTAGTGTAGGTATACTTTTTTTAACTGAAAATAATTGCAAAAACATCTTTCTTAAAAATAAAAGTTATCTGGAAGGTTGTGATGTCAACTTCTCACCATTATGTTCTTTCATACGCTTCAGTGGAAACACAAGTCTTCTGTAAAACATTAATGCAACTAGTCTTTGCTGTGTATAAAGCTGCATTTTTCCCACGTTGCATGTTGTCAGGAGTGTCAGGCTGCAGAAAAGAAGTATTGTTCCTCCTTAAACATTCATGACAAGAAGTTTATTATTTATGGAACAGAAAAGAATGGGGGCCAGTGTTTTTCATCCTAGCATCTCATTCATAAAATGAAAATGACATCTACCCGCCTGCCTTTACTTTCTGCTGTAAGTGGAAGCTGTTGAGATAGCAACAGCAGCAATGTGTTATTACTATGCATGTGTGTATATATATATATCTGTATGTATATATGTGATATATACACACATCTATGTTTTGTGTGCACTTTTGTGACCTTGTAGTTCTTGTATCTCCACAAAAGTTGGTGTCACTTACAAGAAAAAAAAAATTCACATTTCCATCTGTTTTTTTAGCATCAGATTGGCTCAACTTGGGTATTCATGCTGCAGTATTTTCACCTCAAAACCATGTTGATTTTTTACATAACAGAAGTATATGAAGGTAAGTTCACAGAACACAAAAAGAGACACAAGATAGATCATTATACATTCAGAAATCCTTCAGATGTGTTCCAAAAGAGTACAGATTCCTTAAAATAAGAAGATAATTCAAGATTTCTTGGAAAACAGGGAAAGAGTTTGCAAGTCTGAGTGGCAGGATATATTTGCAGTACAGGCGTTTCATCTTTTCAGCCTGTAGGTGGGACTGTGTTTTCAGCGAACCCATCTGTGAAAAAAATTCTGAATTGGCATCAGGCAGCTCAGGCTGCTGCTAATGCTAGCTGGAGCGAGTCAAGTGATTCTTGACTTGTATTTGAGTTATTTCTGGGGAGAAAATAGCCTGTGTCCGAAATTACTTTAGTTCTTAATGGGCTATTCTGAAATCTCTGTTCTCACTGCAGTCTGTGGGCATTCTGCCTGCTACAAATCTGCAACTGCAGATTTGTTCCTATTAAAAAGCATTTATGTAGCTTAAAAAAATAATGTCTGTGGAGAAATGTTGAATTTATAGCTATGGAAAATGCTGTAAGTGAACTGATGATGGTGTAGTGACATTTTGAATTGGGATTAACAAGTAAATTCTCATACTTAACTTCTTGGCTCAGAAAAAATAAGTCCATCACAGGCTGGGATTCTTCTTTACAAAAACACTTAGGGTAAAGGGGAACAGAAATGTTTATAGCACTCTAGGCCCACAGAGACACTGATTCCCATAACACTGAATGCAGTTTCTCAGGTGAGCAAGAACCACATTCTGTGGGCCAAATGTTTTTATGAAAACACTGAAATTGGACTCTGACACTACTACTGTTACACAGTACTGGCTCGATGCCTTTTGTTTCTTGTTTTGCCTCATGCTGGCCCTGCTTCTCCCACTCTTATTCCTTCTCAGCAGTACTTTACCTCACAAGGAGCAGCCCATGTAAAGGGACAGCAGTCCTGTGATTTATGGGGTTACTATCTCTTCTGTTGTGTTTACACAGCTTACGCTGAAATAAGACAGCTAGGAGGGTATGGAGCTCACATGTAAAATGAAAAAGATACTCTGCTGGGGGAAGTAGGAAATCAAGAGAGAACCAACCAGATTTTAGTGCTGTAAACACATCTGTTGGGTCACCATAAAGCAAAGACTACAAAGATTAGCATTTCAAAATGTGTCTTAAGAAAATGTTTTTGCAAGCTTTGTGGTAAAGATGGCTGGCGCGTTGTATATTGTACCATTCTGTTTAATCTCCTCTATGTTACACGGAGTCATTTACAACAAAAAATGCCTGACATAACTTACAGCACAAGAACACACAAAACCAGCTTCACCAGGGTGGATGTTTATGTAATCTTCAAGATTACTCTGAAGTTTGATTCAGTAATCAAATAAAACTACGAGAGGCACATTTCTCAGAGACACTACCCATCTTTGAATTTCTGAGCTTCTTTATTTTACCGAGCCTTGTTAGATAAATGTTGACGATTATTTTTGTACATCATGTTATCTGCTGTTTTCATTCCACTTCTCAGTTGTAATTGCACAAGCACTTTGAGCTTTCTTTTTTTAATTAAGGCATCTTAAAGGTGAGCAGATGGTCACCACAGGAGTGCAGGTTTCCCATTCACAGCCTGCATAGCGAAGGCAGCAACAAAAGTTCAGTTTACACATACTGCCCTGACAACGACCTCTGTGCTGAACTAAACAAACCCCTTCTGTAAAGCCAGGAGCAGTTCTCTCCCCTTTTGAACACAAACCTAGCACTCTCTAGCAACCATAAAACATCAAACTGTGCAGCCCTGCCCTGGCTTTCAGAATGCGTGCTGCTGCAGGGCACACAAAGCTCCATAGAGCGCCATCCTTTAGGATGTTGCAGTCAGAAAGCATCAGGTGTTCCAAAGCCTCTTTCACAAAACATCTTGCACATTTCACATCACTTTATTCCAGAAAAGGCTAACAAAATCTGAAGCAAGTAGTTTTAGGCCAGTGAGTAGAACTGAACAGGGATGCTCTTATGTCTAGGCAGTGTTGTCCCAGTAATTCCAAAAGTTCTTTTTTTTCCCAGTAAAATTATCTCAGACCTCTCCTTCACTGGGGTTAAACTTTGTTGCTTGGGGCATGAAACTCTGTCTCTCAACTCAGTGGGAAATGACAAAGCCCGGCAGGCAGACCTTCTTTGCACGGGGGGCTCAGAAAGATTCCAAAGGGACACATGTAGGGGACACAGGTAGGGGCCACAGATCCACTGTCAACTTCGCCGCAGGCTTATGCTGTGCATGGGCACCTTTCCCGGTGAGGAGATGGGAGCAGGGCAGCCCTGCTTGTGCCCTGCCGCAGCGCCCGCCAGGCTGCCGTCTGCATCCCCTGGCGCTGGTGCTGCAAGCCCTCCTTCCCGAAATCCCACAGCCTTGCCGAGCGCCGAATCCCTGAGCCCTCAGGGTGCTTCAAAAGGCTTCCTTATGCAGTAAAAGACAGCTTAAGCAGGCTGGAACAACCCCCAAAAAGTATTTAAGAAAAAAATGGAAGTGCAATGGGATCCTTTACTCCCCGGGCCCTTGTGCGGAGACTCGCTTGGCAAGGGAGGGCAGCAGCCGAGTAGGAAGGTAGGCGAAACACACACATCAATGTTCGATGTATGCGATAAGGACAACCCCCGCTCGCCCGCGGAGGTGTGCGGGGCGGGAGGGCCGCAGGGAGAGGGCGGGCGAGAGGGCCGCAGGGAGGAGGTGGGCGGGAGGGAGCGCCCGAGCCGGCTCCTCCCTGCGCACAAACCCGGCCGCGGCGCGCCGGGCGTGCGGAGGCGACGCCGCCGTTCCCGCGTTACTTAAGCGGGGAGGGCGCAGCCTGGCAGCCCCGCGGGGATCCGGCGTGGGGGGGGGGGGGGGGAAGTGAGCACAGTAGTAGTCGTCCATCTATAAGAGAACGAGAAAAGCAGAGCCGAGATGCTCCGTCCGTGACCCGCCAGCGGGGTGGGGAGGGGCAGGTTGTGAATCCGCCAAACACCTGAGAAATAAAGCACGACCGAACAATTTCGAGGCGGGCGGGGAAGTGGGGGGCGAAAAGTTTGCCGGAGCTCGGGCGCCTCCGGGGGGGCGGGCGCGATGCCGCCCTGGCTGCTCGGCAGTCTCTGCTGCGTGCTGGCGGCGCGGGCGGCGCTGGGCGAGGAGGAGGAGGAGAAGCTGATCCGAGTGCTGGTGCTGCTGCCGCAGGACGACGCCTACCTCTTCTCGCTGAGGCGGGTGCGGCCAGCCATCGAGTACGCGGTGCGGAGCCTGCGGGAGAGCGGCGCGGGTCTGCCGCCCGGCTACGCCTTCCAGCTCACTTACGAGGACTCGGCGTGCGGCAACCGCGCCCTGTTCAGCCTGGTGGACATGGTGGCCCTGCAGCGCCGCCGCCCCGACCTGCTGCTGGGGCCGGTGTGCGAGTACGCGGCGGCGCCGGTGGCGCGGCTGGCCGCGCACTGGAACGTGCCGATGCTGTCGGCGGGCGCGCTGGCCGCCGGCTTCGGCGCCAAGGGCGGCGAGTACTCGCACCTCACCCGCGTCGCGCCCGCCTACGCCAAGATGGGAGAGATGCTGCTGGCCCTTTTCCGCCACCACCAGTGGAACCGCGCCACGCTGCTTTACAGCGACAGCAACCCCGAGCGCAGCTGCTACTTCGCCATGGAGGGCGTCCATGTGGTCTTCCAGGAGGAGGCTTTCCACATGGCCGTGCACAGCTTCGACGAGACCAGCCGGCACCTCGACATCGACGACGTCGTCCGCGCCCTTCAGACAGGAGAGAGGGGTGAGTGGCGGCGGAGTGCCGGGCAGGGCTCCTCCATGGCGTTCGGTGGCGGCTGAGGCGGCGGGAATCCCGCGGAGGGAAGGACCTGCGGGAGGGGAAAAGTCACGGCTCGTCCCCGCCCGTGGGGAAACCCACTGCGGTGCTGCCACGGCAGCCCCGGGCCAGGCATACTCCAACGGATGGGAACGGCAGGCCGGGGTGAAAGCTCTGCCCACAGAGCTTGAGTTTTGCCTCCCGACGGCGTAGAGCGCGGTTTGCCCTCTGGGACCACCTTAGGAGGGCTTTGTGGCATGGTAAGAAATCAGCTTTCTGCTGGCGGTCTGGTTTACTCAAAATTATCCACGTCTGCAGGGCAGCAAATCTGTTGCTTACTCTCTGAGATTTTTGCAGAGACACTGTTCAGGGACTAAACAAAGATGTTTTCCTCTCACCCCACTGTGCCTTTCAGCGAGAGACTTCTGCCATTGGGAGCTCCGTCGACTACCTCATAAATAACAGATGCTTTTAGGGGAAATGGCAATTTCAGGGGATGTGTACATGTGAAACACCTGCATGCATGCCATGATATTGTCACCAACAGATAGCAAGACACAGTGGAGATAAATGGCTTGTAAAACATCTGGGACAGTCATGTCTGGGCTGGTTGAACTGACTGTGCATCATGGAGCAGCAAAGCAAAGTGCTTTAGAACGTGCAGATTTGTAGTTAGATTGCTTTAAAGTGCGATCTAGCAATGTGTGGCTGTATGAGCTTATCAGAAACACCTTTTCTATTAGAGGGTTTTGCATGACTTACTGGGGAAGCCACAGGCTTCCCCAGTAAGTCATGCAAATGCAAAAAGAAAATATGTAATCCAGAAGTGAACTGTAGGGTGAAGTTAAAGTCCTTAGGTATTTTCCAAGAAAGCCATGGATGTACAAAGCCCTTTGTACAATTCTTACATATCTTGTTGTAGAGTGTTAAAATAACACCAGAATTGGACAGATAAAGATCATGCTGTGTGTGACAGGCAGAACTGGTATTATGGTGCTATAGGCTTGCAGCCTTGCACTGCTGATGTTAAGCTGCTGTGAAATCATTAACATGCCGGACTGTGTGAGATAACTGAGGTCTGACAGCATAGGGCTTTTAATTCCCTATTCATTGAGGCAGGTGCTTTAAATAGAGCTTTCCTTTTAAGTATCATTTGGGGAAATATAATGAATGGAGAGAAATAAATGTGTCAGTGCTGGAGGAAACCACAGTGTGGGGAAAGATGCTTGTCAAATGTGTGTGTGTGTGGCTTTCCTGATGCTGAGAGCATTGCAGCATGCTTACAGCAGGAAAAGACAAGTGTTCACCCCAGCCCCACTCTTCACACCATGCTGACAGTCCAGGAAGAGAGCTTGCTTTCAGCCTGGTCTGAAATGCTTTGCTGAGCTGCAACATTTGATCTTTCACAATTCTTACAACTTGCAAATGACTGAACAGAAGCAGTCCTCTTCTTTCTCCCCATTGTACCCTGTGGGGTCCCTCC
Source organism: Vidua chalybeata (assembly GCF_026979565.1). Lineage (NCBI taxonomy): Eukaryota > Metazoa > Chordata > Aves > Passeriformes > Viduidae > Vidua > Vidua chalybeata. The sequence continues at coordinate 40,148,621 of NC_071570.1, forward strand.
TTCCATTTCACCTCTTTATTAGTTCTCTGACTCCTGCCACTCAAGTGGGGCCCTCCAGCTTCCACTTGTGCCTTTCCGTCCTTAAAGACTGACTGCAGGACTCACCTGGCAGATTCTTTGGCCCTGCTGCTCATGGCATGTTTCAGGTTACCACAATATTTTAAGAGTTCTACACTACGTGGAGGGTGCACCAGATGAGGTCTGAAGATCAGTAAAAGTCTTTATATGTTCTGGGGACTCACTGGAGATCCCCCAGCAGGACTTGTGGGCAGCAGCACACTGTCCAGAGCACTTTCTAGAAATATTTTTGCTTGGTTGGTTTCTGTTTTTTAATGACTCCTGTGTCACACGTGCTGTGACGCTGTCCTTGGATCTAAATCCTCACCTTCTCTAGCTTTCAAAGACTGCTGCTGTTTGGTTCCCACCTGACTGGTCAGCCTTCACTGAGCTCACTGACTGGGAGTGGACTTTCGAGCAGATACAGGATTCTTGCTTGAAACTCTCCCAGACCTGGGACAAAAACTGCCCCGCTAGCTGTCCTGTGGGGACAGCTGTCCTGTCCTGCTAGCAGAACAGAGGCTGGCTTCAGGGGTTAGGTTGCTGTTGACTGGGGGTTTGCACTGACCTCTCAGATGCCTGGGAGGAAGAGGCACACTCAGCCGTTCACCCCTGTGCACCAGGGACTGCATGTTCAGTCCCTGTAGCCATGCGAAATATCTGAAGTCTTGGAGCCACAAAAAATAATGATGAAAATTGATAATTAAAGTTATGTATTTGTCTACAATTAGTTTGATTAGTAGTTCAGGCTTCCTTATAGGCTCAGGTAAGCCTGCTGCAGAGTTCATGTTGAAGGCTCAGGTTCACAAATGCAGGCCTGTGCTTAATGTATAAGCATGTAGTCCAGGGGATGTGTGTAGCAAAGGGAACGCTTATTCCTTTAAACTGGAATTAAACTCTAAAGTATTTTCAGGATGAGTCAATAATCCTAGTCAATAAATTCAGTATATTAGCATTAGAATTACTGTGGTCTGTGTGTATTATGGTAGAGGGAGAACATTTTGTATGGGTTTGCACATACACATTTGTACGTACACGATGGTAAGGTACAGATGCAGATTAAATATATAATTTACAGTTTTGGAAGATGGTGAGAAACATATCTATAGCTTATTCGCTTCAGAATCTTCAAATATGTAATCTTTACTTTCCTGCTGGGTTAGAAACCCCTTCCAAACAGTTAATATTACTTCCCTTACATTCCTTTAGAGGCTTACAAAATATGATTTAATGTATGTTAAAGTAGTTCGCCACACACTCTCTTTTATTCCTTTTGCTCAATGTCTTTTATTAGTATGGTGGGAATCCCTTTGATTCCATCTGCAGATTACAGTTTTATGATAGAAGTGACTTACAAAGGCAGAGTCAAGGAAGATTGGGAGGGCAGCAAGGAAACATTTCAAAAGGAAATCTCTCACCTATACTGAAATTAAGAACAGTGAGACAAATTCATTCCTGACGTGCATCTGGAAAATATTTGGTCCAAATTTTATTGTAAGAAAATTTTTTCTTGTTCATTTTCCTTCATGCTAATATACTTAACAATGGTCATGAAATATGTCTTGCTCTGTTGCGCTGGAAATTATTGTATTACTCTGCCATAATCAGTAGGACAGAGTTATGCATGGTATAATTCTCCTGAAGCATGGGGTTGTACTGAATATGACTCACCCCAGCAGCACATATGGAGGTTTAAGCCTGTGATGGCATCCAACCAGAAAGGCTATGGGAGAAGTTTCATTGTGTGCGAAAAGATTTGGCCTGTTTGGTGTTTTCATTTCTTAAAATAGAAAACACTTTCACCCAGAAGAGCCAAATGTGGTTTTGATTATTTTTATTGTTGAGTTGAAAATATTTGTGTATATTATTGTAGCTTTTGAGTCGTGCCATGTGTGGTGGCATTCTTGGAAATGTGCGTGCAGTTAGTTTTGAATCACTGTTCTGACAGGATCTCTTACGCATCTGCTGTAGGATACAGTCCTGAAGCACACACTGATAAAATACTTTGCTCCTCCCTCTGATATCAGGATCTTCATACCTGTAGCCTTGAAAACTGATGTAAAAGCTTACAGTGTAACTTGCTCTGTGTGGGAGTTTTTTCCGCGTTGTTGAAGACCTCACATGTTGGGATTCTCCTTTCCTTTTGCAGAAGGAAGGAATAGCAAGGGCAGTAGTCCTCCTGCCCATCATATTTGGGAAGAGACCTAGCAACCACAATCATCACAGTGGGGCCCATGGTGCCCACACAGGGCACACCTGTAGGTCTCATCATAGCAGCAGAGCCTCTGCTTAGCTATTGGCCCATGATGAATGGGGCTCTGTGGTGTTTGTACCCACCTTTAATCTTCATGCTTATGAAGTGGTCCTTGGTTTTCCCATTTATTAACATTAGGCATTGTTAATAATAGGCATTGTTGCCTAGGCTTATTGCATGGTCTCTGGAGAGGAAATCATGTTCTGGAAAGATTCATACCACTGTCCCTGCTGCATAAGGGTTACTCTCCTGTAAGTGCAGAGAGGCAGCAAAATCTAGGACAGGCACCTAAATATTAGGTAGCTGAGGTGTAGGCAAGTACAGTCTACATCAAACTGTTTAATAGAATGGAAATTGAAATGGTAAGGTCATGGTATCTCCATCTTTGTCTTATGTCTGCTTAGAAATAACAGCAGAAGCTTGTGATTGTGGTCTAGTCTACAAATACATGTAGCTAAAGAAATCTGGAGCCAGAACTTTTACCCCTTTCTGCAGGGGTAAAAACCCAGATTACACAGAGGCTCTATTTAATTATCTTCAGAGGAGACAAGAAAAGAGGAAGCCTTTCTGTGTTCATTACCTGTCTTGTCAGCTCTTTGGGAAATCAGCTTTGTTTGCAATCTGTGTTCTCATGTTTGTTGCAAAACAGTGAGGACAGCTGGGATCATTGGCTCTGGCAGTATTCTTGCTTCACAGCCTGTTCTCTGAAGATCTTGAGCTATCTTCTTATCTATATTTCTCATTTTCTTCCAGTTGTAATCATGTGTGCCCGTGGTGACACTATCAGGAACATCATGTTGGCTGCTCATCGGCAAGGAATGACCAATGGGGACTATGCTTTCTTCAATATTGAACTCTTCAACAGCTCATCATATGGTAATGTTTTTCTTGCCCAAGTGTGTTGCAAAGTCTTTTGTAAGCTTGGTAGTATTTTTAGATTTGTTAGCCTCAAAACACGCAGCACTGAGTCCCAGAAAACACCACTGTCTCTCCCTGCTGTTGCAGTTATCTTCCACTTGGGCTATGGTGTTGTAGGAAATAAAACAGACCTTGTGGCTATAGTTGCTACTGGGTAACAAGATGCCAAATATGCTACAGCGATTACTTTTTGGGGAAGTAGCTCCAGACAGAGACATTGGTTATGGTGTGGGTGCCCCATTCTGCAGTGTGTGTGCTCAGGTGTAGGTGATTTGCTCCATCCCCAGCCTTGTGACTGCCAGCTCTCAGGGTGGGGGCATTCCTGGCAGCCTGGTGACCTGTGGGCTGAGCAGATGGCTGGAAGGGGTAATTAGCAACCATTGTGGGCAGCTGCAAGGATTGGTTCTTCAGAAATCACCTCTGTGCTGGGACATCTACACATCTAATTTATTTATCTTTTGATCACAGACTCTGTCTGCAAAAATATTCAGCCATGCTATGTTAAAGGGAAAGCACTGGATGGGACACAGGCAGTCCAAATTTTCTAGAGCAGAATGAATAAAAGTGGCTGTTTACACCCATAAGTAAAATGAGTAATTTTTGTCAAATTAAAGCATAACTTCAAAATGTAAATGAAATGTATTTTCTTTTTGAAATATACCTAATATACCAGTATGCCAAAATATAATTGTAACTGCATGTTACATCAGTGCATGGCAGGGACTATACCTGTTGTCAGCTGGTGCAGCTGCCTCACCTAAATTCAAAGTAATATTGGAGCTATGTGTTTGCTGAGATCATACATCAGATGGCTGAAGCCAGGGCAGGTTTTGTTGAAGTATAATGTGGCTCTTAAAAGGAGCAGATTCTTTTGCAGATGTAGAGAAAATAATTTTCTCCATGCAGACTGCTTTAACTAATCCACTACAATAACAAATTAATTTCAAGTTAAAAACCAAGTAGAAGTTGAGAAAAAAGGCAAAGTGTGGGGGTTTACTTTCTTAAAGCTGCAAAGGCTGACCAACAGAAACAGCTGACCAACCTTTTAAAAAGGTTAATTTTTTAAAAATTAATCTGTTAACTGGAAGTACTTTTGCATAAGCTTTCTGTTACTCATCTACTACCGCTGAAATTATTTCACAGTAAACGGCGCTGTGTGTCACACTGTATAATGAAGGTATGTAACTCTATAAATTCAGAGATCTAGATATGTACAGTAGTACAGATACTGCTACATATATCAAGATTAGCTAAAGAATGCCACATTTTGGCAGGTAAGAAGGAAATCACTCAAATATCTAAAACATGAAGTTGTAGATCAAGGTCAAAGCCAATGTGGGAGCCTCATTACCACCCTCCTTTGTGTCACAGGTAGTTCAGTCTTCTTGCAGTTTTTCTGAAGGATTAATGAAAAATGTCTGGCTTTTGATGCAGTGTAGTTAGAATGTGACTTTTCCTGACATTTGTTTTAAACCAATTTTTCTGCTTGTGGATGTGTTTCCCATGTAGTGTGAAATGACTGTGCATCAGAAATTGACTTTTGTGCAGATGATCATTGCTTGTGAAAAGCAAACACAAGTGTAGAGGAATTCCCCCAAAAAATCCTTGTTCCTTGTGCCTGCAGATACTAAGTTTTGTATTTCATAAAATCTAAGAGTGGGTGTGATAGGGCAGTTGGCACTGTCTTTGTGTTCAGATGACTTTATTGCAGTTTTTTGTTGCCCTCTGTTCTGAATATTTCTGATTTTTCAGAAGACCAGACTTATTAAATGCCAAGACTGCAATAATTGTACACAAGTATTGTAACAAGATGACCTCCCACAGAATGATCCATGAAGGAATTTAAATATGTAAATTATCCTAGGAACGCTGTTATGCAAGTTAACCTTTCCCAGCCCCAGTGTTGGGATTTAAAGAAGGAATGTATGGTGTCCAGGACAGAAAGTTACTACTAGCACTACCATATTTTTTTTAAATTCTTTTTAAATGTATATAATCTCAATCTTTTTAGCTATTTTCATTTGCAAATGCAAAACTATAGCAAAGCCCTCCATGCTGTAGTCTCTGCTGTACTCCTTGAATCCAGCTCTTCCAAAATACAGGTGCCCAGCTGGGGCAGAAGCTGTTCAGCTTTGAGGCTTCTGCAAGGCTTATACTCTCTTTTGGGGAAGGTAGCAAGATGTGCTTGCTTACAGCTGCCAGATGTACATTTCCTTCTCTTTGAAAGCAGATAGAGGTCAGCTGCAGGCACTGCAGGGAAGAATGGCCAAACCAGACAGTGGGATGTTAGCTGCTATCCAGTGTCTCCATTGGGTGTGATGAATAAGGTTCTGTGTAAGTGATTTTGACCTTGTATTGGGAAATAAATCCCTCAACCAAGGCACATATATCTAGAGCTCCCTCCTAAAAAAAAAAATCACTTTTAAAAAATAGCAAAGTTCCTGCTGTGTGTAAAGATTATAGTCCTAGGTGGTCTGGGCTGTGGTAAATAAGGCTTTCCTAGGGTGGACAAGAGATGTGGAAAAGGTGTCTCCTGCCTTGTGTGGGGACTGACAGGAGCTGCCCTGGATCCAAAAACTGCAGGAGAAAGGGCTTATCCCCCAGAGAAGTGCAGGACCTTTACTCCTTCCCTTGTGCTCTCTGAGGAAGCAGAGCAAATCTAGCCAGTTAAGTCCCAGCAGCAGTACTGGGAGGACAAAAAGCAAGCTCTGTTTACCTGCTTCAGGTCCAAGAATTTGTTCTTGCAGCTGTGTGATGCAGCTGGGGAACACTGTGCAGGGAAAAAAAGCCCCATGGATTTTTTACCTGTACTCCATCTCCCTTAACATCTCTGTAACTTGCTTCTCTTTGTCAAATTACATTGTGGTTCTCAACCCAAGCAAAATAACGACATCCTCTCTGATTTCAGGTTTCTGTGTGCCTCCAGGTTACCTTGGGAATTTAGCATTAATTTTGTCTTGGCTCATTTAACCATAATGTGGTTTGTTGTTGTCGTTCAAAAAATAAAGTCTGTCTAGCATTTAATTAATTGTAAACATTTAAAGGCTCACTGCTTAGGGCTACCACTGTTCCCTCTAGCCTTTTTTAGTTATCATTTACATCAGATAGCACAAAACCTGCTCCAGGACAACATGAACCTTTTCACTGACCTCCTGAAGCTTTCGTTCAGGATCTCAGGGCCTGCTAAGGCCAGGGTATGTTTGTAAGAAGAACTTCTTTCCTAATAAACAACCAATCAGCTATCCTGCTTTTTAAAAATGTGGTTTCTTTACTGGTGGTCTTAGTTAAACTGTTCCCTTGCTGTGACACAAAACACATGTAAATACAGTGTAGGCGCAGGATTCCATTTTATTTTTATATATTCCTTTCCCATTAAAAGCAGTGCTGGTCTGGCAGCTATGGCACACATGGTTTTTCCTTAACCACAGTGGGAAAGCTGCACCATCTGCCTCCCATTCAGGGTGATGATCATGCTCTTGACTTTACTGGTGCCTTTCTGACTGTCCAAGAGGAGTGACATGTAACAAAAACTTTGCGCATGAATCCTCCCTCATTTCTTCTAACTTAAATATCTCTGCATTTGAGATATGGCACATATGTTTGGCTCCAAGATACCATCTCACACTTAGGATTTATTCCACCCTTTTAAAATAAGCAAACACAGTGTGGAAGTAAAATTGTCCTTTGGTTTGCACGTTTACTTCTTAGTTATTCCTCGCTGCCTGGTTTCCTGCACACCTTGAAGAAGGCCATCTCTCCATTGATCAGAAAAGGGGACTTCTGGATGGAAAAAGGAATCCCATAATGATACCTAGTTTGGAAATATGCTTGTTTCTCTCTTTAGGAAATGGCTCTTGGCGAAGAGGAGACAAACATGACCTTGAAGCCAAGAAAGCATACTCATACCTCCAAACTGTCACTCTGCTGAGGACTGTGAAGCCTGAGTTTGAGAAGTTTTCCATGGAGGTGAAAAGTTCTGTTCAGAAGCAAGGTCTTCATGAAGATGACTATGTAAGTACTTGATGGCAGTCTTCAGATCATAGCATCTTCAAAAGCATGCTCCTAATTAAAGCAGAAGTGGCAGTGAGACCTTATCAGGACATAATCACCTGGGCTCAGTTGCAAAAGTATGCTGCTGCACATATAATTTTTTTTTTTTTGTGGATAATGCAAATTACAAGGATAGGCTTGGTGCACTATATCTGTGCACCACCATCTATGACCAATTCATCATGGATGATTCATCTCCTAGTTCATCAGCAGAAGGTTTGGGCAAAGGCAAGTGTCTCTCAATGTACCAGTGATAAATCTTCTTAACAGGCAAAGAAATACAACCTCCTTTTTTGTTTTCTCCCAATAATTAAATGGTTTTTTTAGAATCCAATCTCAGAAAGTTACACTATCTGTATTGCATACTATGAAGTAATCCCTGATGTGAGTGACAAAAGTGGTATTATTTCTCAAAAAAGAATATTTAAGTAGTTGCTGTTTTTATTTTGAACTGTCAGGAATATCAATAGTCCTTGCAAGTTTCTTTAAGCCTTGGGGAACTCCATTGTCTTCCAGAAGTGGGCATGGGAAACTATGCCTTTTTTTAACCTCTCAAAATGTAGGGGGAAAATGCCTTTGAAAATTGCTTTTGGGCTAGTGCTGAGCTGTTGCTAAGCTAGTTCATTAGGCATTTTTGTAGAAAAATCAGTGGAAGCAAAAATGTATAGTACGTACCTGCAGGGATTTCTGCATGCTGATACAAGTACTTCCCAGACAGCCTTCTCCATGGTCCAGTGTCAACTTTCCAAATATAAAGAAAATAGGCTTGAAGAAAGTTTGGTCAGTCCTTAGCTGCAGGAAATGAGAGCCCAAAACTCAAGAAAGCAACCCAAACCCTTCATTTTCCAGCTTTCACTTAGGCTTCCACCTCATCCCTTTGCTTTAAGCATTGTGTCCATCTTTAATTCATCAGCTTGTGCTTGAATGCTATGCTAAAGAATGAATAACCTTTCCTGGCAGTTTATTGTGTATCTTCGGCTACCTTTAGAAAATCTGTGCTTCTTAGAAGTTGAATGTATTTAATTTAAATATTTTTCCTAAAGTGTTACATTTGAATCACAACAGTGGTTTATATTATTCCTGTGATACTTTCAAAATCTAGCCTTTGCCTTTTTTTGGCATGTTTTGTCTTGGGTTAGTGGAGAAAACCCACCTCACAGTTTCAAGGTGCTGCTCTCTGAAGAATCTGCTAAATGAGTTCTGAAGAAGGTCATGGGACTTTAATTTGTACTGGTACTCCCTTTTCTCTGCATGTGTCCTTTTGCAGATTTCACTTAGCAAGCTATGTCCTTTGAAAACTTGCTATGTGCCTTTGGTTGTGGTTGGTGAGAAATGTGATTTTAAATACTTAAGATCCACTCATCTGCAGTATTGTGGCTTTCTTTTAGTCTGGGCAGTGTGACATCTCCCCAGATAAGAAAAGCTGAGAGCTCAGGCTCCTGTCTGTGGGCAGTTTGGAGGCAAGCAAGAGGATGCATTTCTCTTCTTTAGGGTGGGGACCCACTGCAAACCCTGGGCAGTGCTGACTGGGGCTGCGTAGCCCTGTTCTTGTCAACCAGAATTGGATCTAGGGGAGAGCAAATTCCCCTGTGCCAGCATGGGGGAGATTTTGCAGGCTAATATGTTTGCTGGGGAGACTCCCTCACAGCTGCACACCCACTGCCAGAGGTCCTCTGTTGTCATTCCTCACCTCATGGCTGCTGTGTATGCTGTAGGTGCTCCTGGCTGTCCTGGACCAGCAATGGGGGCTGGCTCCCTACTATGTATCTCATCCTTGACCACCTTCTGCCTGCTTCTGAGGGCTGCCTCTCCCTGTGTCCCATTTCTACCTGTGATCCAAGGTCCTTCACCTTGTTCCAAATATTCCTTCACACAACACCTTGAGCCTTTGCTAGGCCCAGTTGCATAGGCCTCCTTCTGCTGCTGCTTCTCCTACTCGTCTTCCTGTTCTTCCTTTCCTACTGGGCTTTTGTCTTGCTTTACGATCTTTCTTGCTGGGACACAGAGAACATCTTGTGATCTGTGTACACCTACCACAGATTCCTGCCATCTGAAACATCAGCCCTGAGCTCACAGGCAGCCTCCAGTGGTGGAGATCATCAGGATCTGGAGCTCTCTGTAGAGGAAATACAGGTCATGGCTATGGGGGAAGGAGATTTGGTTTCAAATGCAGAGTATCCTGGTATTAGATGGATGCTTAACTAAAGTAGACCTCAGCAGAGCCTTCCCTACCTGCTTTTTCACAGCCTTCTAACAACGGTAAAATAAAATATCTCTAAGAGAGTTAGTTTCTGGTTGCGTATAGCAAAAAAAAAAAAAAAAAAAAAAAAAAAAAGCCATAAAGCCATAGCTGTGTTCCTTCATTAACAATGTGTGAACTTTAACTTTCTGGTTTGCTTTGCGTGGTTTATAATGAATTATATATTTCCCCACTTTGGACAGTGGAAAAGAGATGCATCATATTCCCTTAACTGATTGCCCTGCTGCCCTGTTCAGAGGAGAAACATTTTGGGGCAGCCTTCAGGATTAAGGGAAAAAAAAACCATTCTGAAAACTAGTGGGGAAAAATAAAAAGGCAGACTGAAGGCCAATTCCTTCCCCTCTGAAAAATTTCTGGGTAGTGGGCACACATTAAGTGTGCTTTCTTTGGCAACATGGGAAAAAAGTGTCCTGGGTACATATTAGACAAAGCTGTGTCCTCCCAGGGAAGATGGGGAAGGAAAAGTCCGTGAGCTGAGTGGGTGGGAACGCGACAGAGATGGATTTTGCTCTGCTCCTGAAAACAAAAACTATGTAGAAAGATAATCAATAGTACAGCCCATCTCAAGTCATATCCACGGGTGTTGAAATATAGTCCTCATTCTATTCTGCAAGCTGTGTCCCTAGAGGAGACACTTAGGGAGGTTTGGATTTGAAGCATTCAGTGTGTCTGCTTTTCTGTGTGGATTTTTCCAATGTCATGGGAAAATGGGGCCCCAGGCCCATGGTCTAAATTATCTCACAGTGATCCTAACTCAAACAAAAGTCATTAGTGCTGCCATTTTGTCCTGGCTTCTTGCCAGCGCTAATCCTAAAGGCATTATTATCTACCAAAAAAGAATATAATAAAAATGGAAAATAAGCAGATGACAGAAGGAAAGATAAGAGTGACAGAAAGGGCAAAGTCCTGAAGCAGCAGCTGTCCCACTGCCAGATGCAGAACACATACGACCCTTGGAGGAGTAAGGTCAAAGAGTGTTGGCTGTATTTATCTCCAGCTGTGAGATCACACAGAAAAGAGAAAAACGTGTTTTGGGTATGTCTTTCCCAGCTCAGAAGTTTCTGTTTTTTCTGCGTGGGTGTTATGCTTTGGAAATGGGGAAGGTGAAAGAACCTTCCTCCCTATGAGGGAGCAGGAAAGTGTGGAAAAGACAATTTCTTCAGGAATCTCTCTTGTGAAGTAAGAAGCTTCCTTAAGCACCTTTTAATTAGACAGCATTGAAAATAAGAGTGGCAGAGCGGTTCTGAGAAAGCATCTTGGAAATCTTTGGGTTGCACAGCATGGGGCAATGGTGGTGTTCCCTGACTGCAATGTCAAAATATTAGTTTGTTTGTTCACCAGTCTGAGTGTGAAAGCACTTACTGTCATGTTAATGTAACCCAAAGAACTGTGGGCTGAAGCAATAAATCTGTTCAACCATCATTTCAGCATTCAAGTGTCTCATGGTATTTTTCAAGAAACATCCTGTAGTTTTGTAGAAAGTCTGACCATTTTATTCTGTGCCTACCTGAAGATCAACTTCATTAATAAAATAAGAAAAAGAGGAGGAATGTTTTCAAAAATCTAATAAAATTTGGGGTTTAGGCATGCAGGAGAATTGTTTTAATGCTTTTATACAAATGGTGGCAGTTTTCTTACTTCTGTAATGTTAATGCATTAGCAAGATATTAACAGCAGGGAATCCTGTTCTCTGTAAACCAACTAACATCCTTGGTTTAATTGCAAAACACAGGGCAAGCTCTGCTTGTAGACCTATAGCCTAGTTGAGGCAGACAGCAGTGGGAATTGCATGCAATTACTTGAAGGAAGAATTTAAAACTGTCTCTAAAGGGGTGTATGAATAATTCCCAACACATAGTGTAGTTAAAAATGTTTATGAATAAACAGTGTTTCAGTTGAAGTATATGCATAAGCCATTTTTATTAAATAATGCTGAACACTTAATGAATTTGTGGTAGGGTGAAATTTGGAAGTTCTTAATGCACCTTCTGTTCCTGTCTCAGGCCTAGGATTCAATAAATGCTTTTTTTATGTCCAACCCAGTATTCTGAGCTCAGATGATTTTACAGCCAGGAATATTTGCTCTTCTGAGGTTACAGACCACCCATGGCTTGTTTTTTCTTCTCGTTTAAAAGCTGAAAAGGTAACTAATTAAACAAATATTTCTGCTGTGTTAAGTACATGACAGCATTGTTCACAAGGTGGATGCATGGGTTTTTTTCCTACCCACAACCTTTTTCACCCTGAAAATGAGCATCTGGAGAAGGGGACTGAAGCCTGATTTGCCAGTAAAGTCATCTCAGTAAAAGAATGAGCTGTGTAGATTAATTAGATCTGCAAGTTGCTACTCCCTATTAGAAAGGGGAACTGTGTTTTATTTAACATTTTCAGCCCTCTGAAAGGAGAAACAGTGCACTAAAGAGCAACCTTTTTAGCTCCAACAGTTAACTACAAAAGCTTCATGGGAGGTAGCTGTGCTCGTAAACTTTATCATCTCATCCATAACATCTGTGCCAGACTCTTCCCTGTGTGTATTCCTTACATCAGCCTTTTAATTAGGATTGGACATCAGCTAAGGCTGGGAAAGTGAGCAATTCAGTCTTGTAGCTATGATGCTGAAAATGTAACTTACTCAGCAATGTCCTTCTCACTTGTCTTTTTTCAGGCACAGGCAGGTGAGATTAATGTCAGACAGTCCTTTGTGTCTTCTGACTGGCTAAGGATGGGAGAGAGTTTCAAGGAGATTTAAGGGGCGAAAAAAAAAAAAAAAGAACCCCCAAGCCCTGCCAGGGAATAATTTGTTCAAATGAATGGTTCTATTCAGCTGCTGGAGTGCTTTGCTAATTGTGTTCGAAAGAATAAAAGCAAACCACAAGCTGCTTTCAGCAGCCGGAAAAAATGGTTTCATGTGCCAGCTTATTAACAAGACGAATTCTATTAGTAAAACATATTTAGGATTTTCACGACCAACCCTTCACCCCTTGGAGTTAATGAGAGTGCCTTTATTTTCTCTAAGAGGAGTATTGACCTGTGTACTGCTAAATTTGGTGAATAGAGCAGACACTTTTTTTTCCCCCACGAAGTTAATGCTTTCTCAGTGTATGAAAGACTGGTGTCATCGATGGCAGGGTCTTAGGCAAAACTACAGTGTAATAGAAAGTTATTTGCCAGTAACAGATGTCATAAAAGAAAGAAATTATTCTTCTCTCTTCCAGTAGATTTGTTTCGTTTTTCTAGCCTATCTAAGCATATTTTTGAAGCTGTCTTAAACCATGGAGGGGATAGTGTAAAATTGTGTGTATATCTGGAAATAGTAACATCTGAACTTTTTGGGAATGTAAAAGTTTGGAGTTGATCTTCATGGTTATGTTGTATATTTTCCATAGTCCTATGTTTTAAACTTGGATTTCACAGATATTCACATTCCACTTTTCTAAACAGGCATTCAGAAATCTATGGGTAAGGCACTTTTTGAAGTACTTGCTAGAAATATACCTTTTTTTCCACTAATTTCCACAATATGTCCTCCTGCAAAATTCATAGCCTTTTTCTGGTTTTAGTGCTTCTCCATGCTGTTTGCATTGCAAGTAAACCAAAAGCTAATTTGTCCCATTGAGGTATTGTTTCAATATAAATTCGTAGGATTTTTGACATTGGTATAGAATGGTCTTCAGGCTGGGCTCTGAGATGTTTGAATGAAGGAAAAGGTAGACTATCTCATTTTGTATAAAATGTCACTTGAAAAATGAAATACCTTTGCTTAACAGACTTTTTAGCAGTCACCTTCTTTTTCTGTGAGTCTTATTCTCTGAGTATCTCATGAAAATATCACTGAATTGGAAGTTTCCTTATTTACTGAAAGAATATTCAGCTCAATAAGGCCTGAAGAGGAGGTTTAGGTGTGTCTGTTCTATTTCAGGATGGTGTTGCAGCCAGCAGCAGGGTCCTGGGCAGGCAGTTGGAAACTGTTTTGTACTTGCTAGATGGCTGATGTGATGCTTCAGCCTCAGCACCTTGGGTGCTGTGGAGGGTTCATCTTATCTGTGCTGGTACCTTCACACTGTGGTCACACAGACTGGGTTAAGAGTCCATCCAGTGTTTGAATTCTGTCTAAGCCAAGCAGTTTAATCAGAAGGTTTGATTATGAGGGTGGCAGGAGGAGTGGAGAAGGAGCCATGCTTTGTTTTCTTTAGGGATGTAAAGGAAGAACAGGTTTTCAAGGCCAGAAATGTGAATTCCGTGTTTGAGAGCACCAGGGTGGAAGAGTTGTTGTCTCCACACTGAAGTGGTCCAGGAAAGCTTTCTTGCACTCATTTGGGGTATTGGTATGGTGTAGGTGATTCTGAACAACAGCGGGGCAGGGTCTAACTTTGTGATATTCGCAAGTGACAAGTCTTCTGAAAAAAACAGTATAAGTGCCAATCATTAACACCTCAAGTCTGAGATCTCCTCTTGTGTCAGCACATTCATTTCTTGTGGCTGAGTGCTCGGAGGCTAAGATGAACCTAGCTCTGGGAAAGGCTCATTCTCCAGAGGGGAAAAAATCTTTTAACAGAAGGGCAGGCCAGTCCAGTGGATGAGTCCGGTCACCCTGGTGTATGAATGTTGGCAGAGCCAAGACAAGCAGCAGGGCTTGGGTGTGCTCCATTCTGTTGGGCTGTAAGAAAAGGTCAGTGTAGAATGTGCCAGCTCTGATTTTTTTATTCTTCTTTCAGGGGATATTTAGCAATTTTGCTAATGCAGAGGGGGTAATATAGTCATCCTGTGAGAATGGGCTGTGTGAATAGAGGCAATGGTGTTCTTGTGCATGCAAGGAGGCATAGGGACCTGCAGGAGGGTACTCAAAACTTTCCTTCCCTCTTTAGCAGATAGTTTTTTTCATTAGGAAGAGTAGTCTGGGACAAAAAGGAGAAGGTCTAGCCCATTCTAAGAAGAACAAATATATCAAAGCGTATTGAAAAGACAAGGAGTGTCTCTGTCCCAGAGCAAATGAATAAGAGGGGCATGAGAAAGGAGCATGGGACAATGGGAGGAGGGTAGGTGAGGACATCCTTTGCTCCGTGGCTCAGAACAAGGTGACATTCACTGAGCAGGACATTTGCATTTGATGAATGTAAATGCATGTGTACAATGCATCCATTTGGCCCGTCAGCCTGCAAGATACCCGTCAGACTACAAAATACCTTAGAGCACAAGGAGGATCTCAGATGCAAGGAGCTACGAGAGTGAGTCTTTAGTTTCTTGGAGTGGCTGCAAATCCTCAGATTTTGAGGTATTAACTACCATGCTGCTGCTGAAGAGTGGGAGGATGTGTTTCAGGTGTGCAGCTGGAACTTTACTGCCTGCTGACAGATACACACCAATATCTGCTGAGATAGCTGCTGTGCCTCTCCTGTGCTAATGGGATCCTCACAGGGATGCCAGCAAAAGGCTGGTTAATCAGCCAGCTGAACACCTTTCATTAGATAGCCATTATCTGAAAGAAAATAACAAAACCAAATAGTTAATTCTGAAATTATTTGGAATGGAAGCATGACTAATAGCAGCCTGAGGGTTTGCATTAGTTCCATGTCATTAAAATTTACAAGTTCATATGCCCATTTACCCTGGTATTTAATAAAAGGATCATTTGTCATGGCAACTACAGCCTTAGGTGGGCTCTCTTAGCAAATTATTTACTCCCAGCCCAGAGGTCCCCCAGGTCTTAGCAGGTCATACCTTTCCCCCAGCACCTGGATTTCAGTTCCAGGAGTACCTCCATCTCAGGATGCCCTGCAGACAGGGCAGGGGAAAGGTGGAATTCAGATTCTCTAAAAGCAGATTGGACCCTGAAGTTCTCTCATGCTAAATCAATAATAGGAGGCCCAGGGCTTTTAGATGAAATGGGGAGGGATTAAAAGAACTGGTGCCCTGTAGGGTTTTGTAAGGGCTTTACTGCAAGTTCATGCAGTGGGGAGTTGTTACCTGCCTGTGTGAGAATAAGAGGGTCACTTCATCCTGCATTCTCTACCTCCTCTGCTGACAAGGGTGAGGTGGGATGCTGTTCTTATGAATCCTGGTTTTGTGTGCCTAATTTTTGCCTGGTACTGAATAAAGATCTTAGATTACTAATCCCAGCTCCAAGCATACTTTTGAGCTACACGCCACTTCTGGCTGTGTCTAAATCATTTGTGTTTATCCAGCCCTTAAGATTGTAAAGCAAGTGCTCTGCTGGGTAATCTTTGCTAATCTTCTGCAAAGCAGAAATCAAATGGTCCTTTTCATCAGATGTGTTTTTTACCCCATCTAAGATTTTACCAGCCCACCAGCTACTCTAGCATGGGTAAATTCAGTTTGAACACGAGCTGTCTCCAAAGTGATACAGTGATTTTTCTGAGTTTTGCATGAGGACTGATATGACCTTGAAAATTTTTAATACAAAAAAGAAAATATGTCTGTGATTTTTGTGGTTTGGTGATAATGTTGGTAATCCAGAACCCAAAGCAATTGTACATTGTACAAGGATAAACATTTAACAAAAAAATGTCCTTCCTGTTTGTCCTATCTCAGCATTAATTTAAACCAATTTAACTTATTTTAACAAGTGCAACTGATTTTTTCAGATGAGCAACTGTCATCCTGAAAACTGAGATGTTCCTGCTTGTAAAACATTCTTGCCTGCTGACATCAAAAACTTAATATCTAATGAAAGGATAGGTGTGGTGTTTTTTTTTTTTTTTTTGCTGCTAAGTGTTTATCTGCAATTAAAATGTTCCCATTTAAATGCCAGGGTAAAATGTTAGCATTCATTACAACTGTGTAACAAATTATCAGACTACCAATGGGAAATCTTAGAAAAATCTATTTAAAACAAGCATATTTTAGTTTCTGTATGTCTGTGTGTTTTCAGATGAAAAGAATAATTTCTTTAGTATCTCTTGTGTTTCACCACTATGATGAGATGTATAATTTCTGGACATAGTTTTGGAACTCATCATGTGAATAGCCACATAATTTGTTGGAAGGCAGGGAATCCTAAAAAAGTAGGAAGGTTAATTTTATAAATGACAGCTGTACCTTCTATGGTTAAGATCAGTATTCAGGCAGTCACAGTACAGTGCTATGTGCCAGAGATCCTTTGCAATAGCTGTTTATCTGATGTTAGAGATGTAATATAAACATGGGATATTTTACCTTAACTGTAGGAGCACAATACTGTATTCTCTCATTCTATCCTTTACCTTTATAGGTCACCTGGAGCCCTTTAGAGCGAAATTAAGGTGAATAGTATATGTGTAAATCATACATAAAGGAGAAATTTCTCCAAAATTATTGTTCTGTAGGTAGTTGAGTTCTGGTACAAAACAGTTCTGCTCCTTAGATACATCTCCTTAGTGCTCCTTAGTTGCACCCCTTTAAGGGCAACATTACAAGGTAATGCAGGAACCAAAACCACAGAGGGGTGAAGTGGCCAGTAGCAGTTTGCAAAAGAAATCGGGGAACACAATGGAGAGAGCCAGAAATAAATACCACACAGGTTTTCAGGGGGAAAATCTGGTCTAGAAGAGCTTCCTTTTCCTGGAGCAGGGCAGTTCTCAGTTCAGCCTGTCCCTGCTTTGGCCATGCCAGTGGAAATCTGGGGAGAGTCTGAGAGCCCAGTGATGTAAGGCTGTGGGTGTAGTGCAGCAGTTAGAGCCCCTTGATATGAACTGACTGTGGGTAAGGTTCTAACTCTGCTCGGTGACAGTTCCTCTTTTTATGTTTAATGGAAGGAGCTCATTTTGACTGTAGCTGGAAATTTCTGCCCAGCCTGTTAGCAGCAGGCACTGGGGGTTTACAGCCATTTTTTAAGATAACCAAGGAGAGTGTTGCAAGCAATAAACAAAGAATGGGCAGCTTTTGCAGGCAGTGGGGTGGAAGGTTTTCTCCACACCTTTGTATCTCAGTTGCCACTGTAGCCTGACATATTTTAGCTGATATTTCACAGTGCAGCTGCCCTGTAGTCTGGGACTGAGTAGATTTTTGCTTCAGTTCACCATTGACACAATGGAGCAACTTGTGGCTGCACAACCAGATGATTGTGAGTAAATCTACTTGTTGTTCAAGAATGGGATATTAAGAAAAACAAGGAAGAAGGCTTGAAGAATGAGATGAGGTACAATAGCAAAGAAGCTGGCTTTGTGGTTAGTTTTCTTTCCATAGCAAGGAAATAACCTTCACTGACAAATACCCTTAACTCCCTGAATTTGGCTGCCTTTTTAAGTAAATCACGGGTACTGCTTTAATTTTTTAATTTACTTTTGTTTTCTTCTCGTTAATTTATTTTATTTCAGCAAACCTTTTCTTGGAACAAAGGACTGGCGTCTGGTCCACAATTGGCTTTAAAATGGATTGGAGTTTGTCGCTAGTGGTACTTCAGTCCTGCTGGAATAAGCATCCTCTTTTCTGAGTGGAACAAAGGTAGCAGTGGTTTGGCATGCCTGGAGTGCACATCACCTCGTGTATCAGCTGAACAGTGCAGGCAGGCGGAGGCATGGTCCCACCCTCAAAGAAATGAATTTAATTGCAGCACAGCATTTTTGTGTCCAAATCAAACAGGAAGTGCAGAAAAAAGCAGGGATCTCACTACACATCTTATCTCTCAAATGGTGCATGCAGGCTCTTTCATGCTGGAGGTGGTGGCTGCCGAGCTGCAAGCAATGCTTGTGCACAAAACTCTCTAAATGTGGGCTTCAATTGCAAATTTCTCATACCAGGGACACATTGCTTGGTGCGCAGAGTGCTTGGGTGGAGCACACACCTCATCTCCTCTGCTCTCACCATCACTGCTGTTCCAGCGAATGCTGTCAAGGAGATGAACACAAGCAGGCAGCCTTGCTGGAAGAAGCCTCCTTAAAGGAAAGTGAGGTCTTGTTCGAATGTGGTGCTGAATTTTTAAGCTATAAATTTTAGAGTGAAGTGTAAGCCTCAGTCTGCAGAATTCCACTAATGAAGTCACATATAAGAAAACCCTATAAGAAAAATTTCTTATGGGCTTCCACATTAACACTGTCTCCCTGTGAAACATGAAATTGATGCAACAGTACTTGAATAAATCTCTCTTAGATATGCACAAGGTTTTACTGTTACGCTTTTCCTCTTTTCCTAGGGAGAGATGTGAGTTCAAGCCCCAAATGATAAAGTGAGCTTGGATATATCTTTAGAAAACAAAGTCCTCGTTTTCTCAAGCAGGTGCCCATTTATATATTTATACAGATTAGATATCAGTGAATAGAGTGTGAGGCTCTCCTTGGCTATGGCTCTGTTACCCAGAATTTGGTGTAATGCCATATATTCTTTTTTAGTTTTTAATTAAATATTGTGGAAATTGCCTTCTCAGAAGAAAGCATGTGTTTCTATTATGTTTTCCTTTGTCTTACAGTTTGTTTGAAGCACTATGGTCCAGTAGGGGAGCAGTATGGTTGCCCAAGCAAACAGTCTGTATTTTTAGTCTTAGGCATCTAAACATACAGATTTGATTAACTGTCTTTTAGCTTTATTCTCCTTTCCAGTTTCTGCTTTGTTTCCACAGTGATGCATCCCTGTCTATAGGCACCCCAAGACATGTTGTTTATGACAGCTGGCTATGGGTGTATCCTGTGGCTTTGCATTTTGTGTGCTTGGGAGTCCTTGAAATCCCAGTCCCAGTGCATGTTAGCATTACCCAACTATTAGCCATAGATGATATTCAGGATCTCCATGAGTTTCTGTTGCATAATCAAATGAAGAAATCCTGTGAGGATCTGAGGAGATGGATGGTGGGTTAGTGAAAACTTTGGTAATCCTGTTAGGGTGGTAGCACGCAGAATGATACTTGGTAGTGTTATGGCAATAGGACTAACATATTACTGCAAAGATGGAGCTACACCTGAGCTGGAGCTACGCATGGTTTGTGGCATTTCGCCTTTTCTCAGGTAATGATCAAGTGTAAGAATATTCTTCCCACAGCTTCACGTTCTCAATCTACATGTCAGTTCCACCCAGAGTTTCTCACTGGGATTACGTAAACTAGAAGTTTAACACAAAATCAATTAGCAATAATGATATTTTATCTTAAAAAAATTAAACATTAATCATTTCTATATGGGAATCATGAGACCTTGTTCTAGATTTGTGCTGCTCAGAGCGACATCGTAGCACTCATCAAAGAACTGCTGAAGGTCTCTAACCATCTCAGGACCGTAAATAAGTATTTAAAACAGCATGGGCTGTGGCAGTGTCCTGAATGGGAATATGCAGCATCAACAAATAGTATTAAAGAAAGAAATCCCTGCTGTAGAGTTAAGTGAATAGTGCTGGATAGTGAGTCAGCAGAAGACAGTGAAGATATGTGTCAAGAATGCATGTGAGAGAAGTTTGTTATGTCAGGGCTTCTTAGAAAAGCTCATAAAGAAGGGACCATAATTATAATTGGCTTGGTGAAGGAGGATTAAAAGGGGAGAACTGACAGTTAAATTGCCACTGCTTAGAAAAATACTTTGATGAAGATACGTTGAGATACATTACATTTGATTGTAACAGTGTGAGAAGTAGGAGCATTATATCAGATACATAAATTGTTAAGATTTTTGCAAAATGTCTTGGTGCAGCCCTCT
Source organism: Vidua chalybeata (assembly GCF_026979565.1). Classification (NCBI taxonomy): domain Eukaryota; kingdom Metazoa; phylum Chordata; class Aves; order Passeriformes; family Viduidae; genus Vidua; species Vidua chalybeata. Next base: position 40,168,773 of record NC_071570.1, read on the forward strand.
GCAGTTCCCTAGGGTCCTCACTGTTTGGGGCTGAACTATGGACGTTGTGGAAAGTAGATGCAGCGACCAAGTGTGGGAGATGTTGTTTGCCTTTTCAATAGAAAAAAAGTGATGATGATGCTCCCCACTAAGCATGGAAATGGTACAAATTGCTGTAATTGCAGTGATTCAGAGCTGGGCAGTTCCAGATGAAGGAGAATAATCTTATTTTACACTCAGTAGGCAGGATATGGAAAATTATGGGCCCTGCGTAGCTGTATCTTGGCTGTCTTCCACATCAGTAGTATTTTGCATTGCTGTGTATGCTGTTAACACCTTGGTATATATGAACAGTGTGGTCACAATATAGCTGCTTGGGGAACTATAACTTCGAACTGGACAAAATTTATGCATGTGATTTCCACTGAGAGGGGTTGTTGGGTTTTGGTTGTTTTCTTTTTTCTGATAGGAGATGATTAATTAGAGTAGAAAGGCAGGAAGATAAAAGAGGTGTATGTCTTATTCACCTATGCATTTGGCATGCTTGCTTTTTAGGTGCATGGTACTAGAATAGGATGTGAAAGTAATACAGAAGATAGCTGAGAAAGAGGTTTTCACATATTTGTACTGCAGCCTCCAAAGATGGTCAGCAAACCTGGCAGCTTCTTTGCTGCCACGTTGAGGGGGTGGCCCTGGACAGCAACATTTCAGTAGCTCTGACATGCAAAGTGTGATCACAGCATTTGGAGCTCTGCTCACACGTGTAATTAAAAGGCAGCTTAAATGAAAATGGAAAACATTACATAAAAGGCACTGCTTTGTATTAGAGCTCAAGTAAAATAACTTTTAATTACCTATAAGATTAGTGGGCCTTTAATAGATTTTATACTCTGTTCAGTTTTTATCCTGTGGGTGTCTAAGGTTGATCTAACACATTATTAATTACCATGGACACCTTCAAGCAGACTGTGAAGACATCTTCACGGTTACTCTCATTCCTATTTGAAGCATTCCTGGAATATAAATTTTATAGTCTAGCCCTTTTTAATGCATTTCCTGCAGCAAAGAGCAAACCCTTCAACAGTTTTTGCAGCCGTTACTTCACATTTTAATATTCCTCTGTCCTATGCATAATGCAACCTGTGGTCTGTATGGAATTGTGGCAACTTACAAATGATTGAACAATATGATATGCAGGAAAACTTTATTTCTTTCATGGGATCCTGTATCACCTTTCAAGAACTTCTGCTTAAACACGTTCCTGGATTAATGTGAAAAGTCTCAGGTGTGGCCAGCATGTGGTTTGGCTGGGGAGTGCAAGTGCAATCCCATCTGCAAAAAGTAGTTACAACTCTTTCAGAAGTTTTTAAATGGCATAAATTACCCATAGTTTCAGCTTCCTTGACAACATGAGATAAAATGCTGGGGTTTGTGTGTGAGCAGCTGAGCAGTGGCATAAATGACTTTCTGACGATCTTTAATGTAATTTTTCACATGTAATGCAAGGGGTTTTGGCCAAGTGGAGCTTTGGCAAGATGCTCTGGCAGTAACCTCCCAAACTGCCAAGTGAGTTTTGACTTACCTGGCAAATCTTCAGTGTCTACAGAAGGGTTTTCAGGCTGGTGGCATGAGTAGATTTCAGGTTGAGCAAATTAGCTGACAAAATGGATTTTGAAGGTTGCTGTGTTACACTGAGAGGTCTCTGTCATGGACATAAGAAGTGACAAATAGCTTTCCTTGAAAATGCCATCCATAAACTGTAAATCAGCCAGCAGGGAGGTATAGCTACTGGAGAGTCTAATTTCTCTCCTGAGAGAAAGAATGTCACATTAAAAAAGCTGAAGTTTGATCTTCCACGGGCCACTTGGACTCCAACGTTGGCACACAAAGCAGCTGTCGACCTTTGTGGTTTCTTGGTTTGGTTGGTTTTTTTCAATTCTGAAAAGTTAAAGCCCCTGCTGGCAAAGCCTGTCCTAGTATGCACTCTGTCCATTAGCTCTTTTATTCTGCCAAAAGCCCGACTTTCACCTCTTCTTTCAGGTTTTCTCTTTAGTTCAGAATAACTGCAGCTGCCCTTTAGTCAGTGGCTGTCAAAGTGAGCTGAGGTGTTCTGCCCCTCCTGTAGCACCATGGGCTCTTCCTTGTGATGAATGTGATGCATTCAACTGCAGCATAGGGTGGAGTTACTGAAAGTCCACTTTTAAATGTCAGAGCAATGTTAACTTTTGTATTATCAGTAAATAATTCCAAAATTCTGCTTACTGTTGGTAGCTGCTTTAAGAGTGAAGGAATGTCTTGGATGTAATTACACTATCAGCCTTTGATTAGTTCAGCTAAGCCAATCAACTATGTAATACTTCTTATCTGTGGAACAGTTATTTAGTTAACTGGACACATGTTTTGTCTTATAACTTTTTAAATGTCCAGCTAAACCTGTGAGAGTTAGAGTTAGCACTTCATTTATTGGCATTTTAAATTGTTTAGATACACTGAAGTGGAAGATAAGCTAAATGTTACTTCTGTCCAGGGGAGTATTTGTAGAGGTGAGTTGTTCCCTGGAAGTGGTAGTAAGAGACCCATAATGTGGTTACACTTTTGCTGGGATGTGAGGAGTTTTTTTATTGTAGTGTTACTCTGAGTGTTTGGGAACATCTTTCTTGCAGCTGAAAAGATAATTCATTCTGAATTACTCTGCATTGAGTGAGTACATTGCACTGCTGAAATGTGAGTTGCAGCCTACAGAAGAGGAATACCTGTGCTGCTCTGCATTAGCTTCTGCTGATGGGTCTCCATCTGAACTCCACTCCTGAAATAATTATTGCTTTACCACTGAAGCACTCCAGGCTCCTGAGAGCAAACTTGTAGTGTTTCTGCAGCAGTCAGGTGTTAACTGTTTGTGTAACTCACAGACCAAAAACTGTGGGTTGCCTACAAAGGTTCATTGGCAGCAATCTTCTTTTGTGTTAGGGTTATAAAGCAGGGTTAGGGTTATAAGGGTTATTTCATTTGTTGCATGTAACTTACTGAGAAAACTATAAAGGACAGGAAAAGGTTCTCCTGGCAATTCTAGAGAACACATTACTGGAGATGGTAAGTTGTTTTCTCCATTGCTCATTTGCTAGTGCAGAGATGCTTGACTGAACAAGGGCCAGAAGTGAAAGTGGTAATCATTAAACAAGCAAATCCACCAATTTTGCTCTCCAAAAAAAAATCATGAGAGAACATACTTCCCAGTCCTGAGAGGTGCTAAGTCCCCTGTGCAGAGGGCTGGGGTTGTACTCACTGCTGTGGGATGAGGGTGCTCAGCACCTGACAGAATCTCACATGGTCAAGTGCAGAATTTGTGCTTCTGGGCATGGGAACTGGGATCTGCAAATTTCGCCCCTATCTGCAGAGCTGACACAACATTATGAATGTCCAGAATAGCAGATAGTGGTTAACTGTTTTTAAAAATGAGTCAGAAGTTCCCGTTGTTCCCCTGAGTTTTTTGGGTTTTTTTTTGAGATATATTCCTTTCTATTCCAGCAGCTGAGAAAGTAACTCTCCAAATTAGTCACTTTGGTTAGTTTGTAGATTCTCTCTAGTCAATCAATTACCTAGGAAAGAAAAATTTTATGTGTCCATTGCCATTGGTTTTTTTCTTCTTTCTTTTAGGTGAACATGTTTGTGGAAGGATTCCATGATGCTATTCTTCTTTATGCTCTAGCTTTACAGGAAGTCCTGAAGATTGGTTTAAGTAAGAAAGATGGGGAAAAAATTGTTCAACAAACACGGAACAGAACATACGAAGGTAAGAGTTAATATGGAATTCCAGCTTTCAGAGTCAAGAAACTTCAGGCCTTTGCTCTGTGCAAAGTAAGGACCCGTGCCTATTACACTCCTGAGAGAGGAAAGCAAACATAATGAAACCATGTGCATCTTTAAGGCTGGCTTACATAATCTCACCAGAATGTCTTTTTTTTTTGCATCAAGGTCTTGACTCAGTTCAAAAAACTCTTTAACAATTTAGTCACCCTCACTGATGTTGTAAAGGAATACCAATAATTTTCTCAGGCTCCTTTTTTTTGTTTTTGAAAAGATTACAGCTGCTCGCTTTGCTCATGTTCAGTTATTAGCTGTCAGATTGCCTCATTTTTTCCATTTCACTTTTTTATCTTGAAAGCCTGGGAATGGATAGAAGCAAGCAGGTGCCAGGATTGGGGTTATTTTGTGTTTCTCAATGGGATTCCTTTGGGCCCTAGAAAGATTTCCCCCAGCCTCCTTTCAGGAGCTGTGTGTGTTGTCTCAGAGACAGCAGCTGAACAGCACTGGGCCTTTCTGTGCTTAATCCTCAAGGCTGCAATTCTGCAGTGTAACTGGCACTTGTGTGTCACCTTGCTGATGCAAAGCAATGCAGACGCTTTTGTCACGTAGGAGTTGTAATAAAGAAATTGAAGATTATTGGTTTAATCTCTTAAAATATTTCCATCCGTCTCATATGGTAGTCCAGTCATTTGATGTAGGATTGGCAAGATTTCCTGTGGAAATGCCTCAGAGAAGGAAACATTTCCCTTAGATAAAAAGTGAATGATTCATCTGAATATGTAAGAAAAACCCCAGTGGCCAGGTTCTCAGCTCTAAGAACACATTGGACATAATGTAGGAAGGCAAGAAGGGCAGCAGCTGCAAACCATTCTTCTGTTCTCAAATTGTGGTGTGAACACAAGGCAAAAGAGCAGTTAAGGGAGCACTTAAGCACTTTAAAGCAAGGGATTGCTTTAAATTATCCTGGTTGCAGTCATCCCATAAGCAGCCCTGTACCATCTGTAGGTTGTGCTTGGCATCCCACTATATCTCTTCATATCTGTGGCTCCCCAAAACACTGTTTTAAAAGGGAGGTAATCTGGTGTCTTAAGGATTTCCTTCTCTGTTTGTTTGTGCTGTGCATGAGCAGGTGCCCCAGCTCAGCCTGTGTTTGTTCCTGTTCCTGTGCTCCAGGAAGCCACCAACTGGTGTGCCCATGCATCCTTTATAGTACCATGTGCTCCATGTGGGCTACATGGTTGATTCTCACACCTTGCTTGTAAAACCTGGCAGGAGGAAATAATGTTCTCTTTCACCATTTGTGAAAACCAGATTGTTGCTGGTGGCTGACCTGTTCCACCTATTCTGAAAATTTAGCTGAGTTGGGCTGTGAGGGTGCAGTTGATCAAAATTCTTGTAAGTCATATACCTTTTCCTCTGCGTGGCAGAACTTCGCTGGACATAAAATTGATGTTGAAAGAGGCCTTTAACTCAATGTCTTGCAGTCCCTTAAGAAAGATCATGTCAGTTTATTCTGCCTGTGAGTCCCTCTTTGCAGTGGATGCAGCGTCACAGAGTATGGTTCATGCACACCCATCAGGTTCTGCTGCAGGACTGAAGCTTTGTAATTCCCTTTGACTTTTGCAGGCCTTGATAATGAGAACTCCAGTTTCACTGATGACATTCATTTAACTTCTGACATGTAGATATCTGATTGTCTTGGCACCTCATTTTACAGTCTGCTCTGACTTATCAGGACTCCCAACAGAATGTAGATGCGGCTTCCTGCAGAATTCCATCTGCCTGCCACAGCTGCACAGATATTATGGGCATAGGAAAGGATAAGGCTGAGGTGATCAAAGGATTTCTTAGTGATTGGGTTGTTAAAGACAGCATGGTATTACTTCAGGGCACATCTGGTGGAGAGTATTTGCTACTCATTGGCATTTCCTCTGAAAAAGTAGCAAAATTTTTTGTATGTAGGTATCTCACATAAAAAAACCAGAAAGTTGAGATAAAATCATTCCACCTTCATGCAAATGCAATTCTTCATTAAGGTTGTTTCAAAATTTCATACCTCTGTTTTTTAAGGGAATCGCAACTTCTAAAATTCATATTTCTGATTCAGATAAAAATTTGAAAAATTAATCTTTTCTGACTGAAAAAAAATTCCATAGGAACTCCAAGTTTCAGTTTTAGTACCTCTTCTCAAAAATGGAGTTATGGTTTTCTTAGGTCACAAACCTATCTTTTCCAATTAGTACCTCCTGTCAGATCCAGAATCCAAATTGATGTGTAAACAGGGACATCACAGTCCTTCAGAGTGGCCTCTTCTTTCAGTGTCTTATAGCCAAGTGCTTGTTACACCCATTCGATTTCCCTGCAGTAATTGAATTGACAACAGCTTGGTTATGGTGTTGTTGTAATGAAATAGGTGCTTGACAATAATCTTTGATTACCACTACATATTTTGAAAACTACAGCAAGGTGAAATATTCCTGACATCACTAAATCTGAACAGATACAGGATAAACGGAACTGTGTTAAGTCTGTTGCACACTCACTATCACTAGGCATGTTGGGGGAAATTTATACTCTGAATATCTGACCTCTCTTTTCTGATTGACTGTCACTGAGAGCCTGACTCTCCATGGCTTTGTGCCTGGTCTAGGCATGTAGTTGGTGTAACACGGATGTGCAATGACGCCTGTTTGCCTTGCACGGGTGTAAATGGCTGTGTTTGGTGTCAGGCAGTGGAGGATCACATTTGAGAATTTCTGAGGTGAAAAAGTGTATCAGCAATCTTAAGATGTCTTCACCATAGTTAGTTGGTATTATTTGATGGATTTTAAGAACCTGTTTGACTTAGACATTGAGAATTTGAAGCCAAGCTTTTTGTACACAAGGACATACATTTTAAAAGAGGTTTAGATTGAATACAAGGATGTGTTCATTTCCCGTGACAGATCAAACAAGTTGCCTCAATGAGGCTGTGCAGTTTCCATCCTTGGAGATTTTGGAGAGTAGATAAAACCTTGACCATTCTCCTGGGTGACTGCTCTGAGCTGGAGGTTTGGCTCAAGATCTCCAAAGCTCCTTCAAACTTGACATATCCTGTGAATCAGTGAGTCCCAGTTCCCCCAAAATCTTCCAGAAATTGTAAAACAGGGAAGTGGAATGGGGCTCTAAGAATATAAACCAAACTAAATGTATTATGTAGTTAACCTTAAGTAGATGAATGCAGGGCTTAATGCATATGTAGTGCACATGGTACCCCTTGTCCATGCCATCTCCAGTATCCCATTAGGTGGACTCACCATTGCACTGGTTATATGGGTGCAGCAGCCCCTTCAGCCTGTGGGATCTATGTCTTTGCCCCTATGTCCTCTGCAGCATATGGGCTGGACTCTCTTTATCGAGGCATCATCAGATATTTCAGGATTAGGGTCTCTATAAACAATTCACGTTAAGTATATTTGTGTTTTAGTCTTACATGCTCATTTTTGGATTACACTTTTCTCACGTTTTCTCCAGTCTCACATGTTTAATATTTAAAAAGGAGAAATGTTAAGAATTCAGGAATGCAGACACCAAGATGAAATTACAATTTCTTCTGGAATGCCAACAAAAATGCAGGGAGACTGATGAGATTTCCTGTCATATCAGTCTGTAAAAACCTGTCCACTGTTTTCATGTTTTGCTTGGAAAGGCTCAGTATTTTAACTAATTAATCTTCTGATTCCTCACATGCCATTCTTTAGGCATTGCAGGGCAGGTGTCCATTGATGCCAATGGAGACAGATATGGGGATTTCTCTGTGATTGGAATGACAGACCCGGAGGCAGGCACACAGGAGGTAAGGAAGCAAACATGATTGCAATTGGCCACTGATGAATTAGTAATTCAGTGTAAAGTAACATGATATCATCTCTTTACTTGGTGGCTTAATCTTAGCAACTTAAAGACCAAATCCTTTCTGTAAAATACCTCTCTTGAAGTAGTTATTTTAAGTTTTTAAAACTTCCTTTTCTTTAGCAATACAACTTCACATTATGCTAGCCTTTAACTAAAGAGTGAATTCTCACAAGCTGGCTAAGCACCGCTCATTTTGAATATGAGAAATTATTGTTTAAAAATGAGCAAGACTTTTTATTTATTGTTGGGAAGAAAGATTAATCTTACAGCAACAGTGATGCACAAGTTGTCCTGATGTATTAACACAACAAGTGCAGGTATTTAAATCTTACGCTGTGCTCAGCCACAGGCAGGAGCGCAGACCTTGCCTGGCTTTGTTTGTCAGGCAGACATTCCTGAGTGCCTTCTCTTCAGCGTTTAAGGAACATTTTTATCAGATGGCTCCATGTATACCAGATAAGTTACTCCACTGGACGCGGAAGGATTGGAAGAGATGGACTGTGAAAAGATCTGTGAGAAACAGTACAAGCTGCACACAGAGAATAGCATGTCTGGGCTGAGTTTATTAATATATGCAGTGCCCTAAGTCCAGCTGCAGTGGATGCTTTTGTTAGTTGCAAAATCAGCATCAGCTTCAGCTTTGCTGGTCTCCCCGATTTCAACAAGCTCAAACAAAAAGTAGCAATATCTGAGCGGGACATTTCAGTGTGTGGTTTTGAGTCCAGTGAAGTTACATTGTTGGTACTGAAGCAGTGAAAAATTCAAGGAGCCCTTTTAAAAGTGTGAGGATGTCTTGTGTGTTGTAATGCGTAAAAGTGATAAAAAAACTACACCAGTAAACTGCAGACACTCCCAGGGCAGTAGGAGTACAAAATGATTGGGATAACTTTAGTGTGAGCAATCTGTGTTTCTTCTGTTTGTTCAGCCTAGTAGCTTTTTATCCCGTTTATCAATTTAATTTCCCTCTCTTACCATTCCTTCAATTTTACTTGCAATTTAAACTACCTTTTTTTTTTAATGTTACATTTATTCTTTTAACTTATTGTGGAATTTCCCTCTGCTTTATTAGGTACATAAATATACATGCAATTAACATTTTACACATGATTACTTACTACTTTTGTCTGCCACATAATTTCTACCTTCATTTCTCACTCTAAAAACATTGTTTCTTTGATAAGTTGTTCTATTCATCTGGATGATGTTTTTCTGTGTATGAGAATGTTTCTCAGCTGAACTGTGCCAGATGGATGGGAGTTTGTGAAGAGCTGTTTTCCCAAGTCTAATCACAGAGTTTAAAGCTAGAAGAAAACCTGGATTTTGTAGTTTGACCTCTGCTATATTAGACAAAGGCAGGTTTCTTAACCTTTATGGAGCCCTGTGGTTTACACATGACTAAAGCTCATACTGTAACAGGCATTTATTTTTGGTTTGGAGACACTGAAAGGACAGGGACTGCCTTGCTGGTGCCCTCAATGTTTGTTCCACAAGTGAACCACTCCTGCTCTTCAAAAATCTATATCCTACTTCTGATCTGAATCCATGTGGCTCCTGCTTATAGCTTTTTGTTCTGAAACCATTCTGCATATTTTCTTATTTATTAAGTTGTGCTATTAGAGGATTCACCCACTCCTGCTTCATAAATTGATCAGTCTCTTAATAAATAATCTGATGCCTGTGAATGGTCTCTATTTTTTCCAGTTTACTGGATTTGCCTTAATTTTTGGACAAATGTTGAACACATTCATTTTTCAAAGGATTTATATCCCAATTTCAACTGCGAGAGAAATTAGTGTCTTTATTTAGTATAAAATATACCTTTGTGTATTTAACCAGAGCAAACATTCTTTAAAGTCATTGGCTTCAAAATGAAATTCAGGAAAGATTTGAAGAGGCTGTCCATTAATTCTAAATCCAGTGTATTAATATCTGGGTTTTATCTGTGGGAGCACAAATAGATCCATTGATGTGTTTCTGCTATTGCTTCTGACCACTTCAGTGTTACAGTATATGGTTCTGCTGCTGTATGTAGATGTTTTTGGACATATTGCTGCAGTAGATTCAGCATAGGTTATCTTGAATAAAACCTGAAACTGCTGAAGACAGGACTGAAATCCTGACGTGCCTTTATGAATTGGTATGAAAAACTCCAGCCTCTCACCTGCCAGCACCCCAAGTGCTTCTGGGCAGAGCAGCTCTGGATCTGTCCATGCCCAGTCTGGACTCTTGTCTAGCTTAAGCTGGGTGACAATCCTGAGCGTTCAACTCACTATGGAGCAAATTAATAAAAGCCCAGGGAGAGTAGGAGAAATATTCAGAAGGGTAAAAAGCTTGTGTAAACTGGATTTATATAGAAGAGAAGCCTGAGGGCAGAATCAGATAAGAGACTGTGAATATGTAAAGCAGTGTTTCAGAAAGGAAGGGTTTCTATGACCACTGACAATTTAGTAACATGTGATGGATAATTTACAAAAAAGGAATTTTATGTTACATGCTAGGGAAAACAACTGACAGTAAGGCTAGCTAAGTTCCAGAATAATTGGTGCAGAAATTGTCAAGTCTCCATCTTTGAAGACTTTCATGAATAGATTAGATAAACATCTGTCAGGAATGCTTTTGTTCAGCTGATTCTGCCCTAGGGCAGGGCATGCACTGCATAACCTCCCACAGACCCCTTCAGCCCTCTTCTCTGACATTCAACATCCTGCCACAGCAGTCGAGTGAGTGATGCTTCTCTCTTGTTTGCTTCACTTCTCTAAGTTGATAGTAAAATCTTTTCATCCCTTTCTTGTTTTGCATAGGTGGTCGGGGACTACTATGGAAAGCAGGGGCGGTTTGAAATTCGATCGAATGTGAAATACCCGTGGAACCACGGCAGGCTGCGCCTAGATGAAGGCCACGTTTCAGAGCACACGAACAATACACCGTGTAAATCATGTAAGTTTAGTGACTTAATGCTTCTGCACCAGCTCCAAAGAGGAGAATCCATGAGTTTCTGCAACATTATGGGCCATATTAAATTGTTCAGCACAATTGTCCAACTGAGACATGACAACTGGCTCTTTCTCTCCTGACTGCTTGGGAGGTTAAGGTCTGACAGCTGTGGGTAGTACGCGGTCTGAATCACTTCCCTGAATTTAAACTTAACAGTAATCATGCACAGGACAGAGCCCTGGAGCTTTAGGTCTTTGCAGGAGCCTTTCAGCCAGAAAGAGGGATGTAACTGAAACCCCAGCAGAGAATAATCATACTGATAATTAGCAGCTGTGCCGGTGGGAGCAGTGTTCTCCCAGTGCAGAATGATTTTCAGTGTTATGAGAAGGCACTGTGAGGGGCTCAGTAGGCTGAGGAGGAGTGAAGACAGTTGAACGGGATGATATCTGTGAATTCAGAAGGCTGTGACTACCCTCCATAGGGCAAGTGTCTATTCTTTCCAGCACACTTGACATCACAGACCATGTTGTAGTGAGTAGGACGTTGCAGGGAGATTGGGGTAGGAGGATGCTGATGCCTCAGTGACAAAAGGTGGTCTTAGCTTTTCACAGGAGACAAATTGCTAGTCTGCAGTGAAAAGGTAACTCTAGCCTGATAATTCCTGAGCCCTTGAAAAACTGGTGTGAACACAGACCATCTGCTTCAGTGTGGTGTAGCTATGCGCCTACTTCCTTTTATACAGATAGAATCCCCTCGAAGGGTCAAGGATGAAGGACAAGGAGGGAACAGTTTGATTTCCTTCTCTGTTCCTTTCCACAAACACAGGTGGGAGTGGAAGTGGGAGTAGACTACGTGCACATAAAATGCCATTGTTCTTCAGGAGCCCTGCACTTTCCAGAGACAGTCCCTGTTCGGGCTCCCCCTTCAGCCACAGTATCCCTGTTCTGTCTCTGTTGAGATTTGAAGCAAGCTGAAAGTCATATGGCTTTAACTTGAAACAACATATCTTCAGGAAATTAGAAAAAATTGAGGAACTGTTGGATAATCATAGTCATTTTAATAAACCTAGGTGATAGAGGGTTACGATTCTGATCCAGGTAAGATGAGTTTCTTTCTGTTACAGTGACTCTTTCTTTCTGTTACAGTGACTCAAGGCATATTCAGTGCTGATTTCCATTATGTGCATCACTGTAACCATAGTCAGTGTTATGATTCAGACCAAGCTGTCCAGGCCAGTTACCTAACAACATTCCCTTGTATCACATCTGCAGAATTGTCCCTTCATCTGACACTGATCTGGGGGCTTTTTCAGCCCAAGGAAAGCAAGGACAAAAAGTAAACATGCAGACACTGGATTTGGGGGCTTTTTCAGCCCCAGGGAAAGCAAGGACAAAAAGTAAACACGCAGACACTGGAACAGGTTCCAATGGAGTCCCAAGCTCTGAAAGGCTTTAGTTATGATCTAATGTAGGTCATTAATTTCCTAATTGTGTGTACTTTCCAATACATGAATGCAGATTGTTCTCAATATAAACCCTGATTGTTTATTTTCCCCCTTTTCAAGCAGGTGGTCTAGGAGAATCAGCAGTTACAGGAATAGTTGTGGGCGCCTTGCTTGGAGCAGGACTGCTAATGGCTTTTTACTTCTTCAGGTTAGTCCAATTCATTGAAAGTTCTTTAAACTTTTTATTTGTCATCCAAACTTCTCAGCTCCTGGCAGAACATCCTTAATGGGAGACAGAGAGGCACCATAATAGTGTGTGGTAACATTTTCACCAGAGACAATGAACACAATTTGACTGTTCTTTTGTGTTTATCCAAATAATTTGATTGACTTGGGTCTTAATCCTGTAACTACTTATATCCCTAAGTAAAGTTACTCATGGATGTAATTCCAGTGAGTTCCAGACATTCACAGTTCTTTAGTAAACTGCCCTGGCCTTGAAAAGCTGCCTTTGTTTGCTACTCCTTGCCAGCACAGTTGTGCAGGCTGTGATCTGCAAGAGCTTTATTCATTTGCCTGGTATTGAATAGGATTCTACTGCAGAACAGAAAGAGATTTCTGTTTTGGTGTAAGAGAGTATTTGGATTCCAAAGCTGTGCATTTAACTTAATAAGCTGAGGTGAGTGCAGGGTGATCAGTGTTTTATTCATGTTTAAGTTAAATAATTCTTACACTGCTAGTCAGCAAGTGTAAAGTTTTGATAATTGATCCTGTACTGATGGAATAAATTAGTTATACATGTTCAGCACCTTATGTATGCAGTAATTTATCCTCCTGCTATGGAAAAGCTAGATACAAGAATAGAATTAACCTCTGCATACAAGAATCAAATAATTCTATCCATTAAAAAACAACTGTTTATAAAAAATGTTAACAAAATAAAACAAGCAAAGCCTGCTTCAATTCACCAGGACACTTTCAGGGTTTCGAAGAACCAAGCTTATTCATCAGGTACTTAAAACTGAAATTCTGCTGGGTGATTTTATTCTTGCATATGTTCAGTGCTTGTATAGTATGTTTTTTGGGTTTGAGATACAATTAAGTTGGCTTGGACTGATTAAAGACTATCTTTAAAATAAAAAGAAAATAAAAATCTGTCTTTATATTTTATGTCATCAGAAGTTCTTGCATCTTACATAGATTCTCAACCAAAGATGACAGCTGTTAGGTGTGGGTTGTAGCATTGCTGATATTGGGAGGGAATTGGTATGTAAGGACAAGAATGGTCTGGTATAAAGCTATGCAAAGTATCATTGTAAGAACAGACCTTAAACTTCTAGTCATTTGAGATAAAGATTTGGATTGGAAATCCATGTGAGCAAAGGTTTGTGTCTGTAAAAGTAGATGTAATACACTTGAGCTCAACACCCAGTCTTTTTATGTATGGTCAGAGGGGAGAAATGAGCACTTTTCTTCTGTATGCAGTTCATGTCATCTTCATGTAAAAGCTAAACCAGGTCTCTTAGAAGTGCCTCTTTCTCTGGTTACTGAAGAAAGCTGTGGGTGCTGCCAGATGGATCTATATGTTGGAGATGTCTAAAGACCTGTGGGTGAATTTCATTCTGGAGATCTGAATGCAATTGCTCAAAGCAGGAGCACAGACAACCTCCTTATTCCACCATTAGAATAAATATTTGAAATCTAACAGATCAGGGTACGTGGGCCAGATTTTCAGAAAATGTAGGTTTAGCATTTGTGTGCCTGAAGAAATTTGTACTTGCAGCTTCTGTAGCTTTTAAACTGTAAATATAGCCTTCTGATTACCTTTCATTTAGATCTGTAATTGTCACAGACGAGTATACAAATACAGTTTTGAGTGTGCATGCAAACAGGTCTGGGGAGTAGTTCTAACATGTAACTTTGACCAGATTTTAACTTAAACACCTGTATATCTAAAATCTGGACCTGTCCTTATGCAAGAGCTACTACTGTGCATGCTCTGACCCATGTAAGGGTCTGACTTGAAAATATATAAAGAAATTTAACAACACAGATTTTTCAAGTTATTTTGGAGCTTACTGATACAGACACAAATATTGAGGGAATATTTTCAGAACTTTTAGGTTGCCACTTTCTATTCAGCTGTGTTGCTTGAATCAAAACCTTGGTGTTGTGGAAATCTTTCTTCCACTGCTGCATACCTAGCTGTGACTCCTGCTACCTGTGCTGGTGGAACAGGGCTTTCCTTGGCATACAAGATTTTTACCATGCATCTCCTCCAGCAGTACAAGCACATGGGGCTGGACTAATGCCCTTCTGAAAAATTTGTCCTGAAACTGAGTAGAAGCCTAAACGCATAAAATGTAAATGTGAATCAGCTGATGATTTTTGAGGGGAGATGTGGGTACTAAAAGGGAAGCTAAAAGGCAGTCAGAGGGTTTCTTTGATGTAGAAAGCATAGCAGAATTCTTCAAAAGCGCAAAGAGGAAGACACACAGGAAGAGCTGTGTCTGATACATGAGCATTTTTGTGTTTATTTCTTGTCTTCTACATCCCTCTTCTTAATTCATCATGTTACCTCTTGTGACATTACAAACATCATAGATTTCTCAGAGGGAAATGGGATGATTAGTTAGTTAATACCGTGTTTCAGTGAGAAATGCAGCTGAATAGTCAGATCTGTTGTTTGAACTCTGCAGAAAGTTCCCCCACACCCAGCATACTGAAAAGAAAATTGGCTTTGATCAATATAAAGCAGTGAAGTAACACAGTTCACATGACACTTCACAAAAACTCCTAATCACTTAGATCAGAAATTTTCAAAGAAGCAAATGTCCGTGCCTTAGTGCTTTGAGACTGCCATGTAGAAATTAGCAGGCGTCCTTGAGCCTGGGTAAAATGTTCTGAGGCAAACTACTTTAATCTTTGACCAGGGTTTCACATTCTGCCACATTTCATTTTTCACATGGCACCCAGCTGTCCCCTACAGGCATTCTTCATAAGGGAAGTCTGTTAGCCTATAGCTGGAAAAGG
Organism: Vidua chalybeata; assembly: GCF_026979565.1. Lineage (NCBI taxonomy): Eukaryota > Metazoa > Chordata > Aves > Passeriformes > Viduidae > Vidua > Vidua chalybeata. The sequence continues at coordinate 40,183,861 of NC_071570.1, forward strand.
ATTTCTCATTCTGTTCCTCTCCTTTCATACAGAAAGAAATACAGAATAACTATTGAGAGACGAACTCAACAGGAGGACTGTAACATGGGGAAACATCGGCAGTTACGTGAAGATTCCATTAGATCTCATTTTTCTGCTGCATAAAGAAGAAGATGAAAAAGAATCCCATTCTTCCTAGGAAAAGAAAGAATTAGAAAAAAGGACACAACCAAAGACATCAGTGTAAAAAGAAGAGGCTCTTGAAGAACTCTTTAAGCAGTAATTTTGTCTTAATTTCTTTCAGAAGCTCAGGAATGATTTACTAATCATATTATGCCGCATGGCCTTTCATCTCATGAGAAAAGAAAATTATGCAGTTTGATGTTATATGATGTACTTAATATGTAAAGACAGTATTTCCTAAGGCATATATTAAGGCTGGCAGATCTTGGTTTAGTTGATGGGTTGATGGGTAATGCCTCATTTTGCTCCTTTTTTTTTTTTTTTTTTTTTTTTTTAGCTTCTACCACCTCCTTCCATATTTGCATCTCACCTGTGGGTATCAAATATGGTTTCAGAGGCACAGGTGCTGGTTGCTGTCAAAAGGAAGAAAGGGATTTTTTTGGGGTATGATTCTGCATCACTGAGTCACTGACATTGATAACAGGGGATATGAAAGTTGGGTGTACGGGCCTTAGTTCTGGGAGAGAACTGGCACTTGGTTCTAATTAATTCCTCTGAGAAAGCCAGGCAGGTGGAAACACACGAACCATTCTTTCCTTATTTGTGTGGCATCACAGTCAAAAACACTTTTTCTCCCTCTTAGCTGGTGGGATTTAGGAAAAACTCCAGGGAAGGATGAGGAGTTTCACACATGTGTAAAAGTGACAGAGAAGACAATCATGTCTCTGGAAAGGACTGATTAATTGCTCAGTCTTATATGTGCTTTGCCACACTCTTTTCTGTCCACTACCATGACTTTTCAGAGGGGCAGATGTAGTCCATGTCAAGCCTGCTCCTGTTCCCAGTGAAGTCAATGGTGAAATCCCATTAACTTCAGTGAGCACCAGGACTGCATCCATAACTGTAAATATGAAAGTGTTTGTATAGCTGATGCAATTCAAAAGGGGATTTTTTTTGTGTGTATAAAAATGACATTCCATGCTACCATTTTATTTTTTGGGATATTTTTAATCTTGTATTTTTCTATTAAAGTATCTATTTTTGCTTTGGTAGGATTAAAAATTAAGAAAGAGGATGTTTTGAAGACATATTTTGTATGATAGGAGTAATATGCAGGGAAAGTCAACAGCTGTAAATACGTTTTAGAACCAGTATTTAGGGGAGGAGAAATGACTTTGTAGATGGTAATAGATTATTTGCCCAACTTTTTTCTCCAGGCATGTGCAACATTCAAATAGTTACCTAAACAAAACAAATACAGTTATTGAATTGTCTATGTGATGATTACCCTCATGCTGTAAATAATGCATTTTTCACATGTTAAAGAGTCCTATAGAAGTCAGTGGGATTTAACTATCCATGTGTGTACAATTAAGCACCCAAGGAACTACCTTCAGGAATCATGTGTTAAAACACTATTTGAGACTGACTTTAATCCTGCTGCCATCAGTATCCTTGGAAATTTTGCCATTTATTTTACCAGAATGAATCTGGTAAATACTAATACCATTTATTTTACCAAAAATGAATCTGTGTTGAATTAGCTACTGACAGGTTATTTTATACTAGACAAAGGCGAGCTTTGCACTTTCTCGTCAACGAATTGAAATGAACTGTACTTACTGCAAATGTGGTGAAGAAGATCCATAAAAGTATTGTCAGTGGGGAAACAGAGCTATGACTATGATTCTGAGAGTCCATTAAATATTTTGCTTTATTTTATTCTGATTCCATAAGCAGAGCTTTCTGGTCTCAGCAGTTCTAGTCAGACTTGAAAGTTAATCTCAAAACTGGCTCTGAAGCCTGATTTCTGCAATACTTCTAGGTCCTGAAAGTCAGTTGGCCAGACTACCAGCTCTGAGAAAACACTTTGGGATACCTGGCAGTGAAGAGGAAAAGCTCGCTGTGTCTGCTTTCTGACGCCTCTTATTTGTTGTTGGGCATGTTTTTTTTTTTCCTTATATTTCAGTTTATTCTTAGCATGTGGAGGGTTCATCAGCTGCCCTTGTTATATGGTGTCCTATGTCCTAGGCAGCCAGAGGGCGAAGCTTCCTGACTCTCAGGGCAGCTCCAGTACAGGAAATTGATTTCCAGCATCCCATTTCCCAGTCTGGACCTGTGTGACCTCTAGAAAGGTGCTTTAGCCAAAGCATGGATCAGTAGACAGTTTTCTGAAGTATTCTCCTTATTTCATGGGCACCAGAGAAGAATGGTATTTTCTTTATATCATGGGCACCAGAAGCAGGCTAGAGTAGCATTCATACTGCTATGGACTTGGGGAGGAAAACGACTTCCTGATTAATTTCTGGATATTTTTTTTTTCCTAAGCAGTTGAGTTTGTCTAGCCCCTGGGCATGCTTGAAGTTTGGATAGATTTTTTTTTTTAGATAATTTCCAAAGCGGTTTTGATCTACTTCTGGTTTTGCAAATAGGCCTTTCAGTATTTTGACTTTCTTTTACCCATTTGACTACTCTGCCACAGAAAAAAAGGCAAGAAAAAATTTTAAATGTGTAGAGAAGAGGGTATAACTTGAAGCATAAGCTCTTTTGGAAATTATTTCTGTTGTGAATTGCTTTGCAGTATGAACTAGTACTCAGACTCAAAAAGTTGGACTAGGTTGGAATCAAGACAATTGTGTAGATGTGCATTTTTCCTATGCCATGCACACCTGAGTCACTCCAGAAGTCAGGAGATCTGGCTGGGAATTCTCATGACAGTTTATTATGTCATTTTATGATACCTATAAAAAAGTATAGTGAAAGGTCACTTTTAAAAAGAATATTAATTCTAATGCTTTAAAATCTTTATGTAGGGTTTTAAATCATGACCTCAGGAAGTGTTTCTATGAGAAGTCTATTGGTGGGGTGCTGACCTAGGCTTAGCCAAAACTGTGCATCCCAGCACTTCCAAGAAAGGTGAACCTTCTTTGCAACTTAAAGCAGTTTAGATCAATGGGCTTTAATGTCTGCAAGTTGATGCACACAGACGTATGCGTTTTTCCCATGGAAGTGTGGAGATCATTTAAGACATTAAGAATGTAAGTAGATTCCTTCGTAGCATAAATAAACTTGCTCTTCTTAGCTGCCTTTCACAGGCCTCTTGCTAATAGTTCACAAGTCTTCCATGGAGCATAGATCAGAAGCTGCCTTGAGTTTAGATTATTCAGCAGAGAGATTCTTTATTGGCTAATGCACTTTTCCTTCCTGGTTCATCTGTGTTAGCTCAATGCCACAATGTTTAGGCTCCAAACTCTGTAAGAGAATGTCTAATCAAAATAATAATAATTGATCCTCAAAAGAGGTTTCAAAACCTATGTTTTTGGCTTTAACAAATTGCCTGTATTACAAACATACATCTGTATTGCAGAGATGCACAAGGAGACCCTTGACTCAGCTCAGCACTTCAGAACACACTTAAAATATGCACAACTTCAGCTTCTAAGTGCTTTGCTCACTTGGGACCAAAGGGTATGATCCTGGCCATGGCTGAACCAAAGGGAGATTTGCCATGTGCTTGAATTTAAGAAAGGCTGGCTGTGTAGGCCATATTTATTGCTAGTTGTTTCAGTTGGCCTGTTAAATTGAAATTGAAATAGTGGCTTCATACTCTGTCAAAGTTTGACAAATTCTGCTAATTCAGTATTTATTAAAATTACTAAACAGTGGTCAGCTTAATATCTGATTCACCTTAGAATCCTCTTCCTGAGGGTTCTGTGGACAGTTTTCCTGCTTTTTTACCCTCATAACTTCAACACCCAGGCTTCTACTGCAAGTGGCAAAGATGAAGCAGAACTTTCAAAAGTATCTGTTAATTAGTTTCCTGAAACCCACAGCTTCAGAGTCAGATGTCTAGGTGCTTTGTCCTGGGCCACTGGTAGTTCTGAAACTTTTGTTTATGGACAGTTTGTGTGTTCTGAGTTGTCTGTGACTACCACCATCACCATTTAATTACCAGTTCCTGCTCTAGTGTGCTTCATTGAAGACCACACCTAGATGAGCTCTGAAAACATTCAGTCTTCGCTAAAACTTGTGACTTTGAGCACTTCGGAAGATTGTGACCAGAATTCAGTTTATTAAAGAGTTATATTAATTAATTTCTGAAAATAAACCATGTTGATCTATTTTCAATTTGTTCTTAAGCAATGTGCCATTGCATTATTTGAAGTATTTTGTTGGGGTTTTTCAGTGGAGAGTTATTAAGGTGTAGTTAATGCTTTGAAAACATTTGTGCTGGACAAAATAAAGAGAGTTCTCCCTGACAACATGTTTCACTGGGAGGTTGATCTCTGATTCATTTTTTGGCTTAGAAATGCAATCACACATTAAACTGAGAAAAGACCCCTCTTACTGATTGAGTGGAAGTAAATTTGGGCCCTCAATTAGTGTCTGCAGGCTTGAAGCGGTTCCGTTTCTCAGCTTTGCAGTAGAACAGGCTGCATCAGCCTTAGCTGACCTTGGCTCCAGTGATGTTTTCACCTCATGAATGCCATAATGCTCCTGGAAAGCCAAGAATAGACATCAAAGACAGGAAGCTAATAGTCCTGGTCGTAAATTTCTTTGGCAATTCAGTCCACCTTTTCCGGAGCTCAAGACAGTTCCACATCCTTCACTGCCCTCCTCTGTGCTTCCGTGTATAGCCATGCGGGCATTCTGGTTCTTTCAGTAAACCAGTTAAGGTTATTTTTCCTCATTTTCTCCAAGAGTCAAGTGAACAGTCTTTTCTCATGGTCTTTTGTCTAGGTTCAGAAGTACTTATAAAAGTTAGAAGAGCCATTTTCTACCATTTAGTCAGAAATGCGCCTTCTTCAGTGAAAGTGTTGGCCTTCATGTAATTTCAGACATGGTTCATTGCTGAGCACTGCTCAGCTGTCAACACACCTTGTGGCGTCAACACACCTTGTGGCGTCAACACACCATGGCCAAGCCAGCTACTATCAGAGTTATAGACCTAGAATTACCTGTTGGGTTTTTTCATCCTTATTGTTACTGTTATAAAATGATATCTAGCAACCACCTTCCCCACAGCAGGGCACATGGGAACAGAAATATCAGTTGCTAATGGTACATTACCTTTTCTGGTGGTTAGCAACATGCCCTAATAACTCATCTCACAACAGTGAGCTGTAAAGGGACAAATTTCAAAGTGCATGTTTTCTAGGAGTCAATTTTAGCCCTTTTTAGAAGCAAACACAGGCATTGCTCTTGGAATATATTTTTAAGGACATGCTGGGAAAAGTTCTGTTTTCAGATATGTTGTGTATGTGTCACCTCTCCTCCCCCCCTTTCCTTCTCGCTGTTGAAAGCGAAAAAGATTTGTGTGTGTGTGAAAACTTTCAAGTGGAAGAAATGGAAGAGTTTGCACTGTGCATATCCCTGCTTAGAGGCAGAAATTAATTCAGATGGCTTGAGAGCTGAATTGTTTTCCATTCTCAGATACCTTTTAACATCTGATCTCTGAGACTGATGAAAAATGATTGTTGAAATTAAAACAAATAGCTGTTTGTGAGAGACATCAGACCTGGCTGTCTGCAGGGTTAGCAAGCTGTGCAGCAGACATTAATAGTGTCTGTTCTCTTCTAAAGAACAACAACAGCCTGAGCACTGTGGTTTGCCCCAATGAAGCTTGAAGTCTGTCATAAATGCAGTTCCCCCTTTGTCTCACACATAGAGGAAGAAAGGAAAAAGGTTAATATTGGACTTTTTATTGAGTTACTGCTGGTTTTGATCAAGAACATAAGGCTGCCACAGTTTTGAGGCTTTCTTGGGTTAATGTTTAACTCTGTCCAGTGTATCACTATAGAGACTTCTATTATGCCACTACTTCTCCCATAATTTACCTTTTAGAACTGACAACAAATTTACAGCATAAAAAACGAGCAAAAAGGAGAGTCTAACAGTTCCCTCAAAATCTCTCACTAGCCACTAAAATAAATATTCTGCATCAAAGATGAATTACTCTGAATAATCTGACGCTGTTACAGTTGTATGTTAAGCTATATTCAGAAATTTTAAGTGCATTCATTAAATAAAAAATCTTTGAAAGGTTAAAATCCACTCTGTGTGAACTGTTCCTTGGTGTTTCTGTGACGTGAATGTTTCTAGAGAACACTTGAGCAAATGTACCAAAATCAGTATTTAAAAAAAAAAATCTTATTTTAGGGATTTCTTTTGTAATGTCAACTGGTACGCACAGGGAACACACGATTGTGCCTCCTGTGCCCTATCTGGGGCAGCAAACAGAGGTTTTGCTGGTGTTGTGCATTAGCAGCAGGCACAAGGTGCACGGCTGCATTGCCTTCTGCTTGGAGATGGTCTGGACTTCTCCTTCTCTCAGAAAAGGGAGTCTTTACCAGGCAGGTCTGAAAGTGCTGAGAACACTTGGAGAGGCAGGATGAAGGCAGTGGGTAGAATTTGCTGTGTTTCTTGTGCATAGGGTGTAACAATCAAAAACTAACAGGACTCAGGATAGACACTGTGGACAGGAACTTTGTCTCCTTTTTTACGCTGTTCCTTATTAATGGAAAAATACTGGACAAAAGAGAAACCTAGTGCCAACTGAGCAGAAAACAAATGGAAAGCTGCACAGTGTATTGTACTGATATAAGTAGAACTATCTGCATATAATGTGATTTTATTTATTGTTTTTGTGTAGAGAAGAGTGTGTATTCATGACTGTCGATATAACCTTTGTTTTTGTGTAATGTATTTTATTTCTTCTATGACTTGGTTATTTAAAATATATGCATTCACTGGTGTCCTTTGACTTTTTATTCTGTGCATTTTCTTTCACACTTTTTAAAAATGCAAGAATATCACATAACCTAAATTATAACAAAATGTTGCCATTAAAGACATAGGAATATGTTATCACCTATTTCTATGGTGTCTCTTGTCATCTATTTACTACATCCTTGGTCTGTTCCACATAAGAGGGTACTGTCAGATGGTACAGAGTTAATAACAGGAGGGTTATTCTTGGTCTAAGAAATGGTATAAACCACTGATTTTAATAATGCTTAGCAACTGATTAAATCAGGTATCAATCTAACCTTTCCTCAGGAAAAAATCTCCCCCATTGCATTTTAAGATCTGGGAAAAGTTTTAGTCAGTGAACTCCAAATGAACTTTGAGTATTTTTGCATTTATTCTTAATTGTCTAGAAATGCAAGTAATTATGAACTGAACTATTGAAATTCATTGAAAACCTTAACTAGCAATCATTAATTTTTATAGCCTGCAGAGGGGCAAAACTAAGATATTTCATTAAGCTACAAGGTCATTTCTTAGCAGCAATCATCAAATTTGGGGAATTTTGATTTCCTGTGTTATTAAATACAGTCTTTGTATTATCCTGTTTTGTCTAGCCTTCTGCTTTCTGTATGCATGTGTCTGTTGGACCAGTGTTGCCAGATTTAAGATCTGTGCTTGAGAGTATGCCAGGCCTTTATAATCTGAAATAACTGGAAATGAGTGTGAGGAAGAAGTATCTGGTCACACTTGTGTCAAAACTTCAAATATTAAGAATTCACTGGAGAGTTGATGGAGTGATAAAAACATCCTCTAGGTTAACTATGGACCTTTCTACAGTGCAGAAAAAAAAAAAAAAAAGATTAAAAATACAGATTTGGAGAGGCCCATTCAGTTAGGAGAGGCTTGAACTAATATCCTAGCAGCAGTGCCTTTCACTGGTAAATCTCTAAATATGTCACTACATTTAATTAACTCAATACTGTAAAAAATATGCCAGTTTGTATAGCTGATTAAAAGTCTAATGATACTAATCTTCTGAAATTGTAGAAGATATTCCCAATATTTGTTAGAATCTAGCTTATTTTAAATCTGCCTCCTTATAGATAACACCTATATGCATGTTTTACAAATAAAAATTATTATTTCTTCTGCTTTTGCTTGATGGTTATGTTTTTATATTTTCATCCCATTACAGACAGGAATTCTCTTGAAGTACCTAGAAGTTTTCCAGTATTTCTGTATAAAGCATCATAGAAAATTAGTACAAATAGCCTTTTGTGTTCTAGATAACTGCAGTAACCATTATAGGTGTTTGGGGAACAAAAGTGGATATTTTACATGACACATCTCCAGTCTCTTCTAGCAATTTAGCAATTCAGGTCAGGTAAGCTAAAGATTAGTTTACTAATATTTGCTAATTTTCGAAATTTTCTAGAACTGAGAGTAGTAATGGTTAATGCTTTAACCCTGCTATATCATCTGGACACATCTTCAGGGAAGACAGCAGGAAGACAGACTTTTGACATCTTGCCTTCATTGACAGCAGTTGAAATAAGTCTCATCAGCTTTTCTAAAATGAAGTTTTCACTCAGGCTTGGGAATATTTTCACTTAGGCATGAGCGATGACTGACTGAATTTATGTTCAGTATATGACCCTCAGGCCAACATGTCACAGTGACAGGACTGTCTTCCACTGTTACTAGATTGGTAACTTTTTAATAGCTTACCCATCAAAATAAATGCTTGAGGTGGGTGTGATGAATTGTGTAGAGATATACATACATCAAAGTTTATGAAACTGTTCATCCAAATGTGCCAGAGATCCCTTTGTCAGAGAGCACCAGCGAGTCTGACAGGTAAAAATGTAATTTGGTGAAATTACTTAAGGCAATTGATCTTCAGTGGTAGCGACTTCTGGATATCATTTTAGATATCCTGAAACCTAGCTGGACACATTTTTGTGGCTTCCTTAGGAAACTATTTCTTGAGGAACATTCATCACATTTCTGAAAAATTGTGGTGGCATTTGAGCCAAATCTTGGTCTTGAACTTCAGCCAGTGTTTTCTTGAGTTGAAAGAGCACTGCCAATAAAAAGTAATTGTACAACTGACAGAACCTCTTTTCTTTCCTCCTAGGAATAACTATAATTTACAGTCTGTAAAGCCTGTATGAGCCAAAAAGGGTCTCCCTGTGTACATATGCTACTCTCGGTAAGTGTTCCTGTGTCATTTTAGGGTTGGTTTGATGGCCTTTAGTCCTCTGCCTCAGAAAAAAAAGAATTGTATTCCCCTTTCTCTAAATAAGTACTCTTCACAGTTAATTGTTCTGGCAGCGTGGCAGTTCATTATCAGTGTCAGTGACTTCTTGATACTGCTATTTAATTTAGACAATAAATCCCTGCTTTCAGGTTTTTGATACCTGTGTATATAGTTCAAAAACGAGCTGATGGCAAAAATTGTAAAAATGTATTTATAATTGTCCAGGACAGGGACATAAGAACACAGGACATAGGAAGCTGATGTCTGGTTTCCTCCCACCTCTATTTCTGTGGTATGAAAACAGACCAGGTTCCCAGCTGCTCACTGCATGAGCACCTCCAAAGGCCAACAACCACCACTGTGCTGCCTGTAAGCCAGCAAGCTTCTCCTTTTGGGGTCTAGCAGGCTAAAAGCACACTTACACCATATGAAGCACATAGGAGAAGTGGTGCTTGTGCCTCTTCCTCCTGTCCTGCCTGGTGTTAGAGCAGTAGTGGCGTGACTGGAAGAAATCCAGCATCCTGCATTTGGATGAGGTGTAGAACTGCAGTCTTCCTGTGTCGTAAGAGACAAAAACATGCTATTTGTAGAACAGTGTGTACTCAATTTACTGTTGCATAAAAAATGAGAGTGCTCAGGTTAAGGCATCTAAAAATAATTTTCCCATATTCTGAATGCCTAGACTACCAGACTACAGCAGGCATTTCTCACTTTTTATTTCTCTTGCTGCAGAACAATTTTTTATTGTTATTTAACCTTCACAGGGGAAGAGTGAGCAGACAGAATTCACTGTAGTACAGGGGCCATTTTGACAGCAACATGGATTTGAATCTCTCTTCAACTCTTACAGAAGAAAGACATGATCTGGCACTTGCTACAGCCCTGGTAACTGGTATTTGTTAAAATGACAGTATTAGGAGCAGTCCCTGACTGAAGGGAGGGAGGACGATCTGAAGATGGAGGAGCCTACTCCCATAATGCAGAATTTCAGATAGTGAGAACGTCCTGGCAGCACTGTCTGTCATTGCCTTGCACACATGTATAATGTGCCCCTGCTAAACTGGATTGCCAGGAACCACTAAGTCAGACTTTTGCTTGGGCATGCTTAAAGCATGGAACACCCTGAAACTCTTCTGCAGTATTTGGCTCCACGTGCAGGATGGAGGGTCCAGAGGAAGAATTCACAGACCCTGACTAAATCCTGCTGTGCAAGGTTTCCTCAGAACAAATGAAGGATCCTGCTTGCTCTTGTTTGATTAGTGCAGAGTTTCATGGGGTATCAACTGAAATAGCAGCTTAAGAAATACCTTTCTTTCTTAAGAAAAAATACTTGAAGAAGTATCTCTTGTGCTCAGACATCAAAAGAAGCAGTGCAATAAAAACAGATTGATAAACCCCTCAATTAGGTAAGGGAGTACAAAAAGCACAGCAACAGTCAGTACAGGAAATTAAACTGGAGGACTTAGGCTACTTGGTAATGATGAGCAAAAGGCATATTGTAGATTGAGAAGATGAGGGCTTTAATCTCTGTTCTTAAGGATAGATCTACCAGAGCAGGGGACTGGCCAGTATCCAACCTTCTGCCCTTCTGGGATAGACAGAAATGGGGCTTTCTACTCGATCCTGGGCAGTTTCAGGGAAGAAATTACAGAGCCTGTCAGGAAGGCACCAGAAGGTTTAAAGAATGTGGAGTAGTCTCTGGCTTTTTGCATGCCTTCTTAAACAGAAATAAACCTTAGAACCACCTGGGATTCACCCAGCACCAGTTATAAATATGAGTAACGGAGTGAAGACATTGAACAAAGGAAAATGCAGGCTATGTATCAGGAAAAATTGCATAAGAGTGTGATCTATTAGCCCTCATGCACTCCTCCCAAAGGGGGTGGAGGTAGAATTTCTGTTGCTCAAAGCATTAAAACCCCAGGCCCTGGGGAGTGTGCTGCAGGAACAATCCCACACTGACTGGAGGGATGAGGTGATTTAATGGGCGGTCATTTCCACCTTCAAAACCCTTTTATGTACATGCCAAGGTGCATGTAGTGACAAGCTGCAGTTGAACATCAGAGCTGAAAGCAGCCTGGACATAGCTCGAGAGAGTGATTCAGAAGAACTAGACAGGAAAGGAGGTATAGAAAGAGGGGTGGGGGTGTTAATTTAACTGAGACAAGCCAAAGTGCATAAAAAATTTTCCAGTTCAGTTTGGGATGGGAACTGAGGCTGAAATGAAGAAAGAATTGTTAAGTGATCCCATCATTCCTTAAATATTTATAGACACATGTCACATGCCAGTGGTAAGTATGTTAAAGTCTCATTGATATTGCTTTCCTTAGTCAAGGCCTGACAAATTAATACAGATATTAACGATTTCTGCTTTGGACACAGATACCACTGCTCTGTAACCCCTCACCTGGGTCTGACCAGGAAAAATTCTTTCTCTGTCTCAGCTGAAGCTGAAACAAAATTTTCCATCGGCACCAGTACCAAACACTTAATTTCCTCCTCCCTACAGCTCCCTCTTCTCTGCCAAGAAAATAAAAATGAAAGAGAAATAACTTTTCCTAATCGTGAATGTCTGCATAAGAGATTGTATTTTATTTCGCTCCTTTACATTGTCAGTTGTTTCTATAGTCACTCCTTTCATTACTTGTTTTCACTTTGTTATTTTTTCCCTTTGTTTCCTCCATCATCCTCTGCAATCCCTCTACTCCACACCTAACCTATGTCCTTCCTTCTGCCTGCCAGTTTTCCTAAGTGCTTTCTTTCTCTTCCTTTAATGCCATTTTAAAAAGTTTTGTCAACTTACTTTAAAGAGCCCCCCTGGATTGTATACTCCTGGAAGAAAAGTACTAGCCAAGCTGGAAGCCTGACACAACAAATCTCAGTCACAGGGGTCTTTCCACTGTGTCCCCCAAGCTGTGCTGAGGGGTGCTACATCCTGCTCCTTTCTCACTGGCTTGCTCTGAGTGTTGCTCCACCCCCGTAACTGCAGCAGGGGCTGATACTGAGGGACTCTACTTCTATGGGACTTTGATTTTATTTCTGGCCCACAGCAGAAGTAAAACTAACTACAAAGAACTCCATTCCTTCAGGATCCATTCATGGATACCAGATAGTGTCATGAGTTTTTTCTTTCTCCTATAAAAAACAACACAACTTTCTGTAGAATATTTTGATTTTTAACTCCTTTTAACTAGAAATAAGTGGCTTTGCTCTGATTTCTCAGGCTATAAGAATGACCAAAATCCAATTGCAATATAGCAGCCTTCAATCCCATACAGACCACCTGTTGGAAATAAAGTTTGTTGTTTGTCAAACAAACATCATTAGGAGGCTGTGCCCTGCTAGAACATGATGTACCTAACTTGGCAGACTAATGTTAACAGGATAGTGCCATCACAGAGGGAGGAGGCAAAGACACACCCCTACACAGCCCATGGTGCCAGCACAATCCTTCCTATCCCTCAAGGCCTGTAAAATTTGAAGCTGAGTTTGTTATCTGTAGATCTGCAGCCCTGTGTTTGGGCAGCAAGGATAACTGCACTGCAGGAGAAGCTCCTCAGACCCAGGTAGCAACATTTCTTACACAAGGCTTTACAAGGTTAGGAAAATCCTATGGAAACCAACCAGCACACACCACATGGCCTTGACAATCAGCAATGCTGCCTCCCAAAGAATGTTTTAAACTTCTGGCTGAATGCCAGAAGTGGTTTTCCTTGTGGAATAAGTTATTCAGCTGAAACTCTGCATAAGTTAATCCGCTCCGTGACAGATCAGGCATCTGATGCAGCCCTTGCATTTCTGTTGTTGATTTGGCTAAATATTGAAACTAACTATGGGGCAAATGCCACAATTTACTTGCATCAGAATAGGGTGGTTGGGTTAAAATGCTTCCAAATGTAGCAGCCAAGGCTTTGAAAAAGAGCTGGTGGTTTTAAATCTCTCAGTGCAGAGCATGCTTACTTTGAGATACTTTGATGTAACTTGACTTTCTCAAAGCCTGAGAAAATCACATCTACTTTAGATGACTCAAGCAGGCCCATGTATAAACAATGTATTCAAAATCACCTAATCACTTGGAAAGTATTAAAAAAAAAAAAAATCAGTTCTCACATCTTCTTAAACCCCCAAATCCTTAGTTACTACATAAAAAAATTATTATGGCCTTTTTTGGTGACATGCTTCTTCTCCATAGTAGTTTCACAAATGCACATATTGGAGAAAACACTGAAATAGCAAGAAAAGTGTGTAGGAAAATTCAAAACATTGGAAAATAAAGAGGAACTACCAGTCATGTGGATGTAACAAACCCTGAGTCATTCCTTGACTAACACCTGCATTAGAAATGCAATCTGAAGCAGGGTTTTTGATCAAAACCATCACCTTTCAGGTCTGCAGCTGTTTGCTTTAAATGCCCACATATTTACATTACATTTACACTGCTCCAGTGCTCTGTGTTTCGTGTGTTGCTTAGGCTCCCTTGTGGCTGCAAGGGTAACTGGATTACTTCATGATTTTCAAGAATGTTAGTATCCTAGGTAGGAGGAAGGAAGCTGGGCAGCGTTGCAAAAAAATTGTTTCCTATTGTAGTTCCAGTTTAAAAATCAAGGTGGCCATGTTATACTACACTGTTAGTTAAAACCTAATGTTTTTAACTGCAACTTATTAAATGTAGGCAAATTATATTGATGCATTCTCATGCACAACACATTGTCTTCTGTCTGACTGTGCCACATAAATATTGGAAACACTACAAGCACACATTAAGTACATAGTGGAAACAGAGCCAGGTTGTGTAGCTATGTGGTTTTTTCAAAATATCAAGCCTAAATGCTTCATGTGCCAGAAAAATCCTTCCTCCTCCATATATACATAGATTTTTCTCCAATAGTTGGGGAGAAAACTAATAGTTGAGAAACAACAGTTTTTATATGGAAATGAGGGCTTTTTTCTCTTCCTGAAACATCCTTCTTTGCACAAGTCTCTTCAGAGTTCAAAGTGTTCAGAAAAGGAAAACACAGCTTTTAAAAATAAAAGACAAGCTTTAGAAATTGTTCAAGGCATGATCTACCAAAAAACATAAATTCTGATAGAATTATTTCCACTGTCCCACCCTTAAAACATGTGTGCAGGATCTCTCACAAATACTTGTATGTAATTCTATCAAAGTGAAATACAATAAAAAGGTTTTCAATGCCTATTTCAACTTATGAGACTTCTTGTTTTATTTTCTATTTATTGCCATTCTTACTAATGATTTGGTGATCACATCTAAAAAGCTTTATATGTGAGCTTGCATGAAAAATGTGAATACACTCAGTGAAAAAAGGAAACACTACTGAGCCCTGTTCTTAATGCTCTTTCCTTCAAAATCTTGGAAAGGCTTTTACTTCTTGAACTAAAAAAAAATAAAATTCTGCTAGCCCATTGAAAAAAAAAAATCAGTATTTTCTGCAAGAGAAAGAGTCCTTTTACTTTTTCCTTTAAACAGCTGTTTTCAAGCATGGAACATATAGGAGTTAAAAGGTAAGGTAAATGTTACCTTCAACATTATTTGCTAAAAAAGAATCAGAGATTGAAGCAAGAGTTTTATAGCAAAGCTTTTCTGTTATTTAAGGGCATCATTATGCTTTCCCCTGTGCCTACCTGGTTTACTGAAGGAATGGGTTTATGCCCTCCAGTAGTTTGTCCATCAGTGGGAAATTTTGAAACAGTTCTTTACTTTCAACTGTGTTTGATGGAGGGGTGGATGCGTCTTAAAGGTCCTTTGGGTTCAGAGATTTCATGTAAATGCTAAGTACAGGGAGGTGATAAGAGTGAGAGGCAGAAAGAAACAGCTAAAGGCCTCTATTAATGGAGGGAATCAAAGCTTTGTTCAGCATTTATTATCTCTCTTGTGCTGCTGCTAGCCAAGCCAAATCCAAGCACTGAGCTGGTGGTCAAGCAGCCATCCCAGGCTCATTTCACAATAACAGTTTTGAATGGTAGTGTAAGTTGGACTAATTATTTTTCATTTGGCATTGAAATAAACAGAGGAAAAAGACAAGGAAGGGGAAGGATAAACATTTTTGCAAAACACATCTAAAACACTAATGAACATGAAATCATTACTACAGGAGTTTGCAAATCAAAGGAAACAAGGAAGAAACCCTCCTAAGTTTGTTAGATTGGGAACAACTACTCTTATTTTTGTTTTTCTGCTGTTATCTGGAATTTTCCTTCTTCCTAGCTTTATCATTTTTACCTTATGTTTAAGTCTGTGCAAAGTGTGATTTAACACAGGAGACATGGAAAGTTGTCAGCTCCCAAACATTGTCTACATTGCATATATCTGTGTACTTTGGCAGGTTTATAGCTCAGAATCTAGCTCCCTGGAGAATTGCTGCAACTTGTAAACCCATAAGGAATTTTTCAGGCCAGTTCTAAACCTAATTCATTAACTTATGAGACTAGTTTTATTATAAGATTTTTAATAGGGATTTTCAAATAATTGTTTTTCTTTGTCATTCTTGCAGTTTGAAACATGGAAAAAGATGTCAGATTAGATTTCTGAACCAGATCTGGATATCAAGGTGGAATTCCTTAAAGTTTGGGGTTGTTATCTGAGATGCAGAAAAACAGACAGGACAAAAAATATTGCAGCATTTGTTCTTGGCTTTTTACTTGGATTTATTTCTAAGTGCACTTCTTGCCCTCTAGGTCAAATGCCTGTATCAGCTGTGCAGCTGGACAAAACACTTCTAGCTGTAAAGGACAAAAGAACTGAACCAAGTAATCATCAGAAAAAAACTTTATTTTATGTTTAGCAGCAGACTTCAGGTAACCTGAAATATTCTGGTGGTTTTATTTGCTCTCAGCTGGGAAAACAACCTGGTTTCATTTAATTTTGGTCTGAATCTGTCTCTCTGTCTTCAGATATTTTCAGGTCACTTAATTAATCACTAATGAAGAAAATACATTAACTGGGCTGTATATTACGAGATCATTTAATCCTGCTCTTTCATTAAATGTTAACATATTCTGAATTTTTCAGAGGAAAAAGAATCTGCTTCTTTTTTGACTAGAGATTGTTCATGGAGCCCCAGTAGTATGAAAACTTAGCTCAGTAAATTACTTTACACTTTTCCCCAGGATTATAGCTTCTTTATAAGCTTGGGTTGCTTTGCTGGATCTTGTATCTGTTCTTCACATCAGTGGCTTCCAATCTTCCTCTCTTACTCTTTCATGTTTTCTTCTCTCCATCCTGTGTTACCTTTTCTTTGCACTACTAAAGCCACAGATACAAATTGTTTTTCTGAAAGACTCATCAAGTCTCGATTGATTCCTGAACACCAAGAGTAAATTGCAAATTATTTCCCCCACCATTCCAGCAGGTTCCTTCAGCACAGAGATGGGGCTTGCATTCAGTGTAACATGTATTTCATGGCAGAAAGAAGACCCTTTGGAAAAGTTTAGAGACATGGTTAGTGTACAGGTTTTCTGTACTCTAACAACCCCTTGGGCTATTGCAATGAGAAGGCAAATCCCTGCAGTGCACCTCTGTCCCTGCCCAAGATGAGAGGAGATGGTGATTTACTGATGCAGCTGATCCTTCTGCTGCCCTGCAGAACTCCAGCACACCTGGAGCTCTCTCACTGGGACCACAAGCAACTGTGGAATCTGCCTTTGGAGGACTGGCTGCCAAATGATTCAAACAGCATTGTACAAAGCACATTTCTGATAAAGTATTTACATACTAGTTTAAAATGTTTTCATGTAACCCATACTTCCTCCTATTCAGTTCTGGTTAATTTACTATGTCCACATCCACGGTGAGTAAGAATGTCCAGAGACAGTGTGATTACATCTGTTTTATCAATACGCACCATTCTGTGGAAATGGGGGTGGCAATTAAAATTAAATTATGCTGCTTTTCCCCTTTGAAATCATCGATGAAAAAAAAAATCTATAAATATTATCTTAACATTTTGCTAGTATCGCTGTGAACCCTTGGTTTAAGATCTCTTTATTTAAGTGTTTAAAAGAGGAAATGATAACAAATGTTTCAAGGAACATTGTTCCCAAAGACGTAGGAACTCTGTCTCCAGGCAAAATACTTCACCACTTCTTGTTTACAAGAGTTATTTTTTGATCTTCTTTTCTGGTCTGAAAAGTTTCAAAACCTATGTTAAAGTAAAGGAGAAGGAGAGAAGCACCTCTATGGAACTCACAAATAAAATCCTTCATTTGCATTGTAGTTGGGCTGATACAGTGATGCAAGAGAAGATTTGAAAAGTACCCAACAGGGAATTTTCTCATAGGACTACACTCTGGAGTACATATGCACAAGGGAAGTTAGTAACACCTAGCCAAGTTGTTATGTTAGAGCCTTCTCTTCTTGAGAAATACTAGCTGATGTTTCTAATAGAGATTTTTGAAATTGAATTGAAATAAGTAATTTAATGGTGCAAAATGTTTGGGATATTGTTAACTAAATTAACTTCTTCAATTAGGTGGGAAACCCTTACACATATTATGAACTGATTTTTGCACAGTGCTGGATGTTATTTTTATCCACATTCTCTCCATGAAATTGACGGAGCTAAGTGGGAGTAACATGGCATGTGAGAGGAATCATCACTTTAATTTGATTTACTTACCAAGGCACATCTAGGAACTTGCAGATTTGAGAGATTTTGATAACAAATCTTTAGTATTAGAAATAGTACTACTGCAGTCACAGGAGAAACAAGTGCTCCATGGGCTTTCCTGTCCTAAGAGTGCATGCTAAAAGAACTCAGTACTTCTAGAAGGGATAGAGCTTTTGAAACCTCTAAGTATTACCAGTGGAAACAGCTTTTAGGATTTATATTGCTGATGTGGAGAATGTAACCTGGCCTGCAAAATTCAGTTGCTTCCTCAGTTTTCTGCAGCTGTCCTGGACAGTTACTGAATCTGGTCTCTTATGGGATTTCTCTGTTGAATAATTACTGACCATTGGACAGAAAGACCCTGGTTTGGTTGTTTTCTTCTTTGCAATGATAAGAGAATTCATTCTAGCAGTTTGAAGAAATCTTGAGATGGAGGCAGGAGGAAAACTTTTAAAGAGGGTGATATTTAGCATTTTTAAAGGTAAAGAGAACATGCCAGAAAAACTTCTGACCACTCATAGTCAGCATTAAACACAAAACTAAGGAATATGAATTTGTTTGGGGTTTCACTTATTCCCTTTTAAAATACTGTAGAATAATTAAGGTCCCAATTGACTTGTAACAACAAGATTTCATTTTTGTGCCTGGATGTGGATATTGGGTTAATATAAAATAAGTTCTATTGCTGTAACTGGAAAAAGAAACCAGGGAGGCTGATTCTTCCTGATGAGGGACATTATGACTTTTTTGATAGTGAGAAATATATTAATTACTCAGGAGAATAATAATAATGAGAAAGAACTCAGCTTTTCTAAGGGAACTTTAATTTCATTGCATTTACCCTATGTTTTGCCATGGTTAGATGGTTTAAAGAAAGCTGAGGAACATCTCATCACGCAAAGCCTTCCCAGAGGAGGAATTTCTCCCAGTATGTATAAGTTAGTGATTATTTTTTGTCCTGAAGCGAAGGGTTCATACATAAACATAAGCTACAATTCCTATTTGAATTCATGCAGTTATCTGTCTGTGAAAAGACGGCATTTTCTATGATGGGTTTCCAGAATATTTCTGTCAGATATTCCTGTGCCTTGGGTATCTTTAAAAAGAAAATTAAACCCCATTATGGGCTCTCTGGAAATTTTTTTCTGTGCTAAAACATCACAGTGCGTCTAGGTGAAAGTTGCATGGTACAGTGCACACCTAACATGAAGAGTAACTAAAAAAAAGTTGCAGACTGTGCAAACCTTTTACAGCTTTCCTGAGAGAGGCACTTGAACACTGCAACAACCACAGCAAGAAGCCACAACAGTAGCTCCCAGGGCAGCTCTTCAGCAAGATTTGGAGCTTTCACAAGAGTACATGGACATGAGGAAATGCATGTTGATTTTTCCCAGTGCCTTGTGTCATAAAAAAAACAAACCTGTCTAGCCATTCCAGGAGGACTTTTGGAGGTGATTGTTTCTCACATAATTTTACAGTTTTAAAAGATTTCTCAATTTCATGCAAGTAGAAGGAAAACGATAGTCAGGACAGCAAGCCATGCAACAGGAAGCTGACCTGATGGTGCTGCCCTTAATCAAGCTGAAGTGCAAATCATTTCTCATGGAAATTATTTCCTGTCTGCTGGATGTATTCCCACAGCACTAATAGAGAGCTGGTATATTGATGTAATTGAAAAACCTTATGTTGTCTAGAAGGCTAGATTTGTATAAATGCAACACAGAATATTTGCTATCAGCAGAAAATCAGAAGTTAATCCAAACATGTCTGTGTGGCTTTTAGCTTAAAAAAAAAAAAAAAAAGCTGCATAAATGGAAAAACTAACACATGCTGGTTGCCCTGTGCATTATGCTATACTACCCTTTTAATAACCCTGACTCCCTGACCCTTTCACAAAATCACTCTTTGCTGTCTCATATTTACCTTGAAGCATTTTGTCATTCATTCTAATCTCACCTCATTTGTTTTCCTCAGTATTTCCTCTCTTTCTCATCTTCTTTAATTCCTGCTCATGCTGAGTTTAATGCTAGTTTAACTCCACAGATAAATACCCAAGTATATGTCATATGCATAGAGTTCATATGAGTTGCTTTCATATTTAGTGGAACTATACACAAATCATACAGGCACCAGTTATGGTTCACAGACTTCAATGTATAGCTGTTTATCAGACTTGCTGTGTATTCATCCACGAATTCTTAAAGTGCAATCTATAGCAATTAAGCAGACCTGTCTGTCTATTGGCATACTGATCTAAATGAACTCTAAACCAAATTATTAAAAAAAAAAATCCTACCTCTTTCTCATGCAGGGATTTACAGAGTACTGATCAAAAGCTATTACTCTATTGTGAACCAATAACTCCATGTCTTAGGTAATGGAAACCTGACAACACATTTGCATATTTGCAAGCACCCTTTTTCATTAAAAGATCTGAAGAGAAAAATTGAAGGGGTTTATGCTGTATCAAAAGGGGACTTCTGCAAAGTGTCTGTGCTCAAGAAAATCATCAAGCCACCACTTTTGCACATTCCTGAGGTTGCTGAGACTAGTAAAATGCTTATTCTGTTCTTCCCTCTTATTTTGGTACTTAATAACCCATTTCTGAGAGCTGGAAGGCCATGGTCCCTGACTTTAGACACTGTGATTAGTACAGCAGCCATGGGCTCCCCTGTGCCTGAGCATAACCTTTCACTGAGTTCTATTTCATGGGCAATCTGACTTAGTCTTCATGTATTCACGGATGCACAATGGTGGAAGCAGACAGACACAGGCTTTGAAAAAGATCCAAATCTATTAATCTTTACTTCTGATAGCAGAAGTGATCTCCAAACCCAGACACACTATAAGCTGTCTGTATACATTTGCCTGTTTCTGTTTCCTCATGCTTAAGCATTCCTTTGGGTGAAGTTACTCTTCTAAGGAGTTCAGCATGTTCTTCTTCCTACTGTACTTTGACTTTTCCTTCAAAGCACAGAGTTGAAACAAGGTCTTCCCTAAATTTTTCTGAAATGTCCACTAGTGAAAAAGAGGGTTTTTAAATTACTTACTTTACTGTGACAAGATAACTAACTTTGTTTAATTTCTCTGTCTTGAGGCTCTCAGACATGAAGCACTTTGTCCTCAGCAACAGTTCTCTGCAATGGTATTTGGATGCACTATCATCAAAAACTTTAACATATTATCATTATCTTCTATTCTTACCCCTGTAATGAGTGCAACATTCTTTCTTGGCATTACTGCTGAGGTTTAACCTAGTAGGAAGGCAAAGGACAGCAGCAAAAGAAGTCAAGCCCCACCCCTAAAATAGATGTGGCAAGCTGACCAAGTCATGTGCATATGAAAATCTCATTTCACATGGACATTTTCAGTAACCTTTCTTGCTACCCTATTGCAGAAGTGATATTCTCCAATAACTGTGTCCACATGGCCAGTTGTTTCCTACTTACTTTCTATAACAATGGCATAAAGACAGCAGGGGCCTATTCTGGGCAGGAATCCTGTGCTGTGTTTTCCAGATGGTGAGTTAGCTGTTTGTGTTCTGGATCCTCTCTTGCAACGTGTTGTGACTGCACTGCAGAGCCAGCTGGAATCAGCCAGAACTGCAGGACTTGTGGTCAAACTACACATTTGCACTGATTCATCTTATTTTGGTGAACCAAAGCCATGAGGGAACTCTTCATTCTGCCATGGCCCTAGGAGCCTCTCAAACAAAAGAGCTGAGATCTCCAGTCTGAATGGATTTGTGTGTGGAAAACAATAGGATTCTGACAGGTCATTTAGCAGCTCATATGAGGTGATGACACCAGGCGGAAGATGGTAATACTAAGCAGAAATAAACAGTTTCTGAAATAAATTCATTTTGTGAGCACAGGTAAAAGATTGAACATGCACTACACTGTACTGCAGATCTGTAATGCTTAGTGGAGACAATAACACTACAAGAACTGTGATCATTTCTGTTCTTCGGATCTCTGCCATACCAATATTACAGAAATGGCAACAGAACAGCAGCATGGACCATAAAACATAAAAGGCATGGGAGATTCCTGGTGGTATTACTACTTGTGACATGTGATTTTAATGTCTTAATAGCACCTGTGTGCCCGTACTTTGCCTGCTGCACCAATATGAAACACTCTAAAGAAATGTGGTTAAACAGAAATTTCTCTATAGGTTTTGATGGACTGCTTGGTCAGTACGGTGTCTTCTCCAACACCACTCTCACAAACCCATGAACAGAAAAGAGACATTGCTCCAAAATTCACTGGGGATACTCACAGTGTTTAAATTGTTGCTACTGTTTTGGAAAAAAAGACCTACCATTCCCCTTGCCCTTAAGCAGGGGTTCTGCACAGAAAGATGTATTAGTTTTTCCTGGGAAACTATAGATTGACAGTGGAGACAGTGTATTTAAGAGTTGGAGGAGGAAAAGAGAGTGCTTAAGTGACTGATTGTGAACACTACCTCCCTCATAAATGCCTACTTGCTTGCTCCAGATTGATGAGAAAAAAGGAGAATCTATCTCATGGAGTCAAAGAACAAGAGGTGTTCCCAGATGGCAACTGGCAATGACAACAAATTCAGAGAGCATTTGGGTTCCTACATGGAACATCAAAATAAAGTGACTTTATTCATCAGATGGATCATATGCATGGGAATTATGCTTTTATGGAAAACAGAATGACTTTTCACAGAACAACAAAGGTTAAATGTATTGCTTTGGCAGTGGAGACCACTGTAATTCACAATACTTTACTGATGTGTATGAGGATCAATGGTTTTATCAGCCACTGACTGTGCATTCAGCCTCATGTGCTCTGCCTTGCAAGAATCAAATCAGAAGTTAACAACGTTCTTACCAATCAAATATTGCATCAGTGGGCATAACCACTGAAAAAGAATAAAGATCTGGGGAGGGTCCAACTTTCTACCAGTTTCTTGATGAGTTCAGCAGCATACTGAAAACTTAACTTTCAGGCAGCTCATGTACCATCTCTAGAAGCCGTCTGCCATTAAGGGAACTGGAGATACTCAGAGGAAGGCACTGCATAGAAAACGTCCCCTCTGAGCAGGCAGCATTCTCAACAGCTCATGTTTCTGGCTGGATAGTTTCATTGCCTGAGATTGCCGTGGTCTCTCAGAAACCAGCAGTAATAAGTGCACTTGTGCAAAATCATTTGCCTTTTCATCACCTTCAAGAGCTTCCTCTGGTTGCTTCTGCCCTGTGGGCACTAATGTAGTGCAGCTAAATGCTTTCTCATGTAAGAGTTCTGCTGCCCAAAGCCGTGACATAGATTCTTAACTTTCATTCTTTCCTCCTGAATAAGATATTTTCTGTTTTCACTTTCTGCTGTGATTTTGATAGATTTCTGGCCTATGTTCTTTTTTCCATCTCACTAGGCCAGTAGGTAGCAGATAATTACTAAGCTCACCTTGGGTGTCTTGGCATTTTGTTTGTACTGGTTGTAGAAAATGGTTAGAAGAAGGAAAGGCCCTGTCTCTGGGTGTTCACATTTCCTTGCTTAGGCTGAATTTTCTCCAACCAAATTATGAATCTTCCTACCATGAACCACATATTGTTACTGGCTGTGTGAAGTAATGGTCTGGACCAATGGGTAACAGCATCTGGCTTTACAGTGTGAAGTGGGACACATTTAACTTTCAATCCATGAGGTATTCTTGAGTGTGAGGCAAGGGGAGAATGTATTGGGTGGGAACAGGTCTGTAATTACATCTGCATGTCTGCAGCCAGCTCTTACAATTTTGGGTATTAATATTTGGATTTAATGTTAGTACAAGAGACTCTTCACAATACAAGGAAGATTGAAGAAATGTGCAAGAAGGATGAACTGTGTAAACTCCTCCAAAATTGTGCTGAAAGGGAAATGCCTGTTTATGTACAGTTTTTTATGTTTTCTGTACAGTTCTGCCATGCTGTCTGTCTTGTGCACTGAAAGACAGCATCCCTCTGGTCCTTCAGAAGGCTGAAGATATACTCATCCTTCTCAGATTTCTACACAGATGTCCTAAACATTTGGGGGAGTCACTGTGTCAAGATGATGTCCTAGCTTTCAAGAGGAGCTGCTTATCGTTAATAACTAGGCCATACCTCATTAGTCTCTTTATCATTGTCCTCCACAATCCTGGATGATGGAACAGCACGCAGAGAAGTGTAGAAGAATCATTGGGATGCACAGAGTACCAACCAGGAAGACAGCAGAGAATGGAAAAGCTCTGGAAGACAGATACACACATGCAAAGGTTAGTCAGCAAATAATAGTCAGCAAAACACAAGGAACTGGAACCTTTCTCAGTGTGATCAGAAAAAGTCACACCTACTGGCAAGTAAATTCTCAAAGAAAAACTGCAGGAAGAGTAAACGTGGCAAATTGTCTGATGCAGGCATGCCCATGGATACTGATGGAAATTTCCCACTGCCAAACTGTGAACCAAGCAAAAATTTCTCTTAGCATTTAATATGAAGTTACTTGTCCAATTTATGTGTGTAAACACTGCACAAACTGGAGCTCAGGTTCATAGGCTTTTGAAAATTCATGCAATTATGCTCACCAATCAGGTGTGAAAAATTCAATTCTAGATATTTACATATAGCCCTGTGTAAGTAATTGATTTTTCAGTTGGCTAGGCCAGGCTTTCTCTTTGATTTCACTTGAGCGCCCAGAGGAGATACAGACTCCTCGTTAACATGGAAAGAAGAAATATTTCTTAGTCTTTGTATTTCAAAGATTCCTATAAATAATACAGACTATATCTTGATACAGCTGGAGTAGGAACTAAGGTTTAGTTAGTCATCTAAGATTCTGTTTCTCTCTATTTTTAGATTTACAAATATGCTTTTAATTTTTGAAAACTGTTGTGTTGTTGATGTTCAATGTGAGTTATCTGTGGAAAGATGTAAAAGACAGCAAATGTAGGTAGTCTTAGCTTTGGTATGTCCAGGTGAGGTCCATTTTTGAAGAAAATTGTTCAAGAAACAGTTCATTCATGTTTAGGTTAATATGTCCACATCATTTTCTTCATAAGCAAAAACAACTACAGAGATAAAATGATAAATGAGCTCATACACAGATTCCACATTACTGATGCCTCTTGCAATAATAACCCACAACCTCTATTATGGAGATTTGTTACAACATAATGAAAGTATGACAAAACCCCAAAAATCACACTTATATTTTTATTAAAACAGCACTGCCCAGGCTGGCAAATGTAAATGTCCAGATGTGCATCAGGAAACAAAGTGAAAAAGTGTGCACTGTTCCTCTTTAGCTATGAGGAAAACATTTTCATGCATAAGGTGGCAACAATTTCCAGATATGATCTCAATATCAAGGTCATGCTGGCTTTTGAGGGAAGGATCATGCTTGACTTCAGAGTAGATAAATCCTGGTAATTTGGGAAAAGATTTCACATGACCATTTCTTCCATTATACAAAATAAAGCAGAAGGGTTTCACAGAAGAGTTTTGAATTGAGGCTTGTAGGTAGTTGACATGCGTGTTAATTTTACAGCCTGAAATTTCTTTAAGAATCATGCTGAGCAGACTTTTGGAAGGTGCACCATGGGAATCCAATTCTCATGCTGAATGCAAGACAGAAGGGATTAAGGACTTTCCAGTCCCAGCGCTGTGCACATGACTCAGCTCAGCTGCAGTTTCTAGGTATGTCTGGGCATGGAGCTCTCATACACATCAAAACTCTGTTGTATCTAGAAATTTTACCTGAGATTAAGTCAAATCCACACTTGCATTGCATTTAAATATAACAAATTATGAACTGAATTGTAGATTCATAGGTGTCAAGGAAATGATTCCTTTGAGCCTCATCTTTTACACTTGGATAACATAGGATAGTGAGGTTGCGATCATCTGATTTATAGGAACATTAAAGCAAAAGTACCACTGAGTTCAGTGAGCTGATATAATTTTAGCAACTACAATAAAAAGTTTATTGCTTTTTATAGCAAAATTTTCATAGAAAATATGCTCATTGATGAAGAGAGCTTGATTTTCAAGTATCATTTGCTGAATTTGGACCAGGACAGCCCTAGTGTCATCTGCAGTTAATCAAGACAGTGGATTGCTGGTGTGAACAAATGACCATAACCCCACAGGTTTTGTTTCCATGCTGTAGGAACCTTTAAGCATCCCTGCTGCCAGAGGTGAGTACCATAGCTCATGGGACAGCAGCTCTGGCTGGGGGAACCACTGCACCTCTAAGCAACGACAGCTACTCTGTACCCTCTCGTCTTCATGTCAAGAGCCTCAAACCTTGTGTCTTCCTTGTTCTTCCACAATGTGAGCAGCTTGATCCAAGTCAGGAATGTGTCACTCCCACACTCTGCAGACAAAAGCAACGCTATGCTGCTATGAAACCTGCATTTAACCCCAAGTCAGGAATATTACTCTAGGATCTTTGAAATTAATAAAGTATGTCTTTAGATTGCTGACAGGAACCCTGGACCTTGTATTATTATTTATTAGTAATCCCAAACTAAAATCTATAGGAACAAAAATTCATTTTGGAAGTAATGCGAGGCAGTCAGATTTCCAGTGGACTTGGAATTTTGTTTCCTGTTGCCCTCAGGTGAAGCATGGGATCACTCGTGCCACCAACCAAAGGACCAGAGGACCTGTTAGCTCATTTTTACTGCACATAGTAAAGTAAAGATTTATAATGCTATATGTATAAAGCCTTTGAATTTATAGTGTGCTGAAAGCAAAATTAGATATTAATTTAAATACATAAAGATTCAACTGTGCAATTTGGTGAAATATATCCCTCATGGAGATACCTATCTGTTGAAAAACAAGTGCACCCTTGGATTTTTTTGTTGGCTTCACTCCACATTGTGGATCCACTCCACAAAGTGGCCTGTGGATCTTAGTGCCTGCTATTTCTCTGTTTTCTTTTAAATGAATGTATATTCTGATGCACATAGCATAAAAGTAAAATTTTTACTCAAGGCATGTGTTTCTAGGCATAGTCTGGGGTTTGGAAATACTCTGGGCTGCATGCTGGAAGGGAGGCTGTTCCATGGCATGCTGCCACGTCTCTTTTGATTAGGAAGCTCACAGCTTAGGAAGATAACTTCTGAAAACAGGAAGGTATGACAGCAAAACTTTATTTATTAAATAGATCCTATGTAAACACAGGAATTCCACTGTCATCCCCGCTCCTTATCCTCAGCAAGGACAGACTGGCTGGGTGACAGGTCCAACGGCCCTGTCTTGGCCACAGGTCACTGAGTGCGGGTTTCTGACCTAGCTCAGCTGGCAGCTGAAAGAAATTCTCTTAAAAGTCACAACACAGCCAGTCTTAGCAAAATTTACTGTTCCTCTGCAGATCTCTGTGATTTTTTTAGATTTTCATGGCGACCTAGAGGAAAGCTTTCAACACCTGAATCATCTTACGCACAAAATGTCTGTCACCTCCCCTTACTGCTAGTGGTTTGGGAGACAACAAAATGACTGCCCTGTCCCCCCATAGCATGTGAGAAGAGCAAGTGGAGTGCAGCACAGGAGAACAAGGGAGAAGACAGCAGAGTGAGAGCTGAAAGATGTTAGGGATGGGAGTGGGGTGCTGAGGCTGGGCTGGCAGTGTGTGAGGGAAAGCTGCCCCTTCAGGAGCTGTGTGGGTGTTCAAGGCTAAATTTTAACCTTAGGAGCCAGTGGGCACTTTGGAAGTACCATCCCCCTTCAGTTCAACTGAACAGCCCTAAAAGTAAATTAATTTAGTATATCAACAGTGATTTTTTTGATGCGTGCTTCTGTTTGTTAGGGGTCTGGCTAAGGTCAATGAGCGGTGCCATTTTAAATGCTGGAAGCTGCTGACTACTGAAGTGTGACTCTTATGAATTACTTTTGGTGTATTTCAAACATTATGAAAAAAAATTCAATTACGTCTTTGGAATTGAAAAGAGGTATGTTCTTTCCTAGTTTCTGGTGGAAGAAATCATCTGTCTCAGACGTATTTCCTCTGTTCCCACAGGGCAGTGACAATTGTTTTGGTGAAGGAATTTAGAAGGCTGAGGACCCAGGGAGCTGCTGCAGGGAAGTCAGGTAAAAGGAGGTGGAATGTGATTTGAAGACAACTGAAGTGGGAAGCTGCAAATGATAGTAGTGTTCCCACCAAACCCAAAGAAGCATTAAGGAGAGGTGAGCTCAGCTCCTGATCTGTAGGCAATGAGGGGGAAAGGGATCACTCCCAGGTAGCTTAGGCTGAGGGGGTGCAGTGGGGCATGGAGGGAGAAGTTTATACAGGACAGAGGGTGAAAGACACATCTGGTTTTTAATTATTAGATGGAAAAGATTTCTGCTTGTAAAACAGCATGCAAGGCAGTAGAGAACAACCAGATATCCTTCCCACACCATAGTTCTCCATCCTATACAGACTTTAGTTCTGTATTCAGTAGCATCATGAACACTACAGTTAAACTCAAATTGACCTAGATACTACTAATTACCCAGTGCACATGTAAAAATCACTGATCTGCATGTATTGACAGAAAGCAAGCTAAAGAAAAGATGCAGTGATTATTTGATGAAATACAGGAGGGGGAAAATATTGCAATGGTAATGGTATTAGCTGGTATCAGTTTGCTCTATTTATAGCTCAATTTCCCCTAAACTTCTCAATGAAGTTTAAAGTGAAGTATGAAGGATTACTAAACATATTTGTTAAATAAAAAAACAAAACTTTGACATGCAATTTCTTATAAGGCTAGTTAATTTTAACTTAAATACTCTGCTCCCAAATCACCATAAAACTCAATCCCACAGAGAAAAAAAGTGGATTTTGAACACTTGATGTTCATAAAGCAGTGTTACCTCATTTAATTCCCATATTTAACTCACATTTTAACCATAGGGATGCTTTCAGTGTTTCTATACATACAGTGTATTGCAGTTTCAACAAATCCCTTTAGAAGCTGTAAATTTTCAGGTGAAAATCAGGTAGAAGAAAATGACAACCATATTTCAGAATTATTATTTAGGTTCTACTGTCTCTACGCAAAATTTTGTAATATTAATGGAAATCTACTTTCTTAATAATTTTCATCCTGGTGCCTGCTATGTAGTTCACGAATTATTGGTGTTAGACAAGGTTTGTCATTCCTTCCACAAACTCACCTGGGCTTTAATTACAGACAAGTCTGAAAATTTTCTGTATCTCCACCATTGTGGACCTCACACTTCTGATAAACTCTGAAAAGTACCTTGTACTGATGAATTAAAAGTGCATCCTCAAAGTTGCCCTTAATGGTCATATGTTGTTTAAACATAGTGTGCAAACTGTGACTCCTTAGAACAATTACACAGACCAGTTGCCTATATTTCTTTATAAACAATACTGAGATTAATTAGTTGAAATGGCTTCCTTTGCTTCGCCTCTGATGTCATGAAAATGCTATTGCTTGCTCTTCCTTGGACAGAATAAACAAGCGTATCTGATATGCAAGCTAATATAATGTCCTTTATTTACATGACTGTAAATCCTGTTAGCTTTAAAACAATTTTGAATTTAGGAGAGAGCCTAAAAGGGGAATAACAAAGGAGAGAAGTGACCTCAGCGATTCCATGCTGACGTATCTTCAGCCTTAGAACTGCCATGGGAAGGTTGTGTTATCAGTTGGCTTGAGAAATGTGAGTGCTGTCTCTGCCATTCTGCCCACAGCAGGACATAAACAACTACTAATTGTTTCAGAAGTTCATATCTTTTACCTGTATCTCAGTTAAGCTTTCTGTATAGCGTGCATAGGGTTTCAGACATGCTGAACAGAGTTAATCCTTTAAAAAGAGCCAAACTGGAGTTTTAAAGCTTCATCTACTAAAGAACTTTGTATTTAATACTCAAGTGCTTTAGGCTTCTACTATAACATCCCTGAGTATGACTGGCTGAACCTCATATTGGACAAGTTAATTTAAGCATGCAAAAGAGAAATCTAACCTCTTTCAAAAATGGTGATCATATTCCCAATAAAAATATTGCTGTATGATACAAAAATGCCATGAAAGATCAGCCAATTAGTGCTGCATTTGTGAAGGAGTGCTACCCAAGTTTAACCAGCTCAGGCTGGTTAACTAAGCACTCTTACTTGTTTATTCTGAAAAGTGTAGGTGTTCATGTTTCCTCATGACATCTACTCAAGAACATATATTGTAAAAGATGAGCATTTAGAACAGTTTTTCTATTTAAATATATCTTTTCAGCTACATCCGCATCTTTTCAGCTACAGCCACACTTCATTGTGGGATTTTTTAAATGCCAACTCTTAAAGATTACCAATTAAGAACCAGGGTGGAAGCCAGATCCACCCTGGCTCAAGAAAATGAATGGCCAAACCTTGGCCATTTTTCAATGGAACTGAGCTCTCAGCCCAACCTTTGTCAAGGAAGAATTCACAGAGAAGTGGCTAGGACTTCTTCTTGTAAGATGCTGGGTTTGCCTCAAGAATAATTGGTCGAGATCAGGGCTTTGCATACACCCAAACATTTTATTTTTCTCCAATTGCAGTACTTACATTTAAGTTTACAAAATAACCCAAATTTTATAAGGCTAGCATATTGAAATTTTGTTCAAAGATACCCATACAGTTAATATTTGTTTAGAGCTGATGTACTGTAGCTTAACTCAGAGTGGTCTTTCAGTCTTTCATTTTCAGCTGTCCAAGAGTATGGAATAGCCAACTTGCCCAAGGTCTACCCAAACCTCCTGTCATCTTAACAGTGGACAGGGGAGAGAAGCAGTATGGCAAACATTTTACAAGTACACCACATATTTTTTATTTCAGGAACTTCATAAATCATCCTGTCCCCAAAGGTAATTATTCCCTAATGCAGTGTATAATCTATGAATGGATGCTGAGCCAATACCCCCCATACTGAATGCAACCCATTAGAGAGAATCTTCTGGCCTAAACCCCATGCCTCAGGTGTAATAATCTGATTTTTTCAGCCCCCTCAGGAAGTTTGCCTGTGTGCATGCATTCTGTAGCACACATATGGTTAGCGATGTTGGGCCTTTTGCACAGGGATCTGTTCTTATTCAGAAGGTCTGGTCATTTCTCAGGGAAAGGATAGTGACACTCAGACTCTGCCTGCCTCACTTACAGGGAATGGAAACTACTGTTTTTGTTAATGCATTCCCTTTCTTTAGTGAACATGTGATTTATGACATCAGTCTTGGTATATGCAGGATTAACTTTGCTGAAATTAGTGACATTCGTTCCATGATCTGGCACTCTTCCTTTCTGAGAAAGGCACAGGAAAATAACAATAGAAAAAAGTAAGTGGTTGTTTAATCTTAAAAAAAATTAGCTTGATTTTTGCTTTTTCTCTCTTCCCCTTCATTTTTTCATGACAGAAATAGATAGAGTAACCATGGACCATGTATTACCAAGAAATCAGAAATTATTTGGAGACTTAAGCTCTTCCCAAAAATGTGGAACAATGTTTACATATTAGAGAGCTTCTAATATTTAGTTCTGTGTGATAAATATTCCTCAATTACAAAAAAAAAGAAACAAAAACCCACAAAAACCAAAACAACAACAACAACAACACCAACAACAACAAAACTAAACACACACACACACAAAAAAAAAAAAAAACACAAAAAAAAACAAAAACAAAAACAAAAACAAAAACAAAACCCCACCAAAAACACAAGTATAAAGCTGAGCTTGATTTGGGACATATTAGACTTGTGAGTAATCAGAAGGTTCAGATTTAGCAGAGTGAAAAAATCAAAGTTTGAGTCAGTCTTTATAATTTTGCTGTGAATTTGCATTTTCCTTCTGGACTCCATGTCTCTTGAGTGTGCCTTAATATTGTATAACTTTTGATACATGACATAATTTTAATGGGCTTGCCAAAACCTATGCCATCTATAAGAATTAATACAAGCATATGTAATTGTATTTAAAATTATAAACGTGCTTAATGTGCACTAAACCATTGAGGATTCTGCTATATTTAGCTGTACTGTGCAAACTGGTTTTAAAAAAGGCAGCTCACAAGAAATCTAAATGCACTTATTCCCATTTTTGTTGTGGCTTTTCTAGAGGAATGTCTAGAAGAATTTCTAAAGTCGTTATGTTAATGCTTTACTATTTTACCTAGGCTAGGCCCTATGGGCAAGTCTGTGCAACACCAGGCTTAGCAGCCATGGAAGAGGAGCTGCTGGGCAGGTCACGAGTAAAAAAGTGCCTGCTCTGCAGTTCTTCATCACAATTAACATTAAAACCATGGGCTCATTTTCCTCCCCTCCTGCCTCAGCCCATTTGCACAAAAATAATTTTATCTTTCTGCTTTGTTTTCTGCTTTCTGCCTCAAACATTTAGCAGAGTCCTGTAAGCTCTTCCACCTACAAGGAAAACTGGACAACAGATTCAAGTGTTTTTATTTGCAAACAGTGTTTTCCTGAATGAGAGATGAGATGGTATTTTCTTACTGTAGTGAGCCCCATGCCAGCCACGTCTAAGTCCCCAAACCTGATTGTAAGCTTCTTGTTACATTTGGCATTGTTCTCTTGAGGGATTTTTTTTTATTTGGTTCGTAGTCAATTCCACTGAGTTGCTGGTTTTTTTGCTGTGTTTGTGTGTTCTCTTGGTGTCTTTTACTGTTATAGTATTCATTCAACAGAAAAGCACAGTTCATCCTGACAGATTTGGTGAAGGAGGCCTGTGCACTGCAGTCATTATCTTTACAAGGTTTAGCTCAATACATGGCCACTTCACTTCCATGTGAAGGACAACAAAGAACAGGCAGAAAGCAGTTGTGAGGGTTACTAGAAAGTCTCAAAATTTAAAGGAATACTGACATTCAAAATGGTGTTCACTTTCATGTGCAAAACAGATCCTTTTGACAGGATTTGGTTATCTAAGAATTTCAGAAAACATTTACAGTAAGAAATTGAAAGGTTTGTCTGTTTTTTTTTTTTTTTTTACATACGTAATATTTGTTGGTTTTCACTCTAATTTTTTTAGACTAATTTTTTTTATCTGTTTGTTTTAGTATTTGCCTTTAATATTGTGTATTCTTTTATGAGATGATGAATTTCACTCTGTAACCATCTGAGTTACCTGTGCTGTTCACTATCCTGACCCAGCAGCAGCTCTGGACATGACATGATGTAGCAGCCAGGTGTGATGTCCTAAGGGCTCATAGTTAGTGCAGGACATTAGTAATTGCCACAGATTCACTGGTCTCTATGTGATCTAGGAAAACATTTTATCCTCTACCCTTCAGTCATGGAGCTCAGAAGATGCAATACCACACCTATTAATTTCCATGTGGAAAAACCCCACCAATTTCTGAGTTTCTTGTGGCACTTCAAAGACAAGAACATTAACAAAGACAAGGGAATAGAATGTTGTTCATTCAATTCTGTTGGCTGGAATCCAGGGTTTAGTTTGTTGTGTAAGATCCTTAATCTCCCTAATCTTCTAAATGTGAAGTAGAGATAATGTAATTTTCCTTCTCCCATCTTCTTTTTGTTGATGGTTATTTATACAATACTCTTTTTTTCTGTCACTTGTACTACATGCATGTGTAATTTCATACCCCCCACACTAAATGAAGTGACTTTCCAAACACTGCTTGAGGTCTTGAAGTTCGGGTTTTTTTTTACTCCACAGACTCCACAGTAAAATCCGTCTTTACATGGTTGCTAGCTTTTCCAGGACCATCTTCTGCTGTTCTATCCAGTGAGTCACTTTAAGATCTGATAACTTCTAGTGAAAATAAACGTTCTGCCATTCCAGATGTTTCAAAGTGCAAATAAATCACTATTTGCACCCAACACATGACCTCTTTGCACTGCCAATATTAAATCCATGGTTTTCATTATTTTAAGCTACTGCTATTGCAAGTACTGTCTAACTGTGAAACATTTGGTCTCAACATCTAAATGGCACCACAGAGGTATGAAATATTACTTCATTGCTATTTTGTTTTATTGTTAGGATAAATATAGAGTGATGTCAAGGGAGATGCATGTCTCACAGCAGTTCTTGGAAAGTAGGTTGTGGTCTGATAGAGTGTAAATGCCTTTTTCTCAATTTTTTTTCCATTAAGGCTGGCAAAAGCAGAGGACAAATCCTAGGGCATGGTGAATTATGACTTTTTTGTTGACACTTATTGTCACTGAAAGATGAAGAGTAAGATTTTTAGTTCTAAAACAGGAGGCTGTAAGGTTGGTACGAATAAAAAAAATGCCAAGGGATTTACATATCATTCTGCATCTTTGAACTGTATTTTTCTAAGATGTGTTTTAAACATATTTCTGTACACCACAAACTATTTAGAATGATACTTGGATTGTAATATGTCACATTCCTGTAAAGATGCTGATATCTGAGTTATTCATTAGTATTTAAGGAATATTATTTGACTCCTTTCTGTTTCTTCATGCATCTTAACATCTTCTTTCTTCTGAAATCCACTTATGCCTGACATTTTTCATTGCACAATTTTAGCCAGAGTTGCTATAATTTCAGAAAACTCAGTGTAAGACAATAATGTCTTCTGCTCAAGACTTGACCTTAAAGATGCAAATCATCTGAAGAGCAGCGAAGATGAAGATGATTGTACTGCATCTCAAATCTGGGCCTTGAGGGCATTGAGGAACAGGCTGTGTGCAGTCACAAATGACAGCAAAGTGCTTGTGGATGGCTTAAGTCTGCTTTGATCTACCCCAATCTGAAGGCCGATTTGCAAATGGTTGTGAAGGCAGCAGAAGTGTCCTGTATTTGCCATGACATTCACGTTTAGATCATCTTTAGGTGAGCAGTGAAAAAGGATGACAAGGATATCACTGCTTACAAGTGTTCAGGGATGAGGTTACAAGCTGACACTAAAGAGAGCTGCAAATGCATAGAGGTTATCAGGGCTGATACTGGAAGTAACTTGCTCTGGTTTTGGAAATCATCTTTAGCGTGCACTTGAGATACTCAGAATCACCACATGGTAACCTTATTTGTAGGCATTCTGCCTAATTTGTTACATTTAGGACATACTTATATATGTATGTTTATAAACTCTGTAAATAGACATCTGCATTTTCTATGCTGAGGTAAAAATTGATTCTCCTTTATTAATGAATTCTTTAGTCATTACCAATAAAGCCTCTGAGCCATTTCACAAACTTCTTCAAGGAACAGCTGGTGCCTAGTGGTACTTCTGAGCACATCATCAAGCTGTGAAGGGCAGACTTGCCAGCTTTCACCTGCAAGAATAACCTGGCCTACAGTCTTGATCTTCCTCCCTGGTAAAAGGCTGTAGATTTAGGGTGATTCCTTGGTCAAGTTAACACCAAAGATGATGGATCCCTGCAAGCAATATTTCATTAACTGGTGGGTTCCTTTTGTGAAGGAAAGGGCTAGACCACAGGAATCTCATTTTCTTTTCCTCCCTACCATTTCTGCTTTTCCTCTGTGTCCATTTTTGCCTAATCTTGCTTTCACCAGGTGAAATCTAAAAGCAATTGAAGGAAAAGAAAGGATAAATATATCTCTTGAAACTGTTGGTGTGAGTGAGGATTGATTTAGGACTATCCAGCTCCAAAGCAAAAAAGAGGATGCTGTCAGTGGGTGAATATAATGGAAGAATCTCTTTTAACTCCCACATTATGGAAAACCATTACCCTGACTTCTAGAAATGCTGAATCAGATGCCAGATAAAACCTTGATAACCCTGAAAAGAGTCTCAATTAGTAACTGTTGATTTTGCATTCAATGTCATCTTGGTGCTCACTAGCTTAGAAAAAAAAAGTAGTATTTTTTCTAAACTCATTCTCAGAGGTCACTTCAGGCTTTAGGAAATATTGAACTTCCAAGTATTTGCATTGTTTCTACAAAGGGGCAGGAAATTATTTATAAAATATCATTCTTCCTCACAGAATTTGTGCCTAGAATTGGAACAGGAAGACAGCTGCAATTCTTCCAGCATTTCCATCATTGTTTTAGCAGCTTTGATAGCTCAAAGAAATTCAGAAACAGATCTTTTTTATACCTCTCTATATGATGTTCTACATCTTGTTCTCTGGATGTCTGCTTGGTGTTTAAAACATTTTCTGCACAGCTTTACAGGCATGTGGGAGTTCATTTATTAGAATAGTAGTAAATCTGAGTCAAATATTCTTTTAAAAAGTAAGGACTATACATGTTTGCCTAAAGACTGGCACAATTTCTTCATTAACTAACTTTTATGCTTTACCACTGAAGATCTTCTAATGTGTTTGATCACTGGCATGCTGCCACAGACCACCCACCCTTCACAATTACATCAAGGAAGTCCCCAAGTTTGCATTATTCAACAGCAAGGAAGCCTTTGCTATCTTTGACTACACAGATAGTGAGCAAAGAGATGGGAACCTTTGGTTTGGACTGCATCCCTTGACTCTGATTTGTTTTCTCTTCTCAACAGAGCCCCTCTGTAATAAAGAAATCTTCTGTTTCCTATACTTGCAATAAGAAAAAAAATTGCTCCTATTGACGACAGGTGCTTTTCAAAGTGCGTCACATCACGAGGAAAAAACCCAGCTGAAAAATGCATGGAACTTTAGAGAGCCTTTCGCAAGTCCTGCTGTGTGAGCCCCGGGAATGTGCTTTACTCAGCTGAGCTCAGGGCAAGGCTGTTTGCTTTCACCTTTTTCCTCTGCTTCTCTTTCCTAGTGTCGCAGTCTGTGCTGGTACAAGCAGGTTCACAAGGGCACAGAATCACAGAACAGATTGGGTTGGAAGGGACCTACAGGGTCATCTAGTCCAGCACCCCTGCAACAAGCAGCGGCATCTTTAGCTGGATCAGATTACTGAAAACCCTGTCCAGTCTGACCCTGAATGTTACCATCTGTAGCATGCACTAGAATTCTGACTTCTTCTTTGTGCTCCACATCCTCTGCCATCTGCTCTTGGACTCTTCCTGATGTTTTTATGTTGCAAAACTCCTTGAGACAGGATGTTTTCCTTTTTATTTGTTACGGATCTAGTGTAGAGTAATGATAAACAGGAATCTGGGGTTATGATGGATATCATAACAAAATACAGCAAGTTGCTGTATTTTCCTGGCATTGTGGAATGTGTCAGTTTCTCAGGTGTGTGGGACTGGTGCAGACAAGGAGGAGAGCTCCAAATATCAGCTAATATTTAAGAGTGGAAATGATACTAAAACTACTAACTTTTTATGATTTTGCATCCAGATGTCCCCCTCTTTTCAATTAAGGAAAGTCAAGATCTGTAAATTTGGATTAAATGACTCCTGGAAAATTAAATCTTTTGAATATTTATGTAGGGGAGAACCAAAGGGTGAAAAGAGTTTGGTTTCCATCTATTAAGCCAAGGTGAAAGACTGGGGTTGCATAAAAATTTGCCTTCATTCAAACCTGGTAAGCACTTAAAGGTGTATTTCTGCCTTTGTCTTCCTCCCCACCTCAGATTCAGAAGATGTGGGGAGCCAAATGACCAGGCATGGGTCAGGCTGCCCTACAAAACTCTTCTAAACTAGGCAGGCTCTACTTCACTCCAAGCATTAGAAGAGTTCTAGGGTAAAGTAGAACTTTGCTTAGTATCATATTTCAGCTTTCTGTGTAGAGAAGAATCCCCTTTTGTTTAGAGAGCTGCTTGGTGACTGTCCTGTTCAAAGGCACCCAGAGCTGCAGATTAGATTTACAGAACCATGAGTAGCTGGTGCTCAGTGCAAAAGGCATAGCCCAAGAAGAAGAAAAGGACAAATTTTACCTTAAAATCAGCTGAAATATTAAGCTAAAATTGTGGAAATTCGTGGGGAGAGAGCAGCTTAGGTCCTCAGAACATCAGAATGGGGTGGTTTGTTTGAAGAATTATAGCTCAAGATCTCCAATGACCAATGTGCAATGACATCTCTTTCTTGGCCC
Source organism: Vidua chalybeata (assembly GCF_026979565.1). Classification (NCBI taxonomy): domain Eukaryota; kingdom Metazoa; phylum Chordata; class Aves; order Passeriformes; family Viduidae; genus Vidua; species Vidua chalybeata. The sequence goes on from NC_071570.1 coordinate 40,221,576, forward strand.
CTTTTTATGAAAATTGTAAAAGCTTAATTTATGGAATTCACCTTTATAAATCTAACACATTTTGAAGTAATTTGCTTCAGATGATAGAAATTTTATGAGACACTAGAGAGCAGGATGGAGTATCATGATTTACATTTTATGTTCCACCCATTAACACATGCTTTATCATCCTGGACAAACAGGAAGAATTATTGAACCTGTTACATTAATTAGGCATGCATTCATAAAAAAATAGTTCTAGGGCTATCAAGTGGACAAGATAATCTGCTTAAAAATTTCTTTTACAGCTTTTTTTTTGGTAACAAATATTTTTTTAAACAAGTAACATGGCTTATAAGGGGACCTCAGATTTACATATGTACCTTGGACAGATCTAAGTTTCAATAGATTGTTACATGAGGAAATTTGGTTACATGAGGAAATATGATTTGCATGTATAAGTTTTGTTTATAAAATATGTGTACAAATTTTGAGCATCCCGCTGAAAATGTGCATTTTCAGTTTAAGTGTCACTGCCTGAAGGAACATTGAGAAAACCAAAAGCTATGCTTGAATAAATTGTCAGTGAAATTTAAGGTTGGCAGTCCTAAGACGTGTATCTTTACTAAGTTTAGTTTAAAACAGAAGCTGTATACAGAAAAGAAGTGTGGGGGAGATAGATTCAGTGGTAAAACAAAACCCTGTAGGCCTGGATTGATTCCATTTAACTGTAAGTGCTTGAATGAGTGGCCCATTACTAAAGACACCTTTTTCCCTCTGTTTGTTTTCTGATCAATGGAGGGAAAGGCACTGTAAATTAGTCAGCCACCTTTAAGTCAAAATCACCTTTGAAAATTCCCAGTCATCTACCTGTCTATTAAATGTAGACAGAATCTGGAGCAAATGAGCTGGTAGCTTAGGCACCTTATTGATACTCCAAAATCAGAGGAATTAACCCAACTTGCATGGGTGTCATTACAAACCTGGAGAAGAAATTTGCTTTTCTGTTTCCTAGATTCAAAAGCAATAGAAAGCACAAATTCAGTTGATTTCCACTTTCTAAAAATCTTTCAGCTTCTCTTTTTAAGCCTCAACCCTTTGTTCATCTCTGTAATACGCAAGTTTACATTATAGTCTGTGATGAAACAAGTGGGAGTCATATTAGGCACTGTCCTTCTACTTTGATTTCTAGTCAAATACCTGCTAATTAAAAAAAGGTCTGGGAAAGAGCCAAGCGAGAGAAAAATTCTGAAAAATGTCATAAGTATATTTTTACACTCTTTTTAAAAGGTATTTCAAGTTCTGGTGAAACACAGGTATTTCCATTAACATTAAATTGTTTTTCTCAAAAAATAAAATCTTTCAAGGAATCTCTATTTTAATAAAATATGTGGAAGGAGATCCAATACCAATATTTTGGAATTTATTTATTTCCACTGGATTGAACTAAAAATCAGATATGACATACATCATATGCTTCTTCCAAAGAATGAGCCATTTCTTCCAAACTGAGAACTAAAGCAATTATTGTGCTTTGCCTAAAAACAGGAAGAAATATTTCTGAATCCTGTCTGAACAGTACTTTCTGTCACTTTAAACAATAGATCAGCTTGTCCATTGAGCTACTTTCAGGCAACCATTTCTGTTCTTAAAGCTCAAGAGCTGCATTTCAAATCTTGTCATGTTTCTATCCTCTCGCCTTCATGCCTGCAGTGGCAGTGCTCTCACCTCCTTGATAAGCAATAACAAGTTTCTTTCCCTGCACTTGTCTGCCAGCCAGGTAAATTCAGCATAGAGCACATGAGCTGGCAGTAGTTCAGCAGTTTTTCTTGATATATCCACAGCAACCATTTTGGTTTAAAGCCACCATTGATTCCAGATTGCTTAATTTCTAATGTGCTATCATCAGCTTGTGGAAGTGTATTTGCTGATTAGAAGCACATGAAGTGTGGGAGCTGGTAGATCTAGCTGAAAGAATTCCTCAGGCCCTCTCCAGGCCCTTTTTGCTTCTTCCTTTGTGTTTCTGCCTTGGGACCACAGAGAGGAGAGGTCCAGCGTGTGCAAGGGTGCAGTCCAGTGTTTATCCCAGTTGCTCTTTCAGAGCAGAACCTATTTCCCAGTTAAAGGAATTCCATGACCAGTGAATAGGTATCAAGGCTGCTCTTTGGCTCCAGCAGAAGAGTAGAATATCTCAAGAAACTGTGTTGCATCCCAGGTTTGGGTTTAGATTAGGGGTTCTCATCTATGTTAGCTAGCCAAGTCCTGTGTACCCCCGTGTACCCCCTGTGTTTCCCTCCCCGCGGTGGCTTGCTCCAGGCTGCCTGCTATTGTAGCATCCCCCTGCCACTCCTGTAACCACTCCCCTGTCCAGTCCCAGGAGTTCTGTGTCTGTCACCCCGATCCTGCAATCCCACTCGCCCCGAAGCCCCGTGTCCACCCCTGCCGTGTTCCGGTTGGTCGCTGTCTCCACGTCATCGCCGCGGCAGCTGCACCAATTGGGCGGGAGGGCATCTGCCCTCCCTGTCACACCCCCTATATCATCCCGCTCCCCCCCGGTCCCGGCTGCCATTTCCCCCATGTGGGCGCTGGAAGCGCAGGTCACAGCCCCCCGCCGCAGCTCTCCATGACCATTAAAACCTTCCTGCCTCCCTCATGGGTGATTTGACTTTCCTTCCCTCTTCACCTTGGGCCCTCGCACAGGTGACAGAACCCGGCAAGCCCCGGCATGGCAGCGGCACACGGGAGAGAAGCGGCAAGCCTGAGCTCTGGAGGGAGGCAGTGCCGAAAGGCGCTGGAGCTGCCCGGAGCAGGGAGAAACAACGCACCGCCGCAAAACTGGAACTTGAATTTCCAATATTAAGAGTCAGATGAATGACTGCTGTAGCAAAGAAAGGAAATGCATAATGTAGCAAGATGTCCCTTTTACAGCTACTGTTTTCACATGGAAAACAGTCCTCAGCTGCTACAAAATGGGGAGCAAATTACATTCCTTTTTGTTTTGGAATTCAAAAATAGACAGAGATATCCTCTTGCTCCAAAATGTGTGACTGGTTCATTTCTTCTTGAGTCATCTCTTGCATCTGTGCCGGCTAAGGATGAATTGCTGCTGTTCTGATTCAGTTGAAATTACATTTAGGCTGCCAGAGGCTGTAGCAAACCAAATGGATCAGGTTTGTATTTCACTTATCCCCAGGCAACCCTAGTGGGTTCAGCAGGTTCACAGGGAAATGATTAAAAAGCAAATTCAATCTGTGTTTTTTTACAGGGTTATGTGCAATCTGTCACACATGCTTCTCTATTTTCACGCAGTTACTCTTTGTATTACACTTCTGCATTGCATTAATTTCAGTTTAGCCACAAACACCAGCTGAGAAGGATAATTCTCTAAGGAATTTGTTGCTCATTCTCTCCTGATATGATCTATACCATGCTCAGGTTGAATGTTTCTTTAGATATGTCCACCTTGCCTCTAAGAAGTGTAAACAAGTTTTTACTCAGATACTCGTGGAACTGGTTAAGAGAAAACCTGTAAACCAGCTACCCTGGGATGTGTTTAATAATTCATTAAAAATGCTTGTATTTCTTTTCCAGCCATGTTGGAACAGCCATGTTCTTTGCTTTGTTGGTCTAACAGGGGGAGTTTATCACCTTTGTTTTCAAAAGACATAAATTTGGGCTGTATAGCTTGGAGAGATATTTTCTTAACCTTAAATGGGAGGAGAACATAAGTCAGAAAAGTCAGAACCTCAAATGGCAAAAATAGATGAATTTTACAAGAATGATTTATAATAGCCAAGGATTTGATGCAGTATCAGACAGTGTAGCACCATTTCATGCAAAGGATTGTTAGGTAACATATGAAGAAAGGAAATTTCTGTTATTCTTCTCTAAGGAGTTAGCATGCAGAGTTTCTTCTAAATCTAACAATCCCTATCACCAGGCTGAAAAATTAAGGCTCAACCTTGAGGGCAAGGCTGACAGCCTTGTTTGTTGAAATGCACCCTCAGCTTTGAAAATGTCCTCCCCTCATATGATGGATTTGATTCTTCACTGAAAAGTCATCTGCCAGAAAGATTGTTTGGGATTCCATGGAATTTCATCTGAAACACATCCAAGATGGAGCTCTGTACACACATACAGTGAGCTAAACTGTGCTAGGGTGAGCTTAGAGGGCAAAATGGGCAGGCACCTTTGTCCTGAAGGTGACTGTGCCAAATCCTTCATGTGCCATTTTCCTGTGTGTGAAGACAGGAATTTCAGGTGGTTTAAAGAAAAATGCTGCTTGTAGAAATGGTACATGGTACAAGCATATTTGAAAGGGTTTTGAGGCAAAATATTCTTCTAAGAACAATTTGAGGTGGTTGGAATTCCCATTTATAATCTAACAGAGACAAGCAGGTAGAATGAGTTGCTGAGAGATCTAAATCCAAATCTTCTACATCTTCCAGGGAGAACATGGCATTTTCACAGGATTTTCACAGGATTTGACAGGATATTCTGAGGTGGAAGGGACCCAAAAGGATCATTGAATCCTAACTCTTAAGTGAATGGCCCATGTGCAGATTAAACCTGCAACCTTGGTATTATTAGTACCATGCTCTAAAAAACTGAGCTAATATCCTATATCTACAAGTGAATTACTGGGAATAAACTCCCCTTTAATCTGAACAAATTAATATTGAGATAAAAAACATAAATAACATTAGGATTTTTCTAGCTGTTTATTTAATAAGCTTTCTATAACTGTGACCCAGAGAAAATAGCCTTTATATGCCATAATATCAAGTGCTACATGTATAGATTTTTGCCCATTCTAATGATCTGAATACACAGAGAACATCCTGAAAGTGGCCAGTTTGTTTAGATAATTTTAATATTTGTCATAAGATATGCTTGAATAAACACTACTATGAAACTACAATTAACAGATAATAAGTGAAGGGCTGCAATTTACCTGTTTTCAAAGTTGTTCCTGCAGATGTTCTTTCTAGGCAAGACACACATCTCTGGTCCATCATATTCTTTATTTTATACTATTCTTCTTAAATTCCATCACCTGATCCTGATACAAAGAAGGATATACACTGATTGTAACTCAGTGTGTGAAAAGCAGTGGAGATTCTTCACTGCAACAGCATGCATGGGGTACTTACTTAAGTATTGTGTTAAATTTATAGTAAGATTTAGTTGGTTTAATCAGGACTTTAAGTGACAGGATTAGATGCCTAAATGTCAAACCACAAAATTCCAATTTACTACAACATGTGGAAGATTGTGAAGTCTGTAGGAAGTTCAGACTTTCAGAAGAAATTTCTAGAAGTACCTTTGTCCTCTTGTGCATGGCAGTTGTGAAAAGTTCTTGTTTCACTTACAACTTCAACCTGCTGAGATTTACCAGCAAGGTGTTCTTCAATCTCCTTGCTGGAGATCCAGTCTGAGGGTGTTCTGAGGGTGAGCCTGTCAAGACTGGCCTCATCCAAAATCTATCCTAAAAAGCTAAATGTTTTCTAAATATACATGAAGGTGATGTTTTCCCAACCCAGTTATACCTAAGCTTAGTGAATGGACTGCTTGGGGGTATGAGAGACCTGTTGGCAGCCCTTAATCTGATGGCCTAGGCTAAAACTTTTTTTCTTCATACTTTGCAGGAGAAGACTCCTATGGCTGAGGTGCAGAGTAGCAGCTGTGGGTGCAGCAGGGTGGTCTGAGGTGGCTGCCAGGAAGGGGTGAGGAGCTGGCTGTCACACCATGATGCTGCATTACACTGTGCATACATACTCCAATTTCCACTTATCACTCCCTTCCTAGGCCAAGCCACCTCAGCCAGAAAGGCAACAAATCCTTCTACCCTCCTTTTAGATTCATAAGGATCGGTTTCTCAGTGTAGATTCTTCCAAGGTCCCCTACACAAACAACTCCCAGACACAGACTCACAGACCATGTTCCAAATAAATGCTAAATATTTTCTGCAATACTAATGCTGCATGTAGCCATTCTAGTCAAATTTCTTTTGCTAAATATCCTATTGTAAATTTCCAAATTTGCATCTGATTTGGTAGTCACTCATTTACATGTTCCTCACAGCCTCCCTTCAAGGTTTAGTGAGGCTCTTCAGTGAATAGCCAAGAATATTTTTCAGCATTATGTTCAATGCATTTGCATAAAACAGCTAAATTGCCTTTGATACTTTGGGAACAACATAATAATTTACTGGAAATATAATCTAAACAATATATCTCCAATATGATAATAATACCAGATTAATACTGACTATAAGTTATTTTAGAGCCACCTCCCAGAAGAAAATATTGATTAATAAATCAGTTCAATAATTATTGCCTATCTCATCTGACCTTTTTTTTTTTAAACTGAGTATTCCAAAGCAATGGAAATGCTATTAAGAAATACAAAATTAAAATTGTTATATATACACACATTTAAAATGAAATTTTGTAACAAAAATGCAGGTGTTAATAGCATGAATAAATGCCAAGATAGTTCTTATAACCTTTTATAAACAGAAGCAAAATATTATCCAGTTCTTATCTTACATTCTATAGGAACTGTATTCCCAGGTGGAATCTGTTCCATCCCAGAAGCCTAGAGTCATAAGAAAATTGTTTGAGAGACATGTCCTTCACCAGGAGTTGTGCTCAGTCAGTAAAAACACACTGAAGATACAGAAGAAGTCACAATGAACCAACCCTTAGACAAACTCCAGCAGGTTAGAGAGCTAAATATTTTACAACAACAGTACACTAGGGGGACAAGTTTTACTCTTTATTCAATCCTGGACATGTGTCACAGTCAAAGACAAAGCAGCTTCAAGGAATAAGTACTTTTGGCACTGTGTGTAGTGGATCTTGTATGTAGCAGGCCAAATATCATTAGTCTTTGTCTTCTAAAATCAGAAACTAATTTAATACCTCAAAGTTATCTGATGTATAATTTTTTCCCTTCAGCTCAGACAGGTGTTTCTCTCACAGAGAACTGCCAGAGAAATTGTTTAAATGTAACAAATTAAATATTAATTTAATTCATATTTAGGAAAGAAGAAATGAATGCTCATAATACTGCAATTGATAATTTCAGATATTATTAAGCAGAACAGAATGAACACTTTTCTGTTAGCATAAATCTGCAGCATTTTCAGCACATAAAATGGACTTGCTTCGGAACAAGTGGTATCCAGCCCCCAACTTATTGTATATGGTACAACTAGGAAAATTGAGTTTCATGCAACAGAGCATATTTAAATTCTGGTTTAAAAGGAAACTTGATTATTTTGTTAAATAAATTTCCCTTACTTCATTGAATAGGTAATTGAATTAAGTACCAAAGTGAATTAAACTTCTTCTCACTTAGATGTTTTTTGCAGAGAATTAGAAAGAGTCAAGTGAGAATTCCTGGCTTGTCCCGTACTGCCTCTTGTCTTTTTCAAAAAATCACAGAAAGTGTCACTTTAATCTCCCTCTATACTTTTGTTTAATCTTTGGTGTGCTGGCAGTTTTAAAGGCCAATGTATCCTTAGGGCACTCTGGAGGGGCTGTACTGCATGGGTGAGATTTTCAATAATCCAGCACCTGAATGTTCCTCTTCAATTGTAAACATAACGAATAAAAAACTGAATCTGGAATTTTTTCACTGAGCTGTCATTTTCAATAGGATCTGTGCTGCAGTGGCTATGCCTCTTAAGTATGTCAGGTTTTAAAATTTGCTTCAAATTTAAATCTCCTTTGTGTTGCTAATAAAATTATAGATAAGGAATCATAAAGAAAGAAAGATTATATTAAAAGGTGATGATTGTCTAGTATTCAACTTTCACCAGATTGTGTTCTTTATAAAGTATTTCTACAGAGTGTCTCACCTGCACAGTTAATGGAAATCTTCCATGATGCTGTCTCAAAAAACTTCTTTTGGAGTCTAAACTTTCCCTTCCTTAGTTCCAGGCCATTGTTCCATTGCAATTGTAAATATTTCCCTTCCTTCATTTAAGATAAACTTTCAAGGAAAACATCAAGCAAACACCAAAAAAAAAAAAAAAAAAAAAAAAACAACAACAAAAACTTCTTTGCTTCTTTAGAAGCACTAAAATACCTCAGTGTATTTCAAATGTGTACAGCTTTTAATATTTGTGCAAGAAAGCAGTCCATGTGGAAAGTCATAACTGGAGAATAATTGTACATGTCATTTTAAAGGTTTCTATCCTGAGCAACTGAAAAATTCTCAGGGACAAAACTCTCTTCTAATCAGGTTTTCAAAGGAAAGTTCACACTGGTAGTTTGTGGAGAGACAGTTCTGTCACATGTATAGCTCCAACTCTGACATTTACATGTGGCCACCAAATTAATATGAGTGCAATACAGTTCAGAGTTTTTAAAATATTTCATCTAGTACCTGCTGGCATTTTGATTAAGGTAAGATAAAAATTAAAATACCAATATTGCACATACTAAATAAAATAACAGCAAATATTAGTTCTTGAAATATAGATGCAATTTGAGACTCATCAATAGTCTGCTGTTTAGTGATACTCCAAAAGCCCTTTTCTGATGCTGAGATAATTATCAAATTTTATAGATGGTCTGAGAAAAACATGAAATCTCTGCTGACCAGTTTTGCAGATGCCACAAAAAATACTTAAATAATGTAATGAATGAACTGCTTAGTATAATTGAATAATTTCACAAGGAAGTCACAAACAAATCCATGGAATCACTGGATCAATATTTCTAAATGGGCAGTCTTATGCCTAGAAATGTTCTTGTAGCATGTGGATGGCCTGCCTAGGGAAGAGTAAATTTGGGTTCATGGCAGGCAGGTAACTTGGATATGAATAACCATTATGATGCCATTTCCAAAACTGCTATTGAAACCCTTGGATAAATACAAAGGGGAACATTTACCCTAGATAGAAAAGGCATACATTAGCTCTGCATTTGGTGCTGCAACTGTGAAAATTCTGTCCAGCTCTCTTGCCCAAGACTGGACAGTTGATCTTGTTATCTGGACAGTTCTTTTTGTAATCCATGTGTTGATAAATTAGAGAAAGCTCAGAGCAAGGTTGCACAAGCAATTAGAACATGAAAAACATAATACACTAACAAATTCATGAAGCTCAGTCTGATTCAAAGGGTTATGTGATGACAGCCTCTGCCAGGCAGTATCAAAACAAGAAATCAGAGTTAAAAGAGAGGGTGATAAAGCTAGATAAATAAAGGCTAAAAATGAGTCTTTGGGAAAAAAAAACAAACCAAACTAAAACCAACAACAAAAACATCTTTGGTGGCAGCTGGATACAGAAAGATTTGTAGATTCATAGTGGATTCTCAATTCCCAGAATTTGTTAAAGTCAATTAATTTCCACTGACATGGAAATTTATTCTTGAGGACCTGTGCAACTTAATCTAAACTGGTCCTACTTTGAACAGGAGGTTGCACAAGATGACCTCCTGAGGTTTCTTCCAGCCTTAGAGCTGAAATTACTCTATTCTATGGTTTCTGCTTTCTGGGAGATCTGACTGGATAACCCTTTCTGGCTTCTGGGTAAGTTTCTACTTGTTTGCAGTAGAAATAAGGGCAGAGATAACAGCAGCACTGTAGCTGCAGGGAGCACAGCTCAGCAGAGCTAATTTATCTAGAGATCACTGTACCTCGTCCTCCAGTAACCTGAGGCAGAACTGATTTGCAGTATTGCAGAACCAAGGTGTGCACATGTGCCAGTGGAATGCAGATGCTTCACTTGCTTGAGGTTAGCCTTTAGTTTTGATATTTGTTTGCCAATAACTAACTATGACTGATTCAAAGTCAAGCTAGCACTGGCATAGAGCTGGGTACAGGAAATATTTTCACGCCTTCAGTTCCCATTAGAAAGGGAGGGATGAAACAGGGCACAGAAACAACATACCATTACCAGTACAGGAGAAGGTATGTTCCTGCCCCATAAGAGAACTTACAGAGTTTATTAAAATAGGATGTGAAAGGGCTGTAATAAATAATAGGAGTGGAGAGGAACGGCAGTCAAACCCACACATCCAGCCAGTGATGAGCTGCTCAGCGAGATATTTCTGATTCTCCTAACATCCACTTGAAGCAGTCATGGTTTGTTTTATCAGTGTTTACTTAGTTATCAGCATTCTGTTGATTTCTGCAGTTCCTAATGCTACAGGGAAGGGAGGAGGAGGATTTAAGAATGAATGTAATACTCTTATACATTTTCTGTGGTAGTTTGTAAGGGACTATCCTGAATCAATGCAGACTTGAAAGCACTGTGTGGAAGAAAGCCAAGCACAGATTCACTAGTGGAGTAGAACAGGAAAGAAACACCTAAAGAAGATAAAGGGGAGCTGTAGTTTCTTACTTGCTACACTATTTACTGTGCTTGCCTTTTTTATTTTCCTGTGTTGTTGTATAGTTTGTAATTTTTCTTTTTCATAAATTCTAGCTTTAATATTCTTGTATGGTTATTACACTGCACCCCAATGCTGTATTAATTTTAGTTTTGCATTTCAAATATTCATATTCAGCAAATATTTAGCTACCTGTTTGATGGATGATGGCTAATCTCAGTGCTTTTACTTTGAAATTTTCTTTTATTAAACCCATAATATTATAATCAGTGAGTTCAAACAGCTCAGCTGAAGAAGTCAAATATATTAGCTGATGGAGCCCAAATACTCAAAAGGGCACAGATGATTATTAAAATATTTACTGCTTACATATTGCTTGGCCCAAAAGTCTGCTCTTTGTACACTTGAAAATCAGTCTGCTAAAAGAAGTTAAAAGCAAGTGAGGAAAACTAAACATTCAGCACCAAAGAGGATTCTCTCTTACAAGATAACAATGTGCATGCAAGGACCTAAATATGTGTCTCTGTGTCTTAGCCCCAGCTTTACACATAGACAGAAGCGCAGGAGGAGAAGCAAATCAGATATCTGTTTCACTTGGATCACTTGACATTCATTTTTAGAATACAGCAGAAAAAATTGGAATCACTGTACGCAGGTCTGACAAATATTTTTTAATTTATGTTTTAGCTCTAGAAAAGCCAGAAGATATTTACTGGTCCAGTGAGTCAGTGCTGCCTGAGGAGAATGATGGGGCCAGCAGCTAGAAGAGCAAGGAAACAGGTTCCCAATGTGCCACACTGAGGTAAGACTACTTTTAATTTGCTTTCTGGCTGTTGTTGTTTTTGCTGCAGTAGCAACTGCTAAAAAGCGCTGACCTGAACTGATGTTTCTGCAAGAAATCCAGGAAAATCATGTATATAATGTGCTTTCTATTGTTAAGGCTGGCTTTACATGTCAGGGCTGTAAATGAGGTTCCTGAACTTACTTTGTGTGAAGCAAATCAGTAAAAAATTATTTTTATTGAGAAGGGCATTAATAAAGTTACCAAAGAAAAGCCAAAAAGATACTAACTTGTGCGTGTGTGGGAATGAGTAGTGTTAATGGAAGAAAACAAAAGGAAAAGATAAGAACTGTGTGGTTCTGTGAGAGTAAGGATAGAGAACCTGTCCATTTCAGTTTTCCAGGCTGACTGTAGTGTAAGAGCTCCAGAACCTGTTTCTGCAGCTCATATGGGGCAAACCAACTGGAAGACAGAGCAAGCTTTAAGTAGGACTCTGTAATAGAAAGACAGCAAGAGTTTTGCCTTTACTAGGGAGTAGGGGATCTTAATTACAGGAAGGGAAAAGCTGCATGGGGATGAAGTGAAAAGACACAAGTCCAACCAATGCTCTGTGCCTCAGTTTCTTTTTTTTTTTGTAGTGGGTCATTATTGCTGTTCTTTCTCCCAAGAGTAGTGGTAGATAAGTGGTCACAGTAATGCACTATTTGGAGACTCTAAAAAGAGAAATTTGGTAAGAATGAAGGATGACTGAATTTCCAAATTCAGATTTAATTAAAATCTCCTAGTAAACATATTAATCAAGACTTTAATGTTATGGAGGAATCTGTGACTATGGACTGAAACTGGGTGCTCAGAGGGGAAACATTTGTATTGTGGAAAGGACAACGCTCAGGGTACACTGTGTACTTATTTCTAAATGCAGTCACTCTGTATCCCAAAAGAGTACAAAAAGCATGTGAGAATACGCATGCTTCTTTGGCATACAAGCTATAACCCGCAGCCTCAACACAAGTTGATCCAAGCAGTTATTTTTTAATCTCTGCTGGCACAAACACAGTTTTGCCCTCACCTCTTTGTCTCTCCTTTATGTTTGTCAAATTTATGGAGCTGTATCTCGCTGGACGCTGGCTGTTCCAGCAGCATCCACAGCAGGCCCTGCCTCACCTCCCTTCTTGCCCTCACCTTGGAGTCCCTGGCAGAAATGCAGGCAAAAGCATTCGTTTTGTCCCCCTCCTTGGCCAGGCAGCCTGTTTATTTTAGATAATGCTGCTGCTTCAGATGAAGGAAACTGAGAGTGTCAAAGTGTTTCATGGTGCTTATGTCTTCATAAACACAGGATTTGCAGACTAGATACAAAGTAAATGGAAGGTAAAATCCTGAGTCATAGAAATAAGTGTTAAAATAATTACAGGTACAGGCTGTTATCTTTCTCCCCAAAACCTTAAGAATGACTGCTGTGCCCATGAGCTTGGCTACTTTTTTCTATCTACCTCAAGTACTCTAATGAGAGATACTACATTAATTTGTAAATCATCTCTTTTCCTTTGTCCAATTTTGTCCAAGACAGGGTTTTTCTTCATAGACATGTACAGATAACAGTATTTGGATAAATATCCATTAAGATTTTGTAAACAAGTTTTTGCCCATATATTAAAGGACACTTGCCCATTTCATTTTTTGAATTAAAGAAATTGACAAAATATTTGCCATCCCATACAAAAAGATGTATGGGAAGCTGTGATACTGAGTGCAGCTGGGGAGGTACCAACACTGCAGCAGGAGCCCAAGAAGAAGGATTAAGGTTCGTAAAACCTTTCTCCAGCAGTCAGTATGTGTTCAGTGGGATCAAATTGCGGCAGTGTGACAGTGTTAGAAAAAATAATCCTTGTGAGGATGCTTTTAATCGTCTCATGAGAACTGTCAGCTCTGAAGAGCCAAGTCTGGGGAATTTTACATTGTGAAATATAGACTGTGCAGTCTGGATTGCTTAATTTTAATGCAATTTGGGAATCTCTGTAGTCTATAGAAGTATAGCTGTGATATCACACATCAGTGAAATAAGTGGTCTTCTATATTTAAAAATACAATTTTTTTCTCAAGTTTTTCAAGAAAGCTATTCTGGTATTGTAGGCCTTTTTAGAAGACACTCTAATATTAAACCTGCATTTTGTTATCTATAATTTATCATTAATTTGTGAATTACAATCTATACCGTGATACAAGAACAGAAAAGCTCTTCATCCTCCCTTTTGTGGACATTCTATGAATATCTAATACATTTGTAGAGATTTTGATTTATTTGGGAGTGACTTGTGATCAAAAGAAAGAGAAATGTTAACCCAAATGCCTTATGAATGTGTAGTCTAAATAATTTTATAACCAATATTTCCAGCCTATTTATCAATGCTCCCTATAGAAAATTTCTAGTATATGTACATCTGACAGTAAAACTGTTGAAACAATAATAGTTTCCAAATGCAACTCTGCACTAAACAGTGGGAGTTGATGTATATTGTTCAGTGTATCAGAAGCAATGAGTTTCTGTGGTCAGGGAAAACTCTGTGAGGATTAGAGAAAGATTTCAGCAGTGACGTGGCCGAAACAAACAAATTAATATATTTGTTACTTTTTCTAGTTCAACCTGACAGTTACTGTTATCTGTAACTGCAGTGTGACATATCTTCTCACTGGAAGGGCAATGAGGACAATGTGAAATGTTTAGTAGCCTGAGTTTAGTCTTTAAAAAAGATATTAATATTTCTAATGGCAGAGAGAGCACAGATAAAATAAAACACTGTATATATTCTGTGGGATCACTGTGTATCTAGATAGAGTACAAACATCCAGGTAGAAGGATGCAAACTCCTTAGCTGCAGTGTAGTCATAGACTAAAAAACCCAGGCTGCCAATGTGTTTCAGAAAATAGTAAGCTGTGAGGCAGAGCAGAAGGCTGTTTTATTGAATGTTAAAGAAGTTTGCAGCCATTCATGCTGCATTTGTATAGCATCCCACTAGCAACAACAGGCACTGTCTCCTGAATTAGAAGGCTAAAAGAGAAGAAAATATCCTAAAATGCTATGCACATGAGTGCTTAGGATAATTACCATAGGAACAGTGACTACATGTAATAGAAGTTCATCCCTTTCATCCTTCAGCAACTAATAGAAAAGGTGAATGGTATAGAGCAAAAGTGTGCAGCTCCCTAAACTCAGGGGGGTTGCACTACCAGGTCATAGACAGCCCAGCATGTCAGAGAAGACAGAAACATGAAGTGCTCATAAATTTTTTAGTGACAGTGTCTTTTATTTTCTCTTTCTAGAAAATTTAAGACATTACTAGACATTTGAGAAGAATTAAATATAATTATTCCTTCAGAAAAGCCATTTAATTTCTCTCATTTCCTCAGTCTGGACTGTTCTGCATTTGTTCCCTCGCATACAGGGACAGACACTGGGGCACTGCCACTGCCTCCCACGCTATGACCACAACATACCCTGGACATCATTTGCAGTCCTTTTGAAACACCAGCCCAGCTTTATCAGATGCGAAGTAAAATTTCACCACGTCCAGTTTTAGGAGTCTCCAGTGAAAGCTCTGTGATCTGAGCTGGCTGGCTGTGTTCCCTTCTTATCCAACACACAGAAACTGGCACTCAGGAGAGCTGGTTGTCCAGCTTACTTGGACACCAGTAAACTGCCCTTTTCTCTCCACCATCTCCCAAGGAAACCTGGATTACTGCCTGATGTGTACCTTGCTCAGTAGAATGCTCAGAGTTTTTATGTTTGGACAGATATCCTACCTGAGATATCAGGACAGGATGCTCCAGTCTTTTTAATGGATATCCATGCCACACTTTCCTTTGCATGGCTTCTCAGCTCTTCCATGTAATCATCCCTTCTGGAGCATCCTCCAGTGCCTGGCTCTGGGTATGGGCTCATTGCCAAAAGTTGTGCTCAGATACTGCTGTTCCTAAATCTGCCTCTGCCTTTCTGCCAGCTCTCATAATGTCCACTGCCCATCATCAAATGTAATTTTTAAAATGCTTGTGCTGAACAGGCTTGACTCCAACTCCAACTTCATGGCTCTGGAAGTGTCTCAGTCTCATGAGGTGAAATTCTCCATCTTGACACTCCTTCAAATTCTCAGCAACCTGGAAGAAAAACTGAAAAAATCAGGCTATACTGTTACATATAGCAATCCTTCAGGAAGTCTGTGCTGAACTGATAATGTGTCCTAAAAATCAAAACCAGCATTCCTCATGTTTTAAAACTGTCGAGAGTCAGTAAATCTGTGCTAAGTGACAATTCTAACTTGCTAATGAGCACATAATTGTCCCTATGGAATGAGCTCAGCAGTACTCAGAGAGATTAGATTCGTCTAAATCAGAAGAATCTTGCCCCTGCCACCACCCCTGCTCATGCTTGTAATTATTGTTTGCTCACAGTATTTACCCTAATAAACAGATAGATCAACTCTATACTTTTGTTTATAGAAAACAAAATATACTGATTTCCTAGCTGGCCTAGGGATAATATAGCTTAATTCTTTCCTTTCCTTTCCTTTTTTAAAAAAATTTTTAATCTTTTTATTCTTAATCAGTTCATTTGTGATTCAAATCTATTGAAGAACTAAGAAACCTAATGCATTAATTAATATACAATTGAAAAGAGAGTAACTCTGTATTAAGCATACCTTTGTTCAATGTGACTGAGCACCTTGAAGATACAAAATGTAAATCCAAAGGCCTTCCTGACAAAATATATCACACCCAAGTCAGTTTTTGCCATATTTTTCAAAGCTCTTTGTACTTTTGATGCACATTTTCTGACATCAGAAAATGTCTTATTATTGTTTTCTCTTTAGCTCTAGCTATGTTCAGTCTAAGTTATGACAGCAGAATTATTCAGAAGCTCATGTTGTAAAAGGTGTCATTTTATTTTCAAAGGATGCCAGTAAGACTTAAATATGCAAGCCTGAATTATGTCAAGCAGCAGACACAGAGCAGAAAGCAGGCCAGCATTTTGCCACCTTCATGGGCGAATAAACAGCACAGCATGACTACCAGTACTATAGTTATTGCTTGCCATGCCAGAAAATGCATTTTTTTTAGGCTCCATTATTTATCTGGGGAAGTTGGAGGCCACTTAATTCTCAGTAGAAAACTTGTTTTAAATCACATTCTGATGCTGCCTTTATAACAATACAAACTAACCCTCTACATTCCTACCTACCTTACCCATACTGTCTTAAACTTTAAAGAAACTTTGTTAGCTCAGTCTCTTATGATCACTTGCAGAGTGTTTGCATCTTCCATAACAGCAACCCCACTGCTTTTTCTGCATGGAATACAGCCACTGAAATTGCTTCTTCTACATAGGATTGGATTTGAATATAGAAAGAATTCTTTGCAATAATCTGTTGGTAGTTGGATGTCTAAACACAGGCATTTATGTGCAAGATGGGTATCTAAGCTCTTATTACTATAAATATGCCTATTCCCTAAGTTCCTAGTTTTTGGAAGGAGACTTGAAGTACAGAGGGATATGATAGCTTTCTCAAACTCACAAAGTAGAAGAAAGAAGAAATGAACCAACACCTCAAAAATGCCTTGTCGGTCGCTTGTCTGCCATGACTTAAGTGGCATGATCTTCCTTTTGTATATGTGTAGGAATAAGCTCTCAATTTATTCCTTTTTTTCACAGACACAGAAAAAAATAAATAGACAGAGCTTCACTTGCATAATGCAGAATCATATATGGACAAGAAGACCTTCACAACAAACATGAAAAAAATCCATTCTGGTTTATCCATTAATGTAATCTTATACTACAGCTATTCTTAAGCACATGGATCAGTCATTAGGTTTGAGGTAGTTTAGAAGCTTTTAGGTGTGTTTAAAAAGTTACAGTGCAAACTCCTTCTGCTTATTTCAGTGAGGACTCAGTCCTATCAAGTTTAGTGTGTGCAACTGAATATGATAAACTATAATTTTTAAAGGGTTTTTGGGAGAAGTATGGGCTCATAACTAGTAAAAATACAGACAAGAGCATAGTGAAGATGGAGTCCCAAGGTCTGCAGTACTAGTTTTATTGCTTTTAATAGGCACGCCAATATCAGGGTAATTGAGTAAGTGGATAAAAGAAGCTTTGTAACTTTAGCTATAAACTGTAGCTTTTAAACTATAAAAGAGCTTAGAGTTAGGAGAGTCATACGAAAATAACTAAAAAAACCAAGTAACTTACACTGTTACTGGCTAAAATTACTGTGTTTTCTGGAAGTTTAAAAGCCCAGTGATAAATGGAAAATTATTAAATAATCTGAGATGGTAAAACAGATTATGAAGACAAATTCAGGTGGTCTCCCGCTAGGAATATAGCAAGCAAATACAATATTTTTTTCCAAAATGCTAAGTTTAATTTAGATCACATCAAGCTTGATCCAGTTTTCAATCATTAATTTGGCTTAAAACAGTGTCCTTCAACTTCATTGGACTTTGGATCAAATCCTTAATGGACATAACAACTCTTGTAGTCAGTCAAATCTGAACTGCATGCCCAAAGCATTGAATGCTTCTTCTGCTCATAGAATTTACTCTTAAAAAATATACTGTCTTCATCTAAAAGTGTGGCTTAGGTCTGTCACCCACCACAGCATAGTGGATAAAGAAAGATAAAAAAATCCAAGCAGATCTTCTTCCTAGATCAGATAATTATTCTGGGATATTGCAAAATGTTCTGATTAATAAAGGCTTTATGTTATTTGCATTGTCAAAATCAGCTGTTAAAATTCAAAGCTATTGTTTTGTTATGTAGGTGAGAGTACTGCAATTCTTTATAAAATGCAAGGTAGGGCAGCAGAGCAGTATCCACAATAGATATAAAATTGTATAGAGACCCTTGAAGAAAACATGTATTTATTTTGTAGTTCCTATTTATTCAAACAAAGCAGCTTCCCACCTAAATGGATACCACTGTGGCTGTTAATTACACCTTGCTGTTCAAAAATAATGAAGATTATACCCAAGTGTATCATGAACTTCAATTTGAAAGAATGTTATAACAGGATGAGAAGCTTTTGTTGGTTTATTTGGCATTTCAAGTAACAACTCTTCATGTCCTTCTGAAAATCATGTTTTAGTGCACTTTGTGAAGTGCCTGGTATGTTTTAAGAAAGCTATTTAATCCTTTCATTGGGTCCTGTAGCAGTTTTTTCTCTCTGACAAGAAAAGTTTTGCTTTCTGTAAAGAGAGCTCTAAAATCTGTCATGTAAAGTGGCATACTCAGGGCATAAAATAACACCAGTCTCATGTAATTTTCTTCCTATGACATCCACACCTGGCAAAGACAAAAAGGGTAAACATTGTAATTGTAATCATTCCCATTTAGGCAGAATTAAGGATATAAATTCTTGCTAGCATTCTGAAAAAGGTATAAACATTTCTATTTACATATCTAACATGACTCCTTTATCTTTAAATAGTTGAAAGAAATGGCTGTCACAACTTCCAGAAAACTAATTTCTTTCCCGTTTTTAAGATTTATAGAGCTTATAGAGTTTGAGTGAGATGGAATGAATGAGTTCAGGAAGGTGGATATCTGTAGCCTGAAATTTCTTCTAATTTAAATTGCAAAGTCAAAACAAATATTTAAGTTTTTGGATTTTTCTACTATTTTTCTAATTTAAACAAGGAAAAGGCTGAGACACCCATTTTCTTGCAGAGTTCATTAAAGATAAAGAAATACAGATATTGTGGTTTTTCATGGAAACTTTATTCTTTATTTTGTTGTTTTAATCTAAAATTTAAAAAATGTTAATTGAAAGCATATGGCAGTTCTTTATGCACAAATATAACCATCTAGGAACAATTTTTGGACATCTTGGAGATTAAAAAAAGCTTTCTTACAAGATTTATGGCTGTTTTACAGGTTTACGATGCCTTGGAAAAGCAGATTAAATTTTTTTATCAGCTCCAGAGCTGAATTTGACCGTGATACTTTGAGTTGCACCCCCAACAGCTGAACTCAGTCACAGAATACTGGGCTGGCCACATTTGTAATGCAGAATCTGTCCTTCCTCACACGGTGCCACTGAAATCAGGGAGTAGAATAGAGCACATGTTAGCATCCACACAGCAGAAGAAAATCTCTAAGACAGTTGGTAATTTTTGTAATTTAAAGTGGGAAATTTACACTGGCTAACCATTGGCATTTGCATATAGTCCACTTTGGAAAAGGAGAAGGCAGATACTTGTGCTTAATCCTGTTCAGGAAAAGACAGAAACAGCTCTTATGGAAGATAACTATACCTCAAAATGCAAACAGGACACTCACATATTAAAAAACAAATCTGCCCTAGTCTTTCCATGTCATGTGTATCTACCATATTTAAGTTGATATATTCATATTGAACCCCCTTTGTGAAGGAAAGATGAACAGAGATGGGAAATCTTTTCCCTTTCGTCTGTGAAAGCCTGCTGACCAAGAGGAGCATCAGTCGTAGGCCTGCTCATGCTTACAACTTGATGGCTAAGAGGCAGCAATGGGTGGAAAAGATTGATCAATCTATTAAAAATTAATAAAGAAGTACTTTCCATGATCTTTAGAACTATACCAGGAGCTGCTACTCTGAAATAAAAGCCATACTAGATACTCTCTCTGTCTCTTTTCTTACTCTACAGGACTTAAGAAATACTTCATGCCTTGTCACCAAGGCCTAACAACACAAATTCAGTCATGATTCCTTTATGTCAAGTTTTGCAAACACAAAAAATAAGATTCTAGATCAAACAATACAATGCAAAGGTAATACTAAGATTTATGTATTTGTTGATGCTGTAAAATACTATTGATAAAATACTTTTTAAAATAAAACATTTGCAAGAATATTTTTTTTCTGAAAGCTTATTGAGCTAAGAGGTTGACCTCATTCTCAGTGAAGTCAGGACCTTTTCCCCTGAAGTCATGACTTTGTATGGACCTCGATTTGCCTTAAAACTTTTGTCAAATTATTTAATTGCTAAATAGGTTGTTTTATTAACCAAAAGTGAGTCAATGACATATCCATCAACATCAAGTTATCTGGTATACTACAAAATTTTCCATAGAATGTTACTACTAGCTACTACAAGCATATGGAAAGCTGTTTAGTCTTTAAGGGATGATTTTTAAAACAACAAAATCAAAGAAGTAAGGTTCCTGATGGCTTCTTCAGTTTGAGTGAAAGTTGCATTGTATTTGACCTTGTGGATGAATAAAAAAAAGGAAGAGTTTTTAAAGAATAACTGATGGTATTATATTTCTGATATACATTAAAAGAAAACAAATGTACTGTAAACTTAATGTATCATCTAAACTTCAAAGTTTTGCTGGTGTATTGAGCTGACTGCAAAGTAAAACTATCTGCTGGGGAAAATTCAACCTGATGTCTGAATGCCTCAGTTTGGAATGCCATATCAACTGAAAACAGAAAAATAAGCCAGCAAAGACCCAACCAGAGATGCAACCAGAGCCACACAAGCAAATTTTAACAGCTTCCACTACAGTGTTTCCCAGGACCAGTAAATCTGCCATGACAAAAACCTGTCAGTATAGTCCACACCCCTGCTACAGGACCTTCACCAAGTCTGGAGAAAACCTAGACCCAGCAGGGCACACATGCATGCTCCTGAAATTAAATCCAGGATGAGCTAGGCATTTTCTGTTTCACATGAGGTGTTAATTTAAGAGGGCCTAGAAGAGGCGAGACTGGAAGAGCCTTCAGTCAGCTCACTGTCACCAGAGCCCCCATGGAAATGAGGACCAACCCCTAGGAAATGAGGATCTGTCAGATGTTCAGAAAGGAGGATAGATGTTTGTTTTCACTCACTGTTGAAAATTTCCTTACAAAGACATGTCCAAATTCCCATTCTCATAAGGGAAAGACACAGCATGTTTGAAAAGGATAGGCATCAGGGGAGCACTGCCTTTTAGTGCTGGCCCACCAACACACCCTGTGTACTACCAAACAGCACAGAGGATAATGGAGCTGCCTTAACACTTGCATGTCAGAAGAGGATGCAGGTAAAGCCGCTTTCTTTCTGTTGTAGCACTAAGGATAGAAAGATGCTGGCATCACTGAAAGA
Source organism: Vidua chalybeata (assembly GCF_026979565.1). Taxonomy (NCBI): domain Eukaryota; kingdom Metazoa; phylum Chordata; class Aves; order Passeriformes; family Viduidae; genus Vidua; species Vidua chalybeata. Next base: position 40,242,805 of record NC_071570.1, read on the forward strand.
AGAAATGTTCAAGATATACACAGTAAGAAAAGTCATGCAAGTTTTATACATATGATCCATCTGTCATGTGAAATGGTGGGATCTTAAACCCAAGAGTTTTAAATGTCACAACTGATTCTTTATCTAGAGGGAATAAACAGGGGGAAACAAAGACATGAAAGTTGTCTGAAGCTTAAGGAATCAATTCCCTGGAAGCCATCTTGCCCAAACACAACAGCAGGAAATAATCTGCTGGGGAGAATTCAAACTGAGTTTTGAAAACCTCATCATCTGGTTGATGGCATTGGGGGCCCATTTGATAGTCACAGCTGGCAAGAGTGAGACAAACAGTACTTTGTGAATTCTCTTGAATACTAGACAAGGGACTGAACATTGCCAGAACTGTGCCAGAAACATTCAGAGCCTTTTTTGTGGTTTTGTTTTTTTTTTTTTCACAGTACTTCCTTGCATGAAGAGATGCTATTAATCAATTATTGTGATATATTTCATTCAGGTGGCTGAGATTGTAATTTTGAATTTTTTACCCATTACTCAAATATTACTCAAATATTACTCAAATATTACTCAAATATTACTCAAATATCACTGTTATTTGCTTTCTTCCCTTCAAATTCTTTTAATCTTTTCATCCAGAGAGAAAGAACAACCTCTTCAAGGACATTAATTAGACATGCCTAACACTAACTCTGCTCAACACTGCTCAAACAGCACATTTACAGTAACCATGAATGTGAAAAAATAACAACCTCTAACAAGGCTTGAAAAACCATGATGGTCATGAATTTGGGCCAACAAAAGGGGTTAGCTTATGCTAATAATGGAAGAGATGCACCCTGGCCTCTGAAAGACTATTTTAGAGAAAATGGTACTGCATGTCACTACCAGCAGCACTGTATAAACCTGAGTCTGTGATTCTGTGGTCCTGTGATTACTCAAGTGAAGTGGCACCCAAATCCTCAGTTAGAGTGGAGAAGAAATTCTACTTATCATGACCAAAAGGAGAAGGATTCAACTCCTTGGGTTTAATTTCTTTGGAGTAGTAGCTACAGTGTCTTCTAAGCTTTATACAGCCACGACTACTTCTGAGCTTTATACAACCATGACATGCTTGAGGATGGCACAACTATTAATTTTGGACATTGTTGTAAGTGGATGATTTGAGTTTGTATACTGTTGCCAAATCCAGGTTTGTCAACCCAGGAGTGCAAATGGAGGTTGATAATGTTAACAGAGTAGCATTCCAAAGCATAAAAGTTTGACATGAGTACCAGTGGAGTGATTCAGATCAAAGCACCCACTATCCAGTAGTTAATCTCTGACAGTAACAAGTAACAAGAAACAAAGGGGAAGAGTATTGAAGGATGTGAAGTGTTAACAAGATTCTTCTATAGTACACTTTGTCTGCTGGCATTCTGTAAATGGCTTTCTGAGCCAGGATTTGCATTTGAACCAGCTAATTCATCCAATGTCTGGTTGGCTGGAAGAACTAGTAATGTATTTTTGGGTACTGCTTGTACATTAATATAGTATCACCATGTAAATAAGGAGAGTTGAAAAGTAATTAGAGCAATTTAGGCAATTCTTAGAACCAGGTACTCCTTCATAGCAGAACTGCAAAAGAGAGAGAGAATTGTAATCCAAATCTTGAGAGAAGCTCATCTGCTAAAGAGGAAGCAGTAATTTACAGGTGCAAGTACAATTCTGTTAGATATTGATTAGTGAGTGTTGACATATCAGGCAATTTTCTTTTTTTCATGCTTTCCTTCATGCAAAACCAAAATATATGGAATTTGAAAACTGCACTCTCTTAAAAATGTTTATATATATATATATATAGTGTATATATACATAGTGTACATATATATGTACATATATATGTATATATACACTATATATATATAGTGTATATGTACATATATATAGTGTATATATATATGTACATATATATATATTGATTGCACATTTGTTTGATATAATATTAATCTCTGAGTGCAAGTAAGCAAAGGATAAGAATGTATACCAGGAAAATGTGTAGTGTTTAATTTATTTTTCCCTAGTGTTTTCAGGGTGACTGTTTGTTATCAGTATGATTGCAAAGGCTATCCCAGGTTTTCTTGTCCTTTCTTTGCTCCCTATGGAGACTTGGATGGATTCACTCCACCCAAAACAAACTTGTTTCTCCATCCATCAGAGATAACTTTTGTAGCTGTACCAACATTAGAGTATAAATCCTGTTCTGATAAATTTAAAATGTCAATTCTGTGAATGAAGCTTCACAATATGTTCTTTTGAACAGTTATAAACAAGATATGAGTATTGTATCTGACATAACAAAATCTGTACCTCATTCACAGCTTTCACAAGGAAAATAAAACCTTCACATCATTACACAGGGGACTTCTTGGAATTGCAGTTGGACACAATGATTATACGGAAACTGAGACTTATAAATGCTTTATTGTTTTGCTGGAAATCAGCCAAGAAGGCAGATAAAAGACTTAAGAAGAGCTAGCTAGGAAAAAAAATCAAGAAACCTAAATGACCCTACTGGAAAAATAAATTCTAGAACTTAACATCTGCTTCTTGCAGTTGTCAAGTCACTCAGCAAATGGTCAGACTGATTAGCTGCTTGCATGCAGAATACAGGGACTGGAGCAAAGACCACATCCTATCAACAGTAGCAGGCAGTGCCAAGTGAGTGTTCATAACCTGCAGTGTTACTGACATTGGTAGCAGATAGCAGTGTCCAGATAAATAAAGTTTGTGTTTGTGCTTTAGTACGTCTTCGCTGGTACAACCACGCAAAAATAAATAGTGATTACTTGGTTGTTAAGGAAGAGGATATGGAATCTTAAGCCTCATACAAAACATTTGGTAGCAAATTTCCTTGGGTTTCATTGCAAACTTTTAACTGAGGCCAAGTTTACTCAGATCAGGAAGTGCACTTCCAAAAGTTTCAAGTCAGCTTGGAATGGTTTACAGTCAGTGACTTACTGACTTAGCTCAAAACAGCATTTTGATGCAAAATCACAATCAAGTCAATGAGCTTGAAGATTTTTCCTTGAAAAAAGACCTAAAAATTAAGGATGTGGGAAGCCCTCTTGGAGGAGAAATGCCTTCTCCTGAATGCAGCAAACATGCAAGACTAGCATTCTACCTAGGCTGCACTTACACCACACAACAAAAAGGAGCCTTAGGAAAGTATTGTATATTTGGAACATGAGACAAAAAACCCACTCAGTGCAGCTTAACACAGTACAAATCCAGACTTACTAATCAGCTTGGTTCTTGTCAATCCTTGCAAGGTGTGAAGCAGGTGTGGTGCCCGGGCCACACTGTTTGCCTGCTTTCAGATGCCAGCTGTCCTTCCCCCTGGATCAGTGTAGTTGTCTGTCCTGGCCCCAAGGGCTGTGGGGGCCAGAGGCACAAAACTTCCCTCTGAGCCATGAGTTACATGTGCCAGCAGTAGTGGTGACCCAGAAATTGGTCTTTTACTCAGCATTGGTCTTTTATTCAATACTAATCAAACAGAACACAAAAACATTTTCTTTATTAAGGGATAGTAAGTGGAGTGCAAATGTGTTTGCTTTGCTACATGAAGTACAGCAATGAGTTTGAAGCCTGCTTCTGTGTTCCTTCTAGTCTGGCCCGTGTCCAGGATGGCAAATCCAAAAGCAAGCCCTGGGAAATATCATTCCCCAAAGTCTGATGGAATCACAGTCTTCTTTCATGATTAGTTATTCTCACAGTTAAGCATTTCAGCATATTTTGCTTGCAGATAAGTGCTATTCCAGTATAGAAACAGCACACTGGTGGGGATCTTTCATAACTCTCTCATTTGTGAAAATCAGTCTTCTTGCCTAAATACTCAGCAGCAAATAAAGGACCACTTTTTGATGATGCAGTGATTAAAGTGATCAGTGTGCTGAACAAAAAACCCTCACCTTTCCCCCACTCTCCAAACCCACAGAAAAACACAGAAATTTGACTGTTATTCTCTCAAGTTTCTTGGTAGTGAACCATCTTGAAAGGTTACTGGTGTATCTCCAGACAGCCTCTATTATAGCCTGGGGATCCAAGACTAGAAATGCAGGGTTTCCTTAGACCAGCAGTAATAGAGGACTCTCTTTTTCTGCCCTGCTTACTTTCTGTGAGCCATGCTGAGTGTCACTCAGGTGTTTCCACTGGAGTTATACTTATTTCCAGCAGATCTGAATGTGGTGGTAGACTTACAGAGCTGATTTGTTTGTAACATTCCTTTTTACAAACACATCTGTATTTCATTCGTTGCATGTTTAAATTTCTAATCATGTGGGTCCAAGTAGTTCCATCAGCTTAAGGTGCCTAAATGTAAACTAGACAGAAGTCTATAGGCTAATCTTGATTTATACAATCCATTAGAATTTTATAGTCTAACTAAGGTGAAATATGGCTCCAGAGTTTTTTTTAGAGGCTGAGAGATGTATTATCTTGTCACTTCCTACAATCCCTAAAACAAACCTCTTTTCCTCAATAGAAAAATACTCTGCTGTGCATTTTAACCATCAAGGTGACTGGACCATGCTCAGAAACCCAATATTTGTAGCTTCTAGATTACAGAAGTAGCAATTAATGATCAGGAAGAATTTTTGACTGGAATTTAGCTGTCTTGCATTTTTAAGGCCAGCCCAGAGCACATTAAAGAGCATTTCAGGATATTCAAGCTTGAATATCAAGTTTTCAAACACAATTCTACTTAGCTCTGGTAAGGCTGCATTCTGTGTCTAGTTTTGAGCCCCTTACTATGAGAAAGGCATTGAGGTGCTGGAGTGTGTCTAGAGAAGGGCAGTGGAGCTGGAGAAAAGTCTGGAGCACAAGTCTGATGAGGAGTGAGTGAGGGAGCTGGGGGTGTTTAACCTGGAGAAAAGGAACTCAGAGGGGACTTTATCACTCTCTACAATGAACTGATAGGAGGGTGTAGCCAGGTGAGGGTCAGTCTCTTCTCTCAAGCAACAAGTGACAGGACAAGAGAAACAGCCTCAGACTGTGTCAGGAGAGGTTTAGGTTGGATATTTGGAAAAATTTCTTCACTGAAAGGGTGGTCAGACATTGGAACAGGCTGCCCATGGAAGTGGTGGAGTCACCATCCCTAGAGATTTTTAAAAGTCATGTGCATGTGGCAATCAGGACATGGTTTAGGGATGGGCTTGGCAGTGCTGGGTTAGTGGTTGGATTCAGTGAACCAAAAAGTCTTTACCAACCTTTCTGTGATTCTGTAACTTCATGTTCATTCATTGTGATTACTGAATTGATAAATCTTAGGTTTTGATGGAACACATGGTACCTTTACATTTTCTCAGTCCATGTCACAGCTTGAGCTGGGCAGTGGAAATGCAAAAAAAAAATAGATTTAATGAAACACAGTAATGTTTCAGGGTCTTGCACTCTCCCCATTAAAATTCTTTTGTAAAACAAAAGCATAGAATTTAATTTAAAAAACAACTACATAGTCTACCCCATATGTTCTTTTCTTTCAACGTTGATGCATGTAAAAAATCTGTATTGCATTAAATAGTAAGTGAGTGTAAATATGACCTATGGAAATTCTCCAGAAGATTGAACTGTAAAAAATTATTTCATGCTGCAAAATATTTCTCTTCTCTCATAGCTAGCAGCATGCATTTCTTTATAAAGACAATACAAAACTTTTCATGTGCTTATTAAAAAAAAAAAAACCAGTATTTTAAGGAGAAAAAAAATCTCATCTTATTGCTGTATTGCTATTTTGGGATTTTTACTAAAGTCAAAAGAAAAACAATTACTTTAACATGAGGTCTTTAATACGAGGCTCATTCAATCAGTGCATATCAAAATCAACTGTGTTGAAGTAAGTGAAATTCAATGGTACAGAAGTTACAAGGCTGGGGTCTGTTCCACTGACTGCAGTACAGTTACCTCTGACCTGCCCCAGTGTGACATCATGTTCAGTCTAATATGGATGGACTTGCACATTCCATTTAACTCCAGGAACAGGCTTGAGACACACAGTTCCCCACTTCCCTAAAGACAGGGTGTCGAGTACATTCATCTGGGGTTTGACAGTGAGAAACACAGGAGCAAGTTCAGAATACTTGGATTTTAAAATCAAATGTCTGCAAATCAACACCCTTGCTTATATTGTCAGAAACTAGCAACATGTCTCTGAATTTCTACTGTATGAAAAACTAATATTTAAAATAGAAAATATGCTTGAAGTGGGAATAAAATTATCTGCTGTTGGAGAAGAAATCCAGAACTCTGGATTCATTTCTTGGCAGATAAATACCTTTTGATTCATCTGAACCTAATGTTGACATTAAAAAAGGACAAGATGAATAAAACTTGGTTTTCAAACTCTTCTGAGGGTTCTGCATGAAGAAAGATAACAAAGCTGGCTAAAGTGGTGAAAAGGTGGCTAAAGTTTTGTGTTCAGAGGTTTGAACTGGAGGGCAAATGCAGAAATGTTTTTATATTTATTATAATATAAATATATTGTATTTATATAATAAATATAATATAATATTATGTGAACCTTCCCCATTCCTACAACTACCTCCAAAGTGCATTATTTTTTTAAGTTTAAAACTATTTCAATAAGTCTTCTCCACTTTTGGTTTCTAATTGCATATAAAGTGCCAAATGTCTTAAGAAAGGCTTCTCTCTCAATTTATTCAAGATGTTTGAATACGTTTTAAATCCATATGGAAACCCAACCTAAGTATAAAACCTTTGGGTATGTCACCTCATTACACCCCTGCAGGTTCCAGAAGAACAATGCCAACCTACCTACCAAAGTTGTGAACACCTCTACCTCTCATTGCATGCTTGTTATGTTAAACCAGGCAGCAAACTGTTAATAAATATCACACTGTCAGTAGAGCATTATAGACACTTACTTAAGAGTGTATATTCTTTTGTTCTGTTTCTTATTTTTAAAGCATATCAGCAAAATCAGGAGGGAGCCAAGATTTCCTCACAGTGTTGGCATCAAGGAGTCTTACTAGGATCCCATGGAAGGAAAAGGAAAAGAACTAAACATAGCACATGTGCCTTTTTAACCTGACCCAGGAATAGCCAGACACTAAAGTGAATTCAGACCTTTCTCTTTTCTCACTCTCATATGGAGTGAATTTCCAAACAGAGGAAATGAATAACAAAGTGGAGGTTAGGTGATGGTCTGGTCATAACCACATAATCATAGTAAGAGAGGATAGGGAAATCTTCAAGAGGTAGTACAGTACAACACAAACACAGCATTTTCCCTAGAGACACTTCCTTAATGTATTGGAATGACAGGAAAGTCCTGAAATCCAATAAGACTTAGACTGGTGAGTATTTAAATTCCTGGAAATCCATATAGTTTGAGAGATTAAAGACCTAAATCCAGACAAAAAAGCTGCTTACAGGATAGGAGTTAAGTGATAGAGCAGCAACCTACCCTTTAAAAAAATGGTAATATGATAAGACTGCTGTTCTGACAAACAGCGTGACAAATACAGATGGTACAGTTGTGTTCAAAGTCTCTATGCCATATCTGATGATGAAAAAAATGTAAGTGTATACAGAAACTATAGGCTTAGCTTGGTGTGGTTTTGTAAGTTTGCTTACTTTTTGTATTGTAGCAGTAGGATATAAAATTTGAAATAAAATAAAAGGTGATTAAGATGTCATATTAGCTTTACTTGGTTGTTGGTTGTTCTTCTTCTTTAAAGATTCTGTATGAAAGATTTATGGATAGAACAAATTTCAAAAAGCAAATATTATTCCAACTGAGTTCTTCAGTGCATGTAGATTGATTGCATCTGTTGTGCTGCCTGATACTTCACAGAATGGTAGATCACTGAGAAGATCAAGAGGCAGCAACTGATCCCAACAGGAACTCCAGAGGGGTAATAGAAGGGCCCTCTGAGACCATTCCACCCTGGCGCAATTACCTCCTGTTACTAGACAAATGCCAAAGTGCATTCGAGTCACTATAAAAACAAAATGTCAAGAAAAAGCTGAGATGTTTATTTTCAAAGCTGGAGGCTCTGCCCCAGGAAAGCAACCCTCTGAATGACCCTGTTCGTCCTGGCTGCATCAAATGACAGATGCTGGTTTAGGGTCATGTCATCTGATAGGCACCAGAGCAAGGGAGTGACATTTCTCCGCCATGAAATAGGATTCACAGAAGTTAACTATTTAAAAATAGTCTGTATTTCCTGGCATTCTGATTATGATTTAAAAAAGGTTCCTGGGAGTTCAGTGAATGTGAGACCATGTTAGTGAGAAGGCCCGTAAAGAGTCCCATTGCTCATGAGACAGAACCACATCAGTGTGGTCAATCCATATGGGACAGGACAGACTTTGGAAAGATGGCAGTCAGAAGTTAGGAGTGTCATCCCTGCACATCCCTGCATGCACTGCTGAAATCTCCCAGCACCTTGCATCTCAGGAGGGTTTTTCCCTTTACCTTGGTCTTTCCTGGGTCTGCTTCGCTTCAGGATCTATGGGGAGAGAGCTGATTCTCTCTGGTCACATGGGTCAGTGACAGGTAACTTCTATTTATTGATCTGTTTTGCTTTATACTATAAAATTAGGGCAACACAGTACTTCTCATGAGAAAGGATTTGAGTTGTGGGGGTTTTTCTTATGGTTTTATTTTAATGAAATTTAATTGAATTTTTAAGTTTTGTATTACCCTAAATTAAGCACAAAACTGAAAAAAGTCCTTGAGAATTAAATTTTTTTTTTTTTCTTTTTTTTTTTTTTTTTTTTTTTTTTTTTTTTTTTTTGCTTATTGGAACTTCTTAGTTCTAGGTCCAGGAGATGACATTCCAATTGTATTAAAATAGAAGAGAGAATTAGGATGTAGGGAGAGTGGTGTGAGGGGAACAGTTGGAGTGTGTAACCTGCAAAAGCACCAAGGAAAGGAGCTCAGGATCCAGACATGCATTTATGATCCATTCAGCCTAGGCAGCTGCTGGTCAATAGAAATCATAGAAATCCATGAAATTTCCAGAGCAAGCATACAGAACTGAGAAGCTGGTTAAAAAATTCTAATGTCAGATTTTGGTTTAACTCTTTCAAAGTACTCATTTTAAATTGAAAGGAAAGGAAAAAAATCCCCATATTTTCTTGCTTGTTCATTCTGTTTTATAATTTCTCAGTAAAACAGCTGGATAAAACTACTTTTCCTGGGATGATGGAATTAGTATTGAGAAACGTAACTGGCTTTAGATCACTGAGTTGAACTGGAAGGGACAAAGCTTGTCAAAATTCAGTGACTGTTCCAGGCTGCGTATAGAACTAATTAGTAGCTTCAGTTTTATTCTCAGTTGCACAAAGATAAAAAATACCACTACCATGATTTAGGCCTTTTATTGGCAATCCCAACAGAACAAGATAGGTCAAGCTTGAAAGCAAATGAGTGGGCTGGGGTGGAATGGGGGAAATTCTCTTTCAATCCTACAGGTGCACTATCTAAGCCAGTGTTGCAGTACATGGAGGAGGCAATAATAGCAGATTTGTGCTGCCAGAACACCAGATGGATCTCCTCTGAGCTTAACCAAAAGACAGAAGTTCATGTTGGAATGCCCTGAAAACTCTTCATTTAAAGATAACAGACCTCCAGCGTCTGTCACCAGAATTCTTGAGCCCTCCCAGGCCTCCAGTGGTCCCAGGAAGTTAAAATAGAACAAACTGTCAATGGAGTAATCCTGTCCAGCCCCAGACTGAAGCAGAGCGTGAGGCACAGTGCACCTTCATTGGGTTTGACAAAAGGAACACTTTCAGCACATTTTTATCCATGTCTGGGTTTTATTTCCTCATTTGTAAGGTTCCTAATATTAAGTTCATCTTAAGGCAAACATTCATTGTGCACTGATAGCAAACTGGAGACACTTTGCTTTTGATAGTGATAAAGTAACCCCTTTCTTCCATAAAGTACAAAAACATATTTATTTAGCTAAGTTTGCCTAGGAATTAATCTTATTTGTCTTACAGTGTACAAGGAACAAAACCCTTCATTAAGGTACAATTAAGAAAATTCAATATAAAATTTTTGTGTGTGACATTGGGAAATCTCTGAATCACTTCCAACACTGCTATCAAGACAGAAAGGCAAATAATGAATGTTCTTCACGTGAAAGGTCACCAACTTTACTATTTACATCTCAATAAATTGCTGTGTCATTTTAAAACAAGTGGTCATTTAATACTTAGAGTAAAATGTTTGAATTTTAGTTATTAGAATGAAAGAGAGAGAATTGCAGTGATCAAATCACTAGCTGAATTTTATAATTTTATTTTCTATTTCACAGTTTGTTGTTCACAGGTTGCTATTTCCAGGAATGCGTCCATTGAAAATCATTCCAAAATTGTGAAACTATTCTAATTCAAAAAGTTTTTGAACTCAGGGGAATTTTTCAATGAGGACAGTATAGTGAGTATTTAATACTAGTATCCAAGTGATTAAATGCCTATCTTATTTTTAAATAATCATAATAAATATTTATACACACTTTACATCTGAGTTTGCTTATATTAAAATGGAACTAGAAAATAACAGTTATGGTCCAATTCTTGATTCAGCATATACAGGAATTAATTTTCCTTTTTTTTTTTTTTTAATTTTCTCTAGGTGTTCTTAGTTATTACTCCTTAAAATATGATTCCTTGAGAGAAAAGTCAGAAGAAACAAAAGAAATATATGATTGTTTAATTCAGTTCACAATTCAAAAAAAAAAGTTCATTCTTTTACGAACAACAAAAAAAGAGACAATTTTACCTAATTCTTATTGAAAAGGCCTCTTCTACTGACATATTTTATCTAATCCTACTTATTTAAGAAAATAAAGGTGCTTTATGGCAGCTCTATTTCCAGCTCTGTGGCATTAGAGTGCTTGCCAAGTTTTTCTTGGCTAACATTGTGGATAATTATTTTTCAACTGTGTGCATTTTAGCACTTGAACCAAAATATTTACCTACATAACAACTATGAAGAGAGTAGAAGTTTCCTTAAGTCAGTGTGGCTGAGTAATTTTTGTGATCAAAAGCTGTAATGCTAAGAAACCAATATAAATGATAGTTATTTCAAATGTACAGATATTCAGATCTGAATGGAAGCACAGAGTTATGCTTTCATGTAATTCACACTAGTGTTACTACCCTCAGAACTCAGTGCAGAACATTTCTTTAATTCTTGATGTTTTAACAAGTTGCCAGTAAACCTGATATTTTGTGTTATTAGCAATCTCTGTGCTAATGCAGAGTTTGGTTTTGTGCTCTAGAAAAGGCTGATTAGTTCTTCACAGTCCCCTGCACGGCTGTGTGCAGTGCTCTTTGCCTTAAGCAAGCTATATCAGCAGCTTGAAGTTCAGAGCCTTTCCCTTTCCATACTTTAATCCTGAGGCATGAAGAAGATGACTGCCCTTAATGACCTTATTTGCCTGCTGTATCCAGGCTATATATGATTTTCCCACCATCATGGTATCTAGACATACAGAGGGAGTGATGAATATCCAGCTTTTTAAGAAAGAGTCAGTGGCTACTTCCCAGCAGCTCTCAAATGCTTAGATTAAGTAGTCTCCCATAGGGGCACAAGAGTCTTATTTAATGTTTGCATCAGCTGGTTTATTTAAAAGCCACTGACACATCTTTTCTATGTCCTAGGAACGTGTTCAAGTGGGATTTCAAACATTGGGGTTGTTGAAGTAGAGAGGTGTGCCTGTGTTCTCTATTCGTTACCATCAGTTGCACTGTAGCTTGTGTACCAAAATTGCCAAGGTACTAGCCTGTGTGACCCATCAGAAAAAGATTCTCATTCATTTTGAATGTAGCCATTATTTTACAAAGGGTTAACAAGGGCTTTGCTAACAATTTGTAGAGTATTCTCTGTAGTTTTGTGGTTTGTTTTGGTTTTTTTCTCTTTTTAGTTTTCTGTTTGGTTGTCTGAATCTTGTGTTGGGAAACAGGAAGGAAATTTAGCCTGAAGAGCAGCACATGGTTTCACTACTGTGGCCAGACATCAAGGTATTTTTTATGACCCTTTCCCTACCTCTGATAGGTGAGTGATGTGTTCCTTGTCCAGTCAACATCTAAAAACTTCTCTACTTACACAGGCCCACTTCAGTTTTGAATCCCAGTGAATCCCAATTCAGTGCTGTGGAACCCAGGCAGCCTTGAGTGGCCCAATTGTAGATTACAAGAAATACAGGACAGTAATATTTTGCACAGAGAATTCTTGTTTCCAAACTTGAAGGAAAACCTGGGAAGAAGAGAGATCAGATTTCTGCCATCATTAATCATTTGTGCTAGAATCCACAACTCCTCTATGATTTATTTGCACTCTCTAAAAGAGAGGAAAGTTGTCCAAATAATCATGATCACAATCCAATAATGTTGTCATTCCCTACAAGTCAATCTGCAAACTGAACCTGTATTTTATATTTATGTAGGGTTTCACGTAATAGGTTTATATAATTTCATTAGTCAGCTAGTTCCCTCTTTGTGAAGCAGAGTGAATAAAGCAAACGAAAACAGCCCAACTTTTATTGCTCTGTTTGCTTTTTGATGTTTTGGCAGCCTGGGACACTTTTAGGCCACAAATAAACACTCTCTAGAGACAGGTCTCAGAATGGTCCAGCCTACAAAAAACTAGGGTAAAGGTTCAGGTTCTCATAGTTGTTTGTTGGTGCTTCTATTTCACAATATTTGAGAAAGGCAAAATCACAACAGAGCAGTAGAAATCTGTTTACTTGTTCAGTTGTCTCATCTGCTTTGGATGTTGAGGCTGGCAGGTCCTTGGAGCTGTGTGAAAAGGTGACCAATTCCTGCAGCAAAAAGCCTCAAGCATTCTTTCCTGATTTTGCAGGAATTCAGGATAGTTTCCTTTAACTGGAGTTCTTACGGCAAAACATTCACAGGGAACAGAAGACTTAGAAGTGACCCATTTTTTTTCTGAAAGTTCAGTAATGAAAGTTTGAAAAAGAAATTATTTTGCACACACATCAGCCTCATACAAAGCTAATGGCTCAACTCCAGGCCTGTTGTTGTCCATTTGGTGGGGTCAGCTGTCCTGATCAGGCTACCCTGGAATTGTGGTGCCTAAATGGGTAAATACTGTCCAAACTGCATGGTTGGGATGGGTAATGGTTGCACAGCTGCAAAGAACTCTTCTCATCCATGAAATAAGTGTGTCCAGTTTAATTAATATTGTGATATTAATTAATTCAGAAAGATAATAATGTCTCCTGGGCCAATGGTTTCTCTTTTGGTTTGTTGGTATTATAATGGTGTTGCAAGGGGACAGTCATTAGACTAGTGTTCCAGCTTCTGGAAACTTTAAGCATCACAGCATTCTGAAGAGAGGAGAAAATATTTCTTACACATTTCATGTTTTCACTTCTGAAATGCAGAACAGTAGTCACTTCAGACATAATCTCATGAGGTCTTCCTTCATCAGCATCTCTGAGCAGTCAATCTGTCCCTTTTGCTCTTCAATTTTGTGCTTCTGGGCTGATAGAAAATGTAGCTTGTTGAGTTTGCTGGGAGAGCCTAGAGATAAAATATTTTGTGGACAAGTGTTGAGGTTGAGAATATCAGTTTCACAGTGATTTTTGACGTGGCTTTCTCCAGAACACCACTATCCTGAAGAAGTGATAACAAATCTTTGCTCTTGGTGACAAAACCAGTCATCCCATGAAAAACAGCACAGAATTTATTATCTAACCTTGATGATCCCAGAGGATTTGTGGTCCTCTTGTCTTTACTGGGCCCCCCTTGTTTTTCCTTTCAGCTCTGAACTCTCCACGGAGTTCTCTGCATGCAGAGACATCTCATGCCAGCACTGAGACATCTGACAGTCTAGCTCTTCTGCAGCTCTTCTTCTGTCCCTCGCTGGCTGTTCCCTTCCTCGGCCAGCATCTGCTCCTGCAGGAGCCAGCGGTGCTGAGTTGTGGGAGCAGCTGGAAGCATCAGGGCTGTCCGTCCGAGGCCACGAGCACAGCAGCCGAGCGAGAGGAGCCGCTGCCCGCAGGGAGCAGCAGCCCCCGGAGCCGAGACATTGGCAGGTCTCCTGTCACCGATACAAAGAAAACCCACCCCAGCCAAAGCCGGGCTCTTGGCACCTCTGTGACTGCTAAGTAGTTACACAGTTTGAAACAAAAAAAGCGTTTTCAAGGCTAAGTGGGGAGGAGGAGGCTTTTGCCTGCCTAAAACTTATCAGGCACTGTAGGCACAGACATTTAAGTTTTAGTGGCAGTCCTGATACTTTTGTTTTCCAAAGTATGTGCATGTGCTCTAACAAGGGAGTTACTGGGAATGGATAACTAGCTGGAAAAATGTGGCCAAGGTAAAACCTTTCAGGTCCATTCATGCCTGTGAATTAATTTAGCTTTCCCTTTTACGATCTTAAGTTATGAAATGGTCATGCAAATCATTACCTGCTAAAGAGATCCAAGAGACAGTCTATTACACTAATCACTAGACAGTAATTAGGCTGTCAGTTACAAAACACAGCATTTGTGGTATTTTGAAATGAAGCAACAGCCCATGCCACATGTCAGAAACAGGGATTGGTTCAGACAGGTAGGAGCCTCCTCCTCCTTTGACAGTTGCCAGCTTAACTTCTGAGAAAATTAAAACCCTGTGCCATTGTGCCAGTGAGCCTTGGTTTGACAAAAGATTTTACAGAGACATTCTCGGTGCAAGACCACAGATAATGAAAGAAAAATTGCCTAAGAATACAATAGAGATTTTCTCCCTGATTTTCAACAAAAAGGCAAATTATTACTCATCTCATTATTTGAGACCTCAGGACATTCCTTTAACACATGCATGAGCAGAAGTTAAGTATCACAACATCCTGTAGAGTTTAGTGAATCTTGTTTTATGGCTTTTTTGGACATGAGGTGTGTATTAAGTCAAGCATTTTTGAACAGTCACCATTAAATTAATGCAACAGGATCCATTTTGAGGGTTAAAATAGTAATTCAGTGGTTCACTAGATTACGGGCCCAAGTACACTTAGCTGTCCATGTGCCCATACATTTTGCTCCTAGGCTTAAGGTAAATTTTTACTCACATTTACTCATATTTACCTACAGTTCCCCAGAGCCTGATTGCTGGGATAGATAGAAAATTAAGATGCACATAAATCATTGCACTCATTAGCATTGTTTTACTAGCTCAAACTTAGATACAGAAAACACTTATGTTCAAATGCAGAAACAGTAACTGATGCTACATGGGTGACGCAAACAAAACCAGGGATATTTTACATTCAAATATGCTACTTGGGTGTCCCACAGCAGCATGGTTGTGGCTGAACTGTCCAGCCTGACAGAAAGAAAAATATCTCATATTTGCATAACTAACCATTGCAGCAGGTACTTAACATGCTGATGATGAAACCTCTGGATTTACACAGTAAGAGTTATTTACTGAAGACATCAGTGCAAAATTTTCTGTGGTGAAAAACTAGTGCTATAATGGGCACAAAACCCCCATGGTCCTTCCTCAGTGCAGAGAGCTGCTGTGTTTTCCTAAGAATATCCATGAGTATCTGCAGGTTTCATTTCACATAGTAGCAAAATTCACCTTATGAAGGCCTAGCATTTAATATGAGAAAAGGAAAGACTTACTGGTGATCAAGATTCTTTCTTTCTATGATTTTAGTATAACTTAGGCATGATTTAATTTTTTCTTATAAGGTCACAGAATCATAGAATGCTTTTGGTTGGAAGGGTCTTCTCATTCAAACCCCCTTCCACTACATCACATTGCCACTTAGCTGGGCCTTGGACACTTCCAGAGATGTGTCAGACAGATTCTCTGGGAAATCTGTTCCAGTTACTTACCAACCCCACAGTAAAGAATTTCTTCCTAATATCTAATCTAAACCTGCCCTCTTTCATTTTGAAGCTATTTCCCTTTGTTCTATCACTACATGCCCATATATAAAGTCTCTCTCCAGCTCTCCTGTTGTCTTTTCTTAAAAGGACTACAGACATGCTGTAAGGTCACCTGGGAGCCTTCCCTTCTCCAGGCTGAACAACCTCAATTCTCTCTGCCTGTCTTCATAGGAGAGATGCTCCAGTTCTATGACTGTCTTTGTGTCCCTCCTCTGGGCTCACTCCAGCAGGTCCCTGTCCCTCCTGCACTGGGAACCCAGAGCTGAGCCCTCCAGGTGGGTCTCAGCAAAGCAGAGCAGAGCAGAGCAGAGCAGAGCAGAGCAGAGCAGAGCAGAGCAGAGGGGCAGAATGCCCTCCCTGCCCTGCTGCCCACGGGGCTCTGGATGCAGCCCAGGACACGTTTGGCTCTCTGGGCTGTGAGTGCCATGGCCGGGCCATGTGCAGCCTCTCACCCACAGCACCCCCAAGCCCTTCTGGGCAGGGCTGCTTTGGGTCTGGTCATGCCCAGCTTGTGTTTGTGCTTGGGATTGCCTTGACCCAGGTGCAGGACCTGGCACTTGGCCTTGTTGAACTTCATGAGGTTCTCACAGTCCCAACTCTCCAGCCTGTCCAGTCCCTCTGGATGGCTCCCTTCCTTCCAGAGAAGACCACACCACACAGCTCGGTGTCATCAGTGAACTTGCTGAGGGTGCCCTCCATCCCCCTGTCCCTGTCACCAACAAAGATATTGAACAGTGCTGGTCCCAACACTGTCCCCTGAGGGACACCACTTGTCACTGGTCTCCATTTGGACATTGAGCAGTTGATCCTGCCAGTTCCTTATCCACTGAATAGTCCATCCACCAAGTCCATGTTCTGAGACAAGAATGTTGTGGGGAACATCCAGTGTCAAATGCTTTCCACAACTCCACATAGTGGATGTCAGTTACTCTTTCCTTATCCACCAGCACTTTATCCCTGTTGTAGAAGATCAGTTTGCTCTTAGTGAAGCCTTGCTGGATGTCACCAGTCAGTTCTCTGTTTTCCATGTGCCTTAGCAAAGTGTCCAGGAGGATCAGTTCTGTGATGTTTCCAGTCACAGTCTCACTGTGAGGTGAGACTAACCTGCTTGTTGTTCCCCAAGTTTTCCTTATTTTCCCTTTCAAAAATGGGGGTTATGATTCCCTTTTCCCAGCCAGAGGGATCTGCCATGGCTTCTGAAATACAAATGAGAGCCACTTAATCAATCAGTTCCCTCAGGACACATAGATGCATCTCATCAGGCCCCATGGAATTGTGCATCTTCAGATTCTGTTGTGGTTTGATATAGAAGCGAATTTTTTCAGGAAGTTGGGTCAGACTGAGTATTGATTATCTGAAAGGTGGCAACTTGATCAGGAATCCCGGGTAATGTTTCATGGTAGTTATTTTAGAAATTAGGTGGGAGGAGGAGAGTTTTAGAGGGTCTTCATCCTAGATTTAGTGTGTGTGTCTTTTATAGTAGTAGTAGTTTAATAAAGTTTTTTTTTTCCTTTGTTATTAAGCTTAGGTCTGCTCTACTCTGTTCCTGATAACATCTTACAGCATTTCTATTAAGAAGGTGTATTTTCATGAGGGCACTAGCATTGCACCAGTGTCAAACCATAACAGATTCTTTAGATGTTGTATCTGATCTTCTCCTACAGCAGATGGTTCTTCATTCTCCCAGTCCCTGCCTTTGCCTTCTCAGGCAGTCTGGCTGGAGCTTTTGCTGGAGACTGAGGTTAAAGAGTTGTTGAGTACCTCAGCCTTCTCTATATCCTGAGTAACAAAGTTTCCTCTGCCAGAGGTGCACACACATTGCACATATCAGCTCATTGATGTAGACAGGAGTGTACCTTAATAAATAGCAGGAATGTTTTCCAGTTTGATAGAAGCCGGCACAAATGCTTTGGCA
The DNA here is from genome assembly GCF_026979565.1 of Vidua chalybeata. Classification (NCBI taxonomy): domain Eukaryota; kingdom Metazoa; phylum Chordata; class Aves; order Passeriformes; family Viduidae; genus Vidua; species Vidua chalybeata. The sequence goes on from NC_071570.1 coordinate 40,260,631, forward strand.
GTTGTTGCTGGGAACAGCCAGCCCACCCACTATGCCATTTTTAAGGCTAACAGGTCCAGCTCCAAGTACATGCAAGCTGCAGAACTGTGTGAGTAATTTTAATACTTTGCACCAAGACCAGCACAAGTCGCTGGTGAGTCTGTGCTTCTCAGAGCATTTATTTGGTGAAACAATTGCTTAGACATTCAGACACTATATAGACATTTGGGGATTTCTTCTCTTTGTCAACACACCTTTTGTTTTGTGTATCAACCTATCTAGAGTCAGGCTAAACTTAGGCAGTTGTTTGGCCAGTACATGCAAGTAGATTTTATGAAATCCTAAATAAATAGGGAGCAGTAAATACTGCAAAGGACAGAAAATACTACTCAAATATTTACTGAAATTGAAAACATAACAGCAAATAAAGACTTTTTTATAACATTTAAAACAGCCTCAGTATCAGCACATGTAGGTGCTTTGCAGAGGTGAAATGTACTTAGGCTCACAGCACTGTTTAGTCACAAAGAGTTTTATTGTCTCATTTTCCACAGAGCTGGAAAGTAAACACAGAATTCTCAAATCTTTTACTAGTATTATAAGCCATCATTCTGCTGTTATAACCAGAAACATACAATTCTGGGGAATTACTTAATGCCAAATGAGGCAAAACGAGAAACATGTAGGAATAAAGAAGGAGAGTTACTATGGAAAAAAAATCCTGAAAGAGACAGATATAAGATATTTAATATGACTTTCCAGTGCAATATGGTAGCAAGAAAAACTTATTTACAAGCTGCAGGGCATTTGGCCATGGGGACAAGAGGTTGTATAACCCTGTCTGAAGGGTTATGGTGAGACCACTGCTAAAAATACTTTTGGTTTTGAGCAACTTACTATAAGGGTGATTGTGCCAAACTGGAACAGACTCAGATAACAACAAAAAATTATTAAATGACTGGATTTATGAGGAAAGATAGAGCAACAAAATATATACATAACTTGGCTATGAGATATCTAAAGGGAGACATTCATTGTCTGTTAGTACAGTATCCAAATACATAAATGCCAAAGAGGCTGAAAAATCATATGAATTATTTAGTGAGATATTAAGAGGACGTAGTTATGGCTAATGAAATAGTCTCCAGTGATAGGGCTGGAGAAAGGGCTCACCCTCAACCATTTAATGTAGCAATAGTCTTTGGTCTTACTGAGTACATGTATATAGGCCAGAGAGCAGAAAGTCAGGCATTAGAGGCAATTTCACTCAAAAAGTAATTTGTGGCTAATGACATGCAATTTATGCTCTGGGTGGACAAACATAATGATTTATATATGTTAACTCTCCAAATCCTTGTAGAAACAGTGTTTGATATAAGGACTACAGCATCTAGCTATCAAAAATTGGAAGTTTTCTGTGCAGGTTACACATTTATTGCAAACTCCAATATTAGCCTGCTACTGCTTTATATCTGAAGAAAGTACATATGCAGTACAACTAAATAAATTTAAACTGCTCAGTGAATTTAAAAGAATGCAATATCCTGCCTATTGGATTTTCCAGCATGAGAGAGAAACTTCCAGCGGTTTTTCTTTTGTTTCCATGTGAGATGCATGAAACTACACAAACAGAGACCCCAAACTCATTTAATCTCCTTCATTCCCTGGCAAAAAGCGTATAAAACCTTTGGAGATCTTTGGTTCTGCTAAAAAAATAGACTTCATCCATTTCTGCTGTGCTGTTACGGTTTTTATCCGTGGTGTTTTGTATGTAAGTTGCCAAACAACATCTGTGTTTCTCATGAAAAACTAATGAAAATGTTTTCAATTTGTTTAGATCAGCACAAAAATATATTTTCACATCAAATCATTCTTGATCTAGCAGCTATCTGATGAAGAATTGACTCACAAACACATGAGTCAGAATTGCTCCTGGCATTTTGCTGCTTTAGGTAAAATACCAGCCCAAATACCCATTCAAATATTTATCATGTTTGACAAGTTAATTTAAGAGTGCCTTCTATTCAATGAGAAATTGGTGAGATAATTTGTCATTTTGATTTTGTTGTGCTTTCTGCTCTTATTCCATTGTCTTCAATCAACTTCATGCTTCAGCATGTCCCTTTGTTCATGTTGCACTTATTTACTAAGAATATTAAAATTATTTTTGCCATTCAGCCTCTCTTCATGCACTTCCTTTCTTTTCCTTCCCATGTACTGTTCTACTGGAGTCCCATATATACTAGTCCAAGCCATCCCAGATGTCACACTTTGCCACTTAAAGAGCCTTAAGGCTCGTGAATGCATTTACCCTTGAAGGGAAAGTGCCCTTAAAAGAGTACCTTGGTACTTTTAAGGCCTGCACTGGAGAAGAAAAGTACAAAGATAGCTGAAGAGGGAGAAAGGGTATTAGTTTCAACTGCAAAATTTCCTTTATTCTGTTTGTATGTGATTTTAATGATTGCTTATTAGTGTATTTTAGTATCTGTCATTTTTCCATCCTATCTTTGAACTGCTGCCTCCCCAAATCTGAAAGCAGAGAAGACTTTGCAGTCGAATCTGCCAGTGCTGGGGCAGATGAGCACTCTATCCTTCACTTATAAATAGGCAGGAAGGACAATCCAGATAAGTTTTCTGACCTTGGTTCTGCAGGATTAGCTCAGACATGACTGATACAGATCCTTGACACACAAATGTTGTCTTTTGGAACAGGTTTGAATTAGATTTTGGCATAAAAACTCCATCTGATCCCAAAGGATTTCAGTTTAATAAAAGCATTCAGGTTCCCGATCTAGAAGATAAGGGTGTGAGACAGGTGTGACAGCAGAGAGCTTTATTGTTAAGTCCTATTTTAAACTTTCAGTCAAAAGCCTGAAATTCACGTGTCCTTCAAGCAAGAGACCTTTCCAAGCTGCCCCAAAAAGCTGCAGTTCCTGCAATTCCTGCAAAATGGTCAGAAGCAGATGAATTTCACCAAGCATAAGCTCCTTTCCTGTCCTTTGCTGGGAAGCTTCCCTTGTGAAACCTGTCAAACTGAAGTAACCATTTAGAACATATCTCCACAAAGAGCTCAAGTTTACATTAAGATTCAGGAACATTTCAAAGAAAAGGAGGTGAGATATACATATAGTATACATTTATGTATATGCTTACAGATTTATATATGCATATGAACACACAATATACATTCATTAAACCTTTTGAGTATTCATATATATTTAGAGAGTGTATTTTAGAATTTAAGAAGATGGTACATTAAGTCAGGGTTCTTCTCTTAATGTTTTGTCCTGCTATTTTCCAAGGGTAATTTCTCTGTTTGCCTTCTACTCTTCTCAGCAAGTGTTTTTAAGAAGATGTCTTGTGTGAATGTGAGACTAAAACTGTCACATGACCATATTCAGACTGTTTAGGGAAACTCTGAAACCTGATGCATGAGAAATAGTATGCAAACTGATTATACAGACACTGGAAAAATAGTCAGGAGTTTGGGAGTGTAGGCATATTTTCCAAGCACCATGGAGGCACTTAACCATGGTTTAGATGGAATGTGTTACCACTTGATTTAGTTTTAGAAAAATACTCAAGAAAATGTGGGGCCACCCAGGACACACTAATTTTTGGTTTTGCAGTTGCAGCTGTCCATAGAGATTAAGGAAATTGGATCAGTTCCAACCTTCATTTACACATGTTGGAATAGCAAAATTCTGTTTGCTGTGTCAGGTGATGGTGCCTTTAAATAAATGCAATAATTTGTGTTGCCTAAGTGTTGGCATTGAGGTGAGGATAGAAATAATAGAGGAACATAAGCAGTATTATGCTTCCTTCCTGTTTCTAATTTAACGGTTACAGTATACTTTGAATATGAAAGTGCATATATGACTTTCATTTCAATATGAGACCTGGATCCTAAGCACTGCTTCCAGCTGAGCAGTTTTCTGTAGACTCCAGAAGCCCATGAAACCTACAGGAGGACACCAAACAGTCAAGTGTGTGATCTTGTATCATTCTTCATAGCATATTAAATGAGGCACAGCTATTTTATACATTCAGAAGAAATAATTCACCATACAATTCCTAATACATCCCACAGGAAATTAATACAGCAAGGGCACTGGGCCTGTTGATTTTGCCAGTGTGAATAGACCTTGCTCACGGGAACAACTCTGTTGTCCTCAGTAGGACGGAAGTACCCTGCAGCAGCTGAAGAATGCAAGAGATGTTTCAGAAAAAATTTTCATTGTTAGTGGTGTTCAGGTTGTATTTAGAACCCTGTATTATAAAAAAAAAAAAAAACAACAAAAAAAAAAAAAAAAAAAACCAAACAAAAAACCAAAAAAAACCCAACAAATAAATGCCCCAATCAAAATTTCACCAGGCACAAATCTTTGTTGAATCTATTTTCAAAAAGCAACCAGTTAGAGAGGTCAGCTGTGGAAAGAAACAGTTCATTGCTACTGCTCCTAAACATGCCTACAACAAAATAGGGGATGCATAAAACATTGTTCTGCTTACCAGCAGGTACCATCAACTATTAAATTCTCTGTTAATGACATCACCAGGGACCATGACTTAGGCCAACAGCTTGGCAGGAGGTGCTGGCAAATGTTAAATCAACAGCAATTAAAACTAGAAGACCAACATGCTTGCTACCATCAAATTTAAAAGAGAACTTATTGTGCCCCAAACACAACAGCAAGTTTAATAGAAAAGTAGACATGTTTATGGTTTCAGATTTACAACAAGACTTATAAAGACCTTATTACTCAGAATCCAGTCTGCTGCCCTAGAAACTAAGAATGTTACTTTGTTGAGAAGAAGGATCTGTTGACACAAATGTCTTGCCTGGCCTTGCCATTGTGGTTAACCAAAATACATTTACTAGTGAGAAGGTAAATAAAAGTAAACAAGATGCCTCTTATACCACAATATAGTAAGGTTCAAATTGACCAAGCTTAATACTATGACATAAATATGCTTAATGTTTATGAAATTTTTCTAGGAGCTGTTTGCCCTGTTGGACTTAACATCTTACATGAGACCTACTGAATGGGAATGTGTTTTCGGTATTACACATACTTAAAGACCTCATCAAAAATATTCAGAGGTGCTGCCATGAATACCACAGTTAACCATGCTGCAAATAAAATGGGTCATGGTTTGCTCTTAGATTAACATGAATAAATCAATCTTGTCCCATATAGTATATTACACAGAAAAAGTAACTGACAATTGAGGTGATAACGCTATTGGAACCAGGGCTGTATAAATATAAATCAACTGCACAGACTGCACTGAAAAAACACAGTAGCTCTTTAATCTGCAAGAGAACAGAGAAATTGGGTAATGCAGCTCTAGTGTCTGAGCTTCTGTTTGGGGATGCAGGGTCTTGCATGACTCCTTCTCTAGTAAGTAACCAAAAGCATGCCCAGCATTATCTGATTCTAATGGAGAAACCCCAGGCCAGAAAAAGCTGAATGGCCAGTCTTAGATTGCCCTGCTGCCATGCAATAAACTCCTCATTTTTTGTCTTCCTCCCATATGGAAGAGAAGAAAGACAAAAAGAGCGAGAGGGAAACTATTGAGAAAAAAATAAGGCCATAGTATATCCATTTCAGTAAACAGTCTCAGACTGAATCAGGTTGGTTTGCAAGCTAAGAAATCTTGAAAGGTGCTTTCCTTTCATCTGAATTTGGGTTTTGTTAAATTCATGTTTTAAGACTCATTAATTCTCTTTTTCAAATTAAGCTTGAAGCCATAAAAAATAAAGTAGAAGACCAGCCTCCAGTGGTTTTAAAAAACAGCTGTTACAAAGTCTTGCTCCAGAACATGTCTATGTAAGTAGAGATATAACATTAAAATGAGGTTGTTTTCTCAGTACATTTCTGAGCAAGCCTGGAGCCTCACATCAGAAGTGTTACAATTAGTATGAAAACAAAAACCAGTCAGCAGCTGTTGAAGGAAGGAAAAAAGAGAAAAGGTGAAAGTATTAAGATCATGTGACTGCACAGTAAGGCTGTAGTTTATACTGAGCCACAAATCAGCATGGAAAGGGCAAATTTTTGCTCAGAGATCACAGATTCCTACAGTGCAGCTGTAATTTGTGACAGTGCAACAAAACCACTCAGTGGAATAATGCTGTCAAGTAGTAGAAGTTTTCCACCTCCATAGAAAAAGTCCCAGGCCCTGATTTCCACAGCTTCTTCCTCCTTTTTCTGGCATTTTTCTTTCTTGGTGATGGCAAAGGAAGCACAATATTTCCAGTTACTCTATATCTAACAATATTTTGCAAAATCTTGTGAAACAGCATTTCTTACGTTACCTTCTGAGAGAATGAGGGCTCAGGAGTTGGTTAGACACATGGTTCAGTTGTGGAAGATCAGCCCTGCCCTGAGACACCATTCTCCCACAACTCCCATGTTTAAACAAAGCACTGTAAACACTCCTTGCCCTCGTCATCACCAAGTAAACCAGATTAATTCTGTTAGAAATGCTCACAAGGCTGGGTATTGTATGTGAGCTAAAGCCTGATCACTTCTGGAAAGTCTCCAAGAAGGAATGAAATGGTTTGCTGAGCATGCCTGAGCATCCTGATTTTCAGTTGTACCTTTCCCCAGTGAAAAGTTTTCCATTTGACCCACAGAGTTTCCTTTTCATTTGTTGCAAAAAAATGAGGTAAGCTAGAAGGAGGGAGATAGAGGTAGTATTTACAGTAGTTGAACTTATTTCTGGGTGGGGCTTTCCAAGGGTCTGGTATCAGCTATGCTTTTGAATTGTATCCAGAATTACATAAGCTTTCCAACCTTCCAAAATTCTGCTGCCAGAACATATTCATCAGCTACTCATCCACAGACCACACGCAGGTGAAGTCCTCTCCAACTTCACTAAGTTTCTCAGTAGATCAATGTGATTGTGAGGCCACTTTCAACAGTTTTGAAACTGTTCTTGATCTGGGAACATTCTTGAGATATAGAAGAAAAAAAATACCACTCCTGTGTTCAAGAAGGGCAATAAGGAGAATATGGAGAACTACAGGATACTCAGCCTCAACTAGTCCCTGAGAAGGGGAGGGAACAAGAACCATGAAGGTCAGAATACTGTGTCAATTAAGGTATGAAAAAAATACATATATCTGATAAAATAATAGCATTGATAAAGTATTTAACTCAGGGGGTCCTTAGCCACAACAATTCAAAGGCACAGAGTAATCTTTAGGGAAGATCAGTCCATGCAGACTATTCCTACCGTCTCATCACAAGCATTTGCAGAATCACAAAATCAATGAGGTTGGTAAACGCTTCTGAGCTCATCGAGTCCAACCTATGACTGAGCATTACCATCTCAAGGAGACCATGGCATACCCAGTCTTTCCTTAAACACCTCCAGGGATGGTGACTCCATCACCTTCCCAGGTAGCCCATTCCAGTGTCTAATCACCCTTTCTGTGAAGAAATTCCTCCTAATTCACTGCTACTTTCTGTCCCAGATATGATAGCATGGCAATTCTTACATACTTTATCCCTATTTACAAGCCATCTCAACTGAAATAGGAAATGGCTTATCAAGTTAATGCTCTGAGCTACTCTTCCTTGAAAAATAGATAAAGATGATTTAAAATCTATTAAGTAAATGATAGTTTAAATTGATAATGTCAGAGAGAAAAATGGAGCATTTGTATACTGAGATTGGAAAACAAAAGAGTTAAACATTTTTTTCCACATTTTGGCAATAGAATTTATTTTTTGAGACTTACAATAACTCTTCCAAAAATAAGGGTGTAGGTGTAGATTTTTCTGTAGTGTTCATATGGCAGAATAATCACTATGTTTTTAAAAATGTTTCTTCAGAGACTTTAATTTTCTTTGAATCCTGCAGGTAAAGTATCAACATCATCCTCTGTACACATATGTTTAAAAAGCATTTCAGGCTTTTAGGTATTTCTGGGATTTTACAGTGGCCAAGAGTTCTCCCTTGTTAAGGAAGTGGAGCTGCAGACTGTGGGTGACAGTACATAAGCATAAAACTTAATTTACTTTGGAGGTGAGGTGTTTGTGTATTGCGATTTTGGCTAATAAACCTGTGATTTGGGAGTTGGTACAGTTCACAATTGTCCTTTTAAAATGACTGCACAATGCGCATTTCTCATATACAAATAGAACACATTTGTTACAGTGAAAGACACCTTTAGGATATTGGTCACACTATCTCTTACTTCCTGAGGGAGGAGGATAAATTTTAGAGAGAAAGGTTAAACATTTCTAGAGGTAGAACCCTGAGCATATTCCATAATAGGAAGAGGGAATGCATGTGCACAGCCTGAAACTCTACATACCACCTAGATGGAAGTGTATCAGCCAGCCAGACGCTAGAAGGAGAGGCCTTTCTTTGTAGGTCAGCTATAGATATTCTTCCATTTCTTCAGCTGTGTCCTTAAAAGCACTTCTAACAATGCTGGCTATTTTGTCTACCAAGTGTGATGCTTTGATTTGCATTTTGTCTTGACTCGTCTTGAGATTATCATGATTCAAAGTAGGTGGAGAATGAAAAAAATGGAGTAAATCAATAAAGCAAGACTCTAGGACATGTTAGTTGTGTCCTAATTCCTGTGCACATCATAAAGATAATACTGTATCTCCCATTTGGACTTTAATAGATAAGGTGAAAAGAAAATAAAATAGGACAGGGAGTGGTGGTGAGAAGAAATATCTTCCAGCAAATGTTGTTGACACTCAATGCACATTAAGGGTCATGGACAGAGTGTCCCACTTGTCAGTTTAATTTTTGTTTTCTCTGCTGCAAAAATGGGAAATCCATATTAATATTATTTAATCAAGAGAAAAATCAAGGTTTTTTTCATAACAAGAGGGACTCTATCCAGCAACTGACTGAACATGACTCAGATTAACCAAGGTGCCACCCCTTAAAATAAATCTGTACCTAGTCTGAAGAACTTCCTTTTCAGCCTGAGTCAGAGCAAATAAGTTTCAAGCCATGACAGCATTACTGTTTCATAGCCACACAGCCCACTAACTTAGTTACTAGCCTCCATTTTCTGCTACTCATTAACATTAACAAAAAAATAACATTTTTTTCATAAATGGCATATTTTTTTCATAAAACTCTTTGTAGCAGTGAAGTTTTATGTATCAAGAAGGTGCTTGACCATTCACTACTTCATGTCTGTGCTCTGAAAACTGCAAGAGATTCCAGCTTGTTTCTTGGTATAATTAAAACTGGGTTGATATCCATGACCATGGAAATGATTTCTTAATTTCAAGACTGTTCTCATTTTTGTTTTGAAATTACTCACGTACTCCTCCATCAAACACGTGTAACAAAATCTGGGGTTTTTTTTGTTATTTTGAAGGGGAGACAAAAGTTATCCAGTGTTGGAATGAAAACTGTTTTAATTTTCATATGAATTTTTGCTGATCTTTTTATGCTTCTTGGAGGTAAAAGCACCACCACGTCAAGTCAAATAGATTAATCAGGATGGAAAGGCTCAGCTCAGAAGCCCAAATTCTCAGTACTGCTCTCCTGTGTTACTGGAAGATGTCTCTGTGTCAGCTTCTCCCTCTTTCTTTCCTCTGATCAAAAATCTCCATTTGAACACTGTGCTGTGAAAGGATGCCTGGCATATTTCATTGCCACCTGCTAATCTACATCCAAGTGATTTGTCTACATCCAAGTGATTTTGAAAGAAATTCAAAGAATCTGGTTTATCTAGATTATTTTAAAATGTAAAACAAGATTTTTCTTTTTTTAAACAGTAAAACTACAGTAATTAATTCAACATTAGTTAGTGCATCTTCATCTTGAATGCCTACAAGCACATCCCATCTATTCATACAAGGAAAAACAGAGTTGACACAAAAGAAAAATCCTGCAATAACAGAGGCTCTGAATTTCGCATAATCTCAATGCACTATCTAATTCAAAGAAAAAAATAATATCAGAATAATGACCAGAATGCAAATACCTTTCCTTCTAGTGCAACAATCCTTAACAAAATCACCTGAACTGCTACTAACCAATAGCAAGAATACCTTTTCTTTATAACATCTAATCTAAACAACTCATCTTTTAGTTTAAAACTGTGCCTCTTTGTCCTGTTACTATGTGCTTATGAAAAAGTCACTCTACATCTTTTTTACTTCCCCTGAAATACTGGATGGTGATAGTGAGGTTTCCCTGGAGCCTTCTTTACTTCCAACTCTCTCAGCCTGTCTTTGTTAGAAGAGTGGTTCCAGCCCTTGTATCATCTTTGTGGCCCTCCTCTGGACCCAATTCCAGGAGGTTAACTCCTTCTTGCATTTAGGACCCTGCAGCTGAAATCACAGAGTCATGGAATCCTTTAGAATCGGAAAGGTGTGACCAACAGTGACCCATCAATGTCAGAGGTGCAGGTGCCCCGTGAGGAGGCTGCAAAGGGATCATGACCTTCTCTGAGTTGTTTCATTTCTGTCATTCCTCATGTGACAGTGACTGGGAGAGCTCAGAGGGCAGAGAACTCTAGAGAAGATGAACACAAGCAAAAGAGGAGTTAGCAGTAAAGATAAGCAGAAAAATAGTAGAAAGAGGGCATAGTACAGGATTTAATACATTGCTCAATTTCCTCATTCTAGGGGCTAGAAAGATGTCTGAGGGTGAATGTGAGTGAGAGTGAATGTGAGTTCATCTCTTTCCTCAAGGAAGACACCTGCCAGTCTGCAGGAGTTGAAGGTGACTGATCTTGAGATATTGCCTGATGCTGAAGAGATTCCACAGACAGGATGTTGAAATTGCCCATGGTTGAAAAGTTTCCATCAGCTGAGGGTATTTGCCAAAATGCTGAAGGTAAGCCTAGAGCTTCATAGATGTTAATTTGTAAAAAGAGGTGAATTATGGGCCAAATAGCTTACCTTCTTGATAAAAAAAGGTAAGGGACAAAACCAAAGAGGACAGGAAGAAAAAAAAAGGTTATGATAGAAAGAAAATAAAAGTCATGGAAGTAAATTAGCTCTAACTTGGAGAATACAGTTCTAGTGAATGCCCTGTGTGGTATTGAGCTGAGGATAACTTACTGTGTGCTGTGACCACACTGATCTAACATTAGTGAAGACATGAGCCTCACTTCCAAAGTTTAGTGCCACTGTGGAGAAGGAGTTCAGCCCTCAGCACAACCTGAAGCCTCAATGGACACACAGACTATTGTTCTAAATGATAACTGTAAGTACCTTTAGGACAATCACAAAGAGATACGTAATCTAAACTACAACAACAAGAGCTACGAGTTTCATTTAGTTTCAGATTAGTTACACAAATGACAAAAAAATCCCTCATCTTCAAGGAATTCCAGGAAGAATTGCCTCAGTTCTCCACAGTATGCTGCAAACCACTAGAACAGATGACTACAGAAATAATCCAGGGAATTTCTTCATCAAAGCTTTGTTTTTGAAGAAACTACATGAACATTTTAAAAATTGGCCTCAGATAGTGAAAGAATTAGGTGTAGAAATTAAAGCTTCCTGGCATAACAGTTTAATGGAACACATTCATTGTTTATGGAACAACTGACCCACATGTACTGGATTTTTGAAAACACGGTGTTTTCTCACACATTAACTCTTCTCTGTTTGAACTAGTGCTATTCCCTAAACTGCTCTACCAAATGGGCATATTTTTTCCTTCAGGTACTTGTTAACAAAATCAACTTGTCCACGTCCAAGTGTCTCAGAAACAGAAAACAGAATGGCAGCTCAAAGTTTGAGGTTATTTTGTAATCTTGTCCTGAAAAACAGCTGTGTGAAGAGGGAATTCTAAACACCTAAAGAAGATGTCCACCCAGTTTCACTTAAGGCAGCCTTCAAAGAATAGTTATGTCAAAAACGTCTTCCTTCCATTGATTACCAAAAGGAAAAAGTCTGGACTGCACTCCAAGGCATGGCTCCAGTAGATGTTACTGTACTGTCACTTACATGAGCTTAATATCCCTTGTGCTGGGGACACAGTTTGTCCCTAACAGCATGTTCAGATTTCCCAGGTGAACAAACTATAAACAAAAAACCCAAACCAAACCAAACCAAAAAAAGCACTTAAGCTGAAGAGGGTAAAACTTCTAACAGTTCCTTAATATGCCCTGTTTATAAACAGGAACTGTTAGAAGTAGCCTACACAGACATGGCTAAACATACTAGATTTCAATGTGTAATAACTTAGGAATTCAACAAGGTACAAAGAACGATGAAGCTCAGCATCTGAGAAAAATGATTTAGTACGATACAGGAAAGAGGCAAGTTACCAGTTACTGGACATTATGCATTGTTTTATTTTTCTCCCCCTGAAAAGCACCTCAGACTTAATTTAATATTCTGACTGGTCAAGTTAAATAAAAATCAATCCAAACTCTGTTGAAATAGAAATCACATCTATGATTTCAAATGCACTCATTAAATGAATAGGTCCTTTTGCATTTCTTTTCAAGTATCATTAAATGAATAGGTCCTTTTTCCTTTCTATTCAAGTATCAAAGCTCAGCTCCATTACAATTCTTTAAAGCCTTGTATCAGTGTGCTCCTTATGCCTCTTGCTTAACACAACCTTTCCAGAGAATTTCTTCCCAAAATAATTCAATTCTGTTCAATCCTCACCATCTCCATGCACTCATTACCTACACTTTCTTTGTTTTTTCTTTTTGATTTGCAGACTTGTCTTCTGCCAACTTCCAAGCTCGCAGCACCTCATATGCTTGGGAATTTACAATACAATACTTCCACATCACTACAGCTGGCAAAAGTGTAAATCAGCACCTGTGTAATCCCAGTTAGGATTAGATTAGAATGCCTTCCTTGAGCCCTTCCCAGTAACAAGTGGCTTCAGGACAAAAAAAAAAGTTTTTTGAGGAAAAGCTGTGACATGAAAAGGCATTAACCCACTGCATTTCCATACAAAGTAGAAAGAATTCGACCCATTGTGACGAGGTGAACATTTCTACCAGAAAAAAACAGCAATTCAGCCTTAAAAAAACTCCTAACTTCAACAAAAATTGAAAGAAACACATATATGTCTGCCTGAAGGCCATGATAAGGAGTTATATTTTTTTGTGAAATGAACAACTGAAATGTTTACATTATGCTTATCTGGCTAAATTGCTTATGAATAATAAGAATGACTTAACACTGTTCTCTTGAATGCCAATTATTATGCCACTTGTGAGTGATGTGCACAGAGCAGTACAACAAGGAAACAAGACTTTGGATTTGGGAATGTTGTGATCACTGGCGGCCAAACAAACACAAAGATCTTCTAAAGAAAGAAACCAGTCCTGAAGGTCAAAGGTATCATTTTTTTGTTTAATTAATTGAAATATTCACAGACCTCATAATTAAGGTTTGGAAAGCTCATTCATGGGAAGTGACACATTTCACTACACCAGTTGCTCCAAGCCCCATCCAGCCTGGCCTTGAACACTGACGGGGAGGGTGAATCCACAGCTTCTCTGGGCAACCTGAGACAGGGCCTCACCACCCTCAGGGTAAAGAATTTCGTCCTAGTATGTAACCTAAACCCACTCTCTTTCAGTGTGAAGCCATTCCCGCTTGTCATGTCACTCCTTACTCATGTAAATATTTCCTCTCCCTCATTTTTGCAGGCTGCCTCAAGTACTGGAAGGCCACAACTTGGCCTTCTAAGCCTTCTCTTGGTCACCTCTAAGCCTTCTCTTCTCCAGGCTGAACAATCCCAACTATCTCAGCCTTTCTTCATAAGAGATGGGCTGCATCACAGGCCTCTGTGCTGGCTCCAGCAGGTCCCTGTCCTTCCTGTGCCGGGACCCCAGAGTTGGATGCAGTGCTCCAGGTGTGTCTCAGCAGAGCAGAGCAGAGCAGAGGGGCAGAATCCCCTCCCTGCCCTGCTGCCCACAGGGGCTCCATCCCTGAATGCAGCCAGGGATGGATGTGGCCACAGTATGGACAGTGCATTTAGAAAGCTTTTCATGGCACTTCTTTTGATTCTTACTAAAAACTTCAGAGAGCAAAAGTAATAAGTACTCCAAGGAATCTCCTTTTAGAAAAGGAAATACAACTTACAGATGTCAGTTCAGGAGTTCTCTCATTAATCTCACTGGATGACCAAACAAGCTAAAAGAAATAATGTTTTTTGTCTTTTTGATCACAGTCATCCCTTGATGAACAAACCATCACACTGTCACTCATTAGAAGTCTGAAGTACCCAAAAATATTTTCCTTCTTGCAGCACTGTGCAGTTTGTTTTGTCAGTAGAAAATAGATATTTGTATTATGTTGTCTCCTTGTCTTCTTTCTGCATCTTGTTCAAATTCCCCACCTCCTTCACCTCTGCTTTGCTCTCTCTTTCTTCCCCACCAACATTACTACCACGTGTACAACCTTCTCACACAAGGGGTTGGTTTTTTTTTTTGGCCCTCCATACTAAGTACAAAAATGCAAAACCTGCAGTCCTCGGTGTGTTACCAAAGGAAACAGTTTTACTTAAAATCTTGTTTTTGCCAAAATATTTTCAAAGTATCTGGAGAGGAGTCAAACCACAGTGGCTCTCAGTTGTATTTCCTTTTACTATTTCCTCAGGTACTCCCAGCACAGCACTAAGTAATTGGATAGTCTTACGGGGGGAAAAAAAAATAAGGCTGCACAAGACAGTTTGTAGGTTTAAGAATTATCTTTCTGGGGCCTGTGGGGATGAATACAGGGCACACAGTTGACAGACTTAAAATCCTTGTTTGTTTTAGTTGTTCCTGAAGACAGGAATCAAATATGACAGTTTGTACAAAATATACTGATTATATTCAGCCCTTGTAATGCTGTTTCAAATGATTGAAATTATCTGTCATTTTACTCTGTTTTGGTATTTGGTCCTGCCTCTATTTCAGATGACCCTTTTCCCATAATATAGATACTATATTGTAAGTTTAGACTTACATTACTTGCAAAGAATTAACAGTGCAGTGGGGGTAAAGTTTCTAATGCAGCTAAGTTTGCTGAATTAATCGTAAAATTATATGTTGTAACTGCTATCATTCCATTTTACATGGCATCTAACTAAATCTTGTTACATCCCAGACTTCAGCTTATATTGAAAACACAGCTGCAAGACTTCTTGGTATAAGCCAAACATGTATTCCTTGTGTACTGGGGGTCTTCCCACAGGCCACCTGTAGTCTACTATTTTTAAATTTTACTTAATTCTTCTCAAGCTATTTGTGGTCTTGCTGACATCTTCAGAAGACTTATTCCACATCTCTCTTCAGGAGTGTTAAGATCTTGAGAACACAGACTCTTCACTTTGGCACTAAGGATTCTGTCTGCTTCTCTTGATGGTTGCTGAATTCTCTCCCACTAAAACTGGAAAAAATGTTTTAAAGCTGAAGTAGGAAAAGGCTTTTTGTCCCATGCCTTAATTATCGTCATAGAAAGCCTGATGTGAATGAATTCTCACTATGTTTTTCTTTCTCTGCAGGATGATACTTTCAGGGGGGAAGAGGGATATCAGGCATTGTTTGGTGAAGAGCACATGAGAGATTGGCTGAGGGAGCAGCAGAATAAACATGAATATCACAGCCCACATGATACAGAGTTTATGGCTAGCCCAGAGGGATGTCTGTTGTATGCAGTGCGTGCAGCTAGGGGTTTGTTGGATAGACCTTTCAGTGAGTCAATTGTTCCCTTACATCTTAGAGGAGCCAGTATTTGCAGATGGACTGTAATGGGTTTGTAAGGAGGAGATGACAGCTCCCTGGAGTATACAGTGCTGCTATTCATTATATGGGCCCTACTGCAATAATGCCTTACAGCTAATATGCCTTCTCAAAGATTATTCCCTTGAAAATGTGCACACATAAACAACACATATACAACTGGAGCAATGTACAAAACACAGAACCTTTCACCTCAAGCAGGGATTCTCTCATCACTCAGTGTAACAGCATCCCTTTCTGAAAAGTGTTAGGAAGAATTACATACTCTTGCAGTTGGAGTCAATGTATTTATGCTTGGTGGGATGGAAACTGATATTATTCCGTTCCATTCCTGTGCTGGTTTTGGCTGAATAGAGTTAATTTTCTTCATAGTAGCAGGTATGGAGCTGTGTTTTGGATTTGTGCTGAAAACAGTGTTGGTAACACAGGGATGTTTTAGTTACTGTTGAGCACTGCTCACAAAGAACCGAGGCCTTTTCTGCTCCTCACCCCACCCACCAGTGAGGGGCCTGGTGGTGCTCAAGAAGTTGGGAAAGAACACAGCCAGGACAGCTGACCCCAACTGACCAACTGACCAAAGGGACATTCCATACTATAGGGCACTGTAGTCAGCATACAAAGCTGGTGGAAGATGGAGGAAAGGGGCATGTTTGGAGTGATGGCATTTGTCTTTCCAAGTCACCGTTTCAAGTGTGATGGAGCTCTGCTGTGCCAGGAATGGTTGAACACCTGCCTGTCCATGGGCAGTGCTGCATACATGGAGTTTACTTTACCTACTAAACAGTTTTTATCCCAAACCACAAGTTTTCTCAGTTTTACCATCCCAAATCCCTCCCACATCCCACCACGCAACTAAGTGAGTGGTTGTGTGGGGCAGCTTTGCTGACTGGGGTTAAACCATGATAACTGCTGAGTGAAAATAACCAAAAAGTGCACGAGAGACAAAATTGTTCCCAGATTCAAATACTGCATCGCTGTGCACTGCTGATATCTCAATATGTCACAGTGTCTTTGTGCTTCTGTGAGGTCTGTAGAGATGGATTTGGTTGCATCACTGAGAGCAGTCCTTAGTCTCAAAATGCATTTTGGATACATAAGGCAGGAAGTAAAAATCCATCATAATTTTTAATTTTTAAATCTTGTTCCTGGGATCATACAGCAGAATATGTAATTTCTTTTCTTGCTATTAGGTTCATAACATAGATGAAGTAGACCCTCTCAGAGAAGAGGCACAAGGACCTGCAAGGGATATTTTTCATTTGCTGTTCCAGAGATAATAAATCATCTGAACATTCTGATTTCCAAAATGCTTTCTGTCCATAATGACTTAGAGAAATTACAGAGACAATGGAGCTGAACTCCCTTGTGTTACAGAACAAAGATGCCAGCCACAGTTTAAATTTTAAGAGGTTCAGACTGGAGGTTAGAAAAAATTCTCCATGGGACAGCATTACAGTACTGCAATGGGCTACTCAAAGAAAAGTTGGAATGTCCATCCTAGGAGCTTCTTAACACAGACAATCAGGCACAGCACTTCATTAGCTTTGATGTAGAGTCCTCTCTGGAAGATGACTATTTATGGCAGCAGAAGTAGAAAAGCAGAAGTAGAAAAGACAGAAAAGATCTGTCTGTGCTTTGCTCCCTTCCGAGGTGTTGAGCAAATGCCTGCAATGAATGGTGTCTTATGGTTTGAATTGTGCTCTATCTTTCTGTAAAGAAAGCAGGCTTCATAATCCCCATAACAATCCAGTTCCCTGTGTTTTTCCCACTCATGCAGGCACTATTTTTCCCAAGGATGAAAGAGTCTGTATTCCTTTAAAAGTATTTATTCAAAAATACTCCAGCTGCTACCTTCCTATTGGCTGCTAAGCTTAAGGAGAAAGATTTTTCAAAATCACCCTCCAGCCAGACTCTAAAATGAAACAGAATTAGTTATTTTTTAACATCATTGTTTTTCTTGAAGGCACCCCAGCTTATAATTGGTTCCAAGTTATTTCTTAATTTCTCCATATTTGTTCTTACTATGTTTTATTATCATGAGGATAGAAAATATGAGTCAGTAACCTTCAGATCATTCATTTCACTCACTTTTGGGGGGTTGAAGCCCAAGGTTAACAAAAAGTGTCAAATATTTCAATAAACTGAAAAAACCTCTACCATTTACCACCCACAGCTGTGTTCACATTTGCAGCAGCATCATAGTTGGTCTAACATATTTAAAGAATTAAGCAAAGTAGTCCCACAGAAAGGAATGTTTAGGCTCTCAAGTGTTACACCTGAAAAGAAATATATTATGAGGTGTTCTTTTAAATGGAGCATGACATGTCTGTAGATAAATTTTATATATTCTTTGATGTGTAAATAAGGAATCCACATGTGACTTGGACTGCTAAAAATATAACTAGTCCCCATATTTTCTTTATTAAAAAACTTTACTGTTTGCTTTCAACTTTTCATTTTCCTGACGTTATCTTCTTGTTTGCAGCTGAATTATAAATAACCACTGTTACAGAAAATCTATTCTTTCAGTATTTCCTGTTAGACAAAAAAGCATCATTAGCTGGACTTCTCTAGCGCTCATCTATTCTCCAGAGACTTTCAGATCTGTATTTAAGGTCAGATGTTCAGGGCATTTAGAAAAGTTTCTCTGTGTTTTTCTAGACCCACCTCAGACCAGCTCATGGGTCCAAGCCATCCAGAGTAGCACATTTCCCTGGAAATGGCAACTAAAGAAATCTTTCACCACCAAAAACCAAAAATTTTAAGCCAAAAGTTAGTGATGACCACTGGACCTTTTCTTCGTTCACTTAACAGTTACTCTGTGGTTGAAGTGACTTAATTATGTGCAATCAGACTTTGAAATTTTTAATTGCAGAGTACAGCAAAATCTCTGTGAGTTACACTCTCGACAACAGTGTTCACAGGAGCCACAAAGGAGAACAAGAACACCCACGCTGGCCAACAGGAGCAGTGATGGACAAAGAGGTCCAAAGAGTCACTTTCCTGCTAGAGCTGGGCACTGCCTGTGACACCACATGGGATGCTTGAATAAAAATGTGGGTAACATGTGGGTAACAGTCTCAAACCCATATCTAACTTAAGTTTTCCATTTAGTGTGGGACCCTGGTTACTCTATTCTTTTAAAAGATAGGGAGAGGTCCTGGTAGTGCCACATTTTTGGTAATGGCCTAGTGGTGAGAGTATATGTGCAGGAAGTGTGAGTCCTAGTCTCAGTGCTACACTGTGTATTCTGAAAATGTCCATAAATAATTCCCTGCAAGTGGCTACATTCCCTGGAACTGTTATTGCACTTAGGAGAAAGTTAATTTGCATTTTGACTAACAGTGGCCCTACCAATTCTGGTTTTCATGGGAAATATGCAGTACATCCAGAGCATTGCTGAACTACAGGGTGCCATTCCTGAATGGTGTTGTCAGCTGAAGTTTTAGTGCACAAAGATTGGTGGAACCAGCTTCACCAGTTTTATGTTTTCAGCCAAGGTGGGTGGAGTTGCCATGGGTGAGCAGTGGATAAGGAGCCATGAAAATAGCCCGATCCTGCTGTCAGATCACTCAAAAAACTTTCTCAAGGGATAACCTTCTTTGGGAAATTCAAGTGTGCGCTATTGAGTGTCATTTAGGCACTACTAACCAAAAACATCTTAGGATAAGTCAAGGAGCAATATTCTAGATTATTAAGTTCACTGGTGGTAAATAAGTGGTCCTTGGGTTTAATTAGGGAACTAGGATCTGCAGGCTGCTCATTTAGTTTAGATGCCTAAGTTACACACTAGACTCCTAAATGCTTTTTCAGACCTATCTTTCAGTTAACTGAAAACAACCCCTTCCCCTCATATTGACAGAATTTTTTTTTTCTTTTTAAAAATGTTATCTCACCTCTCATGTCTGATATTAAGAAATAAGAATCTTAGGTTGACACACACCTTTCTAAAACCATTATATAAGCTTACCTGGCATTGTTGCTCAGTAATATGGCAGAGGGAAACAGTTTGACTTCTGATCTTGAGCTGCTTCATCAGGATTTTATGCTCTGAGAAGGGCAATGTGCACTATTCTGTGGTCTTTAACTTTATAATGAAAGTTTTTCATTAAGTTAATTTAAATAAAGTAATCCAAATATTAAAAAGCACTTAAAGAGAAATTGTCTCAGAGTCATTCTGCTGATTAGATGAAGACACTGCACAGAGATACTTGGCTCTGCCTTTCCTCTGAAGCCCTGTATTTCATTTGTTTGGGAATTCAAGGCAAAAGTTCTTTGTGGGAGGTTTGTAGGGTATTCACTGCATCATTATACATTTCTTTGTTATGGCATTGACTGATTTGTATCATGTTCTTGTGGTGCTCAGCAAGCCTGGGAGCTCAGCCAGGTGTCTTATTACACATTTGACTACAGAAATGAGTACATTTGGGAAGACAGAAGTGTTATTAAACTGAATCATGTTATGTCTTCATTTTTCTGCTTCAGAGTAGCATGATTTAGAATGAATTAAGCCAGGTTTGGGGCCTTTGCATGAAGGCAGTGAGTCAAATATAAATCTGGTACGGACAGGGCAGGGATTTCTACAAAATTTCAAAGAAATTCATTAATCTTACAGTAGTCACAGTTTCCTCTTAGTGTATCTCTCAAAAAAAAAAAAACCCAAACCTCTTTAGCGTGATTGCCTCTTGATCTTTAACACAGTTTTATACATATATGCTTAGTTTGGCTCAGAATCACATATCAGTCTTAGCAAAAAGATGGCTTCTCCAAGTATTACCCCTTCATATGCAATCTGATCCAAAGATTAAGTAAACTTCTTTTTTGTGACTCATCAAGAACAATAATGTTTCGGCAAGACAGTTCTGGCCTTGAATTCATGGCCTAGCATTCACCTGTGCAAATAACTAAATGGAGAATTTGATCTCCAAAGAAATCACTCGGGAAACTATATTATTTTCCACAGAGTTCTGCAGGGATTCTGTGAGGTTAAGGCCCCCTCAACCTATGTCTTGCTAAATATTTTCTCATATTTTTCTCTGTAGAAGAGAATACAAATACATACTTTTGTTTCTAAAGTAGCCAGAGATTTCCTTCTCATACAACTTTTCTAAACTCTCCACAGTCTAGTCACAGGCCAGAACTGGGTATTCATTATAATACAAATTGAAACTGCTGCATTGACCAATTTTCTGAGTGTTTTGATACTATTTGAGTGTTTCAATTCAGATTCATTTCTAAATATCTGGAAGACAAAAAAATCTCAATCAGAGTAGACCCAAATAATAATCTCTTTTTATTAAAATTTTTCCTTCAAAACCAAGAAAGAAATATAAGTGTTCCTGGTTAAAAATTCACCAATTATACAAGTAACGTTCAAAACAATCCCTATTAAAGTCATGCCTTGAGAGAAAACTATTTGGAACAAAAAACTATTAGAAAACTAATAAAATATTAACTAAAAAATTATTAATCTAGCTGGTAAAAGTGTCAGCACAAAAAAAAGAGTAGCAATAGCAACAATTCTACTGGGAATGCAGGTAAATTGAAGCAGGTTAGGTTGGCAGGTGTGAAAATAAGGCACATTTTTTGGAATAAGAAATGTGGTTAAACAAAATGAGAAGAAAATTTATGATGAGTAGCTTATGCAGGAGAAAAATAAATAAAGCCATTCAGTAATGAGCCTGAAGGAAAGATTATCAACCCATAAGCTTTTCTAACTTCTTTATCAGCAAAACTAGCTTAATAAAACATTTTATGTTTCTGTTTAAGTCCTTACTTTTATCATCATAATAAAAAAAAAGTCATATATTTGTAATAAAGACTTTACACACATGAAGATTTTCAGATATTTTGTGAGCTCAATCAACACTGTACTTGTCGGGAAGGGCTGTAGCAGGTCAAATGCCCCAAGGCACATGTGGAAACAGCATCAGGTGTTTTTACCTTCCCGAGCATTGCTTTCATCTTGCTTGACAGTTGGCTGTCATCTGAAGGGCTATTTCCTGCCCTTTGATGATGCATTAGACACGATTACATCAGCAAAGGACAAGATAAAAGCAAGGTGTTATCATACTATTGTTGGTAGCTAAGACTATGGTGTTTCTCTTTCCAATTCTCCCAGAAGTCTCAAGTGGATTTTGAAAAAGAAGTAAAAAAAAAAAAAAAAGCCAGTGTAAACACTGATCACTGCAAGGTTCACAGAAAGAGAAGTTGAAATTTATAAACTAGAACCTGGTAGACCAAGCCTGTGTACTCCTGCTACATGACAAAGGTACTAGTGCTGGTAGTTTGCTTTGCTGTGCTTTGCTGTGTTTTTGCTGTTTTTTGCTGTGCTTTGCTGTGTAGAAGAAGCCCAGTAGTTTGTTCAGGAATGTTTAATGTGTGCTTATGGACTGGAGGAAGTTTTTAAGTATCCTCAGAACTCACAAATCCAGCTCATACACTGGGGCTGAGGATGTCTTTCAGGCTTTAGGATAGCAGGAAGTCCAAAAGGAGTTATTGCTAATATGACACTGTCCAAAATGCTGGGATAATAAGGTTTACTGTGTTTTGGTTATAAATAGACTAATCATTTACAAAAGAAAAGAAAACTATTTTTAAAAGACCTTAAAGACTAATATTTCAAAAATTGAAATGAATGTTATGGAGTCTAACTTCTGTAGGAACAAAAGACTCTGAGATCATTCCCAAATGCCACTGTAAAAATATATATAGAACAATTTTATGAGAGACATGAAATGTGAAATGAGCTTGGATTTGAATATTGTTACAATGAGCCAAATAGTAAACTCTAAAGGCTATTTTTTTTTTTACAATGAAGACATCAACAATGTTAACAATTGCAGGTCTGCTTCAAAGCTCTAACAAAAACCTTAAACACTTGTAAAACATTAATAATTTCTAAAGCCATTTGTTCACAACAGGAAAAAATAATTTCATTTCCATGTTTTCTCCTCAGATCATTTAGGTTGGGCTATACTTGAAGTGCTGACCACAGTAAGAACCCCAGACATATAAAAGAGGCTGAGCAGTTATGCTATCTGCCAAAGACAACTGTTAGTTTAAGAAGTTGTATGGTGAAAGCACATCACACCACTTGCTGGGGTCAGACAAATGCACAGAATTTAAAGAAAGAGAGAAACCAACCATAACTTAACTAAAATGTTGAAGACCTGGCATGAGTCTCCTATGTTTTTTTCTCTCAAATTCAAAGATAGGTAATACTCCTTCCATGCTCAGGACGACTGAAAAATAAGACCGAATCAAAATCAAAGTGATGTTTTCCTGCTAGGTAAGTAAACAACAGTGTAAAGAGCAAGCTGAACCCAAAGAGCTGCTTACAGACTGGCAATTCTGCTTCAGGTTCAGTTAACATTGCTCTGAGGCTACAAAGCAATTATTCCCCTGGTACAGAAGTAAAAAACAGTTATGCTTAAACATCATAGTAAGCAGGAGATCTATCTGCAGCCTAAGAGTTTTCTTCTTAGTCATTCAAGGAATCTATCACTGTCTTCAGTAAAAGCTGAAGAATTACCAATCAAAAAAGGACTCTTTCTATGCCTGAAGATAATTTGAATTAGTCTGATGCATCAGGCAAATTTGTTGCTTTAAGTTCATATATTCTTCTCTCTCTCAATATAAAACTCCTTTAATACCTGGTTCAGTTGCTTTTCAAGCAGATGATTGAAATTGGCTCATTTTGAAGACACATTGTAAAAGGTATCTTCTAAGGACTACCCTCTGCTGATTATAACAAGCAGCTGTCAGAGTTTCTCTGCATCATTGTTATGCTGTACCTTTCCATATTCAGTGTCTTTTGCTCTCAGACTGGAAATCATAGAGCCAATAAACTAAACTGGCCATACAGCCAGTCCAATAACCACTACAAGGGGGAAACACAGGATCTGACACTGTGCAACCCCAGCGCCTGGACTGACAAAGGCAGAACAGAGCCAATCACAGAGTTTGTAGGAGAGGTAAACAGAAGAACAAGCACTGAGGGAAACTCCTTTTGAGAAAGAGAGATGTGGTGGGACATTTTTAGAAAGGGGTCATGTTTATTCAGGGAGAGAGATGGTGCAAAAAGCTTCTATTAGCCTTGAAGTTTACTCTTGTGTAAAGGTGAAAGGAAATAAGGATAGGTAAACAGGCAAAACATGCTCATGGATATCCTAGCCCTTTCAGCAGGAAAAAGAATTGCTAATTAAAAAAAAAAAGGAAAAAAGAAAAAAAAAAAGAAGGAAGAAAGTGTAATCTGGGAATCTGTAGAAAGTATGTGATAGGAAGGTAGAGTTTGTTCACATGGCAGAAGACACTTTTTCTGTGAAAAAGACAGGAGCCTCTTGCAACAATGAGGAGCGTTCCACTGCAGGATTGTCAGTGGAACAAGACTTAGGAAAATTGAAACATTCTCAAATCTTA
The DNA here is from genome assembly GCF_026979565.1 of Vidua chalybeata. Lineage (NCBI taxonomy): Eukaryota > Metazoa > Chordata > Aves > Passeriformes > Viduidae > Vidua > Vidua chalybeata. The sequence continues at coordinate 40,284,737 of NC_071570.1, forward strand.
GCTACTACTTCTTCAATTTGAACATTGGTTCTTTACACATGATCTAGTTTTTTACACTGCTCCAAATATGCCATCATTGCCCTTTCATGTGGATTTATAAGACTTTATTGTTTCATTTAAATGTTTTGTGTGCTGGATTTTTTTGTGGTCAAAAAATCCAGTGTATATAAATAATTCTCTCTTCTAAGGATAATTTATAGAATTTTTCCATCAAAACAAAATATATAACAGACTTGGGGTTGTTCAGCAGGGAGAAGAGAAGTCTTCAGTGGGACTTTAGAAAAGCCTTCCACTGCCTGAAGGAGGCTACAAGAGAGCTGGAGACGGACTTCTCAGTCCTTGTCCTAGTGATGATCATGATCAGGTAATGGCTTTGAAGTGAAAGAGGGCAATTTTAAATTAGATATTGGGAAGAAACTCTTCCCTGTGAGGGTGGTGAGGCACTGGAACAGGTTGCCCAGAAAAGTTGTGGGTACTCCATCCCTGGCAGCGTTCAAGGCCAGTTTGGATGGGGTTCCGAGCAACCTGGTACAGTGAAAGCTGTCCCTGCCCATGGCAAGGGGGCTGGAATGAGATGATCTCTTCCAAACCACTGTAGGGTTCTATGATAAATTGCAATGATATTCACCAGTTTGGGGCTTCACCCAATACTCTGGGCTAAAGCAAGAAATTTTCCCCAGTGAGTCTCTTTCTATTTCTGTAGCTGCTGATTATGTCATTGTCCTCCATGAGACACATGTATGCGCCAGAGTTGCTATTCATTTCAGAATTTGTCAAATGCCATCCTCCTCCCAAAGTCCCAGATGAATAGTGAGATACTGTTCATCAATTAAGCAAAAGGCACTGTTAAGTTGCCACTGAGAGAGAAAGCAGTCTAATATAGGAGGAACTGGAAGCAGAAGAAAAGGTCTAAAGGATAAGAATCTGAATGATGGCAGCTGGAACCTGCTTTTTTACCAAGGCCTAATTTCCTTAGTTTAAAACACACCAGAGCTGGATGATCCACTCCAGAACATGGAATACGTATTGAGATTTGTGTTTAAAATCCTGTGACCTTCCTGGGGAAATGGTCTCCATAAAGTTACAAATGTATCAGATCAAGTGATTAGACCCCCAGTATTGCACTGGCACAGATGCATTCAACTGGTTTGTACTTAAAAATGCCCAGCTGCAGTAGTCACAAGTAGAGTAGAAAGATGAGCAATAAATGGAGCTTTGGCTGTTCAGTCTTTACCACATTTTGGACTGATTTCTTCAAGTTTTATTCATGAATTTTGACAATAAAGGTGGCCCAGTTTGTAGTTATCTGTACTTCTGTTTTCTTTTGCATAGATCTGCTGCCTTTGACAGCCTCATGCTTGAGTAAAACCAGAACACAGTGTGAAACATGGATAAACTATCTACTTCTGACCTGTCCGAAGTCATCAAACAAAACAAAAAAATATCTCACAAAACTTCTGTCTGGAAACATGAGTTGGCTGAGCTGGATGCACAAACCCTGTCAAGCCTTCCCTTAAGTCTTGCCAGGATATTAACTTTGAAATGAAGCTTAGTTTTTCTGAGTTCTGTTTTGAAGATGTCTGCCCTATTCAGAAGGTCTGACTTGCCAGTATTTTAAGAAAGAGGAAAAAGTCAAAGAGTGGAATTTGGAAATACATGTGTCATCAGCTCAATTATATTGTTTTCTAGAAGTGAGTCATGCCGGCACATAAAACTAATTTATGGTTACAATTACATGATGGGACAGTCATAACACCTTTGCTTGACCCATCTAGTAGCTATGGCCACTAGAAGTATATTCATCCCACATAAAATCAACTATCAGTGACCCTCTGTAAACCCATTTCTGCACCCTGCCTTAATACAACAAAAAGAAAGAGATTTGTAGGGCCATGAGGAATGCTTCAGAGAGCTCTCCTTGTAATAAAAGTTTCTAAAATCTCATCCCAAGTTCCTACATACAGGGTCACATTCCTGCTATATAAAAAATTTACCACCTGGTTTTAAACCATTAGAAATTAGGGAATTGATTCATATCCAAGATCAACAGTGTGCAACCCTGGCCAACAGCACTATCATACAACAGGAATCATGAAATGGTTTGATCCACGGCCTACCTAAGTGAATAGAAAATTTTCTGTGCGTTTGAGGAAGAGCTGGTTGGGAAAAGGAAGAGATGTCCAACACAGATTTAGATATTAACATGGCTAGCAAATTTTCAGACCTTAAGTCATAAGACTTCATGTTTCTGTAGAAAGGATATGTGGTTTAGTGACTGAAGAGCTTCACTGCTTTTAGATTCCTAATAGCATCAGAACAGTTGTTGGATGAAGATAAAAGGCATGCACAGACACAGACAAGAAAACATGTCACAACATTTAGACTAAAACCTTCAGGTACAAGTATTAGCCAATTCTTTGAAACTACTAATTTTTAGAAATATTTTTTTATGATTGGTTTTCCGCTGCTCTTTGGGAAATGAGGTCTTTTATGGCTCACATTTTGCACTATGATTCATCACTTTGAAACATTGATCACATCTGGATTGTTGAAAAGTATGGTGTTTTAAAAAAATAAATAAAAAGTTTTGCCTGAGAATTTCAAATTGGGTGTTCCCTGCCCACATATGGATGGATAATTTTTTTTACTCAGTGCTAAAGAAATATTTAACCAACCCCTTCACTCAACCAAGCTCATCTAAGTTAGTGGAAGTGAAGCTACTTCTGACCGACCAAGTTTCCGTTCATTTCAAAGGTATTATGTGTCAGCTGTATTCAGATTAAAATGCCAACTAGAAAAAGATATTACAGTATCAAAGTTAGCAAGAAACAGGAGATTAATTTGACTGATTCGGGGTATGTAGGCTGAGAGGATATCAAGAAAGCTCTTCCCTGAAAAGGTATTAATGACTGGTGAGCAGGGATGAGTAACAGGGACTACACTTATGTGATTGTCAAGAATTTGTCACAAGGTGCCATCACCTTCCTAGCTGCTGTTGTTAGTGAGTCCAGAGCAGCAGTGCTTCTACAGGGCCCCAAGCTTTTTCTGTAAGCAGTCATATACCTATATAACCAGCTGGAAAAAAGGAGAGCCAAAGGTTTTCTATGTGCACCACAAGCAAGTAGGCCATCGGTGGTTCATTCATGAACAACAGCATGGGAACCTCTCAGGATGTGCACACAACCAGCCCAAGTAGGGAATCCAGAGCAATGCAGCTGCATGATAGCTCTGTGTGTGAAAAGTGAGCACATGTGTGTCACTGCTGATGGAAGAGTGCAATCCTTGTTCAGTCCCTCTGGAAAACTTGTGCTGACAATTTTGTGTCAATACAACATAATTAAGTGCATCACCATGATGATTTAGCCCATTCACTAGCAAATAAATTATTTGTATGAGATGAGAAGAAAACAGGTGTGCATTGCTAAACCCTCGGAGCATCCTCCCTAACTGCATCAGTAGAAATCATCGAACCAAGCATTTGTTCAGGATTTGCCCAAGTAATACAGCCTACACAGGGAAAGCTGTAGCAAATATGCTTTTCAGACCTTCATGCTATGGGTAACAGACACATTCTGCATGGTAGGAACATGAAGTTTTATCTGTCATCTGCCCAGTTTAGTGGCTACTGTAATGTTTCTCCTTTCAATAGCACATCTGATCCAAACAATTATCTAGAGGAATATTTGAGTCAGACCTGAATCCATCAGGATCCATCCAACAAGAATTTTTCTGTGTTCTAAGCCTATGCTTCTGCTATCAGGCTGCCTCATTCATGCAGCCCTTGGGAGCACCTTGAAAGAGGATGCTAATATGCTTGTATATTGTTACTCCATCAGCTTATTAGTCCTTTGCTTTCAGTTTACAATGTCTTTCCAAATTCCAAAAGTTCAAAGTAGGTATTATTTATGAGTTCTTAGACCGGGATTCATGGCACTTATTTTCAGTTTTAAAAGTGGAGCAGATTGTCTAAGCTGGCCGTCCATACTCCTCCTCCAGGGAGAAGCAAAGCCCTCCAAAAAGCAACTCAATCCATTAAAAAATGGATGCCTAAAATAAACTTAATTAATCACCCTCCAGAAGCTTCTGTTGTCCTGAAAGTAGGGGAAGCTTGGTAAACTAATTAGACTACAAACCTAATTCTGTCTGAAGTTAGCTGAGTCTCATAGAAACACTTTTCCATACTTTAAACTGTCCATTATGAGTATATTGTAACTTTGGAAAAAGTCTTACTGGTAACTTTAAAAAGCCTCTGAAGGAGGTTAAAAACTGCACCCGCTATATTAAAACATAAATCATCTTACTCTTGGAAATTATTCAAGAGCAAATAGATCAGCCAAAAAGAAGAATATAGCAGGTTAAAGAATTTATACCACAGCATCTTAGATGCCTTACATTTACATGAGCCCAATGAGTGACCAAAAAGTTCAAGGCATAGGAATCCATGGAGGTTACATATACACTACACACCTTCAGGAAGCCACATACTGTGACAGACTTGCATATTACCCTGCCTTGTCCTACACATCTGCTTTTGGCCACTGCTGAAGAGAGTGCAGAGGACTTGGTCTGAGTAATCCTGTTCAGACCACAGATTCTCATGCAACTACTAGCCCCATTACCAGTTTTTGAATCACAAATTTACTGGCTAGGAATTAGCACATTTGAAGAGCAGTGATCTAAACTAAATTTAAAACTCTTTCCTATTAGCATCACCTATCAATAAAGTTTCATCTCAGCTAATAATTTAGACTGAAGCTCTTCCTGAAACTATACCCATAAAACTGGCAATGATAATTGCCTATTTTACTGACTGTATATACACTTTTGGAGTTCTGTTTACCTCGTTTATGCTTAGTAGATCATAAAATATGCTCAGCTGAACACTTCTTTATACTCAGTCTTTCTCTCTTTATCATCCATTCTTTCTTTTTTTTTTTTTTAGGTAAGTTCAGATGCAGTCTCACTCTACTATTTTTGTTGTTCAACCTACTAAAAAGCCACATGAAACAAGAAAAAACGTACAACTTTTATGTGGTCAGTGCCACCCTGAGCCAAACCGAATTTCTGGTATCTTTGGACTCCAAGCATCTGGATTTTAGCTTTATATCCTGTAAAGGAGAGAGATAATATCACAGGGTGCAGACAGGAAAAACAGGAGCAAAACAAAACTTTAAATGTAAAAATTCTGAATCAAAATTTTCAGACTGTAATGACCCTGTTATGTGATTGTTTTGATTAGTTTTCAGTAGAAGTTGAAGGATGGTGCAACAATTCTGAGCTGCATTACTGGGGCTTGTGGGATGTTTCATTTTTCCTCTTCAGACTGAGAATTCATCATACACATGCTCACAAAGACTAAGTAGCTGTGAGTATCAGGGGGTTCCCACCAGTTTGGACTAGGAAGATATCCTGCCCCTCACTTCACACTGCAATCTGCAACTACACAATACCATGTCTGTAATATCACTGATATCAAGTTACTGTCTAGTAACTGGCTATACCTCCAAACGTAAGCAGAATCTGCAGAAACAGAAAGGGGCAACAAAATGGTAACAGGTCATATCTGGATATGATTTTTGTGCAAATTGGAAGTCATCTGAACAGGTCAGGAAAGGTTGGGGTTTTTTTGTTTGCTCAATCCTGTAATACAGGATCAAAGGCATATGTGACAAAATTGAAAGGCAAGTAATTTAGAGCTGTTGAAGGTAAGAAATATATAAAAATAAGTGCTTTTTTCAATAACAATCCCTTAAGTATTACTAACCTGTTACAGGAGAAAGCCATTATAGGACCTATAGAAATGGTAAGCATTATGTGAATTTTACAAATACTTTCTCTTGCACAAAACATGATTACATTTTGGGTCTTCATTCCTCAGTGCATAAGCAACCACCAAGAAATAAAATTAGGAAGTTGCCCTTTGTGCATGATTTACCACAATTTTCTATTCATTATTTTATTCTAGATTCTCCTCAAGATACTGCTCATGGATATCACTGGAGGTAAGACACAGGATTACGTGAAATTTTGTGTGTTCTAAGAGACTTGTGCCAAAAATCCTTAACAAATTATTCAGGTTCTTATCAACTATGAACTCCATTCGACATCTGTAAAGACTGTTAAAAATGTCATGGCAGCCTTCCAAAGATACCTGAATTTAATCCAAAGGAGAAAAAGTCCTCTTGAAGTAAATATTAAAATATATGTGAAAAGTTTTTTAAAAAATGAAAAGAGAAAATTGTCACTTGCTTTTATATATAATTCCTAACTGTATTAGAAATTATCTAATTAGACTATATAATCTATGTGAGTAATTTGTTCTTTAAGAAGTATTTCTATGCAAGAGAAGCTCTTAAATTTAAACTCACCAGTAAGACAAGACAAAATTTTAGAATTTACTCAGTATTAGATTAGAATAAGTGAAAACACATCCAAGAAAACATGAGATAAACTAAATTAAGTAGAAGAAGCAGTACATTCAAAATTACACAGAGTTGAATGAGGCTAATCCACCTTCTTTAAAGACAATTAAAACAAAAAGAAAGAACATAAAATAACACTTTTGAAAGATATGTTCTACCTGGGATAATAGAATAAAGAGTATTAAAAATAAAAAGAGAGAGAATTACAAAGAAGTTTGAGGACTGTTCTGGTTTGAAAGCAAAACCAGTGAAAGACTCTAAGTCAGAAATACAATTTATTACGAAAAGGGAAAAGAAACAAAATGCATGCAATAATACAAAAGAAAAACCACTGGCAGAGTCAGAATACACCCTGACATGCTTTTGGCCAGTGTGTTGGTAGCAGTCCAAATTGGAATGGCTGCAGTCCGCCTGGAGTGGCAGTTGTGGTTCTGTTGGAGCAGTGACCCTGTAGAAGGGTGTAGTCTTCCTCTGAAGGTCCAGTGGAAAACCCCAGCTGTTCCTCTTGGAAACTGGTGGAAAGGCTGGCTCTGATGTCCCCAAAACCCAGATTATATCCAGGTAGGAATGCTTGGGTCCTCCCTCTCAGCAGAGCATCTCACAATGGGATGTTATAGTTCTTATCAGTCATGCAGTGACATTCAATAGCCCATTATCAGCAGATGTCTCCCCGGAGGGAGAATTGGTTGTGAAAGCGATAAGGAAAACTGCCCACTTAACAAAAGACAACTGCTATACAGATGGCGATAGAATATATCTTGCTTCTCAATCTGGGACTTTCTTTAGAAGAAAGAAGACCAAAAAGGACATGATTGTAGCCCTCCAATATATAGAAGACTGTAAACAGATTCACAGTATCATAGAATCACGGAATGGTTTGGGTTAGAAGGGACCTTAGAGTTCCCTGTGTTCCAAATCCCTGCCATGGGCAGGGACACCTTCCACCAGGCCAGGTTGCTCCAAGCCCCAACCAGCCTGGCCTTGGACAGTGCCAGGGATAGGGCATCCATAGCTTCTCTGGCCAGTCTATGCCAGGGCCTCCCCATCCTCTGAGTAAAGAACTTCTTCCTAATATCTTATCTAAATCTACCTTCTTTCAAATAAAGTGATGTCTCATTGTTCCCTATAGCCCTGCACTTTAATAATTTCCTGGTGCACACTATGAAGATGAATCTCAAAGGAAGACTTGTTGTACTTAGTGGGAAATCCCAGTAGGCTATGCCAAGGAGGACAAAAGAGACTTTAAGACATGAAAAGATAAAGTGCTTGTAGGTACACTGGAAAAATTGTAACATACCACACAAGCAGCTTTTGTAATTCCCAAACCTGGTATGTATTCTTCGTTCAAAACTAACATGGCAGAGATGCCAAAACCTACATTGTTTTCTGTGCTGATTTATATTGTGGTTAAAATAGAGAAAGTGCCTACATTTTCATACAAAATATTGAATTCATATACAAGACCTCATTTTTTTTTGTCTTTTGAGTTAGTGAAAAGTAAGGCCTTTTGAGATGTTTTAAGGCTGTAACTCAGCCAATTTAGATCAGACAGTAAGGGCCACTCAGGTGTCTTAGCTGGAAAAGAAATGGAAAGCCCTAAAAGACGAAGAATGAAGATTCAGTGGCAGAAGCTGCTGCATTATCATAAGCCAATTTTAATGTTTAACACCATATTTCTATTACCTTTCAAAATACTAAGATTTTAAAAATTTGATATTATTAAGAAAATTTCATTTTCCCATCACTTTTCAGTTGATTTAACTCTCAAATCTGGCTGTTTTTCTAATATGCTTCAATTAAAACTGCATCAAAATCAGATCCATCTCAATTTCATAAAAATATATTCTAAATCTTACAAAGTTAAGCAAGAATCTCTGCTATTTTATAATAATGTGTAAGGAAGGACTGATGAGAAGAAAATTTTCTACCTCATTCACTTTAATTCAGATTCTTCCAACAGTAACAGGGAAAAGCACTTCCCTTGGACTATTAAAGAAATAACAGTGAACTGATTTCTCTCCATATCAGCCTTATTAAGAATTATTATTAAGATAATGACTTTTCAAGAAGAAACACAATGCTGTCAGGCACCACATTAAGGTAAGACAAGCCACTGTTCATCTGAGAAAAGCAGCTGTTCATTTGTTCTACGACAGCTCCTGCTATGTCACTTTTTGGGTGTTCAGTTCCTCATCAGCTTGATGATGCACTTCAGGTAAGATCTGGATTTGGGAGCAGCTTTACAAATTATCTGTATAAAGGTGATGGCATCAAAGACATTGCAGACAGCAAATGCTGAGGAGTTGGGCAACAATTTCATGTAGCTGGAACAAATACAACCAGAAGAAGTCACATAAGCAGATAAGAAAGGGTCAGACAGAAGTGCGAAAGGTGAATACAGAAGTTATATTTATATATCAAGTTGAAAATTGTTGGAAAAACCTCAGAGACTCTTTCAGTTGGAAAGGACCTACAGAGACCATCTGCAGTCCAACTGCCTGACCAAGCTGATAAAAGTTAAAGCTTGCAATTCAAGGCATTGTCTAAATGCCTCTGAACATTGACAGACTGGGAATATTAACCGTCTCTCTAGGAAACCTCTTCTGGTATTTCACCACACCATTTTCAGTGAAATTGCTTTATTTTCCAGTATCTGTATTTATTTGACAGCATTAATAGCGCACCAGAAGCCATGACTTAGTTCTCTTTGATACATTTCAACAACTTCCCAATGTGTTCATTGCACATATACACCATTAATAAATGGTCTATAAATGAAGCAGGACATGCAGTATGACTTAGACAAAGTATTTTAAATGCAACGAAAATACTAGTTTTGGTATTTGACTGAAATTCTTCAACTTCACACATCCTTCAATATCCCTTCTCCAGTCACATTAGTATTGAGTTCCCTGAAAGCTGGCAAACCTGAATGGGCACTGCAGAATACAGTGTTCATGGAGCTTTGTAGGGCACAATCAGCTCCTTAAGATTTCTGCTTTGTGTGTACAGCCAGGTCAAGGGCAACTAAAATATCTGTTTTAGAATACTTGTAACTACATCCCCCTTTTCTATTTAGACCTAGTGACAATACAACTAAGACATGGCCATTCCATGTAATTCTGTGATTTTGAAATGGTGGTTGGAAGACACAGAAGACTAACCAAAATAAAAAATTATTATCTCCAGAGGTGAAGCAAATGAATTAATTAACTTGTAATGGTTCTCCAGGGTTCCTCTGAATTCCATCAGCTCTCTGGCTAATATGGTAAGGGCATTCAACTCTTCACAGTCAGCAGGCAAGGAAGGTACAAAGAGCTTGATCCTGCAAAGGCTAAGTTATAAAACTATGCATATTTTTGGAATCCTAGGAATGTGCAAAGATTTAAAATTTATACTTCTTGGATTACATTTTTTAACCCAGTTAAATCTGACTGTGCCAGATGCAGTAGCTGAAATTATAGATTTGGAACAGCTATTTGGAGAATGTTCCAAAGTAGATGTAAATCAAGCACCATGATTATTTTTAAATGAACCAAAAAGCAATTTGTTTTGTTTAATGGAAGTTTTTTAATACCACAAATTCTTGCATATTTGCATGTGTGTTAGCTGGGGTCTGGATTAGAACTACATTGCAAAATAAAGGACCAGGAAGGAGCAAAAATGTGGAGAGACAGTGAGAGAGAACCACTGCCCCCCTATCAGGGTAGGCAGTGAAGGCAGTATGAATTGTACAGCATGTGCAGATGGCAGTTGAAGTTCATTCAGGCTATTCAAAACCTACGGAGATCTGAGACTGATAACATATATTTTGAACAACTCTACCTCTGCAAGACCTACCGTACTTCACTAAGCTTGGTCCTAGTACCTAACCCCACCACACTAATTCACTAATCCTGTGGAAGTCAGAAGGCAAAAATAAGAGTGGGTGTGTTAAGATTATTTTCATACTTACCATTGTTGACAAAGCTGGGCTATCTATCTATCACTGTGGCAACTATTTTCCTGACCAGGAACTAGAAGTTATGCTCTGTCACTTAGGTAAACACATTCAGAGCCTTCAGCAAGACTGTGCGTGGAAAAGAGGGACACAGTATGTCCCTATTTTTGCTATCCCCAGCTTCATAAAAGCAGAAGAACATGCTGAAAAATGCTGAAAGACATTTTAAATGAATTGCAAATTAGTTCTCTATCAGCTTAAATGGTATTTTCATTGCAGCTCTGGATAGGAAATGGTTCACTGAGAAGGAAAGGTGTGAGGAAAGGAAGGTTGTATTTGTTATAAGTTTGTATTTCCTTTTCAGCAGTAGAATACAAAATTCTGGTGACAAGTGAATTTGTCAGATATAAAAGCTACCTTGGCCAATGTTTAATTACGGATGAAACAGCAAGAGTCAAGTAGAAACAATATTACCAAACTTTTAACAATCTACTCACTGAACTGATGAGTTGAGCATGAATGCATTAGAAGACCAGAATCCCCAAGGAAGTCAAGGCTTTCCATGGCACCATTAATTTCCTCTTGCACAGTTATAATTTCCAGCTGACAATTCCATGAACTCGTCTTTACAGCTGACAGAATGTGTTCTCAGGCACAGCCTATAGTGATAGGCTATGCCTTTGTGTTTGTCACAAATCCAAAACACTGAAGCCATTCTATCTTCCCATGCCTTCTCTGTGGACTTTATTCTGCACATACCCCTTGTAGCAATAATAAAACCAGAAAAACACCATTACCACCAACAACAAAAAAAAAAATTAAAAAAAAAAAAAAAAGACACCCCCCTCAATTAAATTAAAACAAGCAACCCAAAACCTCCCCCAAGAAAACAAAATCAAATCCCCTGCCTAAGAATCACTCAGGAAGGGAGAAGTAAGTATCTTTCTTTTCTAAAACCAGTATTATTACTACAGTCATGCTGGAGATGGAGGTGCTAGGGGCATATATACCAGCAAATGTGTTAGGATTGTTCAACGTGGGAGAAAACAAGCAAAGAAAACTAAGTATGGGTGCCATCCAGCTGCCTTAAAGAACTGCTTAAAGTATGCTTAAATGGGAATGCTTTGAAATATAGATTTCCTTATTAATTTATTTAGCTTTTACAGAGAATGCTCCTGCTCTTTTTTCTCCAAACTCTCTGAGGTAGGTCATAATGGAAAAGAAAAAGGATAATTTTATTGTTGTCATGAGCTTCTCCATCAGTTCTAAGACAAGGAACTGTTCAGACTTAGTTTCTAAAATACTGTATCCAACAACTCCTTTCCTTAGACCTTTAGGTAGCCTAGTTGTTCTCAAATGGAAAGAACTCAACTTATGTAAACAGATAAAGTTGTCCAGGAGAACTGTTGAAACTGAGAAGACAGAGGGCAATGACTGATTCCTCTTGATGTAGCTACAGCTTTCCAAAAAAGTATTTGACTCAGTCATAGAATTGTTGAGGTTGGAAGGGACCTCTCAAAAGCATCAGAGTTCCTCAGAGCTTGTATCAAAGAAATTTCACTAAAAGCACTTACAGTCAGTTCTAGACGATCCCTTGTGGTCATCCATTCAAGACAGTCATGAACAGGTAGAATTTTTCACAGGAGCTAGCCAAAAGTATAGCTCCTCAAAAAAAAAAAAACAAAACAAAAAAAAAAAAAAAAACAAAAACAAAAAAAACCCCCAGCATTTATTGCAGGAAACTGTTGACTCTGATGACTCTATCTGGTAAGTCATGCTGCTTTCTGTAGAGACTGACATGCAGCCAAAAGTCCATGAAGTTTTCAAGGTTTTCATAGAATCTTAGAATGGTATGAATTGGAATGGGACCTTTAAAAGTAATCAGGTCCAATCTCCCCGCAGTCAGGTGGGACATCTTCATTGATCAGGTTGCTCAGAACTCTATGCAACCTGGCCTTGAACACTTCCATAGATGTGACATCCACAGCTTGTCTGGGCAACATGTGCCAGTGTTTCATTACCTCATAATAAAAAAAATCTTCCATATTGCTCAATCTACCCTCCTTTAGTTTAAAGTCATTATGCTTTGTCCTATTGCTACTGGCCCTGCTAAAAAGTCTGTCCCCATCTTTCTCCTAAACCGCCTCTAAGTACTGAAAGGCTGCAATAAATTCTCCCTGGAGTCTTCTCTTCTCCCAGCTGAACAATCCCAACTGTCTCAGCCTTTCCTCATAGGATATGTTCTCCAGCCCCTGATGAGCCTTTTGACACTCCTATGGATCTGCTCCAACAGGTCCTGTCCCTCTTGTGCTGGGAGTCCAGAGCTGGATGCAGTGCTCCAGGTGGGTCTCAGAGCAGAGCAGAGGGGCAGAATCCCCTCCCTCCCCTGCTGCCCACGGGGCTCTGAGCAATTTAGAGAGAAAGCTTTACAAGGAAGCTGTATCTTGTTCCTACGCAGAAGTTTCTGTGTAATGTTTCAAGACCAGCATTTCCAGGATTGGTAGAGCTCAGCCCAAACTGAAAATATCACCTGTGGAACAGTACTGAACAGCCATATCCTCACAATGATTTGCATCCAACACACATTAGTTCTGGTACAGGGGTGGTTCTTTATTTTTAGGGTTTTGAGTTTTTTGAGTTACGGCAGAAGTGGTGTTTGGGACGTGACTCAACAAAAATGTTTGTTACCTCAGGTACTGAATTTGGCAATTACTCAGTGATGGATGGAAAGAGATATGGACCTTGAAACTCACTTCTGCACCTTGCTGGCAATTAGGTTGGCAATTAGGATTTTCATCTTCATGTGACAGCATTCCAGTTGTGGGCCCACCAGAATAAAGAGAAAGAGAGGCTGCTCACTTTAGAACCAGTTTCATCCTCAGCCTGCTTTACTAGCACAGAGCTGATCTAGTACATTTAGTCCACAAAATGACAAAAAAAAAGCCCAAAAACTCTATGGAATGACTGATAAATCTCTGAACAGATTATTACCCATTTTATTTTGCAGTTGGCTATTGAAAGAAGTGAAGTATCAAGTCCACAATCCAGCTGTGAGAGTTGGCAACAACCAAGACATTCCTGAACAAATAGAGACAAAAATGCAAAATGTCCAATTTCTTACTGAATTTACTGAGATTCTTGATGTCAGTGGGATGGTGAGACTCAGAGCTGAGTTCACTAGTATTTCAGGAATAAGCCATAAATCTGAGACAAAATGTCTATTTTTTCCACTGAAGCTTGATATATACAAAGACACTGAACTTTATTCAGATGCCTGAAAGATTAGATTTCTGATATTCAGTGGCATTTTGAATGAACATGAAAAATGTTCCTTTCATCCAGTAATGTGAATTCATGCCATCCTCAGGAAAAAGAGATTGTCACATCTTTATCAGAACATGGACTCTATGCCTGAAAATTAATTTGAATGCTTTGCAGGCATTGGGAAAAAGCCAGTGAAGAAAATAATTTGGTCGTTTATTCAATAAACCTTCTCTTAAATTTTAGTCAATACCAGCCTAGAAGGTGGGTGGTAATGTGTGGTTCTAAATCTCAGTAGCCAGTTATGTGCAAAAGTAAAGAAAACATAAAAAGAAGGCTGAAAAACACAGTAATTCACTATTGTATTTTATCACTGGATCATATTTTACTTAAATGCACACAAAATGTTTCAAATTCTGAAGTTTAAAAAAATACTGCAGGAATCCGGGGAGGGGGGTGGTGTGGTGTGGTTCATAATAAGCTTATATAAGTGCCACTTTCTAATTTGGCAGCAATTTACCACTGACCTCTCTCTGTGCTTTTTTTCCATGTTGCCTGGAATGCCCTTGAGAGAAATACTTTTCTGCATAGTCTACCTGTGCTGTGAAGACTGAAAAAAATGCACAGCTTGATATACAGTTATTTGTATGTACTACTAGATGAAGAAGAGAAGCTTTGAGCTTCATATTACTACAGGAGGCAGCTTCAAGTATCCCATATATCCAGTTTTACTGATAGCTGACTGTTAGTCTTATTTTCTCTTTTTCAAATGGTGGCTCTGTTCTACCCTGTGTCATGCCTCTATGGAGCTAAATTAATTTAAATTGCGCTGAATGTGACAAAGCGGAAATTGCTGTGATGCTAACAAATTTAGCTTCTCAATCTCCTTGTTAAAATGAGCTGTGAACTGAGTTTAACATCCATCTTCACTTTTGGTGTCACCATGTTTTAAACATCTTTTAGTACAGAAGTAGCCTTTATAACACTTTACAGGTTATTGGGGAATTTTCTATCATCACCCAGAGAGTAGCAATGACTGGATGAAAAAAACCCGAACAACATATATCATTGATACAGGGGACCATCCCAGACCATTTAATATGAGAGCCTTTGAAGCACAGCTAGATATGTTTCATGTCAAGGCATAATAGAAAATTCACCTGAAATACCATGTGCCATTCCCATCTCCCATGTCTGATCAGATGAACTGAAGCTGGAAGAGCTTTGGTGAATTGCCAGTAGGACCATCCAAAAGGACACGTGGGAAATAGAAGGAGTTTTGTTTTGCTAAGTCTGAAAGGAGAGAGTATTGCTCTCTTCAAACACTCAGATAGACATCAGTGGTGGAGAAAAGATATTTAAACTGAAAGGCAACCTTTGCAGTATTTATACCACAACACATCAAAAGAACTAGTTGGTGAGAACCAGTAGTGAATGATTAAATCTAAACATTCCTCTTTAAAAGAGATTTTGGAGAAGGCTTTCAGATGAATCAGACCAAAAAATTAAATTCGTTTCCAGACAGGTTTTAATTTTCTTTTTCTGCTTTCTCTGTCATAGCTAGAGAACTACACTTCATGGTTCCTTCCTGAAGTGTCTTCCTACACAACATGGCCATGATTCACCCATTTAAAACCATAGAACAGATTTAACATTTTCAGATAGGTTATTGACATTTACACATACAAGTGTCTCAAAAGATAGTCCTGCATGACATGATTTTTTTTTCACAGAATTCTGGAATATCACAGATCTGTGAACCATAGTAAATAGACTTTAGCTGTGGAAATCAAGAAAAAAAAATCTTATCCCCTTTCCTTGAAAGCTTTCTTTATGTTCCTTAGATAATTATACTTTTTTTGTAGTAGTACTAGTAGTTAAAAGAAGAAGCTCTGACCTCTGTGGAATCTGTTAGTTCCCTGAAGCACAAAATGCAGGCTTTATTTTACAAAATTTAGGTCACTTATGTTGGGGCTGACAAGCCTAGTAGAATTAATTTGCAGAAACAGAATTCAAAAGTGGGCATCAGTCCAGGAGAAGGAAGAGTTCCCAATGGGAACATTTGCAACCTGATGCTTTTGCACGTAAGAAAAATTAACTTAGCTACCAGTAAATCCACTACCGGTTCTCAGCTTTGAGGGGGGAATTTCTTCCTTTCCAGACACTTCCCCTAGGGATCCAATCAAAGCATGCAGGAAATGCAGAAACACCAACATGCCTCATCAACACCATTCCTCCATACCCCAACTCTCACGCTGATGTGAAGGATTTCAAAGCACTTGGACAATTTATATACAAATTAGTGACATGGAAGTCATGTCTAGGATAGGTAACTCTGGAAAAGGTGCTATGAATTCCCTGATGCCTTATTTTCTGCTGCTCCCACCAGCACTATTACTCTGTTAAAACAATAGACAGTTCAACCTAGAGAAATGATCATCCTTAGTCACTGTCTTATGAATTCACCTTACTCAGAGGTAAGAAGAAATTAGTAGGTTTTCTTTTGTAATATTAGGCAGTACAAGGGAACTCAAGGTGGTTTGGCACCTTGCTGTTGATCACACAGGTCACACTCATACCCCAACAGACAACACTCTACGGCATGTCCAAGAAGTGTAAGACAAAAGACTTGCACTGACAAAGTCATAAAGCTTAACCTCTTCCACATCTTCCCACAAACTGCACAAAATGAGGAGACTTATCACTGCCTTTGCCTGTGCTGGTTTAACCTCACTTACATTAGTGAGGCTATGTGCTTTGCTTGCCATGAGTATCATACTTAGTGAAAATACGTGATGGAAAACCATTAACTCTGAAGAGTGAGGGAAGATAGTCAACACAGTCACTATTGAACAAAGATATACAGTCTACTAACTGAGGAAAATTTCCAAGTGTAGACCCTAAAGTAGAGTGAGTAGTTAAAGTGATCTTGTGGAATATGGATATACAAGCCAATTTAACAAACTTCTCAGAACAATAGATTCACATACCAAATAAAACATACTTTTATAGCGTAGTCAGCTAAATTATACAAACTGACCTTTTGGGTGATTTTGTAATCATATAAGGGAGTACAAAATCGGAGGATTTATTTCATTTTAAATAATGTCAATGCTACATGATTTAGTTTTATTATTTCTGCATTAAAAGGATGCTTTTCAATAATAAGAGAATGTTATGCTTTGCCTTGGAGTCCATATTATTGTTTTACAGTAAACTCTACAAACTCTAATAGCATGGAGCATTTCAGGGCTTCACTTGGGAAACCTGAACAATGAAGGAATATTCTGTGCTGGCATCAGTGGTTCAAAGAACAACGATAGGTTATAGTGATGGCCAGTAGATTCAATTCCCGTGGTTATGAATCCACAGAAGATGATGTGATGAAGATATTCTGCAAAATGTTCAAAATAATGAAAATCTTGGCTTTGATGTTGCTCTAGATAAAGCAAACTGCACAGAAAAGAGTTTTCTATGAAAAAACTCCCTGCCTCCAGCTTCTTGGAAACTTAGTACAAAATGCCTTTTTCTTTCACAGGGCGTGAGGCAGGGCTTGCAGAACAGAATTCACAACACACCAAGGAAGGCTCAAGAAACCCGTTGACAAGGAAGTGGTACTGGCAATTATTAGGCCCAAGGCTGTGTGAAAAATCACCCACTGGCAGTTCACTGATGGCAAAGAAAAGGAAGGTTAACTCACCCATGTTTTAACAAAAAATCAGAGTTGCTGGTACAGTCACCTCTGGAATCACCACTCAAGATCAGCTTTACAGAAAATCTACAAAGTAGAAACTTCATAAAAAGGAATGCTATTTAAGGGAAAAAAATAAAAAAAAAGAAGAAGAGGGATTTCTGTCTATTATTTACATGAGGAAATCTACTAAATTTTTCCTGGAAGACTATGAATGGCTGAAGAACAGGTGGGATTATCACCCCAGTAGCGTATAAGTAAAACCAAAGTAATAGAGAGGGGAAGTGGTTTATTATTTGGACTGTTTAATGCTTTGAGTTATTTTTATTAACACCTACTTAGCTCAAACACTGAGAGACACCTGGAAGAAATACCTGATCCATTTACATTTCAGTGGAGGACTGAGAAAGCTCATAAAATACCTATGGGCTTCCAAAGAGCCTTTTATGGAAAACAGGAGAGATCTGAATTAATATAGCTAGCTGATACTTTTAAAAGGAAAAGAATCCATCACTAAAACACCCTAAAGACATATAAAAGACATCACAGCTTCTTTTCTCTTATTTTTCATTACTTTGGCTGAAGTTCTCATAATGCAGGAGGAACCAATGTCCTCTGGCATTATCTCACAGGGTAAAGACAGAGCAGTCTGCTACACACCAACAACTTCAGTACTTCATTTTGCTACACCAAGACTTTTGTTTTATTTCACAGAAGTGGAAGCCCAACCTAATTACAGTAATTGGAGGTTGTCAGGTTAGACTTCTCTACTAGTTTCTAAACTGGTATAAGTATTTTGGTAGTACTTTGGAAGTGTTTTCTGGAAGGCCAGGGTCAGGAGATGGCTGACAACAGAGATGAGAGAGGGGAGAAAAGGATACTAAAAAGATACCTTAACTTATCGTTGAAAGAGTTCAAAACAAACATAGTTCAACTCTTTTTAGTTGTAAATAATTATAATTAAAAGAGTATAACTCAGAGTTTGCACTGAAGGAGAAATATTTTAATTGGAATAAAGTAACTTGGCAAAAATAGAAAAAAGACAATGCAATGGAAATACTTAATGTTAGTAAAAAATACTGAGCTGGGGATTAAATCCATTGGGAAAAAGGGAAAAATACATAACTAAAATAGCATTCAACACTTGGACTAACAAATATGACATCACAAACACATTGTCACTTAAAGGCCTTCAGATATGAGATTAAACAAAGTCAGGCTTCCATTTTAACATTTAGTCTCAATAAATAATAGGCACAGGTTAGAAGCTAAAATCTGAAATTTGTCTACATCTGAAGTAGACAGACACTGACAATTAAGTAGGAGGTAATATGTCTCTAAAGATGTTATGGTTAATTGTATTCCTTCCCTTTGACTGGGACTACCTGCTAGAAACAAGACACAAAATAAAAGAACCTTCCAGGCTATCAGGACTGTTTCTCCAAATCACAGCTCAAGACAGCATGAGAAATAAAAGCCAAACATTAGTAGAAGAATAACCTCATTGCATTGCTGTCACCAGTGGTATTTTGCAGTTTAAACACTGCAACTTATGCATGAATTTGCTTTTCAGTGAGCTTTATTTGCACTGCAAATGTCTCAGGCAAAGAGTTCAGAGCATCTAATAAAAAACTCTGATAATCAAAATGAAGTTTTCAAAACAATCCTAACACCAAACTAAACACAGAGATTTATTTACCGGTTACCTCAATAGGACTGGCAAGCAAGTGGCTTTTTCTCCCCCAAAGCACACAAACTGTTTTGGTAACAGAAACCAGTCTGGTGCCTACCAATATTCTGTTTTCTCAACCTTTGTTTTATACCAAATGCCTTGAATTAACCCCAGAAAGGTGAGTAGGTTTAGGCTAAAACAGCCGCAGAGCATTTAAGTTCTCTTTGTCAGAGTAATAGTGTTTCCTAATCAATGCCCACCATTAAGGTAGATATGAGAGCTTTTCAGAGCTTTTAGCATTTTCAGCAGCCATATTTTGCCATTTTTCACTCTGGACTCAAAGTTTAAAAATGCTTAGTGAAAGAAACTTACTAATCTATTCATGCCTTAAGAACTTTGCATTATTTACCTTTCACAAAGAAGCCATAGGGACAAATGTATTGACATAAAACCAATACATACACACACATACAGAAAGCCTGAAAACACAAGCAAAGTTTCTAACAGACCTACAGTAGAGTCTTCTTACATTCTATATGCTGGTGGAATTTTAATGTTTCTTGCCTGAAAACTTAATATGATCCTGTTTTCATACCACTACAATCTTACCAATTTCATTACATGCATAATGTAAGTAGCTGCTAATACCAGAATTCCATTATGCTGTAAGACGAGAATGGTCCTGAACAGCTGACAGTCTCAGCACATTGGCTTATCATTAGCAGCAATATCTCCAAAAGCATAATTAGACCTTGCTTTCACCTTCCTTTATAAGGGCTTTACCAGGGACTTCATCCAGTACATGTGGATGAAACAGGAGTGGGACAGAGGAGCCTGGTGTTTTGTCAATACACATCACTGCTTTTTGAGGGCTAAACCAGGTGGCATTTATATAACAGCTATGGATGAACAGTGAATGAGTGGGGATATGTTCTGAAAGTGGCTGTGAATATATTTTTTTTTTGTAGGATAGCTCTGCAGCATCCCATTTGTAGAGTACAAGCACCATCCTATCCTGCAGTAATCTGAAAATAAATATTTCAGTGCTAGCCCAAGAATAACAGAATTTTTAGGGTTGGAAGGAGATCATCCAGTCCAAGCTCCTGGCCAAGGTATAGTCACCTGGAGAAGGTGACACAGGAATGCATCTTGGTGGGGCTTGAATGTCTCCAAAGAGGGAGACCACCAACTCCCTTGGCAGTTGTTCAGTGCTTTGCCACCCTCAATGCAAAGGAGTTCTTCCTCATGTTTAAATGGAACCTCCCTTGACCTTGTTGGCCAAACTCCTCCCAATGGATCCCAGGAGCCCATTGGCCGTCTTGGCTGCCAGGGAACACTGTCAGCTCATGGGCAACCTGTCACCCACCAAAACTTTCAGGTCCTTCTCAGCAGAGCTGCTCTCCAGCAGGTCAGACCCCAAACCGTGCTGATGCTTGGGGTTATTCCTCCCCAGGTGCAGGCCCTTTTTGAACCCCATTAGGTTTCTCCCTGCCCAACTGTCCCCCCTATCAAAGTCCCATTGAATTGCAGCAAAACCTTCAGGTGGATCAGCCACTCCCTACAGTTCCATAGCAGCAGCAAACTTTATGAGAGTGCATTCTATCCCTTCATCCAGGTTGTTGATAAACAGGTTTAATAAGGCTGGAGTCAGTATTAATCCTCTAACTGGGCTCTTCTCCACTGATGACAACCCTCTGAGCTCTGCCATTCAGCCAGCTCTTGATGCACCTTAGGGTCCATTCATCCAATCCACATTTCCTGAGTTTACCTACAAAGAGGTTATGGAGATAGACAGCATCCGCTGCTCCCTGCTCATGAACCCATTCTGCCATGCCATCATGGAAGGCTCTCAGATTGGTCAAGCATGATTTCCCCATGGTAAATCCATGCTGATGGTTATGGTGATTCCTCTTACATCCCTCTAGGGAACCTGGATGCTTTATTGCCTCTCTGAGGTGCCTGTATACAAACACAGCATGGGGAATATAAAAGAAGAACTAGCAATCTCTGTGTGGTCACTGAGCAATGATCTCATTGGAATTACTGGGACAGTGGGATCACTCACATGACCAGAATATTGTCATGGATGGCTGTGTACTTTTTAGAATGGACAGGTCAGAGAGACGAGGAGGTGGAGTTGCTCTTTATGTGAGAGAACAACTAGAATGACTCAAGCTCTACCCAGGGACTGACAAACAAGTGGAGACATTATGGGTGAGGATTAAGGGTCAGGCTAAAGTGGATGACACTGTTGTGCATATTTAGTATCAGCCTGATACTAGTATCTGATCAGGAGGAGGACGTCAACAAGACTTTATTTTTTAAATCTCTTGCAGATGCTCCTGGTGATGTCCCCCCGTGCCTGGCTGGAAGAACATGTGAGGAAACCAGCAATTACACCTTCAGGAAATAGTGTTACAGAAGACACAAAAGGAGGATAAAGCAAGGTAATTAATAAATTAGTTGGTGCTTAGATTGACCTCTACAAACTAGAAGAGGTGGAGTCAATAAGAGGTGGGGGGAAACTCCAAATGAAAAAAAAAATGGTACCTGATGTAGAGAATGCTACACAAGTAATTCTCTCAAGAGTACCACCCTCAGGCTTCACAGGCTTTTCTAATCCCAGTGTCTGACTTCACAACTTTACTGATGTATTTTACTGGAAATATTTGTGTGAACCAGCTATGTGACTGGAAATGAACATAATGGCAAGAGAATAAAGAGGGAACTTCAATTTTCCTCTTATGCAGTTCTAGTTTTTAATTAAGTTTTTTTAGTTTAATTTAGGGTTTTTTTAGTTTTTAATTAGCCCAGTTTAATCAGTTTTTCAGCTTGACGGCATTTCACATTCACAGACATCTTTACTGGTGAGCAGAACAATATTGAATAATACTCCATTATTATGAACAATAGAGTAATACTCCATTCAGAATCTACTGTGAAACAATGAAAGAGTTTCTAATTCAATTGTGTCTATTTCCTGCTTTTTCTCCCACCCAACCTTTTTGGTTTTATGTCAGAACCCAGAGTGTCCCTCAGACACTCTTGGATGTTCCGGGTCCAGGTCAGAAGCATCTGAGACCCTGGCAGGCAGCTGGAAACCCCTGTGGTTTTGAATTTGATCCGTGGAACAATTTACCAACCTTGCAGGAAGAACAAGAAATCACAAAAGTTTAGATATTATAATAGAAGTAGTCACAAAGTGAAAGGAAGGATTTTTGAGTGCTGTACAGGGGGGTTTTTGGCCTTGTACAAAGGGGTCTGAGTTTTGTACATGGGGGTCAGAGGTTCTAAGATGGAGGGATTTGGGCGTGCCCTGTCCTCCTTCTTTCTCCTTCCTATCCTCCATGTCCTTGGTGATGTTGGCACTCACAGATTGGTTTAGAGTAGAAAGT
Source organism: Vidua chalybeata (assembly GCF_026979565.1). NCBI lineage: Eukaryota > Metazoa > Chordata > Aves > Passeriformes > Viduidae > Vidua > Vidua chalybeata. The sequence goes on from NC_071570.1 coordinate 40,307,118, forward strand.
CACTGTTCAATATAGGTGATAGGCATTGGGGAAAAACTATAAACATTTAACGCATAATGTGTGATATAAAAGATGGCACCTTGCGGGGGTGGGGAGATGGAGAGAGACGGAGACGGAGAGAGACGCAGAGGGAGAAGGAGTCAGAGACAATGTCAAGGAGTGTGTGTGCCTTGAGATAACATGCAATAAACTACCTTGAGACCAGACGATTGAAGACTACTGAGGCTTTCTTTGAAGGCCTGGGTTGGAGGAGAGATTTTACCACCTCTCGGGGTCACCCCAGTCTGGGAGTGAGCCCTGTCAGTTTTACAATTAGACAGTGGCCATTTATCAAATGCCAATAAAGTATCTTTGCAAATCCATGAATAAAGTAATAGCTAAGACTTCAGATCTAAATTTTGTAAGTCTTGGGAGAAGGGGATGTGAAGCTGAAACACATCAAGAGGAAGAACCTAGTCCTCTACCACTCTCTTCCCCAGAATGTAACCTCTGAATTACTGCATAAAGAGAACTTTATCACTTTGGCAGAAAGAAGCTGTTGCAATTTGTGGAGTTGAAATGCTCTGAGAACAGTTACGTGACCAAGAAAAAGATAAACAGTTTCTGGTGCAATTCCAAGTAAACTGAAATGTGGTTATTGGTACTTTTAGTATTAATTTCTTTGACTCCTACAGACTTAGGCACCTTCAGGATTAGGCAACAACTTAATAAGGATTTTGAGAATCTAACTGTTGGGTTTAGTCACCCAAATACCACAACAGCATCTAAGCCTTTTGTAGATCTAGGCCTTGGTCCAATACCATCTATTGCTGGGAAACAGAGCAATGTCTTTTGTTAGTAATAACAGTGAGGAGAGTTATTGCAAAGGAAAGATGCTTTATTTTACAAGACACAAGATGTAAAGAAAAACACATGTATTTTCCAATCAGGTAAACAGAGATTAATCACAATCCTTAGATGATCGGTTGTGCATAACTTGCTATCAGGCCAACTAAAACAGAATGGAGAACTCCTCCAATGGATTTCGCAATCAACTTAACAGAATAGTCCTTCTTCACATTAGCAAAATTCTTACAGACTCTGTTAAAACTAGTTTGTTGTTTCTTCAATTTTGTGTGAGTCAGGAACACAAAAAATCAGTCACTAAATAACTTTCAGAAACTTAAAAACTAAGAAAGTTCAGAGAGCAGAGCACTCATAAAACAACCAGACAGAACAAACAGATAGAATTATTTTTTTGCAGGAGGTAAGCCAGATGGAAAGTTCTTAAAACTTAGCCATATAGTTTGGGGGTATTCCCTTTAAATTCATTTTTAGTGAAATTAAATGAAGAAGAAACAGAGAAGCACCTTAATATGGTAACAAATTGCTACCACTGTATTTATCCTATGTTTCTTTTGTTCTTTTTTGGAAGAATCCTCTAGCCTTCTCCTGTTTACCAGTATTTGAGCAATTAAAAGAAGTATGGCAATTTAATATAGGTAGATGTCCAAAGAGATGGTGAATGTTATGGCTAACCCTCTTTCTAGCTTTTATCTGAGTTCCCCAGCCTCCAAGACCCAAAGGACTAAATAACCATTTCCAGTGCATTTGAAAATATGTTCATTAGAGTTCACACAAAACACTTTCTTTGCAGGGATTAATAACCTGGTATCTAAAAACTTCAGCATTCAGCAGCATTTTGAAAATAAGTTGTGTTCATGTGCTAAAAAAAATCCCAGCATTCTTTTACATAAGCAGGAATGCTTCAAAAATTCTGAGATGGGACATTATAAAGAGATCCTAGAGAGATGCCCCGTACAACTAAATAAGCCTGTCACAACATGGTACACCAACCCAGAAAGCTGAAGTTCAATGGGATGTATCCTTTTCTCTTGTTTCTGGTCTCATTGAACAGAGCATGCAAAAGGCGTGGAGTTTTTCCTATACTCCTCTGAATGACAGAAATCTTTTTCTACCAAATCTATTAAAGTACCTTTTACAGATATTTATTTAGACTCGTATTATTTCTGAGAAAATTATCTTTTGCACTGCTTCAAAGTCATCAATTTCTCAAAAAGATTTGTAGTTTCAAGGTAGAACTGTTCCTTGTGAAATAAATACCTTCTGTATATGCTCCTAATTTTTTCTTCTTGAGAAATAAATTTATTGCATGAATGGAGATAGAGAAGCACAGACTCTTTCAATGAACACCACACCAGAGCTAAAAAATCTCCTCTATTTTTAAACATTTTGAAAAAATCCTTCTTTAAGATTTTTTTTTCCCCAAAAACTTGGGCAGTAATTCTGTCCTGAATATCTTTCTTTCTTTAGTTTTAACAGACTTTAGTTAAAACCCAAATGCTGGGTTTGTCAAATAATATAAACTGTTTAAACAAAATGTTTCAAGAAATTGTTTTTAAACAGTTGTGCTAGCTGATAAACTTCATGGACTTTGCTCTGTTTCACTTGCCCTATCCAGAACTCCCCTTCTGCGAACAATTCTGGGATCTTTTTTTCTCTGAGGTTAAAATGCACCTTTCATTTGGAAACAAACAAACAAACAAACAAACAAAACTGAAAAAAACAACAAAACAAACTTTTTTTTTTTTGCTGGAAAAGTTCGACATATATACTTCTGAGCACATTCCTGATATTTGCCCCCAGCTACTTGCCAAGTCTCTTAAAGTCAAAAAGTGTCTTTTGTTCTTTCTGGAATTTGCAAATAGTAGGCATTTGTCATGTCTTATAATTCTCCACCTCCACTGAACTGTCATGCTAGAAAAGAAAACATATTAAAAGATGCATCTGTGCAAGTTAACTTTAAAACACCTTCTAAGCCCACAGTTATGAAAATGGAAAATACATTTCTCTTTAAAAAAACCTGCAAGTTAGCTAATCAAGCTTTAGCCTCAGGGGTTCAGGCTGGTGTCACTAAGGGCTTTTAACACTGCACACATAAAATCAGCCTCCAAAAATAACAGAGACTTAAGCCATACACAATAGTGTGACTCCTTTGCATTTAGACCAGCTGCATGTTCAGGATGGTACTCCAGACACTAGCACAGCGTAGAAATACTCCAGCCAGCTTTATATAACTGATGTGGGCATCCAAATAATACTAGGCTCTGAAGCACTGTGCTTGGCAAAATCTAATTTACACAGGTAGAAAGAAGGCAGCCAAGGCCATTTTAATAGTTCCAGATTCTTCCCTTTCTATCCCTGTCATAATTTATTGCCTTTTTTGAAGAGACATCAATACAACTAGGAGGTGTTTTCTTCTCCATCCATTGGAGAGCTGGAAAAATACACTGCTGAAGTTTGAGGACAACAGCTTTTAACCTTTTTCCATATCCTTAACTTGAAGTTGATTTTTCATTTTTGGGTCAAATTTCTGAAGCAGATCCATATCTAATTTCAAAATGAGGATGGAGGCCCTGGTTTCATTGGTCATGCAGGGACTCTTCTCACATCAATTTAGGCAGCTCAGCATTACGCCACCAGCTCTGGGCTTCCTGCCGAAGGTGCCTTTTACAAGCCATCATAGAAGTGGTGGCACTTTTGGGCACTTCACCCCTGTCATCTGACTCAGGGGGAGGTAAATCAGCATCTGCAGCTAGTGAGAAAATGAGCCTGGTATGACTCTTTCAGAAGAAGATCCTGCGCTGAACTCTGCAGAGGATGCAGGTTTTCCCCTGAATGCAGGCAGTGTGGCAGTAAGCTGTTTCATCATGGGGAAAGTAGGGGCTGGCCCACCATGACAGAAATGAGAAGCTTTAGAGAAGGAATGAAAATTGAAGATTATTGGAAGCTGCAAGATGGGTTGAGGTTGTAAAATCCAAGCACTGCTGCTGACTTTGCAAATTCACCCAGCAAATGTGACCTTGGCACATTTTGATTGTGACTTACCTTTCCTTTGCAATGAAACCTCACCGAACAAAGTCATTTTAACAGAAAATTATAGGAAGAAATAGCAAAAAATGTCTTAATTTTCCTCCCACGCCCCTCAATTTGCCATCTGACCATGTGTTTTAAATGCTTAGAAGCGTGAAACAGTAAATGTCAGGAATCAGGCTTTTCATATGTTTATACTGGAGGCAAATTCCAGTGCTTCCAAATAGCATGTCCAAATTCAGGTTGCAAGTATAAAGAATCGCACTTGTTAATTAAGGTTTTAACTTTTTTTTAAAGGGCTGTGTGACTACAAGTACACCATTTCAGCATACATTATTTTATCAAACTGAATTAGAAAATCGTTATGATCTTAAGAGAAAAGGGACTCAGAGAGAACACTGCTGCCACACCAATGTGGTTTAAAATTTTAAGAAATCTAATATAGTATACAAAATTTCTTTATGTGGGGTTTTTATGTTCAGGGTTTTTTCATCAGAGACCTGCTTCTAAGCATGTGGACTAATATATTCAAGGTGTATCGTTATATGTATTTGAGGACATTGAAAATATGACACTGCTCTTTGAATGAATGGCTGAGATTGGTCATGATCAAATTAGCTTTCTTATGAAACAGGTAATGTTCAGAAGCTGATTCACCTATAGCCAACATTAAAACCAACCAACAAGGCCACTGCCAGTCATTATGAGTTGTCATCTGAAGTCACCAGGCTGATGACAAGTTACACCAGGGACTGTAATCTTAGTTCTGAGTATAAAAACCAAAATGGTGACACCTACTTCATGTCTAACTTTCCCTATTTCTTATTTATTGCCAATAATGATAGAGATTCATGTAGCGGGTCTTGCTAAAATCTGACCACAATTTGCAGAAGCATACATTTTAATGTGCTGCACAATTCTTGTCAATACTACCAATTCTCATGCTATTTGCCCAAAATATTTAGGCTAAGTTGCCTTTCAGCATCTAATATAACAAAAGGCATTTTTATTTACCTCATTCTTTCTGATTAAATCATTCAGATTGTTATATTATTTTAAAATGTTTAAGCACACTTTCAAAAGGATCATTATGAACTCTAAAGATAAGCATGTATCAGCTTTTCATAAAGAATTGGAAGACTTATCTCAGTTTTAGGGTAAAACTTGCAAGAAATAGATGACTCACAATAAACCGAGAATCATTAATACTGATTCCTAAAATATCTGAATAGCATGAATGTAATAATTGTGTATTAGCTGAATTGCATTCATCATGTTTTTTCAGCAAGTCACCACCATTTAACACGTAGATAGAGGCAGAACAAGCATACAAATCTGTTTGGCTTCTGATGGAATGCTATTGCTATAAAGTGGGTGAGGAGTAATTATTTAGAGAGAGAAATCATCTTTCTGTTGTGTACATTTATTGTGCCCAGACCAAAAAGCCTTAAATTATGTCTGGCGATTCCAGGCATCACCACAGAAATAGAAATAATATCACTGCCTTCGGTTCTGTGTCTGCAAAATGCAATACTTATGGCCTAATAAAAGTTATAGTTTATAACAGGGCTGAAAGTTTACTTGCAAAATTGTTGTAATGCATTTTTTCTTTACCTACTGTAAAAAAAGTCTTACCTGTGAGGAAGGTTGTTCCTACCTTTCTGTGGGAAAAAAATATCCCTCGCTTTAAGAACCCAAACTACAGTACCTATCATCCATCCCCTCTTGTGTTTCTGACAGGAGGCAAATAAATTTCCTGCAGATTGTTTCAGCCAAATCCCTTGTTTCCTAATTTTTCACTAAACTCACAGATGGAGTATGCCCATGGCTGTCCATGGGTAAGGACTATGCTAACAGTTTTAACCCCTCTATCAAACAGAGAGGTGAGCAGCAGTCTAAAGGGATGAAATGAAGAGTCACACACACTTTCGCACGAGCCCACACACTAGAAACACATTGCACACAGGTGAATGGTATCACTGCTGACATGTAAGACATGGTATCACAGAACAGGAGAGAAGACTCCATTCCACACACCCCAAGGACCCTCTGCTCCTGCTTGTGGAAGCCCAGATAGGATGAAACAGGAGACAAGTTGTGCGTGCACCCTCCAAACTGAGACAATGCTATGCACTATGGCAAACCCTGTTTCCAAATCAAAGAACAATTGTTCTGTGCTCCACTCGATGTCAGAACATACAATGTTCTTTCAGTCAGCTCACTCAGCCTTAAGCAGAGGGTTCAGGGCTTAGGTCTAAGCAAGTTATTTACATGAAGGGGTAGGGTGTGGGTCAGGTTCAACAGGAGGCATTAGAATATGCAGTACAAGACTACCACAGGATTGAATAAATCCAAACATTACCATATTTTCTGAGAAGAAAGTAAACACCACCCAAGAGAAAAAAAAGTGGTCAGAAATAAGAGATGTGTCTGACCTGAGTTGTACATACCACAGTGTTGTTGCTCAGATTGACATTCCCACTGTATCACTGGCCAGAGCAACTCTGCTGCTGGGTTCAGTTGCCGCACTGCGAACCCAACTGTTAAATACTGGAACTCAAACAATAATATTTCTAATGCCCTGAGATAGTTTTATTCACACCAAACTTTCCTATCTGCCCTTTCACTTTATTATTTAAGGATCTATTACCATGGGTTTGTACAACAATTTAATCATACAAGGTCTGATCTTGTGAGGTGCTGAATATCTTCAGCTAGCACTACACATCACGAGAGGAATGTTTTGTCTTTGGCTGCGTTTTCAGCCTGGCTGTTTCCCCTGTCTTTTCCACATAGTGGTGCTACATGATCCATGTAAAGAGTACTGTCAGTGTTCTTTGTATGCCTGATACACAGAACTTTTAAATCAATTAATTTAGAAAAGTGATTCTTTTAAGAAGTAATGAAGCATGTTTCTAAGTTTGCAGTCAGAGAGAATTTTCACTGACTTTAAGAGAACTCATGTGTTTGATTTTGTTAATTAAGGTAGATCTATTAAACTATGGCACATTGTTTGCACAGCAGCAAATAGATGTCATGCAGATCAAGATTTGCTGGGGAAGGGCATCTATTCATCCCAATCCTGCCAGTCACATGTCAATACCTGTAATGGATGCCATAACAGTGTAAAGGCATTCTGACACTCCAGCCAGCAAGTCAGCTTTATCCAGAGCCTGGCTCCAATGCCTATCCACAAATGCACACGGTATGGAGATCAAACAGGAGGAACCAGAGATGTGCGTGGATAATACCATTGGCATCATGGAGACATGGTGGGATGGCTCCTAACACTGAAGCATTGGAAGGTATCAGGCTTTTTAGGAAAGACAGGCTGAAGAGATGAAGATGGCGTGTAGCCCTCTGTGTCAATGATCATCTGGAGTGTATGGAGCTCTGCCTGGGGAATGATGAGGGCCCAGCCCAGAGCTTGTGAGAGAAGTCTGAAGGGAAGGGAGGGCAGGGACAGGAGCTGTTAGATTGGAGATTTGCCACAGTCCACTCACATGGGAGGATAGTGTGGATGAAGTGCTCTGCAGACAGTAAAAGTGTCTTCATACTCAGAAGCCCTGATCCTCATGGGGGTCTTCAGCCATCCTGACACCTGTTGGAGGGACAACATGGCAATGCACAGGCAAGCCAGGAGGTTCCTTGAATGTGCCAACCACAACTTTCTTACACAAGTGACTGAGGAGCCAGCAAAGAGAGGTGCCATGCTGGACCCTGTGCTCACCAGAAGGGAGGAGGCGGTGTGGGATGCAGTGCTCCAAGGTAGCCTTGGCAACAGTGATGGTGAGACAGTGGAGTTGAAGATCCTCAGGGCAGTGAGGACAGCACACTGACAAATCACTGCCCTGGGCATGAGGAGTGCAGACTTTGGCCTCCTCAAGGATCTTTGCAGTAGAGTCCCATGGCATAGAGCCCTAGAGATAGCAGAGGGGCCCAAGAATGCTGGCTGAATTCAAGGTCGCCTCCTCCAGGCTTGGAAGCAATGCAAGGACAAAATTGGGCAAGAATGCCAGGAGGCCTCCATGGATGCATAATGAACTGCTGAGCAAACTCAGAATGTAAAGAAGCAGCTTTCAGGGGCTGGATATGAAGGCATGTAGCCTATGAGGAATACAAGGAAAGTAGGATAAGGTTAGTTCAGTATCTTTGCCAGTGACATGGACAGTGGGATCGATGGCACTCTTCACAAATTCACTGATATTACCAAGCCCTGTGGTGTGGTCAATATACTGGAGGGAAGGGATGCTATTCAGAGTGACCTGGACAGGCTTGAAAGGTCAGTCAGTGCAAACCTCATGAAGTCCAGCAAGGTCAATTGCAAGGTCCTGCACCTAGGTCATGGCAATCCCAGGCACACATACAGGCTCGGAGGAGAAGTGATTGAAAGCAGCCCTGGGGAGAAGGCCTTGGGGGTGATGGTTGATGAAAACGTCACCATGAGTGCTCACAGTCCAGAAAGGCAAATGTATTTTGGGCTTCTTCCAAAGAAGCATTGTAGAATGCCCCTGTTCCCAAGAGACAGGAATTTGATCTTACCCATCTTGTGTTGCTAATAACTCCTCCCTTGACCTGCACCCTAACTCCATCCCTGCGATACCCTATAAAGACCCCATGAGCCTGCCTTTGCCTGGCCATCTCCATCCCGTCCCTCATCCCTGGGGGTAATAAATGGATTCTTGAGCTTTCTGAAATGAAGACCCATCCCATTTATTCCCATGCCCGGTGCCAACAGCTGCACCCTCCCTGGACATGATGAATCCAGTTGCAACTCAATGCAACAGAGCATGGTCAGCAGTTCAAGGGAAGTTATTCTCACTCTCTAATCTGCTCTAGTGAGACCCCACCTGGAGTCCAGTTCTAGCATCCCCAGCATAAGAAGGGAATGGAATTGTCGAAGCAAGTCCAGAGAAGGCCACAAGGTTGGTAAGATGACTGGAGCAGCTCCCTAACAAAGGCAGGCTGAGAAGGTTGGAGCTGTTCAACGAGGAGAGGAGAGGAGAGGAGAGGAGAGGAGAGGAGAGGAGAGGAGAGGAGAGGAGAGGAGAGGAGAGGAGAGGAGAGGAGAGGAGAGGAGAGGAGAGGAGAGGAGAGGAGAGGAGAGGAGAGGAGAGGAGAGGAGAGGAGAGGAGAGGAGAGGAGAGGAGAGGAGAGGAGAGGAGAGGAGAGGAGAGGAGAGGAGAGGAGAGGAGAGGAGAGGAGAGGAGAGGAGAGGAGAGGAGAGGAGAGGAGAGGAGAGGAGAGGAGAGGAGAGGAGAGGAGAGGAGAGGAGAGGAGAGGAGAGGAGAGGAGAGGAGAGGAGAGGAGAGGAGAGGAGAGGAGAGGAGAGGAGAGGAGAGGAGAGGAGAGGAGAGGAGAGGAGAGGAGAGGAGAGGAGAGGAGAGGAGAGGAGAGGAGAGGAGAGGAGAGGAGAGGAGAGGAGAGGAGAGGAGAGGAGAGGAGAGGAGAGGAGAGGAGAGGAGAGGAGAGGAGAGGAGAGGAGAGGAGAGGAGAGGAGAGGAGAGGAGAGGAGAGGAGAGGAGAGGAGAGGAGAGGAGAGGAGAGGAGAGGAGAGAGAGAGAAGAGAAGAGAAGAGAAGAGAAGAGAAGAGAAGAGAAGAGAAGAGAAGAGAAGAGAAGAGAAGAGAAGAGAAGAGAGAGAAGAGAAGAGAAGAGAAGAAGAGAAGAGAAGAGAAGAGAAGAGAAGAGAAGAGAAGAGAAGAGAAGAGAAGAGAAGAGAAGAGAAGAGAAGAGAAGAGAAGAGAAGAGAAGAGAAGAGAAGAGAAGAGAAGAGAAGAGAAGAGAAGAGAAGAGAAGAGAAGAGAAGAGAAGAGAAGAGAAGAGAAGAGAAGAGAAGAGAAGAGAAGAGAGAAGAGAAGAGAAGAGAAGAGAAGAGAAGAGAAGAGAAGAGAAGAGAAGAGAAGAGAAGAGAAGAGAAGAGAAGAGAGAAGAGAAGAGAAGAGAAGAAGAGAAGAGAAGAGAAGAGAAGAGAAGAGAGAAGAGAAGAGAAGAGAAGAGAAGAGAAGAGAAGAGAAGAGAAGAGAGAAGAGAAGAGAAGAGAAGAGAAGAGAAGAGAAGAGAAGAGAAGAGAAGAGAAGAGAAGAGAAGAGAAGAGAAGAGAAGAGAAGAGAAGAGAAGAGAAGAGAAGAGAAGAGAAGAGAAGAGAAGAGAAGAGAAGAGAAGAGAAGAGAAGAGAAGAGAAGAGAAGAGAAGAGAAGAGAAGAGAAGAGAAGAGAAGAGAAGAGAAGAGAAGAGAAGAGAAGAGAAGAGAAGAGAAGAGAAGGTTGTGGGGAGGCCTCACAGGAACCTTCCAGTATCTGAAGAGGGGGCCACCCAGAAGCTGGAGAGGGACATTTTTTCAGGAACTGTATTGGATAGGACAGGGAGTAAAGGGTGCAAATTTTAAGAGGAGAAATTTGAGCTGGATGTTACAAAGAAATTCCTTCCTGTGAGGGGGGTGAGGCACTGTAATAGGTGGTCCAGGGAGGTTATGGATTACCAACCCTGTGGATAAAGCCTTAAACAACCTGGTCTAGTGGAAGGTGCCCTGCCCATGGCAGGGGAGGTTTGGACTATGTGATTTCTACAGCCCATTTCAACCCCTGACCATTCTACAAGTGTAAGATTCTGTAAGTCCCTGTCCATAAGAATTAACCACCTGAAACACGACTACCTGTATGGAGAACTGTTAACAAATATTTAAGAGCTTTGTGCATTTTAGATTTTTCAAAGACAGAGGTCATTCCATTGGGTCTAGCAACAATAGAAAATAATATACATGTAAGATTCTGAATATATTTTTAATAAAGAAATGTCATGTTTCCCAAATTTTAACACTTGCACTATACAGCTGCCAAATTTCATTAGCTTTCCATTTCCAGTCAAGCATAAAAAGCAGCTGTAAAATTTTTAGCTGGACACATGTGCTAAAACCTATGAATGTGAACAGCGTTTGCACCTAGTTCATATCTCCCCTTGACAACATGAAGGACCAAAACCAATCATTATTAAAACCACTATTGGTACATTGTCTATACATTAGAGGGTTCTGGTCTCAGGTTCAGGGAAATGTCAAGCTACTCTTCAATTAATACAAATTAATTGTGTTTTTCTAGCCTTTATGAAATATCAAATGCCCATATAGGTATCATAACAGTGTTTGATCACTAACTAATTGCAGTGTCTGAAATCTGAAAAAAAAAAAAACATAAAGATTAATTTCTCAAGTGGCTATTCATTTTCCTGGCTGCAGTTAAGAAAACAAAATTTAACATTTACCAAGTCACTGACAAAATACAGCTTAGCACAGAATCAGATTTTCCATTAATATTTGTGATAAGTGATTGATGGGTTATGTTATTACTATAGGCAGTAGCTAACTATTTGAAAAAATAAACCTTATGAAGAAACAACATAGAATATTTCTCTCTAGTGTGAAGAAGTTATGAATTTTCAGATGAAAGTGGTCTGTATGTGGAATGAGAGATCATGTCAATGGGATTCAAATGTTTTAACTGAGTGGTTTTGTACAATGTCTAAAAACTATCTAAAACTGTTGCAGAGCAGAATTAGTTAAATGACGTGAAAAGTATGCTTGAATTGATAAAGATTGTAGAGCAAGAGCTGTGAGAAAAAGTTATGAAAAAAAGCTGCAGAAACAGAAAAATTCATAAAGAACTGCAAAAACTGTGTCCCCCTCCCAAAGAACAAAGCAACATGCTGTGATGAGGAGTAATTGCACAAAAAAAAAAAAGTATACATTATGGCCTGCTCTGCACTAAATCACATATAGAGCAAATAGAAATTGTTATACAGAAGTTAAAACAATATAAATATCTCTGCCTTTTGTCAATAAACATCCTTGCAGCATCATACTGTTTAGTCCGTCTTTCAATCGCTGTTATATAGCAATTAACAATCTTTGAAACTAAACTGCTCCTCAAGATTTACAAGTTTTACAAAGATTGGAAATAATAAAATGCCAGTGCAAGTACAGGCAGGAAATACTTCAATGCACTTTCAAAATCCAGACAGAAAACAAAATGTACTTACCTGCAGTGAGTTTTATGCAGAAAGAAGTGTACAAATAGTGTATATTTTCCCTAAATTTTCCTCTTTACAAAACTGGATGCTACACAAACTTATTTTATTTAAAAAAACGAAAGGAAAAATTCTATCAGATGAATTTTACTCTTCAACATAGCAGGTCAAGAGATTTTAATAAGAACTAAGCCTTCTCCGAAAAACATAAACTTGTCAAAATTACTGTAATTTCTCTCCACAATTAAATGAATTTCACAATCAGAAAAAGCAGAAATTTTCATTTTATACAATGTAGACAAGGAATAAGATGCAATTTTCCCTGCTGAATGAAGTACACTGGAAATGTGCTCAGCTACAGGTTTAAAGGTCTTGAGTAAATTCACTGGTCTTGAATTAGGTATTTCTTTAGAAGTGTTGCAAGGTTGAAATGGAAGGTTAACAGGAATTTTAAAATTCCCAAAAACAACAAGAAGTCTTTGTTTTAGATTGTTTAAGATGCAAGACAAAGGAAATTCTTTGAAAATAAACAAGCCTCAACAGACCTTCAAAACAACCAGAGCAAAAAAATCCCAAACCTTTCTCTTACAGGGTATGAAGGAAACAATTTTCAGTGTATTCCTTAAGCTTCCTATGTTTTTTTCTGAGGTGCTACCTGAGATATTCCCAAAGCCACAGAAGACCCCCTGCAAAAAGATGTGTGCATTCAGACCCCTGTCCACTGCGCCGTATCTCTTAGGAAGTGCTCAAAGAATTGCACACTCATGGCCAAAGTTCAGCTTCCTGGATATTGGTGTCCTGCTAATTCTCAGTCAGACAGTTTTTCTTCCCTAAGTGCACAGCTTTCTCCTGGTAAGTGTGATATCTTTGGTCGAATGCAGCCTTTTCCAAACAGACTCTTTTTCCTGAAAGATCAAGCTTTCATTTGTTGTTTTTGTTTCATTCACTAAGGGACCGTCTGAGTGTCCTGATACTTCTCTTCACCATAATTCCATTATTTTGCAAAAGACTTTTGCTGCTCTCCTACCTCAACAGTTGGTCCTACATGATTTAAATGTGTGGGAGTTTTCTACTGAAAGGCATGGGAGCAAAAAGAGGTCCTCAAAGCAAGGTAAGCTTGTCAAAGCCCAGCTCAGTTGCCTTTCTGACCAAAAAATGTATTTACTCTTCATATTTACTGGTTTTGTTTACAGCATTCATTCTGGTCTCTAGTAAGGATATAGTAGCAAAATGTTTTGAATCAACAGAAGAAATAGAAACTCTATAGATATTGTAAACTCATTATCTTTTTCTATCAGTTAAACTCATAAATTACAGCAGGGAATTTTATAAAGCTCTTCTTGACTTCCATCTCCAGAACAATATTCCAAGCAAGTAAAGAAGCCAAACATTCACATTCGAAGTCTGAACCAAAAGAAAGCTTTCATGCATTAATTCATCCCCAACGTAATGTAAAATTCACCACTACATCACCATTGCCTTCTCTCTCTTTTTATAGGAACCAAAGAATATGTTATGAATAGATGAAACTCAGGTGATAAGTGTGTTGGAGCATTGAGGGAACCATTTCCCTTATGACAGTCCTCACATAAGCCAGTACAAAGGCATGTGCACAATTGCTCCAGTGAGTAGAAGTATTAGCAATGCTCTTCAGACCCCCCAAAGAGATCTTGACATCCTCACCTCCTCTGCAACAAAAAAAGCTTTATCTCAGCATATGATTCAAAAGACAAATTAATGCTTTTCCCAAAGATCTGGAGAGGCTGTCCCAAGACTCAAGGCTTTGTTTGCATCCAGCCCTCACAGATGCTCCTTTTTCCATTCATAATGATAAATAAGGAAATAACTATTCATGTGTTTCTTTTGAATGGGCTGTGGTATTGATGGGATAATGAGATAAGTCCATCAGGAAAAGGCAAATACTTTATACTCTTGTCATGAGAGCTGCTGCCATGGCTTAGAAATTGTACTCCCCAGTTCAGTGCTCCCACAGAAATCCCAAACCATGCTGCTGCTTGCCTACTCCCCCTGGTTCCCTTCTCCCTTCCTCCACCAGTGGAGTGGAGAAGAAAACTGAGGCACAAAAGGTGAGGTTCAAGGGTTGAGATAAGAAAAATTTACTGGAAACAGGAGTGAAAGATGAAAACCACCAATAACAACAACTATACTAAAGACAGAGGATACAAGAAAAGGAACATTACTGTTCACCTCGGAAATCCCTGACAAGATACAATACCCAGCTGCCCTCTCCAGCTCAGAACAGGCATTAACACAACCGCTCCCTCCAGCTCACAAGCAGGGCCAGCCCACCACTCCCCTGACCATGCTTACACGATGGGAAGGAACCCCTCACCCTTGGAAAAAACAACTTTCCCCTTCTCCCATGCAATGACTTGGGTGGTATAGACTAACCTCTGGGTCCAAAAATTAATAACTAACCTGCAAAAATTAATGATCCCCTGGCTGCAACCAGAACAGCTGCTTGATAGAAAGTACAAGCCAGTGGCTTGAATTTACAAGACAATGACTGAAGAGAATGTAAGAGGAACAGTGCCACAGCTGCCACTTCTCTCTCCTAGGCTATCTAAATGTCAGGAGCAGTCTCCATGAAAAATGCAAGTCACAACAGAACTGGCAAGGATGGCCCAATGACACATTTTGGTTCTATGAACCAAATGAGTTGAAATGAAGCCATCCAACATTTTGGCACACAAGGCATGTCTTAAAAAAGCTGCATCAGATGGCTGTGATATGCAACCAGCTTCCTCAGGATGAAAAGGCAGCATGGATGAGGCAATGGCAGCAACAGCAGAACAGCAGAGAGACCAGCAATGTGCCCCACACACACCCACAGTTGATGACATGTCTGTGCTTGACACAGCAGAACACATCAGGTATGAGGTAATAGTGATCCAGGGACCCAAAGAGCAGGCAGAAAAACAGAGGGACCTGGAACAAGGCTCTAATTAAATTACGAGAGCAACAGGCCTGTCCAGGATTTGATGGGTCTGAAACTTCTTGCAGACCCATTTTAATGCTAATAAAAGTTGCTAATTTTTCAACCATTCCTCTCTGTTTTGTTTTGCCTTTTTTGCCCCTCTTTGTCTTCACAGGTCCCCAGAGTGCTGAAACAAGGTCTTCATGGTGCTCATGTTCAACTCTTGTCACATGAGATAATTATAATTTCAATCCTTTAGCTCAAAATGTCCTTCTTGCCCGGATTTAGGAGGAAGCAGAAGAGACGAGGAGACATTATTACCACTGCTAGCCCTGAGATTCCACAGAACATGGCAGTGCTGTAGCCAACCTCCAAACAGCCCTTCTGCCCTGCCCAGCCCATGAAGAGCCTCTCTGCACAGGAATTCTTTGAACATTTGTCTCTCCCTTCTTGGCAGTGAAAACCCAGAAACCTTTAATGAAAGTCTCATCTCATCTTCACAGCTCCTTGTGAGGGTAACAAGAGGGTAACACACAACCTTTGTGTGCTCAGCCATAATGGCTTGACTTATTTCAGAGCAGTGACTGACAGTCCCATTACAATACACGTTTTGCCAGTCAGCTTTGCTGAAATCCAAGAAGATGACATCTTGCGGCTTCCCTGGGACAAGAAGATGAGTTAGCCTGTTGAAGAAGGTAACACGGTTAGACAAGCAGGATGTTACCCACACGAAGTCCTGTTGGTATTGACAATGACTGCATTGTCCTCCAGGTGTTTTTCAACACCTCCCAGAAAACTCTGTACTTTTACCAGGCAGTGCAGTGAGGCTGACAGGCCTGTAGTTTCCAGGCTCTTCCTTCTCACCCTTCTTGAAAATCAGGACCTCTCCGGATTCCCAAGACCACTCAAAAATCATCCAGAGAGGCTTTGCAGTGACACCAGCCAGCTTTCTGGGCATTCTCTGATGAATCCCTCAACAGATTTGTAGGGATCCAGATGGAGTAGCAGATCCCACACGTGTTCAGAGTCAAAGGAGAGTTGATCATTTTCGCAGGCCGTTAAGACCCTCTTGGTCAATCATCCATGGGTAAGATGGAAGCACAGACTGCAGTAAACACACCTGCCTTGTCTGTGTCCCTCTTGGTGAGGTGACCACCCTCATCCTATAATGGGTTGATATTATTTCATCACAGCCTTTTGCTATTAATGTATTTGAAAAAGCCTTTTATTTCCCCCCACAGTTCTGGACAGCTTCAACTCCAGCTGAACTTTGGCTGCACAACTTTTCTCCCTATGGCAGCAAGCAGCCTCTCTATATTCTTCCCTGACCTGCTTCCTCTGTCCATAAACCTTCCTTTTTCACATTAGTTCCAAGAGAAGGTCCCTGTTCAGCCACGTTGACCTTCTGCCTCATCTGCTTGACTTCCAACACATAGGCATTACTAAGTGCCTCCTTTCTTCCCTCACACTGCAAGGTGTGGAAAATGCATACAGGTGAAATGATCAGAGAATGCAATGTAGAGCCAGGAGTTAGCTTGTTCAGGTGTAAATCCCTCCTCAGGAAGGAGCAGCTACAGGAACCCTGAGGACCCTGTGTCCAGCTCTGTAAAAAGTCAAACCAGTTCCACCCATTTTGTGCAGAACATGTTGCCCAGATGACATAACCAGGGCCAAACACAGCACCATAGATGAAGGGTGCTTCTTAAGGGGTTGGGCAAAGGCCAGGGGTTCAGCAATCACCAGGGGTCCCAAAAGACTCCCAGGAGCACCCTCTGAAACTGGGCAGACTCCAGCAGCTTATGAATATGTACATCCCTGGCTCCAAAATGCTTGTGTCATCTCGTGCTAAGCATGCATTGTAATCAAGAAATGCCTCCACCACAACACTACATTGGTGTTAAGGAGATTTACTCTACATTTTCAGTGGCATGAGGAAAAGCATCGTGTAAAAAGAGCTGTGTTTGTATTGCTAACAAATGCTGCTTGCAATCTTTCGCCTCTGGAGACAAACATAGCTTGACATCTGTATATTACAGACAGTGGTGTAGGTATGCTGTTTTTTTAGTTGTTTCTTGTCCAATTTAACATATTATAAAAAGTAGAAGCCTTTAAAAAGAGAGTTCAATGGTTCAAAACTGAGTTGCTGTTTCTGCATCAGGCTTTAGGAACAGATTAGGAACAGAAAACCTGAAGGGGCAACTTTTGGCTTCTTCAACACTTGTGTGATTCCATTAACACCCACAGGACTGTGCAATGCAAATAGGGACAGAGTTTTGTAAGAAAACTCTTGCCACAAGGTCAAGAAAGGCTTTAAAAAGATGTTTCAAGAATCCTTGTATTTTTATGATACAGCTGAGTGCTTCCTGAACCCTCCTAATTCAAGGTCATAAAGCTCTCCATCAATGTTCAGAGAAGGGAGGATGCAATTATCCTCAGCCTTTGTTCCTGGGGAGCAACATCACAGACTCTCAGTAGCAATATCCATCCTACCTTTTAAAAATAAGATGTTTTGTAAAAGAAGTAAAGCAAACAAGTTTAAATCCTTTTTTTTTTTTTCTATGGCTTCAGTGGGCTTGATGAATAAACAACATGTGCTCCCTGTCCATGCATTTTTGGGATCCCCAGACTTTCCCCAGATTCCAGTCCTCTCTTTCTGTCCCCCCTACCCTTTGGGGAAACAGGAAGGGTGAACTTGCTTCTCACAATCCATTAGAGAGAAACTAGGAAAACCTCAGGAGTCTAATCAGATTTTAAAGCCCAAGATGATTGCGCTTATTTGAGAAAGTTCCTGCTGGGTGCATAGTGACCACAAAAATCAGGCCATTATTCTGGAAGAGAAGAGCCACCTTTTGCCTCATGATCTCTGAGAATATAAAGCTATGCAAATATTGGCAAACTGCAAACAAAAGGAAACAAACTAGAGGAAGTCTCTCTGCTGAGACATGGGGTAGCCCACTGTGAGAGATTAAATATTTTGCTGCAGCTAAAATAAAATTACCGAGTAAAAGAATGAAAGTTGTTGGTTCTGTTTCCTGTTAGTTTTCTATGGTTTGGATGTGTTTTGGTTGATCTGCTGGGTGTTGTTGAGAACTGAGAAAGGGGCAGGGTTGAAGATACGACCAAAAAAAAGGAGGGATGAGAGGGGAAGGGACAGAAGAGTAGGCAGTTGGGAGACAGTGTAAGTTTCTGAGTACCCAGGTGTGAGAGATGAGGTGGTATTTTGATGAAGCCAAAAGGTCATTAAGTTAAACAATTTAAGTTGTTGATTCTGAGTGTTATTGTTTGTGGTTTGGATATGTTCTGGTTGGTTTGTTGGGTGCTGCTGTGAAAGGAGCAGACCTGAAGATGTGATTAAAAAGGAAATAGGATGAGAGGGAAGGGGGCAGAAAAATAGGCAGTCAGGACAGAAAGCAAGTTCCTGAGTACACAGCCACTGGAAAAGGGGACAGGGATCGCCCCAGCAGGGGGAAAGGGAAGAGAAAGTTGCCATTTTATTCAAGTCTTCTGTGTGTTCATCTCTTGCAGGAGACAGATATCTGACTCAGCTGGATCATTACAAAAAAAAAGTTTTCTTTTGCTTCAAGGGCTTTGTCTCCACATGGTTGTATCAAAAACACCATGATGTACTGGTAAAGAGCAAACCTAACAAGGCAGCACACGGTGGTGTCCAAGCAGAGAGAGGCTCTCCATGGTGCAAAGCCCTATGCTTGCACGTCCATTGCAGGACAACACTGATGATCGCCATTAAGCATTCCACAAATGGTGTGCAGGGAGATGGGGCATTTGTTTTGAGTATAAATCAGTACAGACTGGGGCAGTTGGGGAAAAGAGTCACAAGGGCCCAGTGGGAGCAAGGCAAGAGAGGGGCAGCAGTGATGAGCCTGGGAGAGGGGGAAAGATCCTGTCTCAGCTGAACCCCCCTCGCTGATTGAAAGGCCGGACGGGCACGCAGCTCCCGCCCAAAGCGCAGTGGGCAGGAAGAAAGTCCCCTGAGGCCTTGGCTGCGGGCGGAGGTCGGAGCAGCTCCCGCCTCAGCAAAGCTGCCCTCGGTGATTGTCTGGGCGGGGACACGAGCTGAGGAGCGGGGCACCTCAGTGAAGGTGCCTTTGCGAAAGCCGTGGGATGTCACAAGACACAGCAAACACAAAAGTGTGTGCCCACCACCGGGAGAGGGCAAAGGAGAGGGAGAGGGAAAGGTAAGGAAACAAGGAGAGGACTCCACAGTGCCGCCTGGGGAAACGTGTTGTTTTCCAGAGGACCCTGGTGCTTTGCAGAGGCAGAGCAAGACAGTTTACTTGCTCACGAGTTGTGCTGGGCTCAGCAGCAGCAGAATTCAGTCCTCTATCTCATCTCTCTCTGATACTGCAAACAGTTGCTGAGGTTCCAGGCTGGTCTTGGAGACAGATGACAGCTGGCCCTCTTCTGCTCCAACAGACTGCTATGTCTTCAGAGACAAGATGGTTCTGATAGAAATGGACCAGGAGACCAGCTCCTTTTTAAGGCCTTTATTCAGTGATCAGCTCTGGGTGGGAGCCCGAGGGGTTGCGCACACCGCCGCTGCTCCCTTTGACGATGCAGAGAAGGAGGTGATCAGTTTTGCTTCAAAGCAGACCTGGGGCTTCCGTCCTCACACACATGCCTAGGAAGACGTCTTCTGGCTCGTCGGCTAGGGTCCTCATTCTAGTCCAGTTACTCTAAGGTGGTGGTGACCTCCAAAACCCTGTTGATGGAATAGAGGGGCTTCCCCCCAGCAGGTCCAGTCACTTAGTTTTCCGAATTTTAGGTTGGCTCATTGTTTCTAGGGTCTTTTGTTGAGTTTTCTTCAGCTTTGCTTAATTTGCATATTACCCAGACTGTTTCCGACCGCCATTTTGGAAGCAGCAGAGGCAATACCCAAGGGATTCAATGAGGGTACAGGTAAAGGGAGTACGACCAGGGGTATGTAAGGGGTTTAACAGTGAGGGGTACAACAAGAGTGTATGTGGGGGTGTTAATGGGGGGGGGGGGGGCTACAACAAGGGTTTAACATTTATTAACATAATTGGCTTATCACAACTGTAAGTCTTTTAACAACTTTAACCACACTAAACTTATTCATAACAGTTCCATGCTTTTAAAACACCTCAAAAGCTGTCCCTCAGAAATCCTCTAAGCACCAGCAGTGTAGCTGCTGTTTAGCTATCAGTATGAGGATTGAACTACAACCACTTCATCTGACAGGAGTTGAACACAAGCAGGATTAAAGACTCCTGAAGCACACTAAGGACCTGTTAAGGGGCAGAGAACATTGGAATTGAGCTGATCAAGGAGGACAGTGGGGTAGTCCCACTTTATACATAAAAAACATCAACTTAGGGCCATGGGAATTGGGCCTGTAGGCAGAGAGACTAGTGTTAAAGTTAGGGTGAGCAAAGTTAGAGAAGCGAGGATCCACTGTGTCACGTTAAGCTTTGAGAATTTTCTACAAATCCATTTTCCACACTGTAGGAGTGAATATGTTAGTAGGCCTGCCCCTATTAGGTTGTGCTTATAGAATGTTCCCAGATCTCTCCCCTGATTGGTTGTCATTTGCTGCATTATTTTGCATATTCCTAATTGTGGTTTGTGACTGGATCCCTGCCCTCAGATCAACCCCCAAATGAACCGTATATATATTGTTGAGCCTACCCATTCTGGGCCTTTATGATTGACCCTATACTGCGTGTTTGCTTTCTGCTGTTTGTTGTTCTGCCATTAAAGCTGTTTTACTTTTTAAGTAACCCAATCATGCCTGTCCATTTTACTTGCCACACTACTCCTGTCTGGTCCGCCCCCAGGGTCGTAGGAGCCAAACCATAACAAGAGAAGGTAAAATGAGGCAGAGAGGAACTGTTGCTCTTGGAAAATTAATGTCTGTTAACCCCAAACTGATCTGTATCAAATCCTAGATAAGTCTGTTGCTCTTGTCACCTAACCTGAATCTTGTTCCAAGTCCCCTTCTGCCTGCTCCTTGGGTCCTTAGATCACTTATTACAGCCTTGCCCACAACTTCACACCTCAGGTACTCAGAAGTGTCCACCTGAGCTGGCCATCGGCTGTGGGGCCATGTGGAGCAGGTGCCTGGTTCTCTGCCCCTGCTGCTCTTGCAGCCTCCACAGGGGCAGAAGAAGCTGGTGGCTCTGCCTCCTCATGTTTGAGAGGTGTATGGTGCTTCTCTTCCTCGGGAGCTACAAGCAGGGCAGAATCAGCCAGCTGGGCATTTGCTGGGGCAGGAGATGCTCTCAGCAGTTTGTCAGCTGCCTCTCCTGCAGTCTCTCTGCCCACACTGCTGGGGCAGCTGGGACCCTCCCTGGGGCCAGTGTGAGAGCCTTTGTTGTTCTCCAAGTCCAAGGAATTGACCTGGTGATGGACAGGAGGTGATCCAATGGCATCTGCCCCTTGAAGCAGCTCTGTGTCTATTCTGTGTTCCCATTTCTCTTCGTCTGACAATTCAGCATTAAGGGTGTCTTCACATTCCACTTTCTCAGATAACTGCATCAGTGGCATCTCCACACTCCTGCTCCTCCATTGTCTAAGGCACTGGCTCACTGGAGCTCACTGGAGCTTGGGCTCCCAGCTGCTCCAGTATCACCTACTTATTCATGGTGCCCTTCATGAACTTCATCAGATAGAAGCAAAACAAAACCAGCATTAAGACTTCATGTCAGCACCCTGGGAACCTGTGAAGACAAGGAGGAGCAGAGAAGGCAAAGCAAAACAGGGAGGCACTGCTGGAAAATTAACAACTTGGCCTCAGAATGGGTCTGCATCAAATCCTAGATGGCTCTGTTGCTCTTGTCATCTAATCTGAGCTTTATTCCAGGTATCTCTGTTCTTCTGCCTGCTCCTTGGATCCTGGATCACAACTACAGCCTTGCCTATGACCTCTCTACTGATTCACACTGGCTGTGTCCAGCAAATCTGTGGCATTGGCTGTGAGGCTGCTGCTTCTCCCTCTCTCCTGTGCTGCAGGTTGTAGGGGAGGCTGTGGCCAGACAGTGCTCACCTATCTCAAGGTGGGGCATCAAGTTGGGGCATCAAGTTGGGGCGTTGAAGACTGTAGGGGCAGGGAAGGCTACATGCACATCCTGCAGGTGTTTCTGCTGCTGTTGAATCATCTGAGCTTAGTTTTCAGTCCTGCTGATTCTCTAGTTCTTGGGAAGGTCTCAGGACCACAAGCTGGCCTTCTTTATGACCTCTGTCCTGATGTATGGGATGTATTCAGCAGAGCCAGCAGAGCAGCAGCAGTGGGGCTGTGTAGGACTTGTGCTAGATTTTCTGCCCTTTGTGCTGTGGATGTTGCTCCTGTCCTCTCATCTGAGCCATGTTCCAATCCAGGTCCCTCTGTTCTTTTCCTGCTCCTCAGGTCCATGGATGAAAATTACAGCCTTGCCCACCACCTCCCATCTGATGTGCTCAGAAGTGTCTAGCAGGGGTGGGTAATCGATTGTGAGGGGGCATGTGCCAGGCTCTCTGGCCCTGATGCCTTGGCTGTTGCTGCTGTCTCGTCCATGCTCCCACTGTTGTGCTGGCTGACAGACAGGTCTCTGGACAAGCTAGGCCCTCCTAAGGACCTCAGGCCTCATGTACTGTGCTGCGTCCAGCAGTTGTAGAGCATTGGTTGTGGGGCTGTGCAGGCCTGCTGACAGATTGTCTGCCTCCTCTGCAGTAGCTGTGTCTGCCTTGTTGCCTTATACCTGCTTCCTTCCCAATCCCATATTTCTTTTGGTGGCTTGTCTAAGTCCCTGAACCAAGGGCACTGCCTTGAGCAGTACACCATGCCTGAAATACTGCGCTGTGTCTAGCAGATCCATGACATCGGCAGCAGGACTGTGTGTGGCATGTGTTGGGCTCTCTGTCCCTTCTGTTGAGGCTGTTACTCTCACCAGTATGGACCAGTACAGCCCAGAGCTCACTGGGGGTGCCTCAGCCACCAGGGGAGGAGAGGTAGAGGTAGGGGTAGGGGTGTGGGGGGTAGCAGCTCTTCTACTCGGGGAGGGGAGAGCATAAACCAGTACAGACTGGAGCAGTTGGGGAAAAGTAAAGAGGCACAGTGGGAGCGAGGCCTCCGGGGGGTGAGGGTAGCAGTGATCGACGAGGTAGAGTGGGAAAGATCCTGTCTCAGCTGAACCCCCCTCGCTGATTGAAAGGCCGGACGGGCACGCAGCTCCCGCCCAAAGCGCAGTGGGCGGGAAGAAAGTCCCCTGAGGCCTTGGCTGGGGGCGGAGGTCGGAGCAGCTCCCGCCTCAGCAAAGCTGCCCTCGGTGATTGTCTGGGCGGGGACACGAGCTGAGGAGCGGGGCACCGCAGTGAAGGTGCCTTTGTGAAAACCGTGGGGTGCCATTATAGACGGCAAAACACAAAAGTGTGTGCCCACCACCGGGAGAGGGAGGGGGAAGGAAACAAGGAGAGGACTCCACAGTCCTGCCTGGGGAAGGTAGCAACAGCAGCAGGGGCAGAGAACCAGGCACCTGCTCTGCATGGCCCCTCAGCCGATGCCCCATCTCAGCTGGACATAGCCCAGTCTGAAATAAGTAGGGCAGGAGATTTTGCTCCTTTTTTTTAAAGCCTTTATTAGGATCAGCTTGGGTGGGGGCCCAATGGGTTGCGCGCACACCACTGCTGCTCCCAGGAGTGGCACGGAGGAAGAGGTGTGCAGCTTTGTCCACTGGAGTGCAGGCAAAGCCGTGGCTTCCATCCTCATGTGAAGAAGCAGGAGATTCCACCCTTTGGTTTGACATTTGAGGTTCTCTTTCTAGCTGACATCCCTTGGGTTAGAGTGAGAGGTTAAAAGGTCTCAGCAGACACTGGATTTCAGTTGCTTACTCTTAGAAGCCACTTAGATTGTTTAATTCTGTGGTGGCTCGTTGTTTTAGGGGTTTTCTTGGCTGGATTTGGCCAAATGTTTCTACATTCGCCTACAAACTCTGACGTCACTTCCTCCTCACAGTCCCAGGTGCCATTTTCCAGGAAGCAGCCGGGGTGATACCTGACGAAGGGGGATTTCTAACAATTAAACTATTAACAACAGTTGATTAGAGAATAAAACTATTAACAATAGGTAATTAAAGTTCTAACTTAGTACCAATTAGTTTAACTTGTTAACTCTATGACTTAAAAAAAAAAAAAATGGACAACTTTTTATTCCCAACAGTCCCCCCTCTTCTTCTTTGATCAGGCTTAAACTTAAGCCCGCATCAACTTGCAGTTTCTGGCTCTTGAGAATAAAATTTTCTTAGTTTCTGGTATTGGTTATAAATTTCTCTGACATTTTTATGTTCTTGATAATTTAATTTCATTACTTTCTCCGTTTTTTTCTGGTTAATTTCCCCAGAGATCCCTAGATTGGTTTGTACTGCGGATGTTACTATTTTAATTAAGCACTGTGGCGTAGCTTCCACGTGCTGCCAGGGTTTCTGCTGTGGGTTCCCAGACACAGCTTCCATGTCCCGGGCGCGTGGGCTGGCCAGCCACTGTAACCATGCGCCAGGGATCTGGCAAAGAAGTAAGGAATTTGTCCATTTACTCCGTGCTTGGCAGGAATGGTTTATTGGTCATGCGGCACGGTTCGGTGGAAAGGCGCGACCGCTCCCAGCACTCGCATGGGAGAAAATGGTGCTGGGGTTCTGGCGGCATAGGATTTTATGGGGGGCGGGGCGAGGGGACCCACAGCCTCCCATCCAATAGAGGTGGCTGCTGGGGCAGTTCCCGGGTCCCTGGGCTACTGGGGAAGCGGGATCGGGGTGACTGGGGGGGAACTCTCTGGCCAGGATGGGCACTGTGTGCAGGAGTGACTGGGGTAAGCTCCAATAGCACGCAGCGAGGAGCGAACCACCGCGGGGAGGGGAAAACACAGGGGGTGCATGGGATTACAGAACTTGGTTATCTAACATAAATTAAAACCCCTAATCTAAACCCGAACCCCAGGATGCAACAGAGATGTACCACTGGCAAATACATGGGCTGTTCTTCATTCCTTGTGGAACGACTTACCAGTGGTATCACTTCCTTGGGGCTTCTCGGTTGATGGTGGGAACCAAGAAGGCGAAGTGCGGGGTATCATCAGGGTGTAGGGGAATTTGGAAAACACAATTCTTTATATCAATTACAGCCAGATTCCAATTTGGGGGGAGCATCATCAGGGATGGCATCCCTGGTTGGAGAGAGTTCCTATCTTCAATGACATTGTTAATTTGACAGAGGTCGTGGAGGAGCTGCCATTAGTTTTTGTTACGCTTTTTGATAACAAAGACGGGGGAATTCCAGGGACATGTTGTTTCCTCTATGTTCCCCTTGGTGAATTGCTCTCCCATGAGCTCCTCAAGCGCCTTTAGTTTTTGTTTACTGAGTGGCCTCTGCTCTACCCAGACTGGAACATCAGTCTTCCAATTCAGTTTTTGGGTAGGGCGCTTTTCAGTGGCCGCTGTCCAAAAAAACTGGGGGGTCTCTGGGATGTCAGTGGGCCATTAGGTCTCTCCCCTGTGTAGTCCAATACGAATAGGCATACAGAAGCCAATTGCCCATTCGGCCCCTCAATTTGCACAACGCTCTTTGACTGTTTTGCTAATTAGATGACTCCTACACCTTGAACGTGACCAGCCACACTTTGCAATTCCCAATGTGACAGCCACTCCCAAAAGGGAATGATCGTCACATCTGCCTCTGTGTCTAAAAGTCCCTGTATGAACTTGCCCTCCCCACCCCGGTGTAGTCCGCACTCGATTCTAGGTTTTTCAGCCCCCAGTGCCTGGGCCCATGTGACCATGGGGTAGGTCTTCGAGTGTTCCAGATTCCACGGGAGCTCAGGCACTGAGATAGCCTGGGTGATGATCTGGCCCTTTGGCAGGTACACCAGTGGGCGAACACAATGCAGATATAGGGCAAGTCGCCCCAGGTCTGACATAATGAGACCCAGGATGATGTTGATGTCAAGTGGTGTGTGTTTGGTGTCCCCAAGGACAACATACTTACTGTGGATGGTCATCCAAGTTCCCGGTGTTTCGCGGTTTACGGACACAAAGTGCCACTCACTGTCCCTGAGGTGGAAAGGATCTGTCAGTCTCAACCTGAAGGGGACAGAGAGAGATTGGGTCGTTAGTATCGGTTTAGGTGTTGCGTGCGGTAAAGGTGTCTTGTTTAGTGGAAGTGTCAAGTCTGGCACAGGTATGTCCCATTGGGTGGCAAGCGGTCCTCTGTCCCCCTGGTGCTGATGTCATGCCCATCCCATTTTTGTCCTTGCGCAGGGAGGGACTGCGCTCTTTTTCTAGTTTTTTTGCTGTCCTCCTTTGGAGGAGTCTTTCCCCCCTTGACGGTTCTTCCTAAAGTCTAAGAACTGCTGCTGTAATGGGTAGTCCGGCATCCAGTGTCCCATGTTTTTGCAGAAGTGGCAGGGCTGATTGGCAGAGGGAGGTCTCCTAAGTAGTCTTGGAGTGCGTGGCGTAGGGCTGCTGGCTGGTGGACTGGGGGCGTCTGTGGCTGTGACTCTTCTCAGCTCCCTTGGTCAGCTGTGCTGGTCTGCTGGTGTTGAGGTGGCTTTACGAGTGCAGACTTCTAACACCATTTGCAGGGTCGATGGTGGGTCCAGGGGCAGGCTCAGGATCACGGTTTTGCATTTCTCATTGGCATTCTGCTGCACCATCTCGGTCAGCATACCTTGCCAAACACCCTGGTCCTGAACTTGCAGATAACTGCCCTGCGCAGTCTTTCAACAAACCTTAAAAACGACTCAGAAGGGAGCTGAGTTATTGTTAGGTAATTCTCTATGGGAATGTCTGGACGCAGCCCAAAGAATGCCTTTTCAGTGGCCCTAACGCCCTCCTGGAGTGCCTCC